>NC_141694.1:681378461-682578461 GCF_964263255.1 Lissotriton vulgaris | reverse complement strand
CAATCAGACCACAATGTCATAATTAGTTTTCCACATGACAGCGATTCCCAGGCCTTCTCAGGTGAGAAAATACAATAGTTCTCCTTATTGGCATTAACTCCCAATGTATCCTTCTATCTCCTTTCCTAACCACTGAAACAAAGACATTATTCTAACTAACAAGGGTACTTCTTCCACCTGCAACACAAACATGGGAAAGAGCAGAATCCAATGTGTACATGAAATTCAAACTTTTAATTCTAATGCTGGAGCTTCCAGGGAAATGTATTTCAGGCCTACAAAATTCAGCTAACATAAGAGAAATGGAGCATGAGTTTTACAAAATTGCATAGAATATAAGGCACATTCAGTTAATATTCCTACTGACATATGAAACGTCAAAATTAATAAACAAATTCAATAATAATAGGGCTGTCAGTTGCGCAACACAAGTGATTCTGTCAGTGTCTTCTGCTGGTCACATTTGATTTTCCACATTAATTATTCATGTATTCTACATAATGGCCTATAAACATCACGTTTATGTTATTACATTACAAGATCCTAACACTTAGGCTAACACAACAAAAGATTATATACGGATGCATCCTACACGGATGATTATAATGCAGACCTACAAACCAAAATTAATTTTCTGCTACATAAGTAACAATTCAATGTACAAGGTAGATGTTATTTAATGCTTTGTGGCTGTTAATGAGTTGGGCATCACTTGCTGTCCAAACTTGTAATGTTTAGTTCTATGAACTATTATTCATGGTTTTTTTCTGCACTGTTGGGAGACTGAAAATACGTAAATATAGTATAAAAAAATTGGTTGGTTTCGAGTGTAAAAAAATGGATCCATTGATTTTACGTTTGGGACCTTTCCTGTTGCTGGTATTGAGCCCACTCACACAAATGAGAAACTGTTTTTATAAGAAGGCATGTGAGAACATTTGGTAGTAGGAAATGTATGGACCTTTGAAAATGTTAGGAAATGTGTTGTAGCCAAAGTTTGAGGTTTTTCAGAAAAACCTTGGCAGATCCACACAAGTAACACCCATGGACATTGATTCACAAAAATGATCCTTGGGGTAGGAGAAGTGACAGCAGAAGTCTTTTTTTGTATAAATCTGTTTTTACTTTCGTAAGGGAACCATAGAAAGGGTCTATATACACAGCATATGGCCCACAACCCTACGTAGGTCCTGCCGCATTCGTTAAGGGAGGCATGGGAGACTTTGGTGATGAATATCTATGTAAGTATTACACAGCAAGTCGCCTACAACCCTTGGAGGGCCGGACGCGTGTTGCTATAGGCTCAACACTAGACTTCAATGTGGGGGAGTTTCAAGACCCATACTTAACATACTTAACATCTGTTCTATCATAAAAAAGAGAAACAGAAAAAACAAGGCAAAGAGCCTGTAAGAGAGGGCAGAGGGAAGTTAACGAATAGAGAATGGCGAGAGGACAGGAAAGCCAAGTAGGAGAAAGAGAGCTAAGGCATGGGGGCAATGATAGAGCGAGTCAAGGGGAGAGAGTCCATTGCGTGTAGTTCCAAATAGTGGGGATCAATTGCGAGAAGGAGGAGGGTGGCGGGCTTGGGGGGGGCAAAAAGGGGCAATGGCATTTACTAATCGGCTCACCATCCGGGGCAAACACAATGCAGAACAAGTGGCATGGCTAGTGTGGTTATGCAGTTAGTCTGTCGAGTTCAGATCGGATCACGGTGTCTTCGAAGAGGCGTAGAGCCCGGATTTTTGGGGGCAGAATACGCGCATGTTCCATTTTACAGAGGTAGTTGACAAGTGGTTGCCATATTTTGGTGAATCGGGTGTCGCAGGACTGCAGGCGTGCAGTGAAGAGTTCCATAGTCATTATGCGCCACAAGAGCGTGAACCAAATAGCAGTGAGGGGGTCTCTGCCTTTTTCCAATACAGAGCGATGAGCTGTTTGGCATCTCCTAGCATGTGGAGGGCGATATGCCAATCACTATGGGTGAGCGCTCTCAAGTTGTCGGGCTTGAGGCCTAAAAAAATTGTGGCTGTGGATTCAGGCAGGGGGAAGCCAAGTACTCCTTTAATATGACTAAGAACCTCCTTCCAGTACAAGATCAGGAGAGGACAGGCCCACCAAATATGAATAAAGTCACCCGAGGAGCTCGAGCATCTCCAGAACAGCAGGGAGGAAGTGGGGAACATCCTGTGCAGTTGAGTGGGTGTGTAATACAACAGCGTCATAATCATGTATGCGTTTCCCGCTGTGATATACTGCGATAGACCTTCGGTATGTCCTGCCACAAACGGCTCCACTGGCCGGGTGCAATTTCAGGGGGAGACGCCGACTGCCACTGGCGTTGGTATGGGTGAGTGGCTATCAGCTGAGGGTGCTGCAGGATCTGATAAGTCCAGAGATAAGTCCCTTTGAGTCGTCGAAGGAGCACACCAATCAGTCAAAGGGGTTGAATGTTCTGGTGGCGGCCTGCAGCATATCAGGCGTGGACAGCCAATGTCGAAGCTGCGCGTACTGAAGCCTCGCTCCCTCTGGGGGACGGAACTCCCCCTTGCATTGAGCAAAGGTTTTGAATTTGTCCCCCGCAAACAGATATTGGATCGTTCTGCAGCCGCCCTCCAGTCCTTTAGAGAACAACCGCGGGTTAAGAGCCGGCGTAAATAGCGAATTACCGACAATGGAGAGGGGAGGGGAAGGTTGTGAGCCCCTTGGGAACGGCTACCTTGTCCCTGATGTCCAGCACCATCTTAGTGGGCACGACAATGTAAGCACTACTGGAGGGTGTTGTCCGATGGAGCCAGGAGAGGTCCCAAATGGTTTGCCCAGTTACCGCCCTGTCCATATGGAACCAGACCCTTTCACTCTCTCGCTGTGCACTCAGAGATGAAGCAAAGATGGGAGGCCCAATAATATTCTAACAGGTTAGGGCATGCAAGCCCACCCCTGTCCCGCTGGAGCATAAGAATTTTGTTGGAGAACTGTGGCCTACGCCCACCCCAGAGGAAGCCAGTGATGTCTTGCTGTAGACTTTGGATCTGGCACTGCAGGAGGGGGTGGATAGACATTGGAATAGGTATAGAATTTTTTGGAGCACTGACATTTTGATAGCGTTTAGGCTGCCCAACCAGGAGAGGGCAAGGGATTTCCAACCCCTCAGGTCTTCCAAAACTGATCTTCTACATTCCCGCCAGTTCATTTGGGACCATGTGGCAAGTGTAGGGGTCAGCTGTAGTCCCAGGTAACGAATGGAGCTAGTAGCCCACTGGTAGGGGACAAGGGATTGCAGAGTTGGAATCTCCTCCTCGGGGATCGTAAGGTTCAGGGCACAGGACTTCTCATGGTTAATTTTGAGACCAGAGGCCAATTCGAAGGACTGCAACAGAGAGAGAAGTGCCAAGAGGGGTGTGTGCAGAGGAGATAGCGTGAGGATAAGGTCGTCGGCAAAGAGAGCCACTTTGTGTTGTTGACCTGCAAGGGGGATACTGTGTACATCCGTAGCCTGCCAAATCGTCATGGCCAAAGGTTCCACCACGAGGACAAACAACAGGGGGGGCTAGAGGAGCCCTGCTACGTGCCCCATCGTATGGAGATGGGGCATGTGAGTTGCCCATTGACTCACACCTCGGCCTGTGGTGAAAGGTAGGGGGCCATGAACCTGGCTATCATGGTCTGACCTAGCCCAATTTTGTTTAGCACAGCTCGCAGGAAGGTCCAGTCCACTCAGTCGAACACCTTTTCCGCATTGAGCGATAATAGACATGCTGGTATGTTTCAATGTTGAGACTTCCCTACGAGATGAGCAATTCTACGCACGTTGTCCGCTCCCTGGCGGTGCCAGATAAAGATGACCTGATCCGGCTCTATAAGTCCGGGCAGGTGTGGGTCAAGGCGCTTGGCCAATATTTTAGTGAACATTTTAAGGTCTGTGTTCAAGAGGGCTATAGACGAAATGAAGAACTTAGGGTGGGGTCTTTACCCGGTTTAGGGATGAGGGCAATTTCTGCCAGTTCATAGAGGGTGACCGTCCCTCTGTATTGGAAAAGGAGTTGAACAGTCATAGGAGGTATGGATGGAGCTGTGGCAAGAACAGGTGATAGAAGGCCAAGGGGAGGCCATCCGGGCCCGGTGATTTCCCAAGGGGCAAGTCCTTCAAAGCGCTCTTAAGCTCCTCTTGAGTGAGGGGCTCCTCCAGCTGCTGAGCATAATATGGACTTATTGGGGTCCAGGAGCAGTTGTCTAGGATATCTTTTACCCGACCGGGGGGCGGTTCGTCTGCGGCGTAGAGCGCTGAGTAATATGCGTGTAAGGCTTCACGGTTAGCTCTCTCTGTGGTGACCCTCGTGCCATCGCCAGTCTGGACATTGGCAATGTGTGCTTTAGCAGCACCTACTCGTAGGCATTTAACCAATACCGTACCCACCTTGTCCCCCCTTCGAAATAGCGTTGTCTAACGTTAAGAGGGCTCTCTCAGCCTTGTTGGTTCGAAGAGAGCAGAGCTGCACTCAAAGGTTCGCGAGGCGAAATTTGTGTGCGAGTGTGGGGCGCTCCTGGTCCTGAGACTGAAAATACGTAAATATAGTATAAAAAAATTGGTTGGTTTCGAGTGTAAAAAAATGGATCCATTGATTTTACGTTTGGGACCTTTCCTGTTGCTGGTATTGAGCCCACTCACACAAATGAGAAACTGTTTTTATAAGAAGGCATGTGAGAACATTTGGTAGTAGGAAATGTATGGACCTTTGAAAATGTTAGGAAATGTGTTGTAGCCAAAGTTTGAGGTTTTTCAGAAAAACCTTGGCAGATCCACACAAGTAACACCCATGGACATTGATTCACAAAAATGATCCTTGGGGTAGGAGAAGTGACAGCAGAAGTCTTTTTTTGTATAAATCTGTTTTTACTTTCGTAAGGGAACCATAGAAAGGGTCTATATACACAGCATATGGCCCACAACCCTACGTAGGTCCTGCCGCATTCGTTAAAGGAGGCATGGGAGACTTTGGTGATGAATATCTATGTAAGTATTACACAGCAAGTCGCCTACAACCCTTGGAGGGCCGGACGCGTGTTGCTATAGGCTCAACACTAGACTTCAATGTGGGGGAGTTTCAAGACCCATACTTAACATACTTAACATCTGTTCTATCATAAAAAAGAGAAACAGAAAAAACAAGGCAAAGAGCCTGTAAGAGAGGGCAGAGGGAAGTTAACGAATAGAGAATGGCGAGAGGACAGGAAAGCCAAGTAGGAGAAAGAGAGCTAAGGCATGGGGGCAATGATAGAGCGAGTCAAGGGGAGAGAGTCCATTGCGTGTAGTTCCAAATAGTGGGGATCAATTGCGAGAAGGAGGAGGGTGGCGGGCTTGGGGGGGGCAAAAAGGGGCAATGGCATTTACTAATCGGCTCACCATCCGGGGCAAACACAATGCAGAACAAGTGGCATGGCTAGTGTGGTTATGCAGTTAGTCTGTCGAGTTCAGATCGGATCACGGTGTCTTCGAAGAGGCGTAGAGCCCGGATTTTTGGGGGCAGAATACGCGCATGTTCCATTTTACAGAGGTAGTTGACAAGTGGTTGCCATATTTTGGTGAATCGGGTGTCGCAGGACTGCAGGCGTGCAGTGAAGAGTTCCATAGTCATTATGCGCCACAAGAGCGTGAACCAAATAGCAGTGAGGGGGTCTCTGCCTTTTTCCAATACAGAGCGATGAGCTGTTTGGCATCTCCTAGCATGTGGAGGGCGATATGCCAATCACTATGGGTGAGCGCTCTCAAGTTGTCGGGCTTGAGGCCTAAAAAAATTGTGGCTGTGGATTCAGGCAGGGGGAAGCCAAGTACTCCTTTAATATGACTAAGAACCTCCTTCCAGTACAAGATCAGGAGAGGACAGGCCCACCAAATATGAATAAAGTCACCCGAGGAGCTCGAGCATCTCCAGAACAGCAGGGAGGAAGTGGGGAACATCCTGTGCAGTTGAGTGGGTGTGTAATACAACAGCGTCATAATCATGTATGCGTTTCCCGCTGTGATATACTGCGATAGACCTTCGGTATGTCCTGCCACAAACGGCTCCACTGGCCGGGTGCAATTTCAGGGGGAGACGCCGACTGCCACTGGCGTTGGTATGGGTGAGTGGCTATCAGCTGAGGGTGCTGCAGGATCTGATAAGTCCAGAGATAAGTCCCTTTGAGTCGTCGAAGGAGCACACCAATCAGTCAAAGGGGTTGAATGTTCTGGTGGCGGCCTGCAGCATATCAGGCGTGGACAGCCAATGTCGAAGCTGCGCGTACTGAAGCCTCGCTCCCTCTGGGGGACGGAACTCCCCCTTGCATTGAGCAAAGGTTTTGAATTTGTCCCCCGCAAACAGATATTGGATCGTTCTGCAGCCGCCCTCCAGTCCTTTAGAGAACAACCGCGGGTTAAGAGCCGGCGTAAATAGCGAATTACCGACAATGGAGAGGGGAGGGGAAGGTTGTGAGCCCCTTGGGAACGGCTACCTTGTCCCTGATGTCCAGCACCATCTTAGTGGGCACGACAATGTAAGCACTACTGGAGGGTGTTGTCCGATGGAGCCAGGAGAGGTCCCAAATGGTTTGCCCAGTTACCGCCCTGTCCATATGGAACCAGACCCTTTCACTCTCTCGCTGTGCACTCAGAGATGAAGCAAAGATGGGAGGCCCAATAATATTCTAACAGGTTAGGGCATGCAAGCCCACCCCTGTCCCGCTGGAGCATAAGAATTTTGTTGGAGAACTGTGGCCTACGCCCACCCCAGAGGAAGCCAGTGATGTCTTGCTGTAGACTTTGGATCTGGCACTGCAGGAGGGGGTGGATAGACATTGGAATAGGTATAGAATTTTTTGGAGCACTGACATTTTGATAGCGTTTAGGCTGCCCAACCAGGAGAGGGCAAGGGATTTCCAACCCCTCAGGTCTTCCAAAACTGATCTTCTACATTCCCGCCAGTTCATTTGGGACCATGTGGCAAGTGTAGGGGTCAGCTGTAGTCCCAGGTAACGAATGGAGCTAGTAGCCCACTGGTAGGGGACAAGGGATTGCAGAGTTGGAATCTCCTCCTCGGGGATCGTAAGGTTCAGGGCACAGGACTTCTCATGGTTAATTTTGAGACCAGAGGCCAATTCGAAGGACTGCAACAGAGAGAGAAGTGCCAAGAGGGGTGTGTGCAGAGGAGATAGCGTGAGGATAAGGTCGTCGGCAAAGAGAGCCACTTTGTGTTGTTGACCTGCAAGGGGGATACTGTGTACATCCGTAGCCTGCCAAATCGTCATGGCCAAAGGTTCCACCACGAGGACAAACAACAGGGGGGGCTAGAGGAGCCCTGCTACGTGCCCCATCGTATGGAGATGGGGCATGTGAGTTGCCCATTGACTCACACCTCGGCCTGTGGTGAAAGGTAGGGGGCCATGAACCTGGCTATCATGGTCTGACCTAGCCCAATTTTGTTTAGCACAGCTCGCAGGAAGGTCCAGTCCACTCAGTCGAACACCTTTTCCGCATTGAGCGATAATAGACATGCTGGTATGTTTCAATGTTGAGACTTCCCTACGAGATGAGCAATTCTACGCACGTTGTCCGCTCCCTGGCGGTGCCAGATAAAGATGACCTGATCCGGCTCTATAAGTCCGGGCAGGTGTGGGTCAAGGCGCTTGGCCAATATTTTAGTGAACATTTTAAGGTCTGTGTTCAAGAGGGCTATAGACGAAATGAAGAACTTAGGGTGGGGTCTTTACCCGGTTTAGGGATGAGGGCAATTTCTGCCAGTTCATAGAGGGTGACCGTCCCTCTGTATTGGAAAAGGAGTTGAACAGTCATAGGAGGTATGGATGGAGCTGTGGCAAGAACAGGTGATAGAAGGCCAAGGGGAGGCCATCCGGGCCCGGTGATTTCCCAAGGGGCAAGTCCTTCAAAGCGCTCTTAAGCTCCTCTTGAGTGAGGGGCTCCTCCAGCTGCTGAGCATAATATGGACTTATTGGGGTCCAGGAGCAGTTGTCTAGGATATCTTTTACCTGACCCGGGGGCGGTTCGTCTGCGGCGTAGAGCGCTGAGTAATATGCGTGTAAGGCTTCACGGTTAGCTCTCTCTGTGGTGACCCTCGTGCCATCGCCAGTCTGGACATTGGCAATGTGTGCTTTAGCAGCACCTACTCGTAGGCATTTAACCAATACCGTACCCACCTTGTCCCCCCTTCGAAATAGCGTTGTCTAACGTTAAGAGGGCTCTCTCAGCCTTGTTGGTTCGAAGAGAGCAGAGCTGCACTCAAAGGTTCGCGAGGCGAAATTTGTGTGCGAGTGTGGGGCGCTCCTGGTCCTGTCTCTGTAGGTCCTTGATGTCCTTGGAAAGGTTATTTTCCAGGAGGCGCACCTTGCGCGCCCGCACAATTGCAAGAGATGTGATATGACCGGGGATCGTGGCCTTGAATGCATCCCACACTACAGGGAAGGGTGTTTCAGGGATCTCATTGGTTGCGAAGTAGGAATGAATAGCGGTTTGCTGGCTCGCCACGTCAACTGGGTCTTGTAGAATGAGCGGTGGCAAGCGCCAACATGGGGTCCGAGAGGCACAAGCAGACGGGTCTTGCAGGAGGAGTTCGAGATGAGCGTGATCGGAGACAGAGATGGTGGACATGGATGCAGAGAGTGATTCGTTAATCAAGGTGTGAGAAATAAAAATGTAGTTGATGTGCGAATGCAAGCGGTGTACGTGTGAGAAGTACAAATATTCGCGTGTATCAGGGTATTGGTAATGCCAGGAGTCCAGTAGGCCAAGGCCTGATATTTGCCTCCTGAGAGCCGAGGACATAGCTCCTGTCCCATGAAAGGAGAGATCACTGCGATCCTTTGTAGGATCCCACGCCATGTTAAAATCTCCCCCTATGTTTTGCGAGGGTCCTACCTGTGGGACATGCCCCCGCAAGATCGCCTGGAGATAGGAGTCCTGCGCCTGATTGGGCGCATAGATATTACACAGTGTGTAGAGGCAGTGTCCAATCCGGAACCCAGCCCTGACAAAGCAGCAATCCTGGCTACGGAATACCCTAGGTTCCCCCTGCCTGATGCCAAATCTACAGATTATCGCCACTCCAGCCGTTTTAGTGGGGGCTGCAGCCCCGAATTGAAGAGGATATCTAGGGTGGGCCATACGAGGGATATCAGCTTTTAGAAGGTGGGTCTCTTGGAGGAGGATGATGACTGGGTTTTGTTGTAGGAGGTAGCACCATATTTGGTGTCGCCTTTTGGGGGAATTAAGAACCTTAACATTGAGGGACAGGCTCATCAGGGTATGGGAGACAGCCCTGGGTTTATCAAAGCCTTAAGAAGTCCATCATGCCACTGTAGAGAGCAGGGTGGGGCACTAGGGAGGAAGGGCAGATAAGTGACGCTCCTGTCGAAGAGGAAAGATCGCTTTGAGGGGGACTCCTGCCCACCATAGAAAGGGATACAGAGGAGGCAGGAGGAGAACGGGGAGAGAAAAGAGATATAGGCATTCAAAGTATACATAACCAACGTTGGGCAACCGGGCCACGGTGTCCTGTTGCAGTCGTGGGTCAGTCGAGGCCCTGAGGCAGGAGTGATCCCGGAGAAGTCACATTCCCAGGAACAGGGAGGGGGCGGGTCACCAGCTGTAGGAGGTGTCATCCAGGTGGAAGGTCCAGCACCGTCAGCACTACAGGTAGGGAACTGGGGTAGGGGCAGCTCAAGGGGCTGGACGCCAACATCTCTGGGTTGTGAGAAGGTCAGCGTGTGGGATTCCAGTCAGTCAAGAAGATGAAGGCTGGGAGCTGGTTGCAGAGCGGTCCAGTTCCATGGACCGTAGAAACTACATACCGATACTCTAGAGGTGAGACATGAATTTGAACATCGGTACCAACTTTAAGGCTCTGAGCAATTTTAAAGCAGTCTTTTAATATCCTAGTTAGTGCTTCCCTTTCATGCGCGACTGTACCCCCGGGCACATTAACTTTGTTTAGATGTCATGAGTCATTCGTCCCTTTTCTCTCTCTCACAGTGAACCATAGAAAAAGCATATTTGTGGGCCCTGAAGGTTATGCATTTAGACTTTGCCTGGTCATTTATTTTTCCTTTCGGGGCCTCGGCCAAGCACGTCCTTTTGGTCTTGATTTGTTTAATTGTTTCTAGTGCGCTCCTCTCTTACTATTTAAAAGAACAAACTACCGGCAGCGTTTTCTACGACCAGCTGTCATGACTGCCGCCCCTCCCTTGGCCTCTGAGATTGATTGAACATAAGCGCCTCTTTCCCACATGCAACGTGACTCAACAGTTATTCTACCTTAGAATCATTAATTCTACCCTCCCCAACAACTGATATTTGTTAAGCACCTACTACTCACAATACGATATCATTAATTGTTTGTTTAGTTATGTATGCCTTACATTTTATTTTTACTTTGTCTCTGACCCATTACCAAGTCCAAATTTTTCCCTTCTTGTTTGAAACTATGGAGCATGACTCTTTGCTTTTTAACTTGGTCTTATTCAAGTTTACATGACGAACTTAGATGATGTATTGGTCTCAATAATGTTATGCTCTATTTTCAATTGCTTAATAGTATGTCATTCATGTACTTTGTACATTCAGGCTCACATGTCAAACATAGATGATGTAATTATTTCAAATGTGATATTTTTCATGACCATTTCTAACACTTGTATGCTTCATTTTCATTTGCTCAATACTATGCTAATCATGTACTCCATGTGATTGAATCCCCCCATGTAACAGTTAAATAAAAGTGCACTGATCTATAGCTAGTTCAGTGTGTCCACCTAATTTTGAAACAATATGCTCTAATATTTCTCTTTTCTTCCTTTTTCCCCGTTTCCCATCTTCTTCATTTTTCCTTCCCTCTCCCCGATTTTGGCGTTTTCCCCACGTTTTCCCCCTTTTCTCTCTCTGCGTTTCGCTATTCTGCCCTGCTCTGATCCCCACGTTCCTTTCCATGCTTATTCCTTATTCTTCCTTGACTTTTCTTTGGATCTTTGTCCCTATGTTAAACGTCCTCACACTCTGTTCTTCTTCACGAACCCATCAGCCTTGAAAAAGCCCACGGCCTATAGGGGCGAAACATGTGTTGGCATTCCTCTCTTTTCACAAATATAACAGGAAATAAAAATCACGCACTTAAAACTTTCAAAGAACGTTTTAATTTTTCTTTTGGACTACTGTTGACAAATCGTGAGTGCACAATCCTCCATTTTCCTCTATACTTACCCTTATAATGGCTCTTGGGTAAAGCCTTTCGCGAGGAATGTGCCACAACACAATTGGGCTCTGACAATTGTAGCACCTACACCCAGAAATTTTCCACCCAAACAGTTACCCAGTTCCATGGAACAGATGTGTTGAATGATGTCATTCTTGGCTTGCGAAAATGACTGCTCTCCAGGATGTGAAGAGCGCCGGTGGCGGCGTATGGTAGACCATGATGGTTAGGAAAGGGCCCGAGTGAGGGGCGGAAGACGTGTACGGCTAGACAGGGGTGTTAGGGAGAGATGGAGAAGTTGCGCCACTTCTTGAAAGGACCTCCTCATCCGACGCTTGGACTTCCACTGGAAGATGAGTGCAAAAGGGTGGCCCCACTGGTATTGAATATTCAAACTTCGCAGCTTGTCTGTCACAAGTCTAAAATCTCGGCGTCTCTGGAGCGTGGTGGGCGAGAGGTCCTGGTAGATCTGTATTTTGGCAATGTTGTAGGTGAGGTTCGGTTTAAAATGCACCTCTTTGAGAATAGCCTCCTTTACCGTAAAGAAATGGACCCGGGTCAGAATACCCGGGAGGAGGCCCGATCTGCCGGTGGGGCCGGAGACTTGGTGTGCCCGATCCAGAGCCGGCTGGGAAGAATCATCATCTCCCCAATCCTCATGTCGGAACTGCACCACATAGGTCATGATGCCTGTCCCCTCACCCCCGAGAGGAACCCCCCGATCCGAAGGTTTTTCCGGCAGCTCTGATTCTCCAAGTCCTTCTGTTTCAGTTGCAGGTCGATGTGTTGTTCCTCAAGGGTGGCCAGGCGCTGCCAGAGTTGCTCTTGGCCCTCTCTTCGCGCATCTACAGCCTTCTGAAGCCATTTACTCTTTCCCTGAGGTCGGTAACTTCCTTCCTGAGCTCCCGGACACAAGAGTGAACCTCTGTACGTAAGGAGCCTATTTCAGTTTTGAGCTCCGTCATGAAGCTAGCCATGAAAGCCTGGGTGACAGGTGGCGAGTCCACCCTGGTCTATGAGGCCATCTCCCCAGAGGCCACTGAGCCCGATTTGCCCCACCACACAGCAACAGGGTTGTCCTTTGGGGGTGCTGCTGTGTCCTTCACTGATTTGGTGCGTGCTGTCTCCTGGCTGGGACCAGTACCCACCAACGTCAGATGTGGTAGCTAGGAGCGGTCAAGGAGCCACACGAATATAGATGAGGGTACCAGCTGTACTTGTTCTAACTCGGAGGGTGAAGATCAGGGCGCATTAAGTCCCACAGTCAATATGGTGAAGGAGAGGGCAGGTAGTGGCCCAAAACACTGGGCTGCATCTTGATCCTCGCCCCTAAGATGGTCAAACCCGCGATGACTGAGACGTGTAAGCCCGGGGCGCACTGGGTCATGCATCCGTTGTAGAACAGTCAGGCCAATTGTGGTCTCAGGGGGCGAGAGCCAGCTTGGGGCCACCGGGTCTAGGGCTCCGAGCCAAGCTGCAGCCACCAGTAGCTCCACTTTGCGAGGTGTAGGGAGGATCCGTCTTCAAGTACCAACTCGCGGCTCCAGTGCCGGACACAGCGCGTAGCGAGGTTACTCCTCCACTATGGCTCGCAGGGGTTGTATCTTAAATGTTGCCCACCTACCTTGTACCTCCGAGCTCAAGGGGGCCACCCCTGACTCACGCCCAGGGCCCGGTTTGCCGGTTCAAGATGTTGCAAGGCGCCGCGTCCCACACCTTGGGGTGAGATAGCGCAGGGTCCCAAAGGCCACCAAGGGAAGGTTAGAGTCCGCTAGGACCGCAGCGGCGCAGAGTAGCTTCTTCAAAGACCCTAGCCAGCAGGGCAGCGAGGGCCCAGACAGTCTGGCGCTAGAGTGAGTACCCCCTGTAGGGCGAGCGCTCTGAGGTCAGGCCAGTCCTCTAATAGGCCTCGACCACGCGGTCCAGTGCAGCAATGCCCAATATGGCCTGAGTGATCAGGGAAGGCCCCAGGCGGTCCCCACGCAGGAGCATCAGAGGGAGGTGGACGGGCAGTCAGGTAGAATGTGGGGCCGCAACAAAGATCCATTCCCCGGGGCAGTAGTCAAGCCCCAGTGCCCGCACCTCGTCCAGCAGGCCCTCAGTGCTCCTTGCAGCAGAATCAGGACCGGTCCCTCTACAGCCGGGGCCTCCACTCGGCACCTCCTTTCACTGCCAACCACACAGCAGCCTCACTCACCGCCAAAGGGCCCAGAAGCCTGCTTCACCGCTCGTCCCTCCTGGGCTGTCCCAATCACTATCGGGGTTGTGCTTGGCCCCAAGATGGCCGACAGCCGGAGCGGCAGGAGAGGATCCCCCTCTGATCATCGGCACCACAGGGATGTTGACTGCCCTGGAGCCTCGGTCAGAACAAAGCAGCACTGGAGGAGTCTGAAGGGGCTCAGGGCAGCACTCAAGATGGCGGCCGCCGAGATCCAGGCGGGAGGCCGCGGTGAAGCGGCCGCACCACCTCAACCATCGAGTCCCAGCCGCCGTCCGCTCATCTGGGGGGCGCTCACTCTCCACCACACATGCGCCCTGAATAATGGCACTGAAAAGCCCCAGCTCTGCTTTAATTACTTTGAAGAGCAGCGAGCGTCCGGAGCTCCCGCGGCATGCATCTCACTCCGTTCACAGCGAGACCACACCCCCAGTCTTTTGACCCCCAATGTCATTATAGACAGTGCACTGTCACCCTCCCTCCGCTGACTGTATCTCAACTGTCTGATCTTTTTATGTCTCTCATCTAAGTTTCTCACCGATTGCGGTCTCTTTCTCACCTGTCTCATCTCCTATCTCAACTCGAGTATTTCTCACTGATCTCTTTATAAGATGTCACACATCTTTCACTCTCTAACTTGACATTCTTACCTGTCTCTTTTTCACCTCTCTCACTTCTCTCGCCCCTCTCTAACTCTGTCTCTTATTCACCCATCTCTGTCTTAATATCACCTTTATATCTCTCACCCTTCCCCTCACCACCTTTCCCTCAGCTGTCTTTTTCTAACATGTCTATCTCCTTATCACCACTTTGTCTCACTCACTCACTAATCTGTATAACCTCACTTTCCTCCATTTTGCTTTGTGAATTTATCAGCATGTTCTCAACTATCTCCTTCTGTTGGCTGTCACTTTCTCATCTGTCCACCTTTCCACCTCCCTCACCTGTCTTTCCAACATGTCTCTTTATTGTGCCTCTGCCGCACAACAGTCTTTTCTACTCTGTGCTGTCATTATTTTCTCTATCACCTCTCCCACCTTTCTCCCTTCACCCTCCCTGTTGGACTTGGCCCTTCTGGCAGGTCCACCCCTGAAGATGTTGCTTGTTATATGTAACCTGGGGATGGTGATTTCGCCTCTGAGTGCGTGTGGTGAGAGAGAGACCTACCCTCCCATAGGAATGCATGGGGAATGTATGTGTCCCTGGTAGTTCCTGATGCGTGGGGTATGCAGGGTCGAGTTTGGTATGTGCGAAGTCGTGAGATTGAATGCTGCGCAATGGTGTATGCGGCATGAGTGTGTCTAGTGTAGAAGTCCCAGTTTTAGAAGTTGGCATATTTGTGGAATGTGTGTCTGCTGTGTGATTGGCTGAGGCAGGCTGGTGAGCCTGGCTCCAAGAATCTGGGAGGGTCTGCCCCGGTGGTGAATGGAGTGTTTAGCATGCTGAAGTGAGGGGAGGAGTGAGCCTGGCCCTGCTTATGGATTGACTGTCTGGTTTGAGTGTCCTGAATGAGGCTGGGTTTTCCCCACACAATGCTGGCTCCACCCCCTGGGGTGCGTCTGATGTCCCTAGCCTGGCCAGTGAAAAGAATCCCCCATAACCAGCTCTAGCTGGTTCTCTCCCTGCCTGCCCTTTTAGACAAAGGATGTTGTGTATAAAAAGGGGGCTGTGACACTCTGAAGACGTTCTTGTTCTCAACTTGAATCTACCAGGGGCTGCTGCTGCTTGGGCTCAGGGTTGGCTTGCCTCCCTGGGCCCTGCCCTACACCTGGACTTCTGATAGCCTTTTCCCTTCTAGGAGCTGCCATGCTCCACCTGAGGTCCTGGACTCCCTATGGACTTTTCTACCTTCATCTAGCACTTGGGAGCGCTTTCTTCTGACCCCTAGCGCTTGGGAGCGCTCTATTTTCCCTTATAGCGCTGGGAGCGATGTATTCCTGCTCTAGCGCTTGGGAGCGCTGGATTCCTCGAGCCGGTGCCACCCGACGTTTGCCCAGCTCTGCCGAGGTGCCTGAAGCCCCAGCGAGTGCCTACCTCGCTGACCCCCCCTTGTTCGCCATATTTACGAGGGAGCCTACCCCTCGCTATCCCCCCGAGCTCACCGCCGCTGGCCCGGACCCTTCATGACGTCTGCCCCGGGCCGCGCTGAGATTGGCTGCCGGCCCGGGATTCCTGAGTGATGTCATCCCCCGGGCCGCGCTGTGATTGGCTGCCAGCCCGAGGAAATTGCGAAGTCCGGCGCTGGGAGCCCGATGAAGCAGGAGCGGCAGGAGCCTACTCCGCGCTCCTGCATTGCCCCCGAGAAGCTGCCAACTCCCCTCCCGGAGCTCCCGAGAGTGAGGGAGAGCCCCGGAGAGCGAGAGGAGGCCGGTGCAGCAGAGGAGACCGGCGCGCACAACCCGGTGAGTGTACTGAGGGAGAGGAGGGGCGTCGGGGCACATTGCCGGTGCCCGCCCCTCCCCTCCAGAGCGAGACCCGGGGTGCGGAGAGGCCTGGGAGACCTCCAGTGATGCCGGGTCCCTCGAGGGGGGCCCCGCCTGCCTACATCTTGTTTCCCGAGCCCGAGAGGCTTCCCCGGCCCTGAGATGGTACTGAGTCCCCCGAGAGGGACTCCACCCCCACTGTTATTTACGAGCCCACGAAGGCTCCAACGTGGCCCAGTCGTTTCTCGAGCCCCGAGAGGCTCCACCATTGGCCCTTTGTTTCTCAAGCCCCGAGAGGCTCCACCATTGGCCCCTTCGTCCCCGATCCCCGAGAGGCTCCACCTTGGTCCCTTGTCCTCTCGAGCCTGCGAGGCTCAGCCCAGCATCTGTGTTCTGGAGTCCTAGAGGCTCCCTCATGGCGCAGTTATTCCCCCGAGCCTGCGAGGCTCCCACGATGTCCCTCAGCTGCCCAGCACTTCGTGGGCAGCTGCCACATTTAGGTTGATTATTGGCTACCTGCAGCCTGTCCTGACATTGAGACTTTGGGGGCGTCCTAGCCCCAGGAAGGCCAGTTGGCCTGGTGAAAGTATGTGCTAATGTTCATGTGATTCCTGAGAGTTATAGTGTGTTGCACCTCTGTAGGTGCTCCTGATGCGTTATGTGCTTTATCCCTTGTGTTCCTTCCAGAATGTCCTATATCTCAACTATGTTACTAAGGATTATAGTGAGTCCTAATGCCAGTTCTAGGAAGTCCTTAATTGTAATGTGTCCTAATGCCAGTTCCATCAGGTGCATATTCCTAGCAGTGGCCCCATGGCCCTGCCCTGTACATAGTCCCTTGTAAACCCTGCCCGTGCCTCTGGCACCTTGTAAAGTGTGTGTTCCTATGTGTCCTTCTTAATACAAAGACTATTTTCATATATACCTTGTGTGAAGTCCCTTTTGTGGGAGGCCCTGGATGTTTTTGCTGGTGGGTGCGTGCGCAAATGCTTTGCACATGACCTCCGGGATAGGCCTGACTGCTCGCACCGCGTTACCTAGAGGGTGAGCAGGGGTTGTCTTGGCGTGTGACCCCCTTGCCCTGACATAGAAGTGGTGGTCTCTGACTGGCTGTGGCGCAAGCCCTGGCCGGCTGGGGGTCCCATTTCCTACATTGGTGGCGGCGGTGGGATCCGGACTTGTGTTTGCGCAGTACCACAGCGATAACTGGCTTCACTACAAAACTCTGCATTGTAAATGGTCGCAAAGAAAGGAGATTATTGTGTTTTAAAGGTTACTTAAATGTCTGTTCTGTGGAAAATGTGTTCTTGTACACTATGAGTTAGTTGTCCCTAGCTCGGGAGTGTAGATCATCTCCCTAGTGCAATGTGTTTTACTGGATTCACCAGAAGGGTGGGATCCAGTGGTGGCAGCGTAATTGTGTTCAATGTGTATGGTCCCTGTCCCTTCCCTGGAGTAATGGTACCTGTGCCACATAGGGTCAGGTTAGGTTGCTAAAAATGTCTGTTCTGTGGAAATTTTTAAAGGTTGCTAGAAATTCCTGTTCTGTGGAAAGTTTTAAAGGTTACTAGAAATGTCTGTTCTGTAGAAATTTTTAAAGGTTACTTAAATGTCTATTCTGTGGAAAATGTGTTCTTGTACACTGTGAGTTAGGTGTCCCTAGCTCGAGAGGGTAGTTCATCCCCCTAGTGCAATGTGTTTTCTGGATTCACCAGAAGGGTGGGATCCAGTGGTAGCAGCGTAATTGTGTTCAATGTGTACGGTCCCTGTCCCTTCCCTGAAGTAATGGTACCTGTGCCACATGAGGTCAGGTTGGGAAACCACGGGCGGTAGAAACTGTCTTACCAGTCTGGGAGGAGGGTGTGTGGATGAATGTTGAAAGTGCTGAATAATGGAGTGTAAGTTCTCTGAGAGGGGGAGCTTGCTGAATCAACGATAAGTGTGTCTTACCTACCCCGCTGAATGTGTTTGATGCATCATGTGTCTTCTATACACCGCTGAATGTGTTTTATGCGTCAGGTGTTAGTCTCTGAGACAGGGAGCGTGCTGAATACTGGAGTGTAAGATCTCTGAGATGGAGGAGCTTGCTGAATGAAGGTTAAGTTGTATCCCGGACAAGGAAGCCCTGCTGATTGGATCGCGGCTTGCCTTGGGGAAAGCTGAACTCTGAGCCCTGCTGACTTGGTCGCGGCTCATCTTGCTGAAATTTATGTTAAGTTGTATCCCGGACAAGGAAGCCCTGCTGATGGGATCGCGGCTTGCCTTGGGGAGAGCTGAACTCGGAGCCCTGCTGACGTGGTCGCGGCTCATCTGCTGAAATTAATGTTCAGTTGTATCCCGGACAAGGAGGCCCTGCTGATTGGATCGCAGCTTGCCTTGGGGAGAGCTGAACACTGAGCCCTGCTGACTTGGTTGCGGTTCTTCCTAGTTAGTACAAGAGGGAACTCCGGCCTGAAGAGGGGGAACCGGGTAAGCTGTATGGGGTATTGACCTGCATTGGTTGCCTGCCTGCTGAAGGAGGAGAGGAAGTCTTAGATTTAATTTTTTTCTTGTAGAAGTCCTGGTGTGCCAGGCATCTGGTCGTGGGGTACTGCCCGCGGTTGGGGTGCCAGTAGCCGGTGTTTCCGGATCTGGACGGCAGGGCAACTGTAGCCAGTGTCCTGGCCGGTTTGTCTTCTAGATGTACTCCTAGGGGCACAGGTGAGGCTTCTCCCAAGGAGGAGACCCTGTGTTTTTCAGAAGGGGCGGTACGGGCCTAGCAGGGATCCTTAGGGGTCTTGGCTGAGTGTTGCGGTACTACCCTGAGAGCAGGTGGTGCCCACCTTAAGTGGAAGGACCCTGTTCTACATGGGAGGGTGCAGAACTGGAAGGGGGTCAGAGGGATTCTGAACCCTGGGCATCCGGTGAAATTAGGTCCTAGGTGGTAGACCAGTGGAGGGAGAGAGTTCCGAGACTGGTGAGAGAAGGTGTTCTGGATGGTGCTTCTCCTGGGAGAGCACGGAACCTCAGAAGTAGAGGTAGGGTGGGGCGAGCTTGCCCGTGACCTCTGGCCAGCCTAAGGGTGCGGACCCTAGGTGGAAGGAGCAGTGGTAGTTGGAGCTACACTGAGAAAGGGAGTGGAGAATGGCTATTGTGGGCCAGGGGTTACCACCCCTTACTTCGGATTAGCAGGGATCAGTGGTATCTGGGTGGCCTAGGGCCTGGTCCTAGTCATGGACAACTAAGGAGTACCGGTGGGGTAGCCTGGTTGGGCCTGTGTTTTTTTTTATCTGTGCGTGTCTTATGATCCAACGTGGCGTAGAACCGGAGTGTGTCCCTGCAGTGCGGGCCGCGTCCATGTTTTATCGCCCAAAGCAGGGAAGTCCATCACTGTGGTGATTGGCCTACCCTGCGTTTTGGCTGGAAGGGGGTAGTGTTGGACTTGGCCCTTCTGGCAGGTCCACCCCTGAAGTTGTTGCTAGTTATATGTAACCTGGGGATGGTGATTTCCCCTCTGAGTGCGTGTGGTGAGAGAGAGACCTACCCTCCCATAGGAATGCATAGGGAATGTATGTGTCCCTGGTAGTTCCTGATGCATGGGGTATGCAGGGTCGAGTTTGGTATGTGCGAAGTCGTGAGATTGAATGCTGCGCAATGGTGTATGCGGCATGAGTGTGTCTAGTGTAGAAGTCCCAGTTTTAGAAGTTGGCATATTTGTGGAATGTGTGTCTGCCGTGTGATTGGCTGAGGCAGGCTGGTGAGCCTGGCTCCAAGAATCTGGGAGGGTCTGCCCCGGTGGTGAATGGAGTGTTTAGCATGCTGATGCGAGGGGAGGAGTGAGCCTGGCCCTGCTTGTGGATTGACTGTCTGGTTTGAGTGTCCTGAATGAGGCTGGGTTTTCCCCACACAATGCTGGCTCCCCCCCCTGGGGTGCGTCTGATGTCCCTAGCCTGGCCAGTGAAAAGAATCCCCCATAACCAGTTCTAGCTGGTTCTCTCCCTGCCCTTTTAGACAAAGGATGCTGTGTATAAAAAGGGGGCTGTGACACTCTGAAGACGTTCTTGTTCTCAACTTGAATCTACCAGGGGCTCCTGCTGCTTGGGCTCAGGGTTGGCTTGCCTCCCTGGGCCCTGCCCTACTCCTGGACTTCTGATGGCCTTTTCCCTTCTAGGAGCTGCCATGCTTCACCTGAGGTCCTGGACTTCCTATGGACTTTGCTACCTTCATCTAGCGCTTGGGAGCGCTTTCTTCTGACCCCTAGCTCTCGGGAGCGCTCTATTTTCCCTTATAGCGCTGGAAGCGCTGTATTCCTGCTCTAGCGCTTGGGAGCGCTGGATTCCTCGAGCCGGTGCCACCCCGCGTTTGCCCTGCTCTGCCGAGGTGCCTGAAGCCCCAGCGAGTGCCTACCTCGCTGACCCCCCCTTGTTAGTCATATTTACGGGGGAGCCTACCCCTCGCTATCCCCCCGAGCTCACCGCCGCTGGCCCGGACCCTTCATGGCGTCTGCCCCTGGCCGCGCTGAGATTGGCTGCCGGCTTGGGATTCCTGAGTGACGTCATCCCCCGGGCCGCGCTGTGATTGGCTGCCAGCCTGAGGAAATTGCGAAGTCCGGCGCTGGGAGCCCGATGAAGCAGGAGCAGCGGGAGCCTACTCAGCGCTCCTGCATTGCCCCCGAGAAGCTACCGACCCCCCCCCCCCCCCCCGGGGCTCCCGAGAGTGAGGGAGAGCCCCGGAGAGCGAGAGGAGGCCGGTGCAGCAGAGGAGACCGGCGCGCACAACCCGGTGAGTGTACTGAGGGAGAGGAGGGGCATCAGGGCACATTGCCGGTGCCCGCCACTCCCCTCCAGAGCGAGACCCGGGGTGCGGAGAGGCCTGGGAGACCTCCAGTGATACCGGGTCCCCCGAGGGTGGCCCCGCCTGCCCACATCTTGTTTCCCGAGCCCGAGAGGCTTCCCCGGCCCTGAGATGGTTCCGAGTCCCCCGAGAGGGACTCCACCCCCCCCGTTATTTACGAGCCAGCGAAGGCTTCAACGTGGCCCAGTCATTTCTCGAGCCCTGAGAGGCTCCACCATTGGCCCCTTCGTCCCCGAGCCCCGAGAGGCTCCACCATTGGCCCTTCATTTCTCGAGCCCCGAGAGGCTCCACCATTGGCTCCTTTGTCCCCGTGCCCCGAGAGGCTCCACCTTGGTCCCTTGTCCTTTCGAGCCTGCGAGGCTCAGCCCAGCATCTGTGTTCTGGAGTCCTAGAGGCTCCCTCATGGCGCAGTTATTCCCCCGAGCCTGCGAGGTTCCCACGATGTCCCTCAGCTGCCCAGCACTTCGTGGGCAGCTGCCACGTTTAGGTTGAATATTGGCTACCTGCAGCCTGTCCTGACATTGAGACTTTGGGGGCGTCCTAGCCCCAGGAAGGCCAGTTGGCCTGGTGAAAGTATGTGCTAATGTTCATGTGATTCCTGAGAGATATAGTGTGTTGCACCTCTGTAGGTGCTCCTGATGCGTTATGTGCTTTATTCCTTGTGTTCCTTCCAGAATTTCCTATATCTCAACTATGTTACTAAGGATTATAGTGAGTCCTAATGCCAGTTCTAGGAAGTCCTTAATTGTTATGTGTCCTAATGCCAGTTCCATCAGGTGCATATTCCTAGCAGTGGCCCCGTGGCCCTGCCCTGTACATAGTCCCTTGTAAACCCTGCCCGTGCCTCTGGCACCTTGTAAAGTGTGTGTTCCTATGTGTCCTTCTTAATACAAAGACTATTTTCATATATACCTTGTGTGAAGTCCCTTTTGTGGGAGGCCCTGGATGTTTTTGCTGGTGGGTGCGTGCGCAAATGCTTTACACATGACCTCCAGGATAGGCCTGACTGCTCGCGCCGCGTTACCTAGAGGGTGAGCAGGGGTTGTCTTGGCGTGTGACCCCCTTGCCCTGACATAGGAGTGGTGGTCTCTGACTGGCTGTGGTGCAAGCCCTGGCCGGCCGGGGGTCCCATTTCCTACACTCCCGATCTCCTCCTCACTAAACAGACTCTTTCAGTAGTCTCTCAATTTTCTCACATCTCTCACCCTCTCAGCATCCTCTTTCTGATTTGTCTCCGACCTGTCCCCCTCTAAGCTGCATCCTTCTAATAAGTCTTACCTACCTCAGTTATTTATCACCTATATATCTTTTGTTTAACTTTTTTCACACCTCTCTCTACCTCTCTCTCTCTCTCTTCTTTAGCTCTTTCTAAATGGTCTCTAAACTAGATCTCTCATTCTGTCATCATTTTGCACTGGTCTTCCTCTATATCTCTCAATTGTCTGTTTGTGATATGCCTATGTGTCTATCACCAATCCCTCCCAAATGAGTGACACTCTTTCAAATCTGCCCATATCTCTCTCACATCTGTCACCTCTCTGATGTATTTAATCTTTAATCTCTCTCAATCTCACACACATGCACCTCCATCTTTGTCTCTGTCTCTCATCTGTCTCTCTGTAGTGTCCTCTTCCTTGCACTATTTTCCCTTCATAGTATTTCCACTCTAACCTCTCTCACATGTATTTCTAGTTCCTTTAATATAATCAGGAGCAGTAGAAGCCACAGAGATGCCTTTTACAGGAGTCGACTCCACTTGAAAAATAAATAATAGTTTTGCAAGTGTGTTTCGTTGCTTGGATCTGGCTGCTCCTCTGAGTTTTCATGCATATGATGGAGCTGGGTGGGGGCACTGAAAGTAAACAAGGCACTTTTTTAACTTCTGTTTCTGGAACTGCCCTTATCACCTCTGACACCTCTGAGGCCAAGGGTCGCATGGGCAGTGCCAGGAATCAGAGAAGACAAACCAGGGGTCACAAATGCAACCTTGGCAACCATTAACCGCATCGCTGCGGCGGTTATTTTTCTGCTGTGCGGCTTTTTTCTAAAAGCTGCGTTACATGACGAGCTCAGCTCGTCATCCGCACACGACCACCGTGGCTGATGACGAGCTGAGCTCGTCATCAGCAGTGAAGGGGTTAAATGATGTACATGGTCCCACCACCCTGGACTTCCCTGGGCATCTAGTTTTCCGAAATGCATGGGTTTTGCGGTTTGTCTAGGTGCCAAATTCCTCAGCCACCCAATTTGTAAAAAATACATGTTGATTCTAAATCGCAAATTTTCATCTGTAAATGTTGTATTTTGGTCCCTTTACTGTCGCAGGAGACAGGCCAACCAACACAAGTCATGTAACTTTTTATGATGAGACATGTGGAAATTATGGGTCATAAGTTTGAAGTCCCCGAGAATCCAAAGCTTTCATTCACAGTAAATGTGAGGAAAGTAGGTGCTTTTAGTAAGGCCTAAGGTTTGCACCGACTTCAGGATTAAAAAACAACTATGCACTCCACAAAGGGCAGCCACCGTGGTCCTACTCCAGATGTCTAATTTTCATAAATGCCTGGTTTGGTAAGTTTCCCTGGGTAGCCGCTGACTTCATGCCCAAAATCCACAGCTAAACATATTGCAAAAATAGGCAGATTTTGAGTGGAGAGAATTGATCTTCTGATGTGACTTTTTGGGCCCTCTCCTGTGTTACGTGCTGGGCACACCTTCACGAGCGGGGTATTGTTTTAATTAGGAGGCCTGTGGAACGTTTGGTGGTAGGAAATTAGTGTGCCGCCACAGATTCCAGAACTTTCCCTAAAGAAATGTGAAGAAAATGTGTGTTTTGGCCATGTTTGAGTTTTGCAAGAGTTTCTGGGTAAAAGAGCCCCGTAAGTTCCACGCAAGTCACACCACCCTAGATCACCCAGGAGTCTAGTTTTCAGAAAAGTATGGTTTGGTAGGTTTTCCTAGGTGCTGGCTTAGTTAGAACTCAAATTCCTCAGCCACCCACATTGCAAAAGAGGGTTCTTGTGAGTGGAGAAATTTGATATAGCCATGTTGCATTTTGAACTCTTTCTTGTTTCCATCAGTAGGCCCACCCAACCAGGTTGGGTACAGTTTGTATCGGATGACATGGTGAAATGCTAGGTACTGAAAAATGTGTGGAGCCCCACAGATTCTGGAATTTTCCCTCACACAAATGATAGAAAAATGTGAATTTTTAGCCAACCTTTTGGGTAAAGAAAGGCCTTGAGACTCACGCAAGTCGCCCCACCCTGGACTCCCTGTGTTTCTAGATTTCAGAAATGAGTAGGTGCCCACCACGCCTAAGGGAGGGGCGTCACGATGCCGAGCCTCCTCAGAGGCTAGATGCCCGAAGTGGATGGATCCCTGCTGATGCTCCAATGCGTAAAGAAAACCGAAACTTAGTTAAGTTATTTAAGGCTGAGTACCAGGGGTCTCGTCCTCTTTGTCTTCTTGGACCCCAGGGAATCCGCAAAAGTGTCGAAAAAGTGGGTTCAAGGAGGCCTGGCATAGCATTATGTAAATAGAGGTTGATAGCACAGTTGAGTATAAGAGTGCTCAGAACCCAAGTTCACAGGTTCGATTATCCCTTATGGGCCATTTTGAAGTTTTCTATGGTCGGGGGAAATTGCAGTTTCATTCAATTTTAAGGACGATTATCGAGGGTGCGCCATTTGCAGCGGGGCGTGACTAGAGAAACAGCGATAGCTCTAGCTATATACGGTATACTATGAAGGTAAAGGTCGTGGGTTCGTGTCCCGACCGGATAATTTGAAAATTGGTATTTAATTATAGATTTATTAACACTGCGCTCTATTTTAGTTATTCCGGTTTAGTGTGTACCAGTGCGTCCACATTATCATTTCTAACTACATTCCTAGGCAAGCCGGCCTGTAATATTCAATTCCGAGTTTGGCGTCCTCTTGGAATTCAACTTGGAAGCGACTTGCCTTTGATGTTAGCTCATGCTGTGTGCAGGGCTTGTTAAGGGCGAAGCAAGTGGGCGGTAATGAGTATCCCGCTAGGCGGGCCCAGGCCAGGGGTTCATGCCTCAGCATGCGCAAGTTCAGGGGATACGCTTTTTGTGGGGACGCGCTCCTCCTCACAAGTGTGCGTAAACACCCGCTGGCCATATGTGCGGGGGTAGCTACAGCGGTCATCTGGAGTGCGTGCCGGAGTACTCACAAGCACCGGGGCCAGGGAAGTGCACTAGTCGGGTAGTGTCCTGCAAGGTAGTCTTAAACAAAGCTGCCTTAGGCAGTGTTTGTGTGAACTGCGCTCTCTAATCAGCAAAGGAGTTAAAAGGGAGGCTGGGAACGGCGCGTACTTATTGGAAATATGTGCCAGACAGAGAGGGCTGTGGTGTACGTTACTGTATACTCTTCCTGTGTCCTGCGAACTTGGGTGGCATCACAGTGACCATCAGGACTTGCTGAACAACACAGTATTGAACGGGGGCATGGTGTTGAGATAATGGTGCGGTAGCTGTCAGAGTTGTGTGGGTGACTTGGGTGGTGCAAGCGTCAGTGGGACAGTGGTTGCGGGCACGCCCAGCAGCGGTAATTAGTTGGGTGGCGTCACGGTGGGCATCTGAATTTTCTGAACAACACAGTATTGAGCCGGTGGGCATGGTGTTAAGAGAACGGTGTCTCCAGGACGACATATTATGCCACCAAAAACCTTAAGGGATGTTTTTCAAGTAATGCAACTGTTTTGCTGTAGCGCATTGGGGCCTGCTGGCACAATGTGTGCAGCCCAGTGGGACGGCCGAGTCAGCCAAATTCAAGGTGTGCTATCCGGTGCCATGGTTTTCAAGTAATGCATCTGTTTGCCGTAGCACGTTGGGGCCTGCTGGCACAATGTGCGCTGCTGAGTGGGACGGCCGAGTAGGCCAAATTCAAGGTAAAGTGTACAGCCAAGCTGAAGTTCAAGTGTAATGTATGGCCTAATTTCCATACTGACATGACATGTCGGCTTAGTCGGCCAAATTCAAGTTAAAGTGTATGGCCAAGCTGAAGATCAAGTGTAATGTCTGGCCACATTTTTCTTTGATGTGAATAAAAGTCTACGCCTTGAACAACATCGGTATCTTAGGGCGTTGTCAGGCTGCAGCTGAGGCCAACCAGCTCTCCCCGAGGTGTTTCTAGTAAATAAAACAAGTATCAAGCAATAGAAGTAAACCTCGAGAAAACTCAAACTATGACTATTAGTAAAAGAAAAAGAAAAATCTTCTTGTGGTTTTGGAACAACTCTCGCATCAAAGACACGCCAACATATAAATATCTAGGCGTGAAGATTGATAACAGCGGTCGATTCAGTGTACAAAGGTCTAGCATTAAAGGCAAAGGACTTGCTCTGGCAATTGCTTTAAAAACACTGAATAACAAGCTATCTGGTCCATCTTTAACACCTTTGGTACAAGTTATCCGAGCCAAATTACTGCCTACAATAACTTATGGAAGTGAGGTCCTACGAGGCAGAGATGCAACAATACTCGACAGCACAATCATAGCCGCATATAGAATTATTTTTAGCCTTCCTAAGCGGACCTCCCCACCACAGATTAGGCTGGAGTTTGGCATTCAACAACAGCTCCTGGCACGTCAGGGGGCCTATATCTGTGTTGGGACAAAGTGAGGAAATCTGCACAAGGAACACTGAACGAATATCTGTGAAGGGAGATAGAGCAGTCTCCAACTTCGCCTGCAGCTAAATATTTAGCAAAAAGTCTTGTAAACACCGGGCTGGAACAGCTTTGGGCTTCCTCCTCAGATCACAAAAAGATTAATAAATTGGTAAAGAAATCTATTAAACAACAGTCGTGGGTACAAGATAAAGCAGATTTCTCAAAAAGAACGCACGCTTGGATGATTTTGACTTCATATTCGGCAAAAGCTCCCCAGAACTATTTTGGTCTGGGCTATGCCAAAAAGACCAAAATGTGCTTCCTAAGATACAGGCTAGGTCTGTTGCCCTGCATTCAGCATCTCCCACACTGGCTAAAAAAGAAAGCAGGTACGCTATGCCGGCTATGTGGTAACATGCACGAAGATATGCTTCATCTGCTATGCTCTTGTGAGAAAATGCAAGAGGAGAGGAAACTTATTTTGAGACACCATTTTATCCGATACGGAACACGTACACGAAGGATTGCAGTCCTCACCTGCTTCTCATCTCAGGACCCTCAACTGAACTGCAGCCTTGTAAAATTTTTAAAGGCTGTGGAGGAAAAAATGCCAGGACTAGAATCTTGAACCGATCTGATCTTAACTTGTTTTATAATACAAACTATGCCTACTGTCTAAATACTGTGTGATAAATGAAAGGCCAATACGATTTTATAATTAGGATGAACAGAACAGCAATGTTCCCACCATGATGGTTTTAAAACATATGTCATTTTATATTGTGTTTTACTTTAATTCATATTTTGTATTGTATTGCATTGGTTTTAATTAACTGTGCAAATAAAATTTACTATTACTAAAAAAATAGAATTAAAGCACTTCCCCGACCATTCAATTTAGTCATCCATGCTGGCAGGATCCATATGTTACCGCTGGACAGGCGAGGGGTTAGGGAAGCCTTGTTTGCAGCAATGTCCAGGTTTACATAATACTTAGCGGGAACATTTATATAGTGGTCGAAAGTAATACCACAGGCTGTAAAGGTTCTGGGGGCGCTAGAACACCGGAAACGAACCTGTAAAAAAAAAACTCAACCATTCGAGCAAAAACTCTTAGCCGGTGCCATAATGGGCTCAATTCAGCACAACTGGCTACAGCCAGGAAAAGGTTGTTGTTCCATCTGGTTAGGGGGAAGCTAGTCTGCTAAAGGGCAGAAGATCTTTATCAAGCCTATTCTGGGAAGTTGTGGAGCACAGTCAGTGCTGGGGGGGGGAGGGCGAGTGTGCCAGGGAGCTTCTCACCCTGTGGCGGAGCGCTGATAGATAACAGCAAAAGGGGCATGCACAGCGATGGAGGTTAAGCGACTAGATGAACCCCAGGATGGGATAGGATGGACGTGTGCAGAAGGTGTGTGTGGAGGGGACTGACCTGCTGGTGGTACTAGACTCTACTGCCCTAACCAGCAGCGTATGGACCGAGTAGAATCTTGGGAAGGCTGCCTGTGTACAGGTACCCCAGTGGGGACGGTGCGCTATGTGGTGCCCTGGTTTTTAAGTAATGCAACAGTTTTGCTGTAGCGCGTTAGGTCCTGCTTGCATAATGTGCGCAGCTGATTGGGACGGCCGAGTCGGCCAAATTGAAGTTAAAGTGTACGGCCAATCTGAAGATCAAGTGTAATGTCTGGCCTAATTTTCCTTACTGCTTTTGACATGTGAATGTCGCTGAAGTGTGATGCTGTCAATAATGGTATATATACAAGTGGAATACTTTTACTCTCGAAATGGTTCGTGGTGATTATCTGATTTGATGTGAATACAAGTCTACGCCTTGGACAACATAACCTGCTTCTGAGAGTTCTAGGGCCCCCACGGATGCGGAAAGGTGTTAGAAGTGGGGGAGGAGGGAGTGTTACGTTGTGCGCATACTATGTCCGGTTATAGGGGGTTTCTCTTCTTAGCGGATGAGCTAACACCCAATTTCCGCAGCTACTCACATTATAAGAAAACCAATGATTTTACTAGGTGAAAAATTAAGTCTTCCAGTCGTGTTTTGGGGCTTTCTGTGTTGCAGACGCTACACCCAACCGTGCATATAGGGTAATGTTTTTATATGGACACACAGAATAGTAGAACATTTGTTATTTACCAATTGGCTTTCTCTGCATTTGTGGCTTCCAAATGCCAGCCAGTGTGCAATAAAGAAGACATTTTGCACACTGCCCTCTGAATTACATGGTAGTATGACTACTACCACAAATTATGAAGTGATTTAAAAATGGTGTGGAAAGCCCTGACAGTCAAGAGGTTAATGTACAAGAGATACTTTTGGGGTTGTTTGTTAGCATTGATTTTGTGTCCTCTGAGAGGACAGGAGGGCTGAAGAAGTTATAAAGCATCTGTAACCCCTTTGAAGTAGTTTCTTTAGCTCTTTAATTGCTTCACAGGATCAAAGTTCCACCTTGGGCTAATGCTTTTGGCTATTTGATTATTCTTGCCTTTTAGATTTAGCCCCCTTATGTGATTATGAAATTTCAAACCCAAGAAATGTGATGACAGATAACGTGAAGCGTGTCATAGGGAAAATTTGAGCCACATCAGCACCATAACCAGTGGCACATTATCACTGATGCTCATAACGACTAATCCCACCCGCAGTATGAGCACTGCCAGGAAAGTACTGACACGCCCTCGGTGCCCACCAGCCACACGACCTCATTGTTGATGATGTAGGAAATCCCTATATGATATTTCATCACACACAATATTTCTAAAGAAAGGGTATTATTAGCTGCTTTTGTAGATGTCACACTCAATCTTTTGCAAAGCTTTTGTCGTGGGGAGCAAAATAACCAGGATATTACACAGCACCAAGGGACACTTAGTCCGAAAATCATTTTCAAGTCTAGTTTATTTTAAAACGTTCATTTCTTTTGTTAGGTTTTCTATAACGTGGAGAAACCAAAACGTGTCACACAACACACAAGACGAAATACAGGCATGAATGCACAGTGACATAACTTGACATTTCAAAGTACTATGGTTAAGGGTGTTACAATGCGGGGAGAGCAATCGAACACTGATCTAAAATTTCTTATTTTGTAACTAATAAATATGTGTCAGAATCAAAATGAGTACAGGTTCAGTAATACTTAGAGGTCACGTCCACTCTCCTACATAAATCTTCTTGAAAAGCATGACATTTCAAATGCCCAAATCTCCAGTCATAGAATGCGAGCCGATCTTCACTCTGCCTATCAATGATTAATGCATAAAACACGAATGGCTCTATATTTTACTGATTCATACTACAGATAACTGTTGACTCATCAAGTACAATGATCTAGCCCATGATTTGTGCTAAGCACTTGGCTAGCTTCTTCCAATCTTCACACGATGTGGGGTGACAGACAAAAAGCAAACAGGTATCTGCCTATAAGGTAAAGTGTATTTTAATAATGCTTTATCCGTTTGCATGCCTTATTCATTTTCTCGATTGGAAATATTTACACATGTGCATAAACATTCCATTCTTTTTACATAATATATATTTGTGGTTAACAAACAATTTGGGCTACAGCCCTTAACCATGGCGGTGACATACATTTTACATCTGAAACAACACACCAAATAGAACATATATTTCGTTCTGTAACAGGCAGCAGTCAAATAAACACACACGAATAGACAACAGTCCTCAACCACAATTTGTGGAGTGAAGTGCGGTTTGGTGTTGCAGGATGTAGTATGTGTGTGGGGAAAGTACTTTGATGTCTGTATAAGTGTGGCGAGATACTGGGGAGATGTCTACAGGTGTGCTGCAGGGTGTGATCTTCACTGTGGTGTGATGTGTTGTGTTAAGTAAGGTATTGAGGTCAGTGTTGGGGTATCTAAGGCTATGACAAGATTTATTGGAATGAGATGGAGTGTGGAAAGGTGTGGTGGAATCTGTAGCGTCAGCAGTCAGTTGCTGAATATTTCAACAAATCCTTGTAAATACTGTGGTTTGCCTGCTGTAAATGAATGGTTCTTGGGATAGTGAAATTGGCATTTTAAAGACGAGATCATAAGCTTGTAATTAAAGCCTCTTTTATTATGCATGAAATAGACATGTAAAGTGCTTGCCATCTATATTAGGAATCTAAGTGATGTATAATGTGCTATTACCGAGTCTCCTGAAGTGTAATGATGATGTGCAAGTTCTAGGGCTGATGGATGAGGTCAAAAAGGTCTAAGAAAAATCTTGTGTGAATTGATATCCTATTTCATCCTCATGCTCATGATTGTTTATGGCATGCACATGACTCAAAGAAATGGGGATATTATGGATTTCAAATGCCAAATCATAGAAAAGGCAGCTTTTATTTTTTCTGAAGGGTACATTTGTGCAGTTGTGTACCTTCATCGATATCAGCAATTCGACAAGGTGTCACAAGGCCAGAGGTTCTATGTACTCACTGGTGTGTCTTACAATGCTTAAGATGTAGGAGGCTGGCCATTGATGCCAGAACCTGTCTTTCAGACACTTTTGGTAGCTTAAGTGTGTGTCCCTAAACCTTTATCTGGCATTTAATTTTGTTTCAAATAAACACCTAAAAACAGCTCATTTCGGTGGATACATGTGCAGGAATGCAAGAACAGTGGTACATTTAGCTGGGCAGGTAGGGGCTATGAAGCACCATACTTTTCATCTAACAACAGATGAAGATGTGAAGGGGCGCATCTCTTTCGGTACTAGTATTAGGGCAGTAGGCACCAAATATTCAGTAAAACTGCAAATTCAGGGGTGCACGGGCCGGGCCAGAATGGCCTTTTGTTCCACCAGGCATTTCACAGGTGGCTGGAGCCCTTGGAGACCTCTGTCACGTTCTTCACCCTCCCAAGGTTAGTTGCAACAGGCACCGATAGGCATCAAGCAAGGCACCGAAGGAGTAATAGAGGGAAGGTAGAGAGAAAGCCATCAGAGAGGGAGAAGAGAGAGAGAGAAGAGACGGATAGAGAGAGAATGGATGGATGGAAAGAGAGGGAGAGAGAGAGAGAGAGAGAGCTATGAGGCAAAGGGAGCAGGCAGGGCCAGCTCTAGAGTTAGAGGTGCCCTGTGAGGCAATCTTTTTTGCCCCCCCCATGACCTCCTTCTCCACAGATTCCCTCACTACCACCTTCCAACAGCCACTCATCTCTCCACAACCCCTCTCTCGCTCGCATTTATTTTGTTTTATAGCGCTTCACATACCAACCCTGGGTGTCAGAGCACTTTATATCACATACACATTGTACAAAGGGAATTAATCTTACGTGTGAAAATCAGTCTATAGGAAATGTTACACAAAACAAGGAGGACTACTGTTCCCTAATCTGCATGGTACATGTTCTTTTCAGCACACATATTAACCCTCTGGGCTACATTTTAATGAGCCCAAACTGTCACTAGATAAAGTCTCAATCTCTCACCAGCAGAATCATTAATCACCTGCGTTGACATTTTTATTGTTACCTGAACACTGCTGGACTCAAGGAACAGCAGGTGCTTATAAAATCAAGGTATTTCTGAACACAGCTCCTCCCTCGAGGTCAGCGCCAGGTGCAGCTGCACCTGTTGCACCGCCCTAAAGCCGGCCCTGGGAGCATGGCTAGTTTGAGCTTTTTTGCCAGGGCTGGTTTTGGCTCCCTAGTCCAGTCCTGTGCAAGGAATCAGTCAATCAGTGGTGCAGTTAGGTCCCCAGATAAGGATAATTGTAGGGCACCATGCAATGCTTACTCACCTACAACTACTGAGAAAAAGCGATGTATGGATGCAACTTATCTAGGGCTAAGGCACTGGGAACAGTTCAAAATTGTTTTGATCATATTTCTGCTACCGGTTGGTAAAACTGTGACAGGATGTTCACTAATTAAAATTGTCTCCTTTAAAAGAAAATCCGAATCTTGTAATCCCCAAAGTAAATATAACTTTTTTTCTTCTAGGTAGAAAGGGGAGAGCAGTGTATTCTAGTGCTTAATTTGAGCCAGTGTTTCCGGTGTTAGGCACCAACACTTAATTGCCACCACAGGCTCCAGTGACAGTCCAACACGTGGTTGGTTATGTCTTTTAAAGTTTGAGATGAGCACAGCAAGTGTGTTTAATAAGTCGAAATCCATAAAAATAGTCCGAGTTATATATCACTTGTAGGAGCGCGATGGTTGGTAGTAGTGTTGGTACTGACAATAACAGCGCTGGCAGGGGCTGGTGCAGGCTGCTGTGGAGTCCCATAAGGGCGCAGGCACTCACTTTTATTTTTTACAAACTTAGTACCGATTCCCCTTCGCATTCCTGACTCTGCGTGGCGTGACTCAGTGTATGATGAAAACCGAGCAATAAAGGATACATTGGCCTTTCTATGAATACGAAAACACCTCTCTTGCAATCTCGTTTGTGCCACCCGCACCCCAGAATTAGCAATTTCAAACACCGTCCTAGACCCTTGATAAACAGTACAATTATTTTTGCGATCCGAACAAAATGCAGCTCCAATTTGTGCTGTGCCTTACAAGAGTTTGTGGACCTTAATGACTGATGTGTTTTGCCAAATTGAATAATCTGGATTAGTCTGTGGGCATCCGCCGGAGTGCGCGTTTAAAAAGAGAATAATGTGCCCATTTCACGGGAAGGCATTGGGATGCTCGCTGCAGATATCCGGGATGAGTGTCATTTTTCTTTCTTTCATTCTTGTCATCAATCTCTTGCAGGCAGTCGGTAAAAATAGAAGCTGTCATCCCTACCTTCGCATTTGCCTTCTTGACTGCAGGCAACGCATTTTTAGCTCGGGACTGCCTCAGCGTCCGGGCACTCGTATTTAACTTCTTTTCAGATAAACAGACGCCTCGTTTTATTTGCTCTTGTCATACTAGGCCGCAGAGAGAGTTACTCATTAGATTTGCCTTCAATCACATTGGGAGGACCAGAGACCGCTGGAGTAGAGAGGCAGCTGCTCTGAAGAACTCTTCTCGCCCTGACTTCAGAGGCAGAACAGCTTTGAGGCAATTGACAGAGCGATAGCGTCGTAATGCGCATGTCCAATGAATCAAAACCGAGCACCTGACTGTCTCTCTGCCCGGAGGGGCAGTCGCGTGCCTCATTGATAAATGGAGATTCCCTAGGTGACGGGCGAATGGCAGGATCATTAAACCCCCGAGATCTGTGATTATGATCACATTCTGGGCCCATGCACAGGTGCAGAAAGGGACCTTGTGTCCATTTATATTGAATAGTACTGTCTACACAACGCACATCAACTCTACAGCTCTATGAGTTACAGCATCAGCTGCAGAGTTAATTGCTATTCCATGTTTCTGAGCTGTGCTGTCTACAGCTCGTGCAATAACTCCTTTACCAAGTGAGTGTATGCACTCTTGGCATCTATGTATTAGAACAGCACGAGATCCACGGGTGCTCCGTGGTTCAATATTGACACATCTCGAGATCTTACTCAAGTGACTTTACTTGCTTGTATATCTGCTTGTTTACTTTCAGTTGGCGAATACTTGGGCAAGTGCTAATTTGCTATGAGGTGCCATCTTGTTACCAATCTTTAAGTTTGCTTCATTTCATTTGCGGTGTCATTGTTGTTTAGTAATATCACAATTCAATGTTCATGCTTTGTCCCATAGAAACTGAGTTTTCCAACTCAAGTACAATACAACGTTCTTGGGTTTTCTATGTACAGAAAATGCACATCTTTTGGTTGTTACACAACTCCTAGTTAGTGTGGACACTTATATCTATACTGGTTTATACAGTATCCCTTTGTTTATCTCTGATAAGTGCTGTGTCTGTGGCTTGATCGATATCCCTCAATGTATTGCACATGGAATCCTTCACAGTAGATGAATCATGGACATCTGATTGTTATATTTATACGCATTATTCTTTTTTCATGAACAACTCTTACCAAGTACGAGTCACCTTATAGATATTGTGATGACCTAAGGGCTTTATCTATAAAGATTTTTGAAAACAAAATATCATCTAGTTACTTTTATACCTGTTCCTTTGCACAGGGACACAATAGAAGTATAGACCGGGACCTTTTTATCACAACATGAATATTGGTCTGCTATATGGATTGAAATTACTAAGCTGTACTTTGACCACGTTGCACTTCGGTATACATACCATCCTTTTTCCCATCCTTTTCTATCGTATATGCCCGGACCCTTTGACCATCCCAATATTAGTATGCATTGGATTGTAGGTATTATACTATTCCATATGTATTATGAGTCTTATATGCTTTCTGGTTACCTTGAAATATATCATGTCGATACATAGATATGTGACAGGATATTAGCACACTGTCCCTGACAAGTCCCATCCCATTGGCCTATCATTTTACAAAGATGGCTATATGAGTTTTTGTTATATATTTTTAGGTAGAAGTGTAAATAATATTAGGGATAATTTGTCACATATGCTAATATTTGTCTCAATGTTGGTGTGCGTTTGTTTTTTAGCATTGTGTTGGTTTATGTATTATTTTTATCAAAAGGTAAAGATATATAATTTTGAACAAATCACTATGTGATGTTCCTTGCTCCATATCTTTGAATGCCAACGGTCCACATGTGTAATATTCATTGTCATGTGATTTTAGTATATTCTTATACAAATGAGAAGGGTCTTATGTTCCTCGTTGTAGGTATTGTGTTGTAATGCCATGTGTACCATTCATGTGGGTGTGTTTTTATATATGTTTATATTTGTTATATTTACAGCCCTGAAGAAGTCCACTGTGTGGGATGAAACGTGTTGGCTGTCTTACACACTTGAGCTTTTGAAACAAGAAATTAAATAAAAAGAAGATTGGTATATGAATTTGTGCTATTCATGTGGGTGTGTGTTTATATATGTTTTTATATTTTATATTTACAGCCCTGAAGAAGTCCACTGTGTTGGACGAAACGCGTTGACTGTCTTACAAACTTGAGCTTTTGAAACAAGAAATTAAATAAGAAGAAGATTGGTATATGAATTGGAAATCCTTTGCCTTTGAACTCTGAATTTTGTTTTGAAATGTTGTATGGTGCACCTTATTGTGTTTTGATACAATACAAAGTTCTTGGCTTTTCTATGTACAGAAAATATAACTATTGATTTTGCTACAGAAAAACGGCAGAAATTTCCAAAACGAAAGAAAAATGTTTCACTTGCTGCAATATGCGGTATAATATGAAATAGCTCTTCATAGCGAATTTGCACAACAAAGCCATCGGAAACAGATTTAAAGAAAGAAAATGATTTAAGACAATATCCTCTCGGATTAAAATGTAGTTTAAGACCACATTGTATCACAGAGACATACGCTTTACATAATTAACAGCTTGAGTGCTCAATATAAGGCATGATCCTACTTGATCTCTCTCAAGCTTTGATACAATGGACCACCAATCAAAAAACTGTACACTGGAACTATGAATGGGCTTCTTTGAGTTTGTCCTTTATATAAAATTAGTACTGATATAAAGGGATGTTTCCTGTTTACACTTGTAGTAACAGGAGTTCGCCATTTTGTTGTTGATTCTCAAAGTCATGTGAATGTATCTGAAAAAAGTAATCCTGTCATATTACTTCCCCTACTCATAAATACTTTTGCCAATTGGCTCATGATTTTATTAGTTTTAAGACAAAAAACACAAGGAAATGGCAAAGTACCATTCAAAGTAAATTTTTGCTGTGGAACACGACTAAGCACAAGTTCAGAAAAATTACTATGGAGCGGAGAGGTCAGGTAAGTCCTGTGGGTCTCATTGTTCAAATCTTGTTCCTTAGGACTCCAGTGTGGCAAGGCAGAATTGCGAAGCCAGTTAGGGTCCCTTGCAATTGTATGCTCTGTTCTCAAGCTACCACTGAAACTTTCAAATCTGGGACCAACAGCTCCTAGAAAGACAAGGTTTCAGAGGTTGGTTCCGTGTTGATGTGTCTTTACAACTCTACACCAGAACCAAATCCTGCATTCCAACTAAAGGACAGATTTGCAAAAGGATTGCATCATGCAAGGTAACACAAGGGCCACGCAAGTCTTAACCTCTTCGCTGCTGATGACGAGCTCAGCTCGTCATCAGCAACGGTGGTCGTGTGCGGATGACGAGTTGAGCTCGTCATGTAACGCAGCTTTTTCAAATTTGCCACACACAGCGGGAAAAGCCGCCGCAGCAATGCGGTTAAGGAGATTAATTATGCCATGTAGAGCCACCTTTGCATGGCTCTGCATGACATATTGAATCTGGAGTAACACAATGCAAGAAGTCACTGCCTTGCGTTACTCTGTTCGGGAAAGGTGTTACATGGGTGGAGGAGGGCTATTCCCATTCATCCATTCATGTATTTTGGCACATCCCCAGATTTACTAACCCTGGTAAACCTGGGAATGTGTCAAAATGATACGCCTTCCCAGGAGAGTAGCAACGAGGAGGAATATCTTTATTTCTACTCATTGTTTTCTCTTTCTAAGTGTGCTACATTTTGCAGCACAGTTAGGAACAGGAAAAATCCTTCAAGGAATGTTTTTGTGCAGGAAGGTACAACAATCCTGGGTGTAATGTGAGCACCCTTGTAACGTGGTGCGATGGTGCCTTCATTGGCGGTAGGCTGCACCAGCGCAGAGAGGAGCAGGAATGCCGCATATCTTAGTAGATATGGTGCTTTCCTGCACTCTGCCTGTCTCGTAACACAGCACAACAGATTGTCTTGTTGTGTTGCATTGTGTGACATTTTAGTAAATCTGGCCCTATGGGTGTGGTTTAGCGTATATCAGCAGGTACACTGTTCTGCCATAACAGTGGAAGGAAGATGTTACGAACTGTGGGAAGTGCTCACCTTTCCGTTCTAGTCCCATACAGAAGCAAGTTTCTTCTAAGTTCTTGAACATATGCATTTTCATGAGCAGAAGAGGATGGCGAGTGTGCAGTATGTGGGCACTACCTGCATTAAAGCTTCCCAACTCCTGTGGATGCTCAATGCTAAAAACAAGAGTGAAGACAAGGACTACATGCTCCATGGAGCCACAGGTCTCTCACAAGAAGTGCAAGTGGCGTTAGCCTTCTTGAATGATTAGAATATGTGGGGCATATTACCAAGCAATAGCGATAATTATCACTATTGCTTGGTTAGTGTGAAAAAATTATCGCCGAGCTGCGGCGATTTTTATCGCAGATAAACCTTGGTATTACCAAGGTTTATCGCAAATGCGATAAAAATCGGCTGCAATGCATGAATATCGCTGAAAAGTCCGCGATATTCATGCATTAGCGAGCTAATGCTCTTAGCCATGTTATCCACCTCCCATTGCATAACATGGCTTAGAACTGCTCTGGGCAGGTGTTAGCTTTTGGAGATATTCGCGCTTAGCGCAAATATCTCCAAAAGTTGGTAATAGGAGAAAGCGATGTTAGCGACTTTTTCCAGTCGCTAACATCTTGGCATGCCCACTTTGCATGTCATTAGTGATAAATATCACTGACATGCAAAGTGGGGCCCAAGATGGTCGCTATCTCCTACTAGCTGTCGCTAACTGGTGTTAGCGACAGCTAGGTAATAGGGAGATAATTTTATCTCCGCTTTCTTGGCTTTTAAAGCCAAAAAATCGGAGATAAACCCCCTTGATAATATGCCCCTAAGTTCCTAGTATTCTGGAGCATCCTTGCTTGGCGCTCAAGATGTGTAGCTGCAGCAGCTGGTACATTGTATCAGAATTTCAGACACATCACAGACTGAGAAATCGACAAAAGATTGAACTGGATTCAGAAAAGTATTCTAGCATATCATGAGGCTGCAGAGTTTGCACTTAACACAATTTTCAGTAGTCATCTATTACAAATTATAAACTCTTGCACTTTCACTTGTTTGTTTCTGTGAGAAGAGTGAAACACTTTCATCCTGCACGGACTTTGATAATCTTTTTTTAGAAATACCTTTATTACTAAGATAATGCTTTAGATAGGAAAGTGTCTGCTGGTTGTTGCTGAATTATTTTGTATTAATGTGTATTTATTTTATTACATTTTATGAACCAGTCACATTGAAAGTAAGTTTGACCAGAGGACGGTATCGCATAACTTTGACAGTAGTTGTCTTTAGCAAGGAACACCTATTAGCTGCAAGTATTCTTTGCATATGTAATGTTTCATTTCCAGGAACACACAGAGCTCCATTCAATCATAGAGTGTTGCAAATAATGAGATGTCAAAAGGTATATCATATGCAGCATCATAGGTTAGGTGCTGGATTCAGTATAATAGGTCTACTAGAATCCCCTGTGTTTGGAGAGCAATGTTTTTGCAGTGCAGACCGCGCACTGCTCTTCAACTAGACAGTGTGTCGATATCTAGTGTCTCTTTCTCTTTTTTGTCCTAGTCCCTTCCCCCAGGTCTACTTCTAACACACATGTTGTCAGTGTAGTGTTGGCAGTGTGTTTGAAGAAATTTAGAATCATACATTGCTCCTATTAGATCTGAATTACAAGATCAGTGCATCTGGTGGAAGACCAACCACTATTCTTAGAAATCCCTGCAGGCAATCCCTTTGCCTTAGAGTGGAGCCATCATCCCAGCGGCTTTACTTTAGCCACTAAATCTTGCCTGAGTGGGTGCCATGATTAATGCACCCATTCATCAACGTTTTTTTTGTTTTTCAAAAGCAAATTCCCTTAGCGGCAGTTTATAATTGAAAAAACAAAAAAGACATGTCTCTAACATGCTTGGTGTTTTCTCCCACAGTCCGGTGGTCATTTGCTGTTCAGGACAGCCAAACATTCCCCTGAGGCGTAGAACAGGAAACAATTCCATTGGGACATTTGCACTAAATTGGATGGACATTCTGAGGTACTTTACCTGACTACCCAATGTCCAACAGGCCAGCGGGCTTAGGATTCTGCCAGCTGAGCAGACATAGACTCTGGTGTCGGAAAGACAGTGATTCTCCCCACACTAGATAAAGTGGATTTGGCAGATGGTGCTTCAGCCATATTTTTGACAAAGTGCCCCATCTGCCAAACTCTAAATGAGGCCCTAAGACTTTATTTTGGTTCCTAGAAGTCTCCGATGGGGCTCGACAGAAGGTTGTAGTTGATAAGGGCTCCATGTAGCCACTTACTTCTTTTTTTGTGATCCCATGGTAGCCTTGAAACTTCTGTAAAAAGCTCTGAGAAGATCAAACCATCAACCCATGGCTGGTGAGCCACCTTTTTGATGAGCTTTTGTGACTGGTTTTGGACTTCTAAAGGCCTGAATGAGACAAAGCCGCGCTTGTGAAGATGCTTGGAAAGTCACACATTCTCCGAGGCTTCAACACAAGGCTTCCTGTGCTCAGGTTTCTCTCCGGTCTGGACTCCCACAGGCATTTAGTTCATTCCCTTCAAAATGAGCAGTGTTTTCCCTCAAAGGATGAACTCCCTCTTCAGCCTTCTGTGACTTTAAGGCCGAAAAGGCAGTCAGCCAACTGACCCATGAAGAGCATCTCCGGTCCACTGGATTCCCGGGGAGTTGGTAGGTGCATCAGGATTATTTCTTCACCTGATGTTTCTTACCGGTCAGGAGTATTTTGGTGAGCCAAAGATGAGATGGTAATATGTCAGAATACCAAATGATTGTCTGAAATAATATTGTGTCCTACATTTTTATTTTGTAAAACATCATCACATTGCATGCAGTTACTATTACATCTAATAGAGCAATAGTTTTGTAATAAATGAAATGTATTACTCAGCATTTATGTCACTTGATATTATAACAACAATATTCTAGTACCATACCTGTGAGGTGTCATTTTCATCTAGTGCACTAACCAGTGATGGGTTACTTTCAGAAGCCCACTCAAAGCACATTTTCCACCACTGGACACCCCACTTTTACAGCACTTCCTATCTCATTGATAGTGAGCTATCCCAGAAGCCTCTGTTCAAGACGACTGAAACCATATTCTGATTTTCAGAGTACTTAATCACCCCCTAGGACCGTACCAAAATCACTCCCTCTTCCAAGTCTGAGAACATCCTTTCCCTTGACTGGAAACAGAATTGAGGATGCAGGGCCAGCTTTAGGGCAATGTTACTTGTGCGGCCGCACTGGGTGCTGACCCGGGGAGGGTGGTGCTGACCTCAGGGGTGCACTGTGCTTAGCAATAACATGAAAAGTACCTGCTGCAGAGTTCCTCGTGGGTCTAGCTTTCAAGCAGCATTAAAAATGTCAAGATAGCTCTTGTGATAATATTCCTACTACAGAGAGAGAGATCAGAGTTCTGTCAAGTGGCTGTTTTAACTTGCCTTAAATTAGCACAGGTGGTTAATATGCCTGCTGCAAAGAACTCACCCTGCAGATCACAGATTTGTATTTTTTTTGGCTAGCTGAGTGGATTACTGCTTTTGCTACAGAGATCCTTTTGTCACCACAGTTCATAAGATGCAACTTTAATATAGAACAGGGACTGTCACAAACTGTAATCAAATAGCTCCATGCAAACTGCATAAAATAGGTTAGGACGTTCTGTTTTTTTTCCCCCAATCTTTCATTATCTATTCCTAATGTTGCTGAAAATGGTTTGGTTGGGTAGATATACGTTCTTATTAGTTTCTTATTAGTAACATCAGCCTTTACCAATGCTTTAAAACAAATTAAATGTATGTGAGAGAGCGTTTATGAGGGGCACTTTTTCCTAGTGGTCATGAGGGAATCCGAGGAGGACGTCATGGGCTCCATAAATGATTGTTGCATTGGGCGCCATGAGTGCTAAAGCCGGCCCTGTGAGGATGTTTTGTTCCCTGGCATCTTTGTGGCAAAGCCAAAAAGCAAGTATACGTTACATGATTTCTTGCACCTCATTTTTTACTATTCTCAATCTAATGTCTTTTTTAGGTCGAACCTGGGCAGCGCATGTGCTGCTCTGCGAGGCATGCCGTATTGAGGGAGGGACTTGAAGTACCACCCACTCTCCGCCCAGATTTTTCATTGTCTTGTGTCATTGTCCACTGTAAACAGTGGCTGTTCATTGGTCAAAAGGCTTAGTAGTCCCTCCTTAGTACCACCTTGCCTTATTTTGTACCCTCCCATTGTGACACTCCCTATAGGTCTCACATTTGCGAGAGTTTAAGCTATTGGCATTGTAAATGACAATGCCTTTTATTTGTCTGTTTTAAAAACAACACATAAATAAAAAGGCATTGTCAATTACAATGCCAATAGCTCAAAATCTCATAAATGTGAGATCTATTGCATTGCAAATGCTTATTTTACATATATTCTAGCCTAATTGAATTGATGTAAATGCATGAGGGTCAACATTCTCATATACGAATAGACCTGCAGAGACCTAGGAGCCGTCCTACTCTTGTTACATGCTCTGTTGGTGAAATCGATGGCCTCAGATTACTTACTTCTCCTAACAAAAAGTGCAATGTGGACTGATCAGTATGAGAATCCCACGGGGTTCCTTTTCTAAGTATCTTGGAGCTACTGCCTTTTGATGCAGTGCCTCTGTGCTTTAAATGATTCCTCAGATCCTTCGTCCCTCATCCCTCACAGCCACGTACCTACTTGAACCATTACTTCTGTTTTCTTGGCAGAGAGGGTCTGAATATTGACCTTCACCATACAAAATGGATGGTTTATTTTATACAAATACTAAACGTTTTCCAAGGTAAAAAGCGCATATTGCATGGCATATGACCTCACAAGCGACGTGCAGAATCACATAAATCATGCAGGATTTCATGAGAATACATAACCCTCCTTCTTTTTCCAAAATCAAACATCCCTCATTTTAACACTATCTGATAAATGCTTAATTCTTTTAAGTGATTGGGAAAACAGTAAAAAAAACTCTGGAATAATCAGACACGCTAATTGTCTTCATTTTAATTCAGAGTGATATCATGTTTAATTTGCATACCCCATGTAATAGTGAATTGCTAAAGTGTGGAATATATTTTCTAAAATGTATTGTTTATGTAAACGCCATATTTTATCACCAACGACAAGTGTAGCAGTTCCATGGCTGCAGAAGTATGAAATCGCTTAACAAGTTGAGGTTTAAGGTGGTGTATGAAGAGTGAGTGTGGCCCTGTAGCGAGCCAGTTGTGTAAGGCATGCATGTTAAGGCAACCTGCACTAATACAGGAAGCTGCATAGGCGCACCACAGCAAGTATTCAAATGCCAATAGGTCCTGCATTTGCGACCTATTAGCTTTCCCAGTGGTTTTCAGCCTTTCTGCCCACCATTACCAATGCTACTCAGCATGGCTAAAGTTTAAAAAAAGACAAACTAAATGCCTTTGATGCAGCCTCCTGCATCATTTTATAGTCACACGTACTGCACATCTCTGTATAATAAGACAGACGCTTGTTTTCGTTCTTCTTAGTTACTGACCCAAGTTATTGGTGCTGTGCAATATTGCCCACCCATTACACCTCACAAATACATCACAATTTCATAACAGATACATAACATGAATGTGCATTTAGCACATAATTCTTCTATGGTCTAACAATATTAAAATGAGTGTTGCACTTGACATTATTTCTAAAAAACACATTTACTGTAGGACTAGTGAATTTACTCAAACTATGGACCTTATTTAGATCTCAGCAGATGGAATACTCCATCACAAAGGTTACGGATATCCCGCCTGCCGTATTGCGATTACTGTAAGATATAATGGTATCATAATTTGTCGGACAGGATCTCCGTCACGTTTGTGACAGTATTCCCGGTCTTCCTAATCTTCATACCTGCAGTGTTGCCACAGCTCCTTGTCTTCCCCGAATTGCGGCCGGGCTTGGCTCCGCCATCTTCTGCTCAGCAACCGACCGGCCGGGCTTGGCTCCGCCGGCCGGACCACAACCCCCAGCAGCCTTTGGGGTCAGTGACGTCGACGCCTGTAACGAGCGCGCCAGGAGGCGCTTAAAGCAGCGGCAGGGGCTGAGTCCCCTGTCTTCCTAATCTTCATACCTGCAGTGTTGCCAGAGCTCCTTGTCTTCCCCGAATTGCGGCCGGGCTTGGCTCCGCCATCTTCTGCTCAGCAACCGACCGGCCGGGCTTGGCTCCGCCGGCCGGACCACTATCCCCAGCAGCCTTTGGGGTCAGTGACGTTGACGCCTGTAACGAGCGCGCCAGGAGGCACTTAAAGCAGCGGCAGGGGCTGAGTCCCCTGTCTTCCTAATCTTAATCCCTGCAGTGTTGCCAGAGCTCCTTGTCTTCCCCGAATTGCGGCCGGGCTTGGCTCCGCCATCTTCTGCTCAGCAACCGACCGGCCGGGCTTGGCTCCGCCGGCCGGACCACAACCCCCAGCAGCCTTTGGGGTCAGTGACGTCGACGCCTGTAACGAGCGCGCCAGGAGGCGCTTAAAGCAGCGGCAGGGGCTGAGTCCCCTGTCTTCCTAATCTTCATACCTGCAGTGTTGCCAGAGCTCCTTGTCTTCCCCGAATTGCGGCCGGGCTTGGCTCCGCCATCTTCTGCTCAGCAACCGACCGGACGGGCTTGGCTCCGCCGGCCGGACCACAACCCCCAGCAGCCTTTGGGGTCAGTGACGTCGACGCCTGTAACGAGCGCGCCAGGAGGCGCTTAAAGCAGCGGCAGGGGCTGAGTCCCCTGTCTTCCTAATCTTCATACCTGCAGTGTTGCCAGAGCTCCTTGTCTTCCCCGAATTGCGGCCGGGCTTGGCTCCGCCATCTTCTGCTCAGCAACCGACTGGCCGGGCTTGGCTCCGCCGGCCGGACCACAACCCCCAGCAGCCTTTGGGGTCAGTGACGTTGACGCCTGTAATGAGCGCGCCAGGAGGTGCTTAAAGCAGCGGCAGGGGCTGAGTCCCCTGTCTTCCTAATCTTCATACCTGCAGTGTTGCCAGAGCTCCTTGTCTTCCCCGAATTGCGGCCGGGCTTGGCTCCGCCATCTTCTGCTCAGCAACCGACCGGCCGGGCTTGTCTCCGCCGGCCGGACCACAACCCCCAGCAGCCTTTGGGGTCAGTGACGTCGACGCCTGTAACGAGCGCGCCAGGAGGCGCTTAAAGCAGCGGCTGAGCCTTCGTCCCGCGAGGACGCGCGCGGGACGCGCGGGACGAAGCCCGGACTAAGGGCGGACAGTCTAAGACAGTCCGAGACTGTCAGTGACTGGACTGGGCCAGTTACTCTGCCCGCATTCAGGAACTCTGGAGGTGAGCCTTTGTTATAGCTGGGGGTTAACTAGTATTACTGCACTAGTCCAGGAGTGGTTGAGTTGTCCTGTGGCCCTGAGAATACTGTGGTTCTTTACTATACCCTTACGTGAGGGCTCTGTTCATTGCTCTACTGTGTGTTATGTCTGGCAAAAAGACATCCCCTGTTAACAATACTATGGACAACTATCTTTTCCAGGTAGTTGCTAAAATTAACAGCGACAGGAGATCTTCACTTGGGCTGAGTTCATCACCTAATCCATTTACACCAACATCGCCGGTACCAGCCCTGGTTGAATCCCTTGAGCAACACAGCTCCAGCTGTGCTCCCGCTGCTGTGCCGGACCACGCCGACAACACCACAATGACTCAGTCTGTCTATGTTGAGTCAGACAGCGAAAGTGAGGAGGAGGCTGATCAACACTTAGCCGAGGATAAAGCCCCCACTCCGGTGCCTGCACCACGTACTACTAGAGGTGCCAGAAAGACTCAGCCAAAGCGAGGTGGGCTAAGATCAGGTCGGAAAAAGATTGCATCCCCTCTTAGTAAAAACTTGGTGGAGAAAGATGGATCATTAGATGACGCTTGTATGTCTATATCCAGTGGACAATTTAAGAACTTGTTGGACATGATAGACATTAAGATACAGGGAATTGTCAAGCCGCTGCTAGGCAGAATAGAGAGGTCAATCGTTTAGGGGATTTACTGAACCATACCTTAGCTGAAGTAGGCAAATTGCCTGATGCAGTCTCCAGCAGGGTTGAGTCTAATAAGGCCTCCTCTATCCCGGTGGGTGGTGGGGCTCTCCCTCTAATTGATCATCTGGTGGCTCCCCAGGTATCCACATTGGATGGTGTGCAGGAGAAAGATGTCCCTCCCGCTGTATCCTCTGCTCCAGAACCTGTAAATGGCTCGGTGGAGCTGATAGTTGAGGCTTCTCCTTTGGTTTTGGTCTTAGCTAACGTTCCTCTATTGGCGCCTGGGCAGGAAGAATCTACTTCATCCCTGTTGTCTAAAGCCCTATATTGGTTGACAAATAACATGATAATAACTCCCTGGGGTAAGCATCAATTGGCCAAAGAACTAGTGAAGGCCAGGAGGGTGAAGTGGATAGGAAACAGTGTTAAGAAGTTCCAGGGTGACTGTGTTGTTCTACACTTTTCTGACCCAGAGGTTCTGGTCAACATTCTGCCCAACCTTCTACCCCAACAGCGAAGATCTACTGAAATCGTTCCACTCACTTTAGATTTCTTCTACCATCGTAGTGGGAGGGTTTCTAATAAGATAATGTTAAAGACAAAGTGGAATGTTGTTCCAACGGAAGGGCGGAGGGAAGTGCAGCCGACAGAGTGGGGTTTAAATTTGGAAAATAGGTTCTCAGCCCTTTCCAACTTAAATGACTGTGACTGACTTTCCAGGGGTACAAGTGTAGCACCCCTAGTTAGCGGGGATCAAATTTTATTTAGCTTGCCTGCCCAGAATGACATTTGTCTTAATATCGGATCGATGAACAATTTGGCTGTTTTAGTAGAAGGTGAGACCTGTACAATGAATCCTCCACCTGGTGCATTAGAGGGACGTGTGCCTGGGGTTGCTAACCTAATCTCCTGGAACTTAGCTGGATTGACCTCTAAACTCGATTGTGGGGACTGGCTTGGTTTTGTCACTCAATTTGACATTTGTATATTCCAGGAGACCTGGGCATGTGAACCTGTTTTTATATTAGGATATTTGAATTTTTCTGTGCCAGCTGTAAAGGGTCCGAAAGGCAGACCTATGGGGGGGCTTACCATCTGGATTCGACAGTCGCTAAACCTTTCAGTTAAAAGCATAGCTATTAGCCATAATGATATACAGCTGATTAGGATAACTACTGACACTCTTGGGTCACTTGATATCTATAACATATACGTTAGGAGTGCTAAAGGTGGCCGATCTGAAGTACTATCAGCCTTGGACAACATTCTTGATGATCACTCCCACGAGAACAACATTGTTATAGCAGGTGACCTTAATCGGATGTTTGAGCCCTTGGTTACGGGGAGACGCCTCTACTGGAGCTGAAGAGGACTCTCTCTGGGGTATCCCTGAGTTACAACCGAAACCAGTTTCTCGCTGGACTGAGGACATAATAGCCATTAATGCAATGTGTCTCGAAAAAGGCCTGAGAGCCATGAATGGAAGAACAGAGAGGGATAAAAATGGCTCTGTAACTTTTGATAATAGGAGGCACAAAAGTAGAATTGATTATGTGATCTGCAGTTTGCCTTCGTGGCCAACCCTCTGTGACATGGTGGTTACCGTGAGACCAGAGAGTGACCACAACCCCTTATGTGTGACTCATAAATGGTGGTCTGCTGAGATAAATTCTACTTGTGCAAATGATCTAGTTCCACCGCTCATCATCCCTGAGAATAATATGCGCAGGCTAAGATGGGATTCTGTAGTTAATAATCAGCAGGCTATAGATACTATCAATAGCGAAACTGATCAAGCCATTATGGCTATGGAATTGATTAGTGCCTCTTCTTCTGGCTTGGGGGACGTGGTTAAAATTCACGATACCCTCTTTGCCAAGATCAAGGTGCACTTTTTAAAACCTGATAAGCGGAAGGGGGCTATGGCCCGAAAAGATGCAAGATGGTATAACTCTGACTGTAGGAAGGCAAGACTCGCCCTTGGTCATGCAATTAAGAGGAGAGACTGCGTATCTATTTGTCTTGCCAGAAAGGAATACAAAGTATGTATTGCAAAAGCTAAGAGGGAGTGGGATGAGCAACACTGGTGTAAATTGAAAAAGGCCAGCGACAGGAAGGATTCCAGAGTATTCTGGAACATTGTAAAATGGGGTTCTGAGAGAGCTGAAGAGTCTCCAAACAACAATGTCTCACAAGAGGCATGGGTAAAATTCTTTAGCTCACAATATACTCTTAACACCCTGGCCATAGATGATGATAGTTTCACTATGAAGTTTTCTGAAGACTGCCTTTTTACTCATAAAGAGATTATGTCTGCTATTTGCGCAGTAAAACGAGGGCGAGCTCCTGGTTTAGATGCAGTGCCCGCTGACATCTTTTTAAATGATAGAGAACGCTGGTGCAAATATATTTACTTGCTCATTAATTCTATTGCTCAGGGATCTGACGTCCCTGATTCATGGAGAGGTGCAGTGATCATCCCCGTGTATAAAAAGGGGGACCATGCTCAGCCCTGTAATTATAGGCCTATTAGCCTTATTGACACTGTGCAAAAAATTGTGGGTCGTGTGGTGGTCAATAGGCTCCTCGAATGGGCAGAGGATTTTAACATCTTATCTCCCTTCCAAGCAGGTTTTAGAAGGGCAACTAGCACGGTTGACCAAGTGTTCCGCTTCCAATTGCTACAGTGGAAGACTGTGGTTCTAGGGGGGACAGCCTGTATGCGGCATTCGTCGATTTGCGGGCTGCCTTCGACCTGGTCCCGCGGGTCAAACTGTGGCAAGTCTTGCATAGTTTGGGGGTCCCAGATGAATTACTAACAATGATACTGCGCCTCCACGAGTCTAACTTTGCTAAAATTCAGTGGGGCGGCCACGGGATGGTCACAGCTGATTTCCGTGTTGAACGAGGAGTCAGACAGGGGTGCTCAATGGCTCCTACCTTGTTTACATTGTTTATAAATGGTGTAGTTGCTCGATTGGTACCTGCGACAGTTGATGCTCCTTCTCTTTCAGGCCTAGAAATCCCCATACTAATGTTTGCTGATGACACGCTAATTTTATCAAAAACCCCTAGTGGCCTACAGCGTGCTCTGTTGATTTTTGAGAATTTTTGTGGGGAACACGGACTTGAGGTGAACACCACTAAAACTAAACTTATGATCTTCAAGCCGCATCGCAGCTTTAAGTCCAAAATTATGATGAGCGGCCGGCCTCTAGAGTTAGTCAACTCATTTACATATTTGGGTATCCAAATTGCTGATAACAACAGGTGGAGCCAGCACTTAAATATTGCTATACTGCGGAATAAACACATAGTGGGCGCCATTAACTCAGAGCACAGGAAGTCCCTAACTAAACCTGTTAAACCAGCCCTATTAGTTTATGAAGCAAAGGCTATTGGGTCTGCACTCTATGGCGCAGAAATGTGGGGCTTTGAAAATCTTAAATCTTTGCAAGCCTCAGAAAACAAATTTCTACGGGCACTTACCGGTACACCTAAAAGCACTCCGTTGTTACCTCTCCGATACGATCTCGGCAGGAAACAAATCAAGGATCTAGCCAGATTACGCCCGATCTTGTATTGGCGTAGACTCTGGACTACTCCCGAGCTCTCACATTATGCCGTGGGTTTTGTGGATGTCATCAAGGCTGATGGCTTCCACAAAATAAGCTGGCTTAATTCTTTGAAAGCTACATTATTTGAGCTTGGGTTGAGCTCTTTATGGCTGGACCCTGCTGGTGCATCATTTCCCTACAAGCTTGTCTTAAAAAATATTTTTTGGGAAAATGTTGCTACCAAAATCTCAAGCACTTCCAGCACTGGGTCCATGTCTATGTACTTCCTTGAGGCTAAAATGTATCCAGCCTTGAAACCATATTGGGACATCATCTCAAAGCCAGGTGACAGGAAGCTCCTATTCCAACTGAGAGCTGGTGCACTCCCTATAAGAACATTGACTGCTAAATGGTATTCAGGTGGAAGTAACATCTGCCCAGCTTGTGGGACAGGGAAGGAGTCATTGGGCCACTTTCTGTTTTCCTGTAAGGTTTACGGCGCGCCAAGGCGTGTCTGGTTAGCACCTTTGTGTAGGAACCTTTGGACAACATGTAGTTCTGTAGCTATGCGAATCATATGTACGAGCCCAGTCTCTTGGATCTTGATAGCTACAGCGAAATATCTCGGTTGGTCGTGGGCGATCATACAGAGACTGCTAGTTAAATAACTATTCTCTGTCTGGAAAACTGGTCCCCATGAATTTGATATTACTGCTTTTTATTTATCAATGACCTTGTATTATGACAGAGACTGCTAGTTAGTTAACTATTCTCTGTCTGTAATATTTGACTTTTTGTATTTGTATTACTGTTTTTAGATTACCGGCGTTCTATATCTTGAAAAACTTTTTATCAAATGTATTAATCCCTTTTTTAACCATTTATCAATTGCTGTAATGGAAAAATCTTTTTACTCTAATGTATTTTTATGTATATTCAATAGTGCTGTGTCATTGTGTTTGACTGAAAAATTTAATTCATTTTTAAATTTCTGTGTGTACTATGCTTTTATGAGTAATAACTCGAAATAAAGCACTTTTTGACTTTGACTTTGACTTTGAGTATTCCCCTTCGCCAAGAACTCAATTAGGCCCGCTGTATTTAACCCTATTAAAAGAGAAATTAAGAGATCATCATTACTCAGGGGCCTATTCCGATTTCGGCCGGAAGGGCTGCAAACCATATTCGGAACCCTTCCGACCAAATCGGTCACTGCCAGCCGGATTCCGTTCCAACCGAGCCATTCTGATGGACTCGGTCGGAAAGGAATCCGACTCGGATTTCCGGATTGTGGACAACAGGCTCGGAGAGCCTGTCTGCAGTACGGAAATCCTCCAGTACTCCCCCGTTCGCCTCTGTCCGACGGAGGGAGTACGATGGCAGCTTTTCACTGCCTTTTTGTACCAGTCTGTCTGGCAAGAAAATGCAGTCGGAAGCTGTCCTACGGGCGGCCCCAGCAGGGCCCCCATGAATGTGAGGCCGCCGGATGGCGGCCTGGGGGCACTCCGTTGATCCCTGCACCTGGTGGCAGGCACCTTGGGGTGCCGGCCACAGGGTGCAGGGATGAACTGCACCCCTGCTTTCTACATTGCAAGCATGCTTTCCGGTCGGAAAGCATGCTTGCATTGTAAGGTATACGAATGCGACCGAACCCTGTTATGTCGCATCGTACTGGCAGGACTGTAACCAACGACAGCAGGTCAGTCGGTTACAGCTCCTGCCCGATGTCGGACGGTCTCAAGTCCGTCAGACATCGGAATAGGCCCCTCAGTAGACATGTACTCAAAATAGAAATGAATTTGATTTTCATATTGTGTGCTTTGAAACATGAAATGACATTCACTGTTTAGATGACTGAGTAGAAACCATCTTTCCATATTTATGTATGTAGAATGTGATTAGTCTAGAAACAACAAGGGCCCGATGTAGTTAGCCAAATACCGGTCGGTAAAGGCCGAAATTACCTAATTTCGGCCGTTACCGACCGGTATTGGGCTTTCCAGATGTAGGTGGAATTTTTAAGGATTCGGTATTTTACCGAATCGGTAATTTAAGGAATCGGTAAAATACAGAATTCTTAAATACCGATTCTGTAAATTACCAAATCCTGATATGTAGGGAGCACTCAAATGAGTGATTTTCCCATCTTAAGATTCGTTATTTTCCACCAACTACAAGTTGGTGGTTAATAATGAAAACCTCTGAAAAAGCATTTTTTTTTGCTTTTCCAACAGTGACATGTTGCAGACATACATGCCCTTAGGGCATGTATGTCTGCAACATGTGGACCCATACACAATTGAGGGGTGCAGCAGGGTGTCAAAGTGACACCCTGCCACCCTTCAATGTTTCCCAATTTTACCGAATCGGTATTTACCGATTCGGTATTTTACCTACTTCCCAATTGCCTGTTCTTAAATACCGAATCGGTATGATTCGGTATTTAAGAATCGGTAATCTGGGATTACCTACATCGGGCCCGAAATGTTTATGTAATGTGTGCACTAATGTTTCATATATTGCCTCAAAATGTAGTTCTTAGACATACCGGCACATATACATTTAATATTTTTACTGTATGGTCTTTGAAATATGAATTTAATGTACTGACCATTGATATTCATTTGTGTTTAAATGGGCACCATTGAAATAATAATTTAAGTTGTCTTTAGTAGGCCTAATTAACGTGTTGCATAACATTTGTTTTCCATTTCTGTTAAGATGACATTTCTTGCAGGTATTCACACGCATTGTTAGTTGAAGAATATATACATTATTGTTCTAGTGATAAAGAGAGAGAGCCTGAGAGGAAGACTTTGACGAAAGGCTAATATAGCAATTTTACAACCTGGCCTGTGTGTGAGAAGACAATGTCATTCCCATGTCCAGTGTGGGACACTTTTCAAATGTTGCAGTCTACAACCTGAGGAGAGGAGAAAGACAATGGATGCAAAAGGGGTGTTGCCCAGCAGACTCTTGTGTATTATAACCTAGGGGCTCATTGTGACCGCCACCACCGGGCCAGCGGTGGCGGTCCTTCTGCCATCACACAGGAAATCCTCACCGCCAAATTAGGATGCCGGTGGGAATATCAATGTGTCCGTGGCGGACGGAAAGCCCGACCGCCATGGTTACGCAAGACGTTCCTTTTCTGCCCGCCTTGTGGAACCAGGACACAGGGCATCATTGCGGCAATGCCGGGATTATGGAATCCCATCCTGCCTGTTTTTTTTACGGCAGTCATACCGCCGCAAAATGACAGGTGGAGGCTGGATTTGGGGGCCTGTTGCAGGCCCCGTCTGTGTGGGGGGGGGGTGCACTGGGGGCTACCCATGGTACTCCCCAGCATTTCCATGCACCAAGTGCCAGACACCGCAAGTTGCCTCCCACGTGGTGCAGGGAAATGCAGTGCATGCTCTTTTAAAATTGCGTACAGTGTTGCAGGCAGCAGCACCGTCTGCAATGTTAAAAGCCCAGGATGCTCCTGCCAGTATGGCGGCCGCATCCTAATATGTGTTGTGGGACTGCCACACATCTGGCGGAAGGCCCCAGCACCACAACGATGGCAGGTGGACTGATGTCGGCCCACCATCATAATGAGCCTCTGAGTGTTTCCACCGTTAGAGATTCAGATTCCTTTAGTAGCCTTTGAAATCCTTTCAGACCTTCCCCAGAATGCTTTCAGAATCTTTCCAGACCCCTATCACACTCTCCCTGGAATTTTAGAGGTTCAGACCTCTATGCTTTCCTTTGATTCTTTGTTGAGGGTGGCTTAGGCTAACACCTATTCCCTGACCCAAGAAGACTCTTGACTGAGCTGAGGGTCAAGAAATGTATGCACACTTGTGTGGATGCTAGATGGGATGCAGAGCAAAAATCCCGGACTACTGACATGATTGAGGGAGGTAGACTTTATCCTTCACTAACAAGTGAAGACGAAAAGAAAGGTAAACACAAGGATAAGAAGAAAGAGACATATGACACAGAGAATATAGCTATGGACAGTGATTAAATTATTATTAAACCGTCCACCTCCATAAAATGTAACCAGGAGTGGTGGAGTGATTAACATACCAATGGGTGAGACTTTTGATGTGCCTACGTCACCAGTAAATATGAATCCAACTTCAATGGGAGAGAATTTTGGAATGACTGTTCCTTCAAATTGACTTGCTCTAAATGCTCCAGGTGCATTGACCATTGCCCCTGTAGTTCCTTTGTATAAGCCTGTATTACTTGTATATATTATACATACTTTGGCTGTTCCTACTGAAACAAACACTATAGCTAGCAATTCAGTGGGTTCAACAATGAGACCAATTCCTCAGACTCCTATGGTTCTGACACAAGGGCATGCCCTTTGTGCAGCTAGTGCAGACCCTACATTAAATCAGACAGGGTTCGACCCAACTGCAAGATTCTTCAGAGATCGACACCTTTCTGCCTGCCTAGAATGAAAGAAATTCCAAATGTGAATTACAGTACCCGTAGGACGGACATACTTATGGAATTGCCAAATTTTGACCTGTCCCTTTTGAATTCACTGCTAAATGCAAGTAATGGTACTTTTAGTGGATAGATAACCCCAGCAGAACAACCAGTTTTTACTGTACGAGAATTTGATGATTGGCTTCTAGGCATAGACACCCCGACTGGAAGGTGGAATCCAGGAACTAGTGGAAGGAATAATCAGGTCCCAGAGAGAGAAAGGGTGTTGGATGTGGCTAAATTGAAAGTAGAATTAGAAGAAATCACAATTTGATGATAAACTCTTGACTCGTCACAATTAAATGCTTACCAGGATCATGAACTATTGTTCCTGTGTAAAGACATTACTAGGCGTGACGGACAGGCACATGAAAGATTGTCTGCATTGGCTCACAGATATGGAATTGATTTGCAGAAATCTAAAGGTTTACAAAGAAGTTACCGGTTACATTTTAGTGACAGATATCTTGCATACATGAGACCATCAGGAATGAAATTACAGTTCAAGGAATTAATTGCCAATGTTCGAAAATGGAGTGAGTTAGATAAATGGAAAGGCAGATGGTCATAGAAAACGGAACTGAAGAAACTCAGGTTACAATTACTTCAGTCTGAAACAGAGGAGGAAGACGAGGATATGCACATGCTTACCACGAGAGACGTGCCTGGTGGAGGGTATGCCCATATAACTTAGAGCAGGATTGATCATGGGTAATTCTCAAATGATTTTCGGTAAAACCCAGTGGAATGGTACAGATAGGTTAATCAATTTACAAAAAAGTTTTATGGGATGATTTGAATACTTATTTGAAATTGTGGCTCCAGGTGATTTGTGGTTGAATGCAAAGTTGCTGTGGATTAGCCTGAAGAGGAGCCAACAAGACATCCTGTATCATATGCTCCATCTCCACTGGTAATAAAAATGTATAATCAGTGATTATATTTCTGACATTGAAAATCTCTCCTAAAGAGATTGATTGGAATGACCAAGGAGTTCAAGGAGTCAGTACACGCTTATTACGAAAGACTGTTACAGGCATTTATACAGTTAAGTGGGACAGAGACTATTGAGGCAAAGGATATGGGACATTTTGTTTACAGATCTCTATACAGATTGAAATCAGAGGTTAGGTTCATGATTCAGCAGCATTTGGTTTGTTGGCAGAGTAAGTCCATTGATGAGATACGGAGATAAGCCAAACATTGCAGTGACAAATTAAAAACGAAACACAAGAAACTGAAGGAAAAGTTAATGTAAACACTTGTGGGGCATTTGGAGGCAGCTACGAGCATTGGGACTCACCGCTGGTCACCGCTGGTCCGAACGGTCTCCCTCCCGCCACCGCAGCATTCCACCACCGTGGCTGCTGTGTGGAGGGGGACTACACCCCCCAGGATCCCCTGCGCTACTGCCGTTTTTCGCGCCAGGAGGCGCTACAAGAGAGAGGTCAGCCCGGCAGAGCGGGGGCTGTGTAAACACTTGTGGGGCATTTGGAGGCAGCTACGACATTGGGACTCACCGCTGGTCCGAACGGTCTCCCTCCCGCCGCCGCAGCATTCCACCACCGCGGCCGCTGTGTGGAGGGGGACTACACCCCCCAGGATCCCCTGCGCTACTGCCGTTTTTCGCGCCAGGAGGCGCTACAAGAGAGAGGTCAGTCAACCCCCGCGTCGCGGGATCGCGCGCGGGTTGCGCCGGGCTAAGCCCGGGCAAAGGGCGGGCCCTCTGTGGTCCTCAGAGGCCTGAGGAGACTGGACTGGGCCAGAGACCCTGGTCTTTTTGAACAGACCCCATTTGACTATTTTATCAAGTGAGACTTTATTATTTTTTAATCCTTGTGTATAAGTCGTGTTATTATTTAAATACGTACTGTTTATTTTTACTACAGAATGTCTAAAACTAAAAATGAAAAACTAGCCACTGGCCACAGTACTATTGAAAATTACATGGTAAAAAAAGTCAGCCAGATCAATAGTGAACGTCAGGCATCTCTAGGGAAGGGGAGCACAGTACCGGCTCTGGTTGAGCCGCCTCCGTTAGTGGTGGACGCTGATGGTGAGGCAAGTACTAATGGCACAGTTAGAGAAGATCTGATAACACCGATTGCGGTGAGGGCAGAGGTCCATCTAGATCATCATGACACATCAAGTGAGGAACTGGAGGAAGTTCCACTTGCCTCAAGGCCGGTGCGTACTTGTAGGAAAGCTCAGACAAAAAGGGGGGGAAACTGAATAAAAAAAGATCCGATGTAGAACCCGCAATCAGTAATGCCCAATTAATTAACCCCTTTGTATTCACTGGAAATAAGGAAGGCAGTCCGAAGCTAAATATTGACCAATTTGCTACTCTTATAAAAAACCTAGAGGCCAAATTAGAGGCTAAGGTAGAGGAGGCGATTAGACCATTAACCACTAAGATAGATACCCTGACCACGGAGGTGGCTAGGCTTGGCGGCCTGGCATCTTCTTATCAGGCTGCAGCCACCAGTACAAGGGTCAATCCTGGGGAAGGAAGGCAGATAGTGGAGGCGCATGGCAAAACTCAGTTGAACACTGGTAATACTGTAGTAGCACCTACCACTGTGAGTAGGGCATCAACAACAGTAATCACGCCAGCCACCCCAGTAACAGCTGACCTGCAGACGCAGCCTAATCTAGTCCAAAGGCAGGGAGCAGATACTAGGCCCCATAGGAGCAACAAATATCTTAATTTACCACCTGACTGTGCACCGTTTGTGGTGGTCTTGACTAATGTCCCACCCTGCGGTACCCACCCTGCCTCACCCCATGATGAATCGCACGCCTCACTTAAAAATAAAATAGTGTCATGGCTTAACAAACACTGTGGCTTTCCAATCGCGTATCTAGACCAGATAATGGCAGTAAGGAGGGTGAACTGGGTGGGCCCGTCAAAAAAAAATAGGAAATGGAGACTGCATTGTTGTGAACTTTAAACATCCCCAAAATGTGGCCACTGTTCTCTTAAGAGCATCTTCACTGATATACAATGAGAGCAGTATATGTGTGCGCCCGTTGGGGAACTTCTATGCACATCTCGGCAATAACCCTCCCCAACAAAGGCTAATCAGACCTGTGGTTGAAACCCAGAACCCGGTTATGGATACCCACTTTTTATATAATATTGTCAACCCGAGCGGACCTGGAAATGTTCTTAATACACAGAACAGAATCAGTTTCATGGGTCATTCTCAGCACGGGTTTAATGTTAACACACAGAATAGGTACGAACTTTTTTCTGGCCTGGATATGTGTGATTGACATGAGGTACCTGCGGGTCAGGGCACCATAATTTCAGATGAACTGTTACTGTCAGGATCCGCCCATCTCCTCATCAAAAGGGTAGATCAAGAAGAAGGTACAAGCTAAGACACCCTTGCTGGAAGACTTCACTACGATTTCTAGTGGCAGCGTTGCGGAGGTCCGCCATCTTGGGAATGCGGAAGTAATTCCGTTTTCCACCCGGCGGTTAGCCTTGCAGTTGTTCCTAGAGCGTCTGTATTTCGCGCACGCGCGCAATTCGTGCTGCGCACTTCAACTGAAGAATTTACCGGAGAAGAGTGTTTCCTCACGCTCTCTTCAGAGAAAATTCTCCTTTCGACCAGAGTTTTGTCAGAGAAGGCTTCCGAACTGAAACCTCAAGGAAAGTAACTGAGTTACGTTTTCTCAGAAAGTAAATAGCATTTCCTAATGAACATTTTTTCCCTCAGTAACCTCGTGACCAGAAGTATCACGACGTCGGAGTCAAGAGAAGTAGCCGTGAGGAGGAGTCGGAGTTTTGGGAAGACTTCAGTCAAGAGAAGTTCCCTCAAAGACTTTCAAGTAAGCGTAGTAGTTTTGGTTTATTCAAGAGAAGTCTCAAGGCAATGAACTAAAGACGCTAAGGACTCATTCTAGCAAGAAGGCTGAAGAGCGTGTTGCGTCTAGAGCCTATCAGAGACTTTTTGAAGAGATTTATTTGATAAAAACTTTGAAGCTTCAGAGTATTGTTTGAAAAGACTTATCTACAAGAAATTCTCAGGAAAATTCCAGTGTGTGATAGAGTTCACAGTTCTGAGTTCAAGACTTTGAGTATCACAGTTCAGAGGGTGTTCGGAGCGACTTAACTAGTCAAGAATTTTCCAATGACCTTTGAGTGTTCTTCCAGTGAACCGGTAGTAACACTTCAGACATTACACTAAGGAGAGTGGCTAACTTCCTAGTCTGCATTGGTAAGGCTTAGAGTTCAGAGAGATAATATAGAGCAGAGTAACATAAAATGTTAAGTAGAGAGGGTTAAAAATTTGTCTTTTCCTTTGCAGGGAGTCCATCCAAAAGACTCCCGAGGCAGACCAGTCGAGGAAGAAGTCTCTCTTGTTTTGTCTGTCCACTTCCCCTTTCCCTTGCGGGTTAGGATTAGAGACTGCGTAATCAAAGCGGTTTCTGGTCTTGGCTTGAGGGGGACTGAGGAAAGAGCTTCTGTTCCTGAGGGGGCCGAACCAGTGTATCCTTTACGGTTCTGACAGATTGAAGTGCCGGCCTCTTTATTGAGGAATCAGGTACCCTCCCGGACAGAATGGCGAAGGCTTTGACTTGAAGGCTTTAAATGAAGTTTTAGGTAGCATGCAGGTGCAGTTAAATAACGCTTTAGAGGAAAATAAGGCCTTAAGGGAGGAAGTTAAAAGATCTAGTTTGGAGACCATGCAGACTCGTCAGAGGTTAGAAAGTTTGGTGACGGCAGGGTCGATACCTAGAACTTCGACACCACAGCAGTCATCCTCGTCTGGGATTTCAACTCAAGTAATTCATTCTATCTCCCCAGTCATTCCCTTAGCGCCCCCAGAGAGATATGGGGGGGATCCGATGAAGGCGCAAATTTTTCTAACGCAGTGTTCAATACACTTTCTGTGTCGTCCTGTAATTTTTACTGATGATCAGGCCAAGGTAGCGTTCATATTGTCTTATCTGACGGGAGATGCGGCTGCTTGGTCCATGTCATTGGTCACCAAAAAAGATCCGATCCTAACCAATTATGAAAACTTCAAGGTGGAGTTTGCCCGAATTTTCGATCGACGATCCTGTGCTCAATCTACCGATAATGAACTGTTGGACCTTAAGCAAGGAAATCAAGACTTGGTTGGATATTTGGCTAACTTTAATAAGTTAGTGGTGGAAACCAATTGGCCTGAGGAGAAAAGAGCGGCAATTTTTTACAGAGGCCTTCGGGACGAATTAAAAGATGCTCTTTCCCAAATCCCGCAACGACCCACAGAAGTTTCTGCTCTCATAGATTTGGTCTTACAGTTGGACCATAGGCTAAATGAACGAAAACACGAAAAAAAAAAGGACTTTCGTCCCATACCTCCTCGATTTGATCGAATAAGAAGTGAATCTCAAAAGAGTTCAGAGGCATCGTCTGTTGAAGAACCCATGCAAATTGGATCGGTTCGAGGGCCCTTCTCAAAGGAGGAGAAGGAGAGACGGAGGAACTCGCAATTGTGTCTTTATTGTGGTGTGTCTGGGCATTTTGTCAGAGAATGTCCCAAAAGGTTGAAAACTTCGCCGCCAGTAAAAGATCGGCTTCGCCCGTAGAGAGAGTTGCACGGGTAGAAGCGACAGCAAAGTCAACTCCTGAATCACAACATATTATGAATACCCTCCAGTCTGCTGCACCACATTTAATCGCAATTTTTGTGGTGAGATTTCGAGATCAAGAGATCAGGGAAGTATCTGTCATGATTGACTCTGGGGCAACAGGCAACTTTTGTGACCTAAAATATGCTCGGCGGCATGGGATTCAATTTGTGAAGAAAACTACCCCTGAACCTGTACGTGCTGTGGATGGCACCAACTTATCCTCGGGCCCCATTACTCATGAAACGGAGCTGGTTCAATTAACAGGGCTAAAAGGACATTCGGAGTATATCACTTTTAATTTAATTGATGCTCTGCAGTTCCACTTAATTTTGGGACTTCCCTGGTTAACGGAGCACAATCCAAGAATAGATTGGAGTCAAAGAACTATAGAAATGAGCTCACCTTATTGTGTTGAAAATTGTTTTGGTGCTGAGAAGATTCCAGAAGATGAGTCACAGGTCAAGATCTTAGCCTCTGTTCACCCGCCCCAAATCTGTGTGGTGGAAGCAAAATCGATTCCAGCGGAGTATCAGGACTTAGCAACTGTGCTTGATAAAAAAAAAGGCAGAAACGCTTCCTCCGCATCGTCCTTACGACTGTAAGATAGACATTGAGCCTGGAGCTATTTTTCCCTGCAGTCGAATTTATGCTCTCACAGAAACTGAAAATCGATTTTTGAAAGAGTACTTAGACAAATATTTGGCCAATGGATTTATTCGTCCTTCACAGTCTCCTGTCTCTTCGCCTCTTTTTTTCATCCCAAAGCGCGATGGAGATCTGCGAGCCTGTATCGACTACAGAGCATTAAATCAGGTGACTGTCAAGAATAGGTACCCGCTACCACTAATCTCAGTACTGTTGGGTCAGGTCAAGAATACTAAGGTCTATACAAAGCTGGACCTTAGGGGGGCATATCATCTAATCAGAGTGGCCACTGGAGATGAGTGGAAGACAGCGTTTCGAACACGTTATGGGCTATTCGAATACCAGGTGATGCCGTATGGCCTTTGTAATGCCCCAGCAGCCTTCCAACATTTTGTGAACGATGTGTTGGGAGAGTTTTTGGATCGAGTGGCTGTGGTGTACATCAATGATATTTTAATTTTCTCCAACAGCCTGGAAGAACATATTCCTCAAGTAAGGGCAATTTTGAGTAAATTAATGGAGAATCATCTCTATGTCAAGTTGGAAAAGTGTGCCTTCCATGTTACCAGAGTTGAGTTTCTGGGTTTTGTGCTATCCCCTGAAGGAGTGAGCATGGATGTCACAAAAATCAAGGCAGTCCAGGTTTGGCCCTCTCCCAGATCTGTAAAGGAAGTTCAGAGTTTTTTGGGGTTTTCGAACTTCTACAGAAGGTTCATTTCCGATTTTTCTCAGAAGGTAACCCCCATCACTCGACTCCTTAAGAAAGGAATCAAGTTTGAATGGAAAGAAGAAGCTGAAGAGGCTTTTCAATTTCTGAAGAACTCTTTCACTCGAGCTCCGATATTGTTACATCCACGAACTGAAGACCCTTTCTATGTAGAAGCTGATGCTTCTGATGTAGCTATTGGAGGAATTTTGTCTCAGCGACATCCAGTCTCAGGTCAGCTTCATCCTGTGGCGTATTACTCTAGAAAACTAAATCCTCCTGAGTGTAATTATTCTATTGCTGACAAAGAGCTTCTGGCTGTGAAGAGTGCTTTTGTGGAATGGCGCCACTATTTAATGGGAGCGAGACATAAGGTTACAGTCTTTACGGACCACAGGAATTTGCAATTCCTCAAGTCTGCGCGTACCTTAACTGCGAGGCAATTGCGGTGGTCATTGTTTTTTGCGGACTTTGACTTCGTCATTACCTTCCGTCCCGGAAAGAGTAATGCCAAAGCAGATGCATTATCAAGAATTGATTCGACCACTTCAGAGAAAACAGAAAGAGAAGATCAGAGCATCATTCCGAAGGAAAAGATCATCATGGTGACTACGGCGAGTGATCTGGGTGACAAGGTGCAGAAAAGTATGTCCCTTCAAGAAATGAAAGATTGGTCTCAGAAGGAGAAAGGTCGAGAAATTAAGAATGGGTTGCCATATCAAGATCAACGTTTGTTCCTGCCGACATCAGAGCTCCAAGAAAAGGCATTGGAATCTTGTCACAATCATTTATTTGCAGGGCATAAAGGAATTCTCAAGACCCCAGAGTTGGTGGAAAGGAACTTTTGGTGGCCAGACATGAGACCGCAGATTCGGCAATATGTAACTTCTTGTGAGAGGTGTTTGCGAGGGAAAGCTGATAGGAGATCACCTCAAGGGAAGTTAAGGCCTTTACCGGTGCCGCCTTACCCCTGGCACACGGTGTCAATGGATTTGATAGTGGAGCTACCTCCTAGCCTGGGGTTCACTACAGTTTTAGTGTTTGTTGATGTATTCTCTAAAATGGCACACTTCATCCCTTTAAAAAAGGTTCCTGATGCACCCACTTTGGCACAGCTTTTTTCCCAGCATGTCGTGCGATTGCATGGGATTCCCAAGATTCTGGTTTTGGACAGGGGAACTCAGTATGTCTCGCATTTCTGGAAGGCTTTCACCCACAGGTTAGGAATAGACACTCGTTTTTCCACAAGCTACCATCCAGAAACGGATGGCCAGACTGAGAGAGTGAATCAGGAACTTGAGCAGTACCTTCGGCTATACCTATTGGATCAAAAGATGGAATGGTCTGAGATGGTGTGGGCTGCAGAGTTTGCTTATAATAACTCGGTTCACTCTTCCACTGGTTATTCGCCTTTCTATGTAAATTATGGTAGACACCCTACCTTAATGGTGGAAAAAGAAGAGAGTTCAGTCCCTGCAGTGAACGACATAGTTTCAAGAGTTCAGAGATCCCTTGCTCAAGTTAAAGAAAATCTGTCCAGAGCCAAGGAATCGTATAAAAAACATGCTGACAAAAAAAGGAGAGAAGACCCAGTTTTTTGTCCTGGAGAAAAGGTGTGGCTGTCCACAAAAAACCTGAAATTAAAAACTAATCGGAAATTCCAACCCCGATTTTTAGGGCCCTTCACAGTTGAGAAAATGTTAGGTCCAGTAACGGTTAGGCTACATTTACCCTCATCTCTGAAAATTCATCCTACCTTTCATGTTTCTTTGATTAAGAAAAGTCCAGAGAATTTGAGAGTAGGTTTGACTCCTAAGCCAGTTCAGATAGATGGTGAGGAAGAGTTTGAGGTACATAAGATTTTAGACTCAAAGCTCATAAAAGGCACACTATACTATTTGGTTGACTGGAAGAACTTTGGTCCAGAGGAAAGATCATGGGAGCCTAGTGAAAACATACATGCTCCAAAATTGCTCAGAGAATTCCATAAGCTTCATCCTTCAAAACCCAGGTTGGGGAGAGCATCCTTGGTGGGAGGTACTGTCAGGATCCGCCCATCTCCTCATCAAAAGGGTAGATCAAGAAGAAGGTACAAGCTAAGACACCCTTGCTGGAAGACTTCACTGCGATTTCTAGTGGCAGCGTTGCGGAGGTCCGCCATCTTGGGAATGCGGAAGTAATTCCGTTTTCCGCCCGGCGGTTAGCCTTGCAGTTGTTCCTAGAACGTCTGTATTTCGCGCACGCGGGCAATTCGTGCTGCGCACTTCAACTGAAGAATTTACCGGAGAAGAGTGTTTCCTCATGCTCTCTTCAGAGAAAATTCTCCTTTCGACCAGAGTTTTGTCAGAGAAGGCTTCCGAACTGAAACCTCAAGGAAAGTAACTGAGTTACGTTTTCTCAGAAAGTAAATAGCATTTCCTAATGAACATTTTTTCCCTCAGTAACCTCGTGACCAGAAGTATCACGGCGTCGGAGTCAAGAGAAGTAGCCGTGAGGAGGAGTCGGAGTTTTGGGAAGACTTCAGTCAAGAGAAGTTCCCTCAAAGACTTTCAAGTAAGCGTAGTAGTTTTGGTTTATTCAAGAGAAGTCTCAAGGCAATGAACTAAAGACGCTAAGGACTCATTCTAGCAAGAAGGCTGAAGAGCGTGTTGCGTCTAGAGCCTATCAGAGACTTTTTGAAGAGAATTATTTGATAAAAACTTTGAAGCTTCAGAGTATGCCAGAATAGTAAAGACTATTGTTTGAAAAGACTTATCTACAAGAAATTCTCAGGAAAATTCCAGTGTGTGATAGAGTTCACAGTTCTGAGTTCAAGACTTTGAGTATCACAGTTCAGAGGGTGTTCGGAGCGACTTACCTAGTCAAGAATTTTCCAATGACCTTTGAGTGTTCTTCCAGTGAACCGGTAGTAACACTTCAGACATTACACTAAGGAGAGTGGCTAACTTCCTAGTCTGCATTGGTAAGGCTTAGAGTTCAGAGAGATAATATAGAGCAGAGTAACATAAAATGTTAAGTAGAGAGGGTTAAAAATTTGTCTTTTCCTTTGCAGCGAGTCCATCCAAAAGACTCCCGAGGCAGACCAGTCGAGGAAGAAGTCTCTCTTGTTTTGCCTGTCCACTTCCCCTTTCCCTTGCGGGTTAGGATTAGAGACTGCGTAATCAAAGCGGTTTCTGGTCTTGGCTTGAGGGGGACTGAGGAAAGAGCTTCTGTTCCTGAGGGGGCCGAACCAGTGTATCCTTTACGGTTCTGACAGTTACCCATTGTGAATTCTCAGGACAAAATTTGTGGCAGTAATGTTATCTCGTGGAACATTGCGGGGCTGGCTGCAAAAATGGCAGATGCAAACTGGGTCAATTATATTAAGCAATTCAAGGTTATCTGCCTACAAGAGACATGGCTGACTGAGTGTTATCTCTTTTTAGAAGGGTACAAGGCCTTTTATGTACCTGCTATACCATCAATTAGAGGCAGACCAAAGGGGGGACTGGTGATTTTTGTTTCTATTCTTGTCACTTTTAAAATTCACAGAATTGATGCACACCATTCTGGTATGATGGGCTTAGCTCTAAACTGAGGAAATTGTCGAACAGGTCTGGTGAACTTTTATAATGCTACCTATGCTATTCCTGCACCTAATCCTATATCTGTTTTGTATGCTTTTATTACTTCCTCTATGAAGGATTTCAGTCATAACCTCATGATCATGGGTGATTTTAATGTGCACCCGTGTGGAGACCCATTGAAGAAATGTCTAGCAGAATTACATTGTGAGCGCATGGATGGGTTACATCTGGAACACACTCTGGATGGGGAACTCTGTAATGCTTTACTGGACAATCTGGACCTCTCACTGGCCATGACACTTAAGGATCCTTTAAAATGTTTTCAAACTCCTACCTTTAAGGGGCATGGGCGGGGCACCTTCATTGATCATATGTTATTATCACTGACAATGCTGCCTTTCCTGGATTCGTTTGATATTGTCCAAAGCGAATTCAGTGACCATAATCCTTTAACAATTCGCCTGATGGGACCTTGGATTACCAAGGAAAAACAGATATGTAGTACAGGGAGGTTGGACACAACAGATGGGAGGCGGTGCCTTAAATGGTCGACGGTTACCCCAGATCTACTGTATAAAAATATTGTAGATACATGTACGGAGGATATTGTGAACTGCACTCGGGAGGGTGCAGAGCCACGGCGGGTACTTATTGCTTATCAAAACATGTCGGAGAAGGTGTCAGACCTGATGACGGCTCCAGCAAAGAGGAGTATGGAGAAATGTGGACCAAGGTGATTTAATCACGATTGCTCCAAAGCTGCTCGTAACCTTAGGTCAGCCTTGGCAGCCACCCCGAGAGTTCAAGAGAATGTCAAATTGCGCCGTAAAGAATATAAGTCTGCTCTCAAATCCCATAAGGAGTTTTTAAGAGAAGAGGCCTGGAGCGAGATACTTGACCCCTCCACCTTAAAATGTAGCTCCAGATTCTGGGCAATAGTTAAAAAAAACATTTTTGGTTGAAGAGCCGGGCGGCGGTCTGGATTGCTGTATAACCAAGGAGGAGTGGGAATTGCACTTTAAACAACTGTATTTTTCAGTGTCCCCTGTAAATGCTGAGTCACTCCCTGGAGGTAGGGGAGGCACTATTAGGTTTGATAGTAGTGAGGTTATGGAGGCCATAGAAGGTCTTACTGCCAGAAAAGCCCCAGGACCCGATGGGATCCCTCCAGACCTGTATAAGTCTGACCCGGGTTTTTGGGCGCCCATCCTGGCTGCAGTTTTTAATGCAGCTGCCAAAGTCGGCTGTCCCATGTCTTGGGGGCTATCAACGATTGTTTCCGTGTTTAAAAATGGAGACAAGGGTAGTCCCCATTGTTATCGGCCAATTTCATTAATTGATTCGATGGTCAAAATTATGGGGAGAATTCTGCTGCAGAGAATAACATGCTGGGCGTTCGAGAATAACATCATGTCGATCTCCCAGTATGGTTTCTGTGGTGGGAGCTCCCCCATAACCCAGTGCCTCAACCTCTTTCTTGTATTGAGCAAATACACTGTTGTGCAGAAGGGAACTGTCCACCTCGCCTTCATGGACTTGTCGTCAGGCTGTGGCAGTCCATGAGGGAGAAAGGTGTGGACATAGGGATAGTTGATTTTTTGGTGGATATGCACAGTAATACCAGTGCTAACGTCAGGTATTTTGCTAATGGGGATACCACTGGCAACTTTGACATTAAGAAGGGAATGCGTCAGGGTTGCATTCTTGCCCCATTCCTTTTTAATTTTTATATCAATGAGTTAGATGCTGTTTTACAGAAGGTACAGGCAGACTGCCCTAGAGTTGGCAGGCGGGGTATTCCAGTTCTTTTATACGCAGATGATGCGGTTTTAATTTCTAGAACGGAGAAGGGACTTCAGGCGCTTTTAAATGCTTTTAACATTTTCATGACTGACAGAAATTTACCGGTCAACAACTCTAAATCATACATTATGCATGTTGGTCGTCAATCTAAAAAGAATTTTGTTTTTAAACTGGATGATGTTCCAATCCCCGTCACACAAACATTCTCATATCTTGGTGTCTTATTTGATACCAAGCTCAGCTGGGGCCCTCATCTGGCTAAAATGAAAGGGGAATTGACGAGGGTTAATGCCTCTATTTTTAACTTTGCAACAAAATTGGGGAAGAAGCCAATTAACGCAATGATTAAACTCTATAATGCTAAATCGGTTGCAACAGCTACATATGGCAGCGAACTATGGGGTTATGTAACCGGAGAACAGTTACAGGTTGTTGAAAACAATTTCCTAAAACTTCTTCTCTGTGTCCCCGCCAGTACATCGAACCGGGCAGTACATGAAGAACTGGGGACGCAGTATCTATGTGATATCTTTGCTCTAAGGCCGCTGAACCGGTGGGTAAAACTGTGGATAAACCAGGATATACCTCTTACCCATTTGATTGTAAGAGACCTTGTGTCTCAGGATAATTCCATGTGCATCCCCTGGTTAAGATACCTGAAAACTGGCTTTTCCAGGCTGGGTCGTTTGAACTTGTTTGAAAACCCAAGCGAGATTGTAAAGGGGGATGTAGCTGCAATCAAACACGCTTTTTATAAGGATAGGCTGGCCCAAAGAGAAAGTGAGGAGCTTATGAAACCAGGTATCAGGAAATATGTTATGTTAAAAACCTGTGACAGTATGGAGCCATATTTAATGGGTACTTTTACTTCTCACGAAAAATTTTTGTTGTCAAGGTTCAGATTCAATATTTTCCATCATCTTTTAATTAGACCAAAGTCAGACATTTTTAACAAGGCTGCAGCTCCCTGTGGCTGCGACGGGAAGTCTCCACAGGATATGCTGCATTTTATGTTTTTATGTAGGTTTTATGAATATCCTCGCAGACGTTATCTTGTTGACCTCCTAAGAAAACTTAATTTTAACCAAATCAGACCAGCATTTATATACTTACAGCTCTTGTACAGTGACAGTGTTCTCCAGGTAATAGAATTCCTAAAGCTAACTGTTAAACTGAGAAACTGCTTGGACAAGTGATATTGTATTTCCCTATGACCGTCCAGCCTACCTATTGAAAGAAATTTTTTTGCGGTATCATACCCGGCACCATTTGCACTTTACTATTTATCTGGTAACTGGATACGTGTAATATGACTTTCTTATGTGATTATGAACTATTGTAATACTATGAGTAATGTTTTTAATTGTATTGTATATATGTGTACTTTTATGGTGTGAAATACAACCGAAATAAAGTCTCTATTGATATTGATATATTGATAGCACAAATGAAAGCTGCACATTGAGGTCAGAATCGACAATTTGCAGGGAATGCTGGTCCCATGCAGGAAGTGTATACGCAGGGAGTCCTGATGATGCAAGGCGGTAATGGGTTTCAACAGCAAGATAGAGGATGATATGTCCCAATTGATATGAGTATAGGTGTTGATGTGCTGACTTTGAAGAAGACAAATTACTGCCATGATTGCGGTAGGCTAGGACATTGGAAGTCCAAATGTCGATTTAATGCTGGTAACATGGCTAATGGGAATCTGGGTTAGAATGGTGAATCTGTGCAATCACAAGGAAATAATTTGGTTCAGAAAAAGCTTACAGAGACAGATAGTTCACAATCCTAATGTACCCAAAGCTCAGTTGATGCAGGTTCCACAAGCCTCAATGCCACAACAAAATGCAAAGAGATAGAATGTGAATCAAATTCACAATGTGAACACCATTCCTTTTGTGAATCAGGGTACTTCCCAACAGTTCTCCATGATACAACCAGATGAAGATTACAGCTCAGACCTGTTGCAGTGATGGGGCCTTAGAAGGGAGGAGGATAGCGTACTTGGCGCTGGTCACTGACATAAAATGTATGTACAAAAAAACAATAGAAAAAAATAGACAACAAAAATATCGACTCCTATACTTAAAAAGGTAAGTACAAAAATATTGAATAAAATATATTGATGTAAAAAATATAGATGTAAACTATATTGATCTAGATATATATATATATATATATATATATATATATATATATATATATATATATATATATATATATATATATATATATATATATATATATATATATATATATATATATATATATATATATATATCCAAGTACTGCAAGAGGGTTAAACGAACTGTTCAGTTACTCTGATACTAGAATAGATATCTATAACTTTGTAAGAAAACTTAAGCTACAGAAATGGCACGCACTTAAACCAAAACAATGTAGCGAAGTGCCTACAGCTAACACAGGCCCACCTGAACTCACGATTAATGACTATAACTTGTTACGGGACGTTTATGTTTTGGGTGAAGTCATCACTGAGAGCCAACATGATGATAATATTGTGGGTGTGAGGGAGACTAACATGAACAAGGCTGCATGTACAAACTTTAAGCCTAAATCAGTGTTCTATCCCATCATGCCACATGACCCTATAGATACTTTCCAGGAAGTAGTCAGTAAAGAACTTGTCAAACTTAAACATAAACAGAATAACAAAGACTACTGTAATAGAAATCTATCCAAACAAGAACAAGACTTTATCTTTTCCTTATCTAATGACAAAACCATAGTTTTGAGACCCTCAGATAAGGGAGGTAAAATTGTTTTATGGGGCAGAGATATGTATGTCAAGGAAGCTCTCAGACAACTAGAGGGCAACATTTACTACACCAGGTCCAACTCTGTTGAGTACCATAATAGTATTCAGGAGACTTGGAACAAGTTACATGACTGGCAAATAGAAGGACTTCTATCCTGGCATGAATTTTGTTTCCTCAAGCGTGATTACCCCAAACTACCTGTATTCTACTTACTCCCCAAAGTTCATAAAAACCTAGCAGAACCACCAGGGAGACCCATCATTTCCTCAATAGGAAGTGTGAATGAAAACCTTTCTGTTTACATTGATCACTTCCTCCGGGAATACGTCATCAAACTTCCATCTTACATAAAAGATACCACCGATTTTCTCACCAAAATTGACACGGCAATATGGGTAGAAGGCTCTATACTCATAACTATGGACGTTAGTGCATTGTACACCATCATTGACCACGTCCAGGGTATGGAGGCTTGTTACTACTTTCTAAAAAATCGAACAATAGGATTGAGCAACCACACAGCCATGCTCATCGAAATGATGAAATTATGCCTGCGAAATAATATTTTTTTGTTTGATGGGGCTCTATTCAAACAAATTGGCGGCGCGGCCATGGGCTCGGCTTTTTCTCCCAACTTCGCTAATCTCTTTTTGGGCAAGTGGGAAGAAGAAATCAGAGCAGATGAAAACTTGAGAGAAGACTTTAAAATGGTACATACTTGGATCAGGTATATAGATGACCTGTTTGTCATATGGCAGGGCACTGAAATAGAGGCAGCCAACTTTATTTCCAAGCTTAACCAGAACAGCTATAACATCCAACTCACATATAATATCAGTAGGAGTCGGATTGAATTTCTAGATACTAGCATTGAGGTTCATGAAGGTAAACTAATATCCAAACTGCACAGGAAAGATACCGCTGGCAATAGTCTACTTCATGCCTTAAGTGCCCATCCTGACCCCCTTAAATGGAGTATCCCTTACGGAGAACTCCTAAGGGCTAAAAGAAATTGTACCAGAGAGGAGGATTACATACAGGAAATGAACACCGTTCTCAAAAGGTTTAGAGAAAGAGGTTACCCAGAATGGGTACTTACCAAAGCTGTAACTAAAGCTTCTGCAGTACCCAGATCAGATACTCTTATCCCTAAACCTAAAGCCCTTGAGCCTACAGAATCCCCTAGAATTATAACCACGTACAACCAAAAGTCCTATCAGGTCCAAAAAATCATGGCTGGCAATTGGAAAATCCTCAAAGCTGATTCCATCATAGGCCCCAAACTTACTAAAAGACCTCTTATAACTTACAGACGAGGCCGCAATCTTAGAGATATGTTGGTCAAAAGTGACATAACGAACACTACTGGCCAACATATACAAGGATTAAAAGGTTTTTATCCTTGTGGTCACTGTAGGGCCTGCCGTAACAGTGTCATGGTTAAAGACTTTGAACTGCCAGGTACTCAAAATAAAAGACAAATCAAACAATTCTTGACCTGCAGCTCCACCTATGTAATCTATATCTTGGAGTGTCCATGTCAAAAAAGATATGTGGGCAGTACTTCTTGTATGGCGAAGAAAAGGGTACAAGAACACCTGAGGGCAATCACCAACAAAGACCCCAAATACTCAATTGCCAGACATTTCCAAGAAATGCATCAATCCAACAATGATCTGCTAAGGTACTTTGCTATTGAACAGGTCAACAGCTCGAAAAGGGGTGGCAATCGTGAACTTGCCCTAAGAAAGAAAGAATCAAAATGGATATTGGAGTTGGAAACTAAATATCCTGGGGGGCACAACCAGGACGAGGAGCTTGCAACCCATCTCCATATGGACTAATGTTTTCAGTTCCTTATAAATGTACATTGTATCTGTCTTCGATTACAAATATGAGAGATGGTATCGTAATATTAGCAATGTTGTTATTTCTGTAACTAATTGTGATGAAGTTTTTGAATCTTTGAATTTTAACCAATTTTAACCATGTGTTTGTAATTTTCTCTTTTAGGAGCATGTGTGGAACTCTATCAATTTTGAGCACTGCACTGAATCCCACATGGCATCCACGAATGGAAGACTCTCACTTCACAAACGTTAAAGCTAAGACATTCACCCTCACTTTTTTCTGTTGTCTTATTCCATTTTGCACTCCGTTCCAATGTGTGGGAACAATAGCAGTTTTTACTAACTGTTCACAAAGTGCATAGACTGGGTTCCTTTGAATAGACTGGCTAGACCACCTCTATGACTCTTAATTTTCCAATGGACTCCACAGTATATCAGTGAATGGATCATGAGTGTGTTATTCATACAAATGTTTTGTGAAATATCTTTTTTCTCCCTAAGTTCACGATTCATACAGGCACTAGACCGCGTGTATCGTTGATGTTTATCTAACAAATGTTTTAATCGGGCACTAGACCGAGGGCAATTTTATTTTAATTCTGTGTTGACTCTCATGTGAGTACTAAACATGGGATACTTGTGAACTTGTCAATCGTTCAAGTACTATTAACTGTCTGGGGACCTCGAATCGGTGGTTATTTCCCCGGTGCAAAATGGCGCCTACATTGCACACTCTTGACAGATATAAATGTCACCCAATACCCCGTTTTCTTTATAAACCTTATGTATGTGTATATGGTTTCATTAATTGTAACAGCTCGGATAATTTGAGTACAAATGGGGCATCCATTCCATTATTATGAGCCATCAGGTCTATAATGAACCATTGATTTCGAGTACACTTAACAATGGCCGCCACGATTTCCATGTGTATCATGTACTTTCTTTATGTCTATGACACAATGTGATCGGTTTGTTTGCACTTTAAAACTGCTTCTCACTTGGGTTAGGTTAAACGTGTGAACAAGGCACCTCGGTGCTGAAACGCGTAGCGTGACTTTGGAAAATAAACCTTCACCAGCTGTACCACTTTGAGTGCGTGTGATACTTACTACGGTAAAACTTGCAACTTATATATATATATATATATATATAAAGCTCAAATTCTCTAAATTTCATTAAGAATTACCGCACTTACAGAAGGGCACGTGGCATACTTTTCTTTATTTTCAACAAACGCGTTTCAGCTGCAAGCCTTCGTCAGTGTCGATGACACCTCATAGTATAGTGTAGTTCCTATTTTCCCTATAGACCCTGCGCATTGGAATAACATAAACAGCAGTGTAGACGTAGGACTGTAGTCTTCTAGGTCTCTACTGACTATGTTAGACTTAATTTAGGTTTGCGCCGGCTAGCTCAGAGGTCACTGGAAACTTTCTTGACTGAATAGGAAGTGATCAGCTTCCCTGGCTCAGACAAGAAGGGATTCAGCTTCCGACAACCGCATAAACATGACAACTTTGCTCCCCAGAATAAGAGTCAATCTCTAGAGTCGTGTGAAACAATAGACAGCTATTTCACTCAGTCAGTTGTGCAGATTTAATTTCACCAGGGTGCAGAGAATAGAGAGACGGGCGTTTTCAATAAAAGATATTATTTATTGAGCAGTCTTCCTTCTCATGCAAGAGAAATGAATTACCACAATTGCAAGACTTGTTATAATGAAAAGTGCGTACAGTAAAAGGAGTATTACGAAATAATACAGTAAAAGCATTGATATGGTTTCTTAGCCATAAGATAGTTAAAATGAATAAAATATATACAATATATATACATTCATATATACATTGGCTAACGACCTCAACTGGTGCTTCTAACTACGCCTACCCCGGTGTACCTGACCTAAGCCTAATACATTGGAGGGAGTAAGTAAGTAGCAGTTTAAGTTAAGTTGGTTTTGCCAAGAGTATGATTCAAGAATTCTGTCTAAGGGTTTAGTCAGTACCGTACCTCTGGAATAGAATGTAGGAGGTCTGGCATCTCCCTCTCAGGACCCGATATCCCAGTCACCCGCAAGGGTAGGCTGGAAACGGCGGAGCTGGATTTTCTCGGCAGGAGAAAAGACAGCGTGTCAAAGAGGAGGGGCAGCGTCCGTGGGCTTCACGCATCTGCTGGGCTCTCTGCAAGGGGACAGCTGTTCTGCTCCAGTATTCACCACCGTGTGTTTGCTTAAGGCAACGTTGTTATATTTATACCTGAAAGGTGCCGAGTTTGATGTAAGTTTTGGACATAAGACGTCAATAAAGATGTCACTAAGAACTGGTCGTTCTTACAGTGCTCGCAGGAGTTCTATTACAAATCAAAACAAAGCAAGCGGGGCTTTCCCAGGTTGCTGGGGGTTTGGTGTGTCGAAAGAACTCTGTGTGCTCTCTAGGAATCTAAGGAAGTAGCTTCTGCTGTGTCATGGACTGCAGAGGGGATTTACTGAAAATATAGCTCAGATTATTATGCCATTATAGGGATATGTATTGACTATAGCCGTATAGGGGCATAAGGTCACAATATTGATCGGGTTCCTAGATAAAACACATCAATAGACCAGCATGTTAATAAAGTTTCATTGTGTGTATACATAAACATCAAAAGGGGACAGGGACCACTATAGAGAACAGCGCACCATATTGGAACTTACTCGCGTTCATCACTGCGCGTAACCCTTCAAAACTTTACATTTACATAAACATGCGTGCATTTATTATTCAATCCTGTATCATCACGGATTCTCATAGGAGTGGTCACCAAACCAAAATATTGCCGTGGATCGGCTTACCTCCCTACAGTACACATCTGTAGGGAAGGACAAAGCCACAGATAATGTAACACTAAGTTTCAGCGCTCATTACTACTACAATGCTCTAAACACTATGCTTATAATTTGCAATTGCAGTAAGGCGTGAGATGTTTCTCCATATGTACATTTAAGGATTCAGAATTCAAATTTCAAATCTAGCTGTCCCCTTCACATAAATCAGTATTACAAGAAACAATCTTAGCAGTCAAGCATAAACAGTATTTCCAACTTCACAGTTCAGCAAGCAAAAGTAGAGGAAAGTCGAGACCCCCCTACAGCTGGCAATTCTATTTTGCGTGCTAATAGTAATCACCCTTACAAGTTAGTCCAGATCATTCCCAACGGGGAGCTCTTGAGGCTATGGAGGAATAGTTCGAGGGATCCGGACTTCCAGGCAGCTGCCTCTGAGAGTATCAGTAGATTTGTTAGGAGGGGATGTGACCTAGGCTCTCTGACTAAAACTCTTGGGAGGGTCAGGAAAATACCCAGAACTCAACTACTGTTAGACAAGTCCAAAGCAGAAGACCTTAACCTAGCAGGGAAGTTTCGTATAATCATTCCTTATTCATCTGAATCCAATTATTTGAGGAAAATGCTTTAAAAAACTGCCATATCCTGAAAAAGATCCTGTTATTAAGGAGGACATACCAGTGCGACCGCAGGTCATTTTCCGTAAGGCTAGGTCTTTGAGAGATTTACTAGAAGGGAGTCATTTAGAAAAGACTGGACCTATTATAGGGACACTAAAGGAAATGAAGGGCTTTTTCCCTTGTAGTAGGTGTAAGGCCGGTGCTGGAAGCAAACAAGTCTTAACATACAGTTTGCCTGGGATTGTAAAAACAAAGGCTATTGATAAATTCATCACATGCAGTACACCTTATGCTGTCTAATGTTTAGTTTGCCCCTGTGGCTTACATTACAAAGGCAGCACTATTCACCAGCTGAAGATCAGGATTCTTGTACACCTGAGGGCAATTGATAAGGATGACCTTGCCTACCCTGTCGCAAGACATTTTGCAGAATTACATCACAGTGACAGGGGTAAATTGCAGTATTTTGGATTGGATTTCGTCCCAAATAACATCAGAGGGGGCGAACGGCTCAGAAAACTTAGATGCCTGGAATCCAGGTACACAATTGATCTGATGACCAAATCCCTAATGGGTTTGAATAGTGGGGAAGAGCTAGCGGTGCACTTGGGGAAATAAAAGGAATTCCTTTCCTGGAGTGCCCAACTGCTCTTGAGCTGATCACATCCATTTTTAGTGTAGGCGATAGAGTTAGCCTGGAATTGTAAACCTGAAAACATCTTAACATTTTTCAAATGAATGTGTGTATTCTTTGGATTTTTTGAATTTTTGAATTTTCTGCAATCTCCTGAATCTTTTGAATGAACTTTGTGAATATCGGAACTGAATGAACTGTCGGAATTGGAATCTTGAATTTTGGAATTCCTTAATATTCAATGGGGGGTTTCGAATACTTATTGGGGGGTCTCGACTTTCCTCTACTTTTGCTTGCTGAACTGTGCAGTTGGAAATACTGTTTATGCTTGACTGCTAAGATTGTTTCTTGTAATACTGATTTATGTGAAGGGGACACTCGCCGATGCACGGCTAGATTTGCATTTTGAATTCTGAATCCTTAAATGTACGTTTGGAGAAGCATCTCACGCCTTACTGCAATTGCAAATTATAAGCATAGTGTTTAGAGCATTGTAGTAGTAATGAGCACTGAAACTTAGCCTAACATTATCTGTGGCTTTGTCCTTCCCTACAGATGTGTACTGTAGGGAGGTAAGACGATCCACAGCGATATTTTGGTTTGGTGACCGTCCACTCCTAAGAGAATCTGTGATGATACAGGATTGAATAATAAATGCACGCCTGTTTACGTAAATGTAAATATTTGAAGGGTTACGCGTAGTAATGAACGCGAGTAAATTCCAATATGGCGCAATGTTCTCTATAGTGGTCCCTGTCCCCTTTCGATGTTTATGTATACACACAATGAAACTTTATTAACATGCTGGTCTATGGGGTGTCATTGACACTGACGAAGGCTTGCAGCCGAAACGCGTTTGTTGAAAATAAAGAAAAATATGCCACGTCCCCCTCTGTGAGTGCGGTAATTCTAAATGAAATTTTGAGAATTGGAGCTTTATGTTGAGCGGTTGTCCACTGCCGCAAACCGCACCTGCCTACGAGTGATCCGTGAGGAAGAGTGGAGTTGGAGCGTCGATATATATAAATAAATAAATATATATATATATATATATATATATATATATATATATATATATATATATATATATATATATCAGCTCAAAGGTCCCTCCCCGCAGTCCCACGGGAAATAGGATGCAGCACTCCAAGGTAGGTTCACAAATGTTTATTCTCAAAAGAACGCGCTTTCGGCACTCGGCCTTCCTCCGTTATGAGACGGAGAGCCGCAACAAACACCATCCATTTAAACCTTTACGTTTCATAAGTGCTAAACATAGTAGTAGGACACCGAGTAAATCAATGTTCGCCATCTTGGAACGGGTCTATATCTTATAAGATATGGCAATATGTATGAAAACGCAATTTATCTCTATTGCACAATTCATGAAATAGACAATTGTAAATCATCATTCAATTGATTTGTGTTTTATAAAGCCCTGTATGGGCCATATTATTATAAAATGCAAATTTCTGACCTGTGCACACCGTTACTCTATCTTGCCCTGAATGGGCATAATCCTTTCAGTATAGCTATCGTAAAGGTCTATATAACACCCCATGATATCAAAAAATATATACATTGTAATCAATTGTAAAGTAGAATTCAAAAGTAGAAGGAAACAGAAGCAATGATGTAGTTAATCATATTTTGTTAATACATAACAGTCATCAATCATACTAGATGGACAGCTAGGTCCTCATGCATATTTAATCCCATAGGCGTTTTGCTTTGCAGGTCTATAATGTAACGCGATTCCAGTCGCCTGAGCTTTTGTAGTCTATCCCCACCTCTTGCGTTAGCCAGGACAGAATCCAAACAGAAATAGGCTAACAGATCCCTGTTGCGTGCATGCTCTTTGTCAAAATGTCTAGCCACAGGGTAGCTCACATCTGCATTCTGAATAGCTCTCTGGTGTTCTAAAATTCTTAGTTTCACCGGATTCGTCATGCTACCAACATACCTTCTGCCACAAGGACATGTCAGACAATACACAACGTAAGGCGTGGTGCATGTGAGAAATTTTTGTATTCTCTTAGGCTCTTTCACTCCTGGTATACTGTATTGTATAGTGCGTTTACTCCCTTTGCACGCCTTACAGCGTCCACAAGGAAAAAAGCCTTTCATGGGTTCTGACTTGGGTTTAGGTTTTAGTTCTTCGTGGTGACTGTGGACTAAATAGTCTCTCAGTGCTCTTGCTTTCCTGAAAGTCACTAAAGGATACGAGGGCAAGTCCTGTTTGATGACATTATCTGTCATCAGGATGTTCCAGTGCTTACGCATAATGCGTTTTATATCAGGGGCATTTCTTGAATAGGTAGTTATAAGACGAAACAACCCATCATATGTGTTCGTGCTCTGTGTTTTGTCTTCTAGCAATTTTTTCCTATCCAGAGTCTCAACTTTGCTTAAGGCTTGCCTGAGTACCCCTTCTTTGTACCCCCTGGCTTTGAATCTCTGTATGCTATTACTAGCCGCTTTCCGGAACTCCTTTTCCTTCGTGTTATTTCTCTTTATCCTTAATAGTTCACCATAAGGTATACTATTGACTAAGCTCTTTGGATGTCCACTGGTAGCATATAAGGTAGAATTTCCAGCGGTTACCTTCCGAAAGAGCTTAGTATGGAGACTGCCATCTTCAACAAAAACAGTTAGAACCAAATAGTTCACTTCCTTTTGACTGATTTCTCCCGAGAACCTCAAATTATTGTTATTATTGTTGAGTACCTCTAGATATACTTTTTTAAGGCTAAAGAGAAATAACACGAAGGAAAAGGAGTTCCGGAAAGCGGCTAGTAATAGCATACAGAGATTCAAAGCAAGGGGGTACAAAGAAGGGGTACTCAGGCAAGCCTTAAGCAAAGTTGAGACTCTGGATAGGAAAAAATTGCTAGAAGACAAAACACAGAGCACGAACACCGATGATGGGTTGTTTCGTCTTATAACTACCTATTCAAGAAATGCCCCTGATATAAAATGCATTATGCGTAAGCACTGGAACATCCTGATGACAGATAATGTCACCAAACAGGACTTGTCCTCTTATCCTTTAGTGACTTTCAGGAAAGCAAGAGCACTGAGAGACTATTTAGTCCACAGTCACCACGAAGAACTAAAACCTAAACACAAGTCAGAACCCATGAAAGGCTTTTTTCCTTGTGGCGCTGTAAGGCGTGCAAAGGGAGTAAACGCACTATACAATACAGTATACCAGGAGTGAAAGAGCCTAAGAGAATACAAAAATTTCTCACATGCACCACGCCTTACGTTGTGTATTGTCTGACATGTCCTTGTGGCAGAAGGTATGTTGGTAGCATGACGAATCCGGTGAAACTAAGAATTTTAGAACACCAGAGAGCTATTCAGAATGCAGATGTGAGCTACCCTGTGGCTAGACATTTTGACAAAGAGCATGCACGCAACAGGGATCTGTTAGCCTATTTCTGTTTGGATTCTGTCCCGGCTAACGCAAGAGGTGGGGATAGACTACAAAAGCTCAGGCGACTGGAATCGCGTTACATTATAGACTTGCAAAGCAAAACGCCTATGGGATTAAATATGCATGAGGACCTAGCTGTCCATCTAGTATGATTGATGACTGTTATGTATTGACAAAATATGATTAACTACATCATTGCTTCTGTTTCCTTCTACTTTTGAATTCTACTTTACAATTGATTACAATAAAAAATTATTTTTTGATATCATGGGGTGTTATATAGACCTTTACGATAGCTATACTGAAAGGATTATGCCCATTCAGGGCAAGATAGAGTAACGGTGTGCACAGGTCTGAAATTTGCATTTTATAATAATATGGCCCATACAGGGCTTTATAAAACACAAATCAATTGAATGATGATTTACAATTGTCGATTGTGTCTATTTCATGAATTGTGCAATAGAGATAAATTGCGTTTTCATACATATTGCCATATCTTATAAGATATAGACCCGTTCCAAGATGGCGGACATTGATTTACTCGGTGTCCTACTACTATGTTTAGCACTTATGAAACGTAAAGGTTTAAATGGATGGTGTTTGTTGCGGCTCTCCGTCTCATAACGGAGGAAGGCCGAGTGCCGAAAGCGCGTTCTTTTGAGAATAAACATTTGTGAAGCTACCTTGGAGTGCTGGATCCTATTTCCCGTGGGACTGCCGGGAGGGACCTTTGAGCTGATATTGTTGTCGGGTGCACCCCCGACTGGCAGGCACCCGCCCAAGGAGTGCAACAGGCAGGTGCGAGTGGAGCCTCAATATATATATATATATATATATATATATATATATATATATATATATATATATATATATATATATATATATATATATATATATATATATATATATATATATATATATATATATATATATATATATATATAATTCATAGTCAATATATTAGATTAATATTATTTTAACAAAATAAATTAAATATAGTATATCTTTTTTTAAATACAACAAATAAATGTAATAACGAAAATAAACACAAAAACATAATTTATACATATATTGGCTTTAAAATAATTAATAAACTATTATATTTAATTTATTTTAAAAGTTAAAAACGATATAATAATAATATATATATATATATAAATAATTTAAATTATAAATAAATATGTATAATAAATGAAAACATTAAACTATAAAAAATATTTAAACTTCAATTGCCCAATTCAATAAATGCAATAGTAAGGAAAGTGTTGGATAGCAAAATAATTAAATTTACTATTCCAACTCCAGTGAGTGCAACAGTAGAGAAAGTGTTGGATAGCGTAAGGATGAAAATTACTATTCCCACTCCAAAGAGTGCAACACTAGGGAAAGTGTTGGATAGCGGAGGGGTAAAAATTGCTTTTCCCACTCCAGAGAGTGCAACAGTGGCGAAAGTGTTGGATAGCGGATGGGTAAAAATGAGTATTCCCACTCCAGTGAATGCAACAGTAGGGAAAGTTTTGGATAGCATAGAACAAAAGGAGAAGTGTGGCTCAATGGTTAGAGCAGAAGACCCTGATGCAGAGGTCTAACCCGGGACCAGGGTTCAATTCCCCGCCTCAGCGGGTCTTGGGCTCAAAATTCCACAGACCTGATAATTCTCGCCTCTGTGCCTATTCCAATCATGGACTCCCACTCTGCAAATCTGGGAAATAGCTTGCTTAATCTCCACACCGGCCCCCACAACGCTAAGGATGCCTGGCCTCCACCTTGGGGGTGCCCAGGAGTGGAAGCCTCACAGGGAAAGCCAGGATGGGTTCCACAGCGGTATTCGTACAAGCGCCTTGAGACCCTTGCGGTGAGTAGTGCGCTATACAAGTATCCATTTTTACTATTCACACTCAAACACTATATATTTAAGAAATTAATTGAATAAAAAGAAATAAACAATATTTTTTTAAAATATGTACATATTATACATATGAAAATAACACATATTATAATACTAATTACATATAACAAAAACCAACAAATATTATATAAAATAAAATGATACATATAGTTACATACAAATATTTCTTTTAAACTGCAAAATATTTACAAACAAAAAAATTAATTATAAAATTAATGTATTGATTGTATTTCCTACTCTATAACACCACACCAATAACAAAACACTTAAACATGTTCAATTTCAATTATTTACATAATTAACATAATTAATAATAAATTAATAAATATAATTAATAAAAATCATAATAAACATTAACTAACTACACAAACTTTTACACTATAATATCCACAACACACACCTAAATTAAACTAGAAAAATAATAAAACACAATTAAAACTTATTTTAAAATTAAAAGCTATTACTGCTAACAACTAATATTTACATAATTACATTTTATTAAATACCCACCCTTTACCCCTTTAAAAGAAAAACAACACACAAAAAATAAACAATTACCCAAAATAAATAACAAATAATTAACATTAATTATTAACTATATATGAATTAATTAAACACAAATTACTTTCCACCCTTTACTCCTATAAACACAACACACACCGAAAAATGATTGCACAATTACCATAATTAATTACCAATTAATTAATTAAAATTAAATGACCACCAATTATTAATTCATCAATTAAAAATAAATTACTTCCCAACCTTCCCACCCTGATTATAGTACATGTTTTGCTTTGTTTTGCAGTGCAAGAGAGGACTGCACTCTCTGAGTGCTAACTAGGGTGCACGGTAATGCTTGCAGACCTGTTACATACTTTTCTGCCACATTTGATCCAGTAGCTGCTGCTTTACCTGGCTGTCTTAAAACTGTAGCTTCAACTGATGTCAACATAGAGCAGTGCAAAAGCATTGTAATGTGTCATTCATTGACAGTTTGTGTCCCCCATTCTGTAGAGGTCCTGTTAACTAGCACTAGAACACAGCATTTAAGCAATAGAATTCTTATTAAATACAATCAGGTTATACTTGGTGCTGATAACGTCACACTGAGGAGGTTTTTTATTTTTTTATTTTGAAAGTTTTTTATAGAGCAAAAATGACCACCAAGGGTATCAGAGCGCTTTACAGTTTATACATAAGGCAGAATACAAGCAATCAAAACAACATCAACAAAAAACGACAGATCAACAGTCTAAAAATTGGCGGAACAGTCTTGTGATCCGAACAGCTGGGTCACAAATCTACGTTTCTGGCCCCGAATCAGATGAGGAGGCCTGACAGAGGCAAACATTTCTTCATCAGGAGCCCTTTGACCTGTTCTTTGAAGAGGTCCGTGGAGGAATTTACCCTGACTTCGGGGGGGAAGGGATTTCCATATCCTCAGTGCCATAACTGAGCAGGCTCGATTGTATGTCTTCTTTTTCTTAGATTTTTATGGTTTGAGTAAAAACGTGCTGGCGCTTCTGGAGGCTCTTGAACAACATGGGAGCTCCAGTTTCTGAGCACGGTACAGTGGGGTCTTGAAGTGTATGGCTTTGTGTGCCATGATTGCAATTTTTAACAGTATCCGCGCTTCATAGGGAAGCCAGTGCAGGGCCAGCAAGTCCAGGGAAATATAGTTGAATCTGTTAGTGCCAGTTATGAGCCTAGCAGCGGAGTTGAGGGCAACCCTAAGAGGAGCTGTCTTTACAGTAGGCAATCCGCAAAGCATTGCACTAACATAGTCCAACATGGACATCACTAGTGCTTGCACAGCCGCCTTTAGGTCCTGAGACGGTAGATAGGGTTTGAGTTTCCTCAAGATACTGAGTTGGTAGTTAGCTCCTTTAGTAAGTGAGCTGATGTGCTTCTGCATGTTCAGGCTTTTGTCTAGAATGATACCCAGAGAAGATGCCGAATCAATGAGAAGAGGTTTGCAGCTTAGAGCCGTAAGTTGATTCAACCATTGTTCCAAGACCGGGGAATGCTTGTGGGGTGAGATTAGGGGGAATTCTGTTTTTAAAGCATGTACTGTACTAAACACTGCTACCCTTTTGCCCATCCCTGGAAATTAATCTGTTGAAGGTGAAGTTGAGCATGACTGTCTTGATGTTACTGAACTATGAACCAAGCTGCGACTTGACATACAAGATGTCCCACTACCTGTATCAGATTATGTAATGTTTGTTGATATCTACTGCTTACAAAACCCTGATGGAAACCTGAGAGCTACATACGCAGTTTGTACTGTCTCAGGTATGGTTGAATTCTCCTGCCTTCAAGGAGTATTTTCAGCACACGTGGATGAATTGATTGCTCTTAGTAGGGCATGCTGTGTTTCAGACTAGCTGAGAGTGACAATTTTGACTGTCACTCTCAGCACTCAGTAAGACTTTGGTGTCATTCACGACTTTGGACAGTTATGGTCCCAACATGAGTTTATGGCCTCTTCGTGGTCGCCTATGAAGAATGGCGAGAGTGTTCATATCCTCTTGCAGGCTTTATAGTTACCTGCCCAGATTGCAGTTATAAAGTGTGCCGCACATCAAACCTGCACTGACAATCTGACAGTGGGCAATAGGTATGCTGAAAAAACAGCAAGATGCTGAGCTCTGAATATTTGCACCTTTAATGGGGAGTAACACAATGAAAAATCAAATGGCACAAATTGCAATATGTTGTTAATTGCTATTGATACTTGGGAGGAGGTTAAGAGATTACAGGAAGAAGTGTCAGCAGCAGAACAGAAAGGCTGGATTAGAGCAGGTTGTGTCAAAAGAAATGAGGATGGCATTTGGTTTTCAGGAGATGGGAGACCTGTGTTGCCAAATAGCTTGCTTCCTCCAGTGGCGAGTCATTATCATAGACCTGTACATGTAGGGAGAGATGCCATGGTGTGCTGGTTTAGGCAAACATGGTTTAATCCAAGGTTCAGACTGATGGCTGAAGGATTGTGTCACAGATGTGTTGTATGTCTACAGCAGAGTGTAAGCAAAAGAACAACAGTTACAATGAGTCATATAGGGAGATCAGGAGGTCTCTTCAACAGGATGCAACTAGACTTTATCAAGACACCTGTGTCTTAAGAATTGAGATATGTCCTAGTGATTGTGTGCATCTTTTCTTGTGGGCTGGAAGCTTACCTGACCAGGAGAAATGATAGTCTTACAGTGGCTAAGCTGTTTTTGAGGGAGTTAATACTGAGGCTTGGTTTCCCGACTTCTCTGAAGTCAGACCGAGAAAATCATTTTAATGATGTGGTCCTGAGGATGTTATGTGCAGCATTGCAAGTCGAACAGAGGCTCCACTACAGTTACCGACCAGATGCTTCTGGAATTGTGAAGCAAGTAAATGGCATTTTGGCATCAAGACTTGCTAAAGTGTGTGCTTCAACATCTTTGAAATGACCTGATGCTTTGCCTCTTGTGTTGATGAGTCTACGCAGTACTCCAGATAGGAGGACAGGATTGTCACCCCATGAGATCATCATGAGAAGGGCCATGAGACCACCAGCTATGCCTGCAAAAGCACTTGTGAACATTACAGATAACATGGTTCTTGATTACTGCAAAGGACTGGCTAATGTGGTACGTTCTGTGCCTCACCAGGTTGGAGAGGCTACAGCCCCACTTCAAGAGGAACAGTGCCATGACCTCAGTCCTGGGTCATGGTAAAGAGGCACATGTGCAAGTCCTGCTTGGAGCGTAGGTGACGTGGCCCCTACCAAGTGATTCTGGTCACCACAACAGATGTGAAGTGCAGAGATCTCCCTAACTGGGTACACACTGCTCACTCGCAGATTCCCTTGTCCCCTTGATGGCATTACATCACCTGTTCCTGATGTGCCGGTGGTTACAGTGAAACAAAGGAAGCAGGTTAGTCAAGCTGTTGGGTGAGCAAGAAGCTGGGGCAGCACTTGTTTGGCCTGAGGGGGGACTGAGAGAGTCAACAGTTGAAGTCGGTACAGAAGGGAACTATTCTGAGGTGTTGACTGCGCCAAATTCAGACCCTGGCAAAGAGCCTAGTGCAGTAGTAACAAGAGTTGTAACTGGGGACCAGTGGCCAAGGAGAGAGAGAGAGAGGGAGAGAGGGAGCGAGAGAGAGAGAGAGAGAGAGAGAGAGAGAGAGAGAGAGAGAGAGAGAGAGAGAGAGAGAGAGAGAGAGAGAGAGAGAGAGAGAGAGAGAGAGAGAGAGAGAGAGAGAGAGAGAGACGCTGTCTGTCTGAAATGCATGTGCCACACACTACCCCAGAAGATACTGAAGGATCTGGCATTAGTGGCAGTGATGAAGAAGGGCCAACAGTAAGGAGATCAAAGGGAGCTAGTTTACCTTGCCAGAGATATTCTTTGCCTGAATAGACATACCAAGCTGTCAATGATTGGGAGAAAACATTGTGCATATTTTGCTATAACAATTCTTTTCCAATAGAGCCTCCATGCACTGAACTTTGTGGCTGAATTGAGCTTTGAAATCGCATTGCCACTAAACAGATTGAGTTAGTTTATCTTGGAAGTGTTAAGTAGTAAGAGTGAAATGAGCATTGATTAGAGAAAGAACTTAGTAGACTTGCCCATACTACAAAGAAGAGTACCATTGTCTGAGTCTGATGAAGGAGCGTGAGGTCGTTCCTTAAAAGAACACGAGAAGGGCTAAGGAAGTCTCACGAAGATCATTGTACATATTCTACTGGAAAAGACATTTGAACTTTGCTTTTCTGGTTGAGCAAGTGGAGACTAACTGAACAAACTGTGCTTTGATCTTCTACTTAAAAGGTCTGTCATCAGAGAACTCATGAAGCCTAACCCAACTACTATTGGATGCTGATGCTTATGTGTAGGAGTAGTTGTTGTTGTGACATTAGTACTGATAGCTTTACTTGCAATTGTGAGTTTACCCCATTCCTCACAAGCAGAGAAGCTTAGGTCAAACACCACTTCCTGCTGACAACAGTTTACCTGCAATTGACGAGAAAGACTTACACATCCATGCTTCTAGAGGAGATTATTAATTAAAGGTTTATTCCAAATTGCTGTACGAATATGTTGACACTATGGATGCTAGGGATTGCTGCGTTTACATACAATTGACTGCATCAGTTGATGAGGGAATTACATATCATCATCTCCCCTTGACATATGGAGTTACCTATAGTTTACAGCTGAGGTTATTTTATGTAAAGAGTAATTTTAAATACTATTACTTGAATCATGACTTGTTTTTTATCAGGAGTTGTTCTGCTGAAGCACTTGAATCGAATGCCTGATGCTACAAACTCTGAAATAGTGTGACATTTCTTTAGACCCTCCATAACATGAGACACAGCTTATGCACATAGATATAACACAACTTGTTCCTTAACTGTGTAGAAAAGAAATTCATAGATTCAGTAGAAAACAGACAAAGAGACATATTGGCTAAAGCAACACATCATTCAAAAATGCCACAATGGGCTAAAAATGAAAGTGAACATAGGGTAGAGGGTATTATGGTAGCGTTAGCTTTAGATTGGCAACATAAAGGGAAACAATGCATATTCATTAGAAATTCTACAACTGACACAAATGTTGTAGGCAATAGTAAATGTGATCATACATTTGAAGTTCGAGGAAATTGAGGATTATACTTAGATGGAGCAGATCCTGTTTTCCCTGGGGTTTATTATATTTGTGGGAAAATGCATTTTACTGGATACCCAAGAGATGGTATGGAACATGTTACATGGGAAAGTGTCACCAAAGATTTATCATGTGGGACAACTTGATGATTCAACAAGGGAACAACATGCGAGAACCAAAAGAGGTGCGGCTTCTAGCAAAATTCTTGGAGACATTTTTGGTGCCCTGATACTATCTATAGGAGTGATACTCAACTGTCCACAAGATTTAAAATCTTTCTACTGTAGTTGATAAGTTATGCACTAGTACAGCTTGAGATATTCTATTTATAGATACTTAAACAGTTACTATAGTATCCATGGTATTGCTGAATTGACTTGCATTAGATGTTATTTGCGCAAAGGAGGGCTTAGTGCGCTAGATGTTGAAAGCTCAACAAAGTTGCACTGACATTCCAGCTGAGAGTAAAGACTTGAAGAAATGCATACAGACAGAACGTAACTGACTTAAAGAAAGACTTTAAAGGGTTAATAGCAACAGGTGCTTGGGAATTATTAGGGAATGGATTTTTTGCTATTTGCAGAAGGTTTGGAAACCTAGGTAGTGGAATTGTTGGAAGCATTTGGAAACCCTTAGTAATAATTGCTCTTTGTGGATTCTTTTTTTTGTAATCTATAATGGATACAAACGTACGTAAATGCAAAAAGGAGTGAAGAGAAAAAGAGCAGATGTAGAATTAGAAGATAGACAGAGCAAATATTATGATGAAATGAAATTTCGAGAGGATTCCAGGAGAAAGATAATAAAACAACCAGATTGTGCTTTGTCCATTGATGTGAAGTCTTGATTCGCTGTCAGAGGGGGTGATTAGTGCTGCACAAGTTTGTCCACCTGTTACACATCACAAATATGTCACAATTTCATAAGAGATACTTTGCTGTAACGTATCTAGGGCTATAGTGTAAATTTCCCGATTCATGCCCTTATATAGATATAACTTATCATAACCTTATATAGGCATACGAATCATAACCATATGTAGACACAGCCAATGCAGTCCAAATACGGCATGGCTACTTCCACTAAGCTCTGCCAGAGTACAACGAGTTCTTGAAGACAACCAGCCTTCAGCAGTACGGGAATACCCCCTGCTTCAGTATTGATTTGTCACAGAACTCCTGGAGTGTGCAAAGAACTTTGAGTTCTTAGTGACGTTTTTATGTCCACCCTTACGTCAAACTCGGCACCTTCCAGGTATAAATATGCCCACACCTGCCCTAGCAAAACAAACAGTGGTTTTGGAGCAGATCGACTAACTACTTGCCCGAAGCCCTGCTGTATGCGAGTGCCGAAGGAAGCCGACCCTCCCTGCTGACGCACTGAGAGAGATGCTGTCCTTTCTACTGCCGAGAAATCCAGCTCCAGTGTTTCCCTGCTACCCTTGCGGGTCCCTGGGACATTGAGTCCTGAGAGAGAGATACAAGACCTCCTTCATTCTATAACCAAGGTACGGAGCTGATTAGACCCGTAGAGAATTCTTGAATAGATTCTTGGCAGAAACTATTTAACTCAAGCTACACCTCACTTACTTCTTCCCTAGTACTAGACTTAGGTTAGGTACACCGGGGTAGGCATATGTTAGATGCACCAGTTGAGTTCTTTTAGTCATTATTTATCATTGTATATATTTTATCTATTTTATGTATCTTATAGCTTAGAAACCATATAAATGCTTTTACAGTATTATTTCATAATACTCATTTTACTGTACGCACTTTACTTCATAGCAAGTATTACGATTGTAGCAATTAACTTCTCTTGCATGAGAAAGAAGACTTCTCAATAAATAACCTTTTTATTGAAAGCGTCCGTCTCTCTATTTCTCTGCACTTCTGGTGAAACGAAGCATGCACGATTGACTAAATGAAATAGCCATCTATTGTTTCCGCGACTCTGGAGATATTCCTTATTTCAGGGGGAACAAAGTTGACATGTGATATAGTTGTCAGAAACTAATCCCTTCTTGTGTATTCGAGAAAGTTTCTAGTGACCTCTGAGCTAGCTGACACACACAATTAAGTCTAACATATTCAATAGAGACCTAGTCGACTTCAGTCCTACGTCTAAACTATCGTTTATGTTATTCCAATGCGCAGAGCCTATTGGGAATATAGGAACTACACTACAACTTGACATAATTGTGCATTTAGCACATGATTCTTCTATGGTCTAAAAATATTACAATTAGTGTTGCACTTGGCATTAGTTCTAAAAAGTGCATTTACTGTAGGACTAGTGAGTCTACTCAAACTATGGAGGTCATTAAGATGGCGGGCGGACTTCAGTCCACCCACCATCGATGCGGGGACAGGGTTTGCCCGCCTGTAAGGCAGCGGTCCCACACCCCCGATTTTGATGCGACCGCCACTGTGGTGGCCGCATCCTGCAACCTTAACATTGTGGTGGGAGCTGCTACCTGCATCACCTGCCTCAATGTCAAAAGCCCATTTTGTGTGTTATCCCCCTGCACTACGTGGCATGCCCCACTAAGTGTCTGCCACCTGGTGCAGGGAAATGTAGGGGGTACCACAGGTGCTCCCGCAGTGCACAACCACCCCCCCCAACACAACATGGGCCCGCAACAGGCCCCCGAATCCAATTCATCAGCATCGTAAATTGGCGGACGGTGCCTGCTAGGCACTGCCACCATTCTATGCATGCTGACTGCTCCACTAGGCAATTGGTATGATTGCCTGTGGCGGAACTGTGGTGGGCAGTCTTTGCGACTGCCACAGTCCTAGGACAATTCTCCCCTCCATCGTAATTTGGCGGGGGAAAATTGCTGTCAGATGGCGGAGAGCCCACCACCACATGGCTGGCGGTGGCGGGCCTTCCGCCATCGTAATGACCCCCTATGTGTTTAACCATATTAAACGAGAAATTAATAATTCATCCTTATCTAGTAGACATGGACCCACCTGAAAAGTTGTGAGGCTGCTGTTCGTCCCTGTGACCTCGGGACTGTCTCTTGCTGGGTTGTCCTGTGCTGCCGCTGCCGCTGCCGCTGCGACTCGCCGCACCCGCTCCGCGGGTGCCGCTTCACGGCTTGAGAGGAGGGAGAGGCGAGGTCTGAGCGCTGGAAACTGGGAGGCGCCTGGAAGGTCCAGCACGTCGGCGCTAAGCAGGGACTCGGAAGACCAGGAGTCCCTGCTTCCCCAGCTGTGCTAGCGGACGCGCCCACCTACAGATACGCCCCCGCCTGACCAAGAAAAGGCGCGTGTTTCCTCCACCCGGTGGGACCCACCTGAAAAGTTGTGAGGCTGCTGTTCATCCCTGTGACCTCGGGACTGTCTCTTGCTGGGTTGTCCTGTGCTGCCTCTGCGACTCGCCGCACCCGCTCCGCGGGTGCCGCTTCGCGGCTTGAGAGGAGGGAGAGGCGAGGTCTGAGCGCTGGAAACTGGGAGGCGCCTGGAAGGTCCAGCACGTCGGCGCTAAGCAGGGACTCGGAAGACCAGGAGTCCCTGCTTCCCCAGCTGTGCTAGCGGACGCGCCCACCTACAGACACGCCCCCGCTTGCAACGCCCCCTACTTTACGAACTGCTCGACGCTCAGCGGGACGCGAGCGGGACGCCGAGCGAAGCCCGAGCAAAGGGCGAGCAGTCTGTGGCAGTCAGGGGCAGTTAAGGCTGGGCTGGGCCACGTCCCTTTCCTTTCCAACCCCAGTGTGCACATACGGCCTGTGTGAGGTCCCCTGGGGTTCCCTACAATCATGTCTACCCGCTCCGGAAAACCACTCAGGAGTGATGGTGAAAGGGGAGCCATTGCCGGGAGCCCTGTTATTGGAACCATGGACCGCTTTATTACCAGGGTGGCGGCTGTAATAGAAAAGGAAATTGCTATGTCTGAGCGGCGCCTATCCGAGGTCTACCTCCCTTCAAGACGTTCTTCCTTGGGGGCTGCTGCTCAGGCGTTTACACCTGCCAGTGAGCGGGTTCACTCTGCCCCCCCCGCTGGCGTTTCTGGAGACTCTACAGACCCTCCCCAGTTGCTTGAAATAGGGCAAAACATAGAAAGGCTGGAACACTTGGCCGCGCTTCTCCCTAGTGGCACTGAGGAAGATGGTGGTCTTAATAAATCATTGCCACCAGTATCACCTAAACCCCTAAACGTAGCCATCAGTCAGCCTCTATCACCAATACCGCCCACCCCAATCATTGTAATACCAGATGAGGTGTCAGAAGGGGTGTCCCCTAACATTCAAACTCCCGAAACTAGGCAGGACAAGAGGTTCGTAAACAAAAAGGCAGGAAAACGTAAAAAGGGAAGGCTAGTGAGACAGGCCGCTCTTTACCAAAGAGTAAGAAAGTCCTCTGGACTTGGTGTGAAAAATGTAAGGGGCCTGTCCACAGAGAATGAAGCGAACATAGAAGGGGATGTTGTGGTCTCTTCTAAGGGGCCACTCATAAATGATAACATCGCTAATGTTTCCAAGCTCGCTGACCCTGTAACTATTGAAAATATCCTGGAGAAGGTAAATAGTCTCTTGATGCCCCTACTAATACTGGTTAAGGGCTAGGGGGCGAGGATAGATAAATTAGAGCAATCAACCCTCGACGGGTTCCATTCACTCAAAACCACATTTAAACAACTAGCCAGAGTGAGTGAAAACCTGGATACGGGTGTAAAGGGGAACAAACTACCACCACAGAGAGACCCTAAGCCCCCAAAATGTTTAAATAATGTTGACACTAGCAGAGCACAAACCTCAGCTCCCAAAACTTCTCCCCCTTCCAAAGCAGGGCCAAAACCTAAGGGGCCACCAGCTCACTTGGAGGCTGCTACAAATAAGCCTAAGCCACTCCCACAAAAACAGCTACAGACAGCCAGTGGTAAAGCGAAAGATATCCAAATATCAGGCACACGTGACAAAGCCCAAAAACTAGTAACAGGGAAAGCCACTAGACCTTTCCCCCAACCTACAGCTCCAACTACCACCCTATCGGTCCCTAGAAATCCAGTACGTCGGATCCCCCCAGTAAACCTCCCGCCAGACTGCCAACCTTTTGTTGCTGTTCTGGTAAATGTTCCCCCTCTCAAGGAAGGCCAAATGGAAAACCATCAATCCCTCAAAAATAAGTGCATCCATTGGCTTAAGTCAAACAAGCCAATCCCGTTGGGTGTGGATGGGATCATTTTAAGTGTCCGTAGAGTTGAGTGGGTAGGGCAGGGTAAGAAAACTCAGGAGGGGGACTGCATAATAATAAATTTTCAAGACCCTAGAGTAGTGCCCTCCATCTGCACTCCAATTAAAAATATGGGGGCTCCAGGGGTTAAAGTAGTAGATTTATCCTACTTCTACCCCAGGCAAATTGCTAGCTTAACTGGAGAAAGTTTGAGCCCCCCCGATTTTTGCCAAAATTGGGAGACATGTTGGGCAGGGGTTGCTGGGGGTACAGGGGCGAATCCTCTGTGGGTACCAGGGTCCTACTGACTGGAGGAGGTTGACCCCAGGCTATGCACGAACAAAGAATCTGTGAGTAGAGTAGAACCAATTGGAGTACCACCCCCCCAAATTGTCTCTCTCTCAATTGAAGATACTAGCGAGATGATAACTTTTAAAGATATTCCCCAAGATCCTTGCTCCCTTCAGGCATCCTTGATGAGGGCCACAGACAGGGATACTCTTGCGTCCAGCGACATTCCAGCTGTGACGGACCTAGCTTTTAAGGTTTTCAGCTGGAATGTCGCAGGGATTGCAAGAAAGTTGGCTCTACCTGACTTCACTGCTTGGGTTGATGAGCACTCCCTGTGCATCTTCCAAGAGACGAGGAGCATGGCGCCGGTACACAGGGTGGGATTCTCTTCCCATTCCGTCCCTGCACGAGCCTCGGAAACAGGGCGAGGGCGACCCTCGGGCGGCCTACTCATTTGGGTAGCAGCCTCCCTAGACTGCAGTGTAGAGGAGTTTTACACAGGCTGCCCGGATATCCAAAACATCACCTTAACAGACCAAAGGGGAAGACTGATTTCAAATGTTTATAACGTTTATGCCCGTGGGACTAAGGGTGGGAGAAAGTCACCCGTAATATCTCTCCTTGAGACCCTCCTAAATAAAACCCCACACAAGATGCGCACATTGGTTGCGGGCGATATGAACTGTACGTTCGAGCCTTTGGGCTCGGACGTTGCCGTGGACCAAGACGAGGAGGATACCAGGCTGGGGATCCCTGCATTGGAAATCCCATCCGTCAGGAGGTGGTCAGAAGTCGCGCTCCAGTTATACTCCCTGAGCCTTGAATTTAATCTAAGGGCAGCCAATGGGAGAACAATCTCGGATAGGGGGGGGGCCCATACGTACAATAGACCAGGACATACCTCCAGGATAGATTATTTGTTAATAGATGTACACCTATGGAACCACGTGAGGGACATGCTGGTGGTCCCCACGACTGAAAGCGACCACAACTCACTTTCCTTAAGCATGGATCAGTGGTGGCGTCCCGTAAGAAAGGGCGATAATAATCTGGTAGTTGCACCCCCCGACGAGTCTGAAGTCTCGCCCTGTAGTAGACGTTTAAAATGGGCCAAATTGGTCCTCTCCGAGGCAAAGGTTGGGGAAATTTTATCCCTCTTAAATCATGCGGTGACAACCCTGGGGTCCCCCCTAGAAGGGGTGGGTGGAGTGAGTGGACTTTTTGTCTCCTTAGTCAAGGCCCTGACAAATGTGTTTACCACACACTCTAGTAAGTCGGGTAACAAGAAATCTAAAAAACTAGAGGATGGCTGGTATACCCAAGCATGTAGGTTACACAAGGCAAAGCTAGTTGAGGCAGTAAAGCACAAATCCCAAAGCGACATACAGGAAGCAAGGAAGGCTTACAATAGATCCCTCAAAATTGCTAGAAGGGAGTGGGAAGATAAATTTTGGGAAGACCTGCTCCAAGCTAGTAAAAGTAGGGACCCAAGGGCTTTTTGGAATCTTATAGGTAAATGGAATAGGCCCGAGGGAGCCATGAGACCCTGTAACATCCCGCCTCAAAGTTGGGTAAAACACTTTGGGGCTCTATACCTTCCGGCAGAAGGGGAACCGAATGCCAGGATGAACTTCCCACTAGTAATTGTACCTCACGCCTATGACCTCTTTACCCCCTTAGAGATTGAAAAAGTAATAGGGTGGGTAGCCCCCCGCAAGGCAGCTGGCCCAGACGGCCTCCCGGGGGACCTTATGAGGGCATACCCAGTGGAGTGGGGAAGGCTTATCGCTGCTCTCCTCAATGACATCATGATGGGAGGGCCAGTGCCCGAATCCTGGAAAGGGGCGGTGGTGGTCCCGATTTACAAAAAAGGGTTCAGAGAATCCCCGGGGAACTACCGCCCCATAAGCCTGATAGACTCCACCCAAAAGATAGCAGGCAAAGCTATACTCGGGAGGATCCTCCATTGGGTGGAGGAGAATAAAATATTATCGGACTTTCAGGCAGGTTTTCGGGCAGGAATGGGGACAATAGAGCAGGTGTTTAGGTTGGCACTTCTGGGGTGGAAGGTGGTGGAGCTAGGCAAGGGCAGTCTTTATTTGGCCTTTATAGACCTGAAGACTGCCTTTGACCTAGTCCCCCGGGAAGAACTATGGAGGGTGCTTTATGAGTTGGGATTAACCCCATACATCCTGTCCCTCCTCATTAGCCTCCATGCCCATACCTTCGCACAGGTCCGCTGGGGAAAAAACGGAGAGCTCACTGAGAAAATACCGGTGTCCAGGGGCGTAAGACAGGGCTGTGTCTTGGCGCCCACCCTATTCTCACTATATGTGAATGGGGTGGTAGAACATCTTCAACTAGAACCAGCCGATACCCCCTGTCTTGGAGGAGTGCGGATCCCCACCCTGCTTTTTGCGGACGACATGCTCTTGATCTCGAAGACTCCACAAGGCCTCCAGAAATTGCTAACCCGTTTCCAGGATTTTTGTGCTGCAAAGGGTTTAGTAATTAACGTGGACAAAACAAAATATCTAGTCCTAAACCCCCCAAGGAAACTGGGCCGCCCACCTATGCTTAACTCTGTTGCCTTAGAGAAAGTATCCAAATTCGATTACCTCGGAATTCGGATAACGGACAGAATGTCTTGGGCACCTCATATCGACAAGATGGTCCTTAACCATAGGAGAGTAGGAGGAGCTCTCTTGAGGGAGTTCCGGGCTTCACCCAGGAGATCGCTTACCCCAGTAATCGACATCTACAAGGCCAAGGTAGTGACATCAGCCTTGTATGGGGCAGAACTGTGGGGCCACTGCCGTTTGGACACTCTGGCAACAGCGGAGAGTAAGTTACTAAAATCCATCATCGCCATTCCCCTGAGTACACCGTCCATACCAGTGTTGCTGGACACAGGCTGCAAAAATATTACAGATCAAGCCCAACTTCGCCCCCTCCTCTTATGGACACAAATTTGGAGAGGTGAAGAGCTAAAATCCTACGCTGATGGTCTGGGGGAAAAAATGAGCTTGGGTGGCTGGGCAAAAATAAGATGGCTGAGAGACACTAAAAAGCTTCTGGAGAAAATCGGACTGGGGGACTGTTGGTCATCACGCTCAGCCCCTCCAAAGGAGGTTGTCAAGAGCCTTTTTTGGAAATGGATTGCGGAGCACCTAATTACAAACCCGAACCATTGTAAGTCTACTGCTGCCTTTATACTAGTTAAAGACATTGTGGTATTTGAGCCCTACTTGGACCTTATTACCCTCCCTTTTGACCGAGCCCTATATTTTAAATTCAGAGTTGGTTCTCTCCCGCTTGGGGCTGTGGTATCAACTTGGAAATCAGCGGCTCATATGTCCCCCAACTGTGCTTGTTGTCCGAGTAGGATAGAGTCCATCTCGCATGTCCTGTTTGAATGCCTGGACTATGCAAAGCCCAGGAGCTTTTGGCTGAAACCTCTTTGCCGAAACATGGGCACGCGTAGCTACCTAGTAGCTTTACGCATCCTAATGACGGACACATCCCCCCCAGTTGTATGTGGAATAGCAAAATTTTTAAAACAGTTTTGGCTTATTCGTTGTAAGAGACTGTCAGTAGCGGTTTAATTCCTTTTAGATAAATTATTACGGGCATTATATGTCCTTTTATCCTTTTTAACATGAATCTCAACACTGACTTCTTAAAGTGAAGCATTTTTGTACATTGTCATTGTTTGTATTGTATGTGTGCTTATAAGATATCTTGCATATCGAATAAAAGCTTATGACTGACTGACTGACTGACTAGTAGACATGTACTCACTATAGAAACAAATTTGATCTTTAAAATGTGTGTTTTGATACATTAAATGAATGACATTTACTATTAAGATGACTGAGACGAAACCATCCTCATGTATGTAGAATGTGATTACTCTAGAAACAACAAATGTTTATGTAATGTGTGCACTAATGTATCATAGATTGCCTCAAAATTTAGTTCTTAGACATACTGACACATATACATTTAAGATTTTACTGTATACTTTATGAAATATGAATTTAAAGTCCTGATGATTCATATTCATGTGTGTTTAAATGTGCACACTCATTAAATGTGCACCATTGGATTAATACTTTAAGTTGTCTTTAATAGGCCCCATTATCATGCTGCATAAAATATTATTTTCAGTGTTTGCTATCATGACAGTTCTTGCAGATATTCACACCCATTGTTAGTTGAAGAATAGGCACATTACTGCACTGGTGATAGAGAGAGAGATCTGGAGAAGACCGGGATGAAAGAGCATGGAGAGCCAGAGCGTTAACTGAAAGGCCTATTCAGCATTGCTACAACCTGACGTGTGTGAGAATATGATGTTGTTGCAATTCCAGTGTGAGGTACTTTTCAAATGTTGCGGTCTTCAATGTGAGAAGTGGGGAAAGACAATGGTGATGGATGCACTGATGGAACTCAGGTGTATGCTGGACACTGGAGGAAAGGCCGCCTTGATCCTTCTGGATCTTTCGGCGGCCTTCGACACGGTAAACCATGACACACTCCTGATCCGACTAGCTGAAGTCGGAGTCTATGAATCGGAGCCAATGCTGTTAGCCTCATATCTGTCTAACAGAAACTTTACAGTGGAGCTAGGAGAGGCTAAATCGCAACACTTTAATTCACAATGCTGGGTACCCCTGGGGTCTTCTTTAAGCCCCACCCTTTTTATTATTTATGTGGCGCCTTTAGCCACAATAATAAGGAACTGTGGTTTCCTACCAGTCTCCTATTCGGACGACACCCAAATAGTGGTGTCTATCTCTAACAACATTAAAGAGACTGCAGACAGATTTAATAACTGTATGAGGCAGATCAATCGCTGGATGCAGGGCAATTGCCTAAAACTAAACAGGGAAAAAAGCAAAGTCATGCTGCTGGGGACAGATTGGAAAATCTGGTCCCCCGAATGGTGGCCAGACAGCTTAGGTGAATGTCCATCCCCAGGGAATAAAGTTACAAAATCTTGGAGTAATACTGGACAATAAATTGTCATATGACGCTCAGACAAATAAATTGGCATCCACAATATGGTATATTCTCAAAATGATAAAGAAACTTCTGCCGTTCATTCCCCATGATTCCTGTAAAACGGTTGTAATAGCACTGGCCTTGTCCAGGCTAGATTATGGGAATGCTTTATATGCTGGGTTGCAGAGCCAGCACCTAGCAAAACTGCATTGCCTACAAAATGCAGCAGCTAGGCTGGTACTGGACATTCCCAGATCAGAGCCTGTTGCACACAGACTAGCAACCCTCCACTGGCTCCCAATGGAAAAAGAATAACATTTAAGTCTCTGTGTCTGACCTACAAAGCCCTTCAGGGGATGGGATCTCAGTTTCCAAAAACACATCTGAAATTATATGAGCCACCTAGGAATCTGAGATCTAGCCATGCCAATCAGATTCAGGTGCCAAAATATGAACAAGTCAGGTGGGGCGGGAGAAGCTTCCTGTTGCATGCAGCCAGGGCTTGGAATCTTCTCCCGGTTTCAATCAAAAATAGTCCATGTCTGTTTTCATTCAGGAAAGAGGTAAAAACTTGGCTATTTACCTCCTGTTAGGACTCAGTCTCAGTAGAATCTTCTGTCTTTTCATCTATTAGCGCCAAGACGCCCATGGGCAATCGCACGCTTTATAAATCCACAAATCAAATCAAATCAAATGCAAAAGGGGGGTTGCCCATGAAACCTTTGTGTGTTATAACTTAGCACTCCTACTGTTGGTGATTCAGATTCCCCAGAATGCTTTCAGAACCTTTCAAGACCCTTACCACACTTTTCCCTGGACTATGAGTGGTTCAGACCTTTATGCATTACTTTAATCCTTTGCTGTGTGTGGCTTTGGCTAACACTTATTCCCTAACCTAAGAAGACTCTTGAATGAGCTTCTACAATGCTGACACATTCGTGCTTCATTTTCTGCCAATTCTATTTTCCCTTTTAGAATGTCCTGATTTGTTAGATCCTTTAGAGCTCTAGAACCACCCTGTTTACTTGGACTTTAAGGTAGGTGCTCTACATTTACCCATGTATAGACAAGAAAACCTGGGACTCTTCTTTGAGCATCAAACTTTATTAATAATATTTTGTATTGCTGTGACTGAACTTCTTGTTTCTCTATTGGTCTGCCTCATTTTTCTTCCAGAGATTGGGCCTTCCCATTGTTATTCTGTATCTTTATAGTATGGTGCTAAGAATTGTGTATCTTAACTTGATTCTTAATTTCTAATAAACCTTCTTAGCTCTAGCTACTGATTCCTGGCCCTTATTGTGTAGCCAAATGGCTTACACTGTTAATTGAAATTGATTGTTTAAATGCCAACTCTCATCATCGATCAGGTGGAAAATAAAAGGTCCATTGGAGGATCAATGGTAAGGAAGTGGGCCCAGAAAACGCTGAATCATTGCATAGGTAACTAAAAATAAAATAAAATGCAAAAAACATTTTAAGTGAGCTGGGGATGGGATCTAAAGCAAAAGAGAATAGGAAGTAAGACAGGGAGTGCGATGGAAAGCAGAATTAACGCATAGGAGAGCGAGGGCATGACAAAATAACACAGAATGTAAAAGTAACTCGTAGTGAGTCAGGAAGGATGGGGAGGCAATACAGGGGTTGGGAGAAGCAGCATGAAGGGCATGAGTGGAGGTAAAGAACAACAGGGAGAGAGGAGGGTGCTGGTGGAAAAGGGGAGAAGCACACTGGCGAGTGCAACATGGAGGATGGCAGGGAAAAGCACTTGGGTGACCGATAGCAACATGAAGTGCAGAGGGAGAGAAGTACATGACAATGACAGCTCAAAAACAGATGTATATCAAACAACCAATGGATTTACATTGCTGCTTTTGCAACAAAAATGCCATTACAACGAAAGTGACATGAAAAATGTTGTTAGTAGAACAATTAGAGGGTCTCCCCAAAGGCCAAGAAGACTAAGGGGGTCATTAAGATGGCGGGCGGACTTTAGTCCACCCATCACCCTAGCGGTAAAAGGACCGGCCACCTGCATGTGGCAGTCCTGCCACCCTAAATATGATGAGACCGCCACTGCTGCGGTTGCATCTGGTGATTTAACATTGCGGCGGGCAACCGCCACAATGTGAAATGGCAATGTTGTGCATTTCCCTGCATAAGGTGGCAGGCACTGCGCAGTGCCTGCCACCTTGTGCAGGGAAATGGAGGTGGGTACCCATGTACCCCACCAGTGCACAGCTGACCTCCCCCAAGGGCCCTCAACGGGCCCCCAAAGCCAGTCTTGGCCTGCCTTTTGGCAGCGGAGAAGCAGCCGCAAAAAGACAGGTGGAAAGGTCCAGTAATCACGAAAGCACCACCTGCATGACACCAATGCAATGATTGCCTGATTCCGGGTACCGCAAGGTGGGTGGAAAAGGACCGCCTTGTGGAACCATGGCAGTCAGTCTTTCCAACTGCCGCGGGACAATACTGATTCCCACCGCCATCATAATATAGCAGTGGGTAAAGCAACTTTTGATGGCCGGCGGCTCGCCAGCCCCGGCCGGCGGTGGCGATCCGCCCGACATCGTAATCATCCCCTAAGTGAGTATGCATACAAGGTGTACGATATTTTCACACAGAACTGGGGAATTCTGAATGCAGCTGTGATTATTGGTCAAAAACTGATGACATATCCACAGATTACATATATAGGATGTCCGTCACTAAAAGACTACTTGGTACACAGTGACTTTGTAGACACTGACTCTCAATCAGACAAAATAACAGGGTTTTTTCTGTGCCCAAGATTCAAAGCGAAAACAACAATTGATGGACAGAATGCAGAACAATGTCATACATTCACCCCAGTACAGAGATCTGGGCCTAAATCCATCGTTTTTTTTGCACTCCACACCACCCCAGTTCAGACATGGCCATATGCAAATCAGCCTTGACCCTGTGCCTCATGGGAACAGTCCAGCCCGAACTGCCAAGCCATGTCTTTCCTGGACCGGAATTAAGCATTCTAGGAACGTTTTCTGGCTATCAGCCGTCTTCAGCCAGGATAAATCATTCACCCCAGTACAGAGATCTGAGCCTAAATCCATCGTTTTTTTGCACTCCACACCACCCCAGTTCAGACATGGCCATATGCAAATCAGCCTTGAACCTGTGCCTCATATGAACAGTCCAGCCCAAACTGCCAAGCCATGTCTTTCCTGGACCGGAATCAAGCATCCTAGGAACGTTTTCTGGCTATCAGCCGTCTTCAGCCAGGATAGCTTGACTCCAGTGGTGTGGAGAGCATGGTACTCACGTCTGAGCATACCCATCCCACTCAGGGTGACAAATGCAAAAACAACAATTGATGTTGATGCCCGCTAGGGCTCTTTCTACCCCAGTAGAGGCGCCGGAAAAGGTGCGCAGCAGAGGCTATCGAGGTGGAGCCAACGCACCGGGAGGTCCAGCCGGTGAGTGTTACCCTTTTTTCCCCATCTGTGCTGGGGGGGAAGTTACGGGATCATCTCCAAAACTGGTGCAAGATCACGGCGGACCCTTGGGTTCTCCAAACTGTCCGGGGTTTCCAGATAGAGTTGTACGGAACTCCCTGTCAGAAGATACACCCCTGTCCGCTGTTTTTTTCCGCGGAAGACACGGTTCTGATTGGCAACGAGGTGGCGGAGCTCCTCAGGAAAGGAGCGATCCGCATGTCAGTTCTTCACCCTACGGGTTTCTTGAGCAAGGACGAAGGTTTCCGCCCGGTCATAAACTTGCGAGAGTTCAATGAGTGGCTGGTTTACAGCCACTTCATGATGGAAGGGATCCATCTCCTGCACGACATCCTCCTTCCTGGGGGATTGGATGGCCCGTCTGGACTTGAAGGACGCTTACCTCTCGGTTCCCATTTTTCCACCTCATCGGCGGTTCCTGCAATTTTTATGGGATGGGAAGGTCTTCGAGTTCCAAGCGCTCCCATTCGGCCTCTCATCGGCTACGTGGTGCTTTACAAAGCTACTTCGTCTGGTAGTAGAGACTCTACGCGAGGGGGGCATATGGCTGATCATTTACCTCGACGATATCCTGATTATGGAGCAATCGTCGGACCGCCTCCGTCGCAACGTGAGTATGACTATTGCTCTGCTCCAGGACCTGGGGTTCGTGATAAATGCACAGAAATCCGAGCTCCGAACATCCAGACAGATCATTTTTCTGGGTTTCCTAATCGATTCAGAGACGGCCTTCCTGAGCCTACCTCTACAGAAGGTGACCAAGATTCGCAAGGAACTCTCTCAGGTCCTGCGGAAGGACAGAATCTCCCTCAGGCAGTTGGCTCGAATCGTGGGTCTCCTCTCGTCCTCGATTCAGGCGATATTCCTGAATCCCTTGCAATACAGGACCCTCCAGCGGAGGAGACCAGAAAGGAATTGTGTTGATGGATAGAGTACATGAGTGCGTGGAATGGGAGAGCGATCTTCGGCTCCAGTCCGGATCTGGTCATAGAATCGGATGCCAGCAGGTCGGGCTGGGGAGCCCGCTGCGGCAACATTACGATGGGGGGCCGATGGTCGGAGGAGGAACTGCAACTTCACATCAACTGCGGGAACTCCTGGCAGGCACTTTTGCGGTGAGGTCCCTCACGCAGGACCGAGTGTCGTGTTGCATCCTGTTACGCATGGACAATGTGTCGGCGGTGCACTACATCAATCGCCTGGGCGGCCCGCGGTCTCTGGCCTTGGCAGAGCTGGCAAAGGACTTCTGGCATTATTGCCTGGAGAGGCAGATCTCTGTGTCAGCGGAGTATCTTCCGGGACTTCAGAATTCAATTGTGGACTGGCAACCCAGGAACTTCAGCGACTTCAGCGATTGGCGACTGGAGCGGTCAGTCTTCCGGGCTTTGATGACCAAATGGGGTCCGTGCATGGTGGATCTGTTCACATTCTGGCTCAATCGTCAGCTTCCGAAGTTTGTGAGCTGGAGGCCAGACCCGGAGGTGTCGGCGGTGGATGCGTTCCTGCAGGATTGGTCGCAGGAACTGCCATATGCGTTCCCTCCTTTCCTGATGAATTCTCGGGTAGCGGCGCAAGTTTGCCGACAGCAAGCGTCCATGATCCTGGTGACACCCTTTTGGCGGGCCCAGGCGTGGTTCCCTCCCCTGTTGGAACTGTCGTGCGACCGTCCGATTTGACTGCCCTTGTTCCCTTCTCTGCTCTCGGGGCCCCTGGGGGAACCGCATCCGTTAGTTCTGCAGGAGACATTGCACCTCATGGCGTGGAGGATTTCAGGGGACGTTGGCAAGACGGTCGCCTTTCGGCAGACGCTGCGGACCTCATCCAGCGAGCCTGGGCTCCAGGAACCGTCAAGAGGTATCGCTCGGCTTGGGGACGGTGGCGTCGTTGGTGTCTGGGAAGACACGCCGATCCCGTGGGGGAAGATGTTAGTCACATCTTGAATTTTTTAGCCGAATTGGCACAGTCAGGGTTGGCATATCGTTCTATCAATTCATTCAGATCCGCCATTTCGGCGGGGCACGCCCATATCGATGGAAAACCAGCGGGGGAACACCCTTGGGTTTGCAAACTGAAGAAGGGCGCAAGGCTTTCTAAGCCCCCGGAACCCAGGTATGAATGCCTTTGGGACGTCAACATCATACTGCGTTTTCTCGGTTCTTGTGAGACAACCAGTATCTTTCCAGTAAGGAATTGTCAGCTAAACTGGCGATCCTGCTTTGTCTGGTTTGTTGTAAACGTGTCTCGGATGTGAGGGCGTTGGACGTCACGGCTCGAATGTTCACTCCGGATGGAGTAACTTTCACGGTCGCGAGGAGGACTAAGACTAATATCAGGTCGGTTTCTTATCCTGTATTTCCGGAGCAACCCAAGGTTTGTGTGGTACGATGCCTTAAGGCTTATGAGGAAATGACGGAGGAATATCGCCCTCCGGGAGAGCGTCAGCTCCTTATCGCCCTGCAGAAGCCTTTTAAGGCAGTTTCATCTCCATCCACAGCTCGGTGGGTCCGTTGGATCTTGACCAAGGCGGGAGTGGATGTGACTAAATTTGGGGCTCACTCCACGAGAGGAGCTATGGCCTCGAAAGCCGTACAAGTAGGCGGCCGGTTGGAGGATATTATGAATGCAGCTGATTGGTCCTCCGAATCTACGTTCAAGAAGTTTTATTTCAAACCCATCTATGGCGCAGCAGCGTTGGTGGTGGTGGATAAGCTTTGAAACTGCATAATCCTCGCCTCCGTCCTGACATAGATTGAAAACTTTCCTAGCTAACGTGACGGAAAGTTTCAATTCTATTAAGGACTAGGAGGCTAGGATTATCCCTCCCAGAGACTGGGGCATCTCGTCCCACCATGGAACCTTCGTATGGTCAGTAAGTAAGTTCTTACAATATGGGTTTGAAGATGGTTTTTTTACTGATATGTCTCGATTTGATTGGTTCATTCTGGATATGGGTAATATGTTCTATGTTTTTCCTTGGCATTGTGTTAGAAGAAATGTCCTTCTGTTCTTAGAGGACTCATGTAAATTGCCTCCTTATGTTTCCTTCCATGGAAGGGGAACAGGATAACAGTTTGTCTTGTATTGTTTAGGACAAGATCAGAAGATGGACTGAGGGGGTTAACAGAGAACTTTCCTCACAGAGAAGAAGAGGAAGCGGAAGGGACGTCATGAGCATATATATACGGCAGACGCCCTCGGCATTGGACTATGGTTGCTATGGACACTGTGCCCCGTGTGCTCATGGGAGTTGTAGTTGAATAACGTTTTTGTATTGTTTAACTTTGAAGCTGCTATTTGAATAAATAGAAGAAAGGACTGCCTAATCCTCGCCTTCTAGTCCTTAACCTCTTCGACGCTCATGACGAGCTGAGCTCGTCATGAGCCACGGAGCTCCGGTGCTCATGACGAGCTGAGCTCGTCATGGCCCGTGGAACGCTCAGGCGCGGGGAGAATTCCCCCGCTGTGCTGAACGTTCCACAGAGCCAATGCACCTGTGACAAGCTGAGCTTGTCATGAGCACAGGAGCACTGTAGCTCATGACGAGCTCAGCTCGTCATGAGCATGGGGGCACTGTGCGCGCCCTCCTCCACCCCAGCACAGCGGGGGAATAACCCCCGCAGCAAAGGGGTAAATAGAATCGAAACTTTCCGTCACGTTAGCTAGGAAATTTTTCATTATCCCTTTGTTTTCTCCCCTCACTTATTGAGTACATTGGAAGTGTTATTTCAGTGAGACGATCAAATATCATTCAGGAACAACAATATTTCTGATTTGCCCATACAGAACATTAAGTCTGCACTGTTTGGCATAGATCAATGCATGATGAAGTTAAACATTTGTTTATAAGAAAAACAATCACGATAAAATGATTGTCTAAAATTACATTCATGAATTTAGTTACAGAGTATATCATTGATATGTGATTGCAATTGCAATTGCAAATTTCAATTGTGAATATTTAATTTTTAAGATTAGTTTGAATTCAATTGAGTGATGTTGAATGTTATGATAGTGGCTGTGACCAATAAGCCTATGTATTATAGGACATTACAAGATGTCCGCCATAGAAATGACATTATGTTGCAGTGGTGATTGTCATGATATATGTAACCCCGGGTGGAGAAAGCTTAGTGCCTTGGTTGGAAAAAACTCAGTGGAACTCCGGTCCGCTCAACTCCCTTCTCCCCCTCCCAAAGTAATTATAAAGTAAGAAAAAAGGCACTTACCTGCCGTGGCTGCCTCCTCCTCGCCATGGCCGCTCTCCTTCCTCGTCCTCGCTATCCTTCTTCTTTGATAACCCCTACGCTGTACGTCTTGCGCGTGCACTAAACACAGAACATAACATAACATTAGTTGCAAAAGAAACACAACAAAACTAATGGACCACTTCAACAAGAAAGGACACCCCCCAATGATAAGAACTGGGTGGCCGTTGAACAACTGGACAATGGAGAGAACGTGGAGGACCGTCTTTTTGTAAAAGAACAACAGTGGGTGTACCATTTATCTGCACATAAGACAGGTTTCAATGACAATATAACGTGGCACAGCGTAATTCGAAAATAATTCCCACACTTTCAGAGTTAGTAAGTATATCAAAGATGACTGCTATAGCAGAAAGGAGAGCCACCCCTTATTTTGACCACATCCCAAATGATGAAACAATACTGGGGAACAACTACACCCCCTGACCAGATAACCTTGCCAAATCACAGATGATCTCTACAAACTGATAAGGTGCTGAAACAAATTCCTCGAATACGAAACTAAGATAACCTTGGAAATGGCAATGACAACCACCTGGGTACGGCATCAGATGCCAAAATACCACAAATCAAAATCACTGGTTCCAATTTTCTATTCCATTTTCATTTGATACCAGAACAAGGACTACATTTACCGTGATCCCGGGAACAACCATACCCCCGATCAGATAACCTAGCCTAATCTCAGATGGCTTTTGCGAACTGATAACATGCTGAATCGTTGTGTGCCTCAAATAAGAAACTAAGATACTTTTGGAAGTGTCTATAACAATCACCTGGTGACAGAATCAGATACCAAAATACCCGAAATATAAATCACTGGTTCCAGTTGCATTTATTTTTCATATGATACAAGGTAAAGGACTGCATTTACCAAGAACTCCCACGCGGGGAATAATTACCACTAGCGGCACTCGGCCATAAGTTTGTCAGTAATATGAGTCCGAAAAATCAACATGGGCCTCACCCATACTGGAGAGTGCCCCACCCCCTTAGGAAGTGACGTCCTACTGGAGGCAGGCCAATAGATGCCGGAAACTAGCTCCCTTCCAGCCTACCTGGAACCCATGGATAAAAGTGATAACAGGGTGAGCCCGGTTGGGAACCACATGTGCTGCCCTCAGTGGGTGACGGAGTAAGTGAAACGTCAAATAGTATTGATTAATATTATGACCTTGGGTATCTTTTCAGAAGTTTACCAATTTAGCCCACATCAGTGCAGTAACCCACGAGGGATCCTACTTCGAGCAAAAACATTAGAAACTATTACCCTCAACAGATTGAGTTTTCTATTCCCCAGCACGGAGTGTGTTTAACCCTTGAGCACAGTGTGTTTAATCAAGGCATTGAGCATGGGATAAGAAACAAACACGTTTAAAAGTATGTTGCACTGTGAGCGCATGAGTGGGAGTAGTTCGAGTTAGCCAACGTACAGTATGATGATTTCAATTAGGTGATCACGCATTACAAACATCACGATTTGTCACCCTCCACTCCTGTAGCTAAGAGGCGTGAGGTTGTGACTGAGAACACGGTGCCCCTGACCGGTTAGGATCTAGGGAATACTGCATGAGTAGATTGAGTTGGCAAAGCCTCATGGCAAAACATTTTTTTTTAAAGTTTTGGGATATAACGCAGATTTCTCCCGGTAGAATCACTGAAGGGCATCATGGGGCACGGTAACTTGTGCTCGTCTGTAAGCAGCGTATGACTGTATCTCCCAATATCTCCTCCATGTGTGTAGATTTCCCTGACATCCTAGAATCAAGTTTAAGTATGGATGTACATGAAATACACTTCATGACTACGAAGCTGCAAATTAGGCCTATGATGTGAGTAGGCCTGATACAATTAAAAGTAAGGGCTTTGAGTGAGTTGGATACTCAGCCCTACAATTGTATGACCACTGTTAAAATGTTTGTCTTCCTCCTTCTTTTCCCAGTTTTTTTTCCACAGGACACAATACAAGACATATTGTGATCAAAATCAATCGTGAGGATATTCTGTAAGTACCTGCTACATATACCCTCGCTGTGCATGCTTTAGGACACATGTACTACATTCTCTGGTCCTGACAAAAGCCACGTTGACCCTCTGGGGCTACCACTAGTAGCTGAAACATGTAGACCACACCCTTTATAGCCTGAATGTGGATACCTGGGATCAATCTAAAATTCTATATATATATATATATATATATATATATATATCACTCACTTATTTTTAACATTGACATGGAACCCAATTTTAATTAATCACCAGGTCACTTACACAAGAAACAGTTAAAAAAACAACCAGCTCTGCAGTAATTCTGGTGTCGCAGCACACCCTGGAAGCATTTACCAACCAGGGTGGGAACCCAATGATGAAAAATGTCAACTACTAGGTAGGTGAGTGAGGGTTCTTTTAAAGAACCATGCGGGTTTCTATAAACACCAACTAATGGGACAAAAGGAGAAACAAGCATTGGAAATGCAATAGGTCTCACCTTTGTTTAAAGCCATTTGCATTTCTAACGGTATTGTGTTATAGCTACGTATTATTTAGTGTATGTATGTGATATGTTGTGGCTGTATGTTGTTAGAAGTGTAATAGTTAGCTGTGTAGTAGCTTAAAGTATAGCGTTAGGAGCAAAAGAACGAGAAAGCAGTGTGGATTGGTGGAGGGCAAGGGCATCATGGAGGGGTCAGGGGATAAGCGCACAGGTGACAGCAGCACAAACGGGAAGAGAGGCACAATATGGGGAGATAGCTGAAAAACACATACACATGTAGTGCGCACATCCGAAAGTAATGCAAAGTGCTCTTCAAACCAGCGTGTGTGCGAAACAAGGATCTATTTGACCCCTTAAGTGTTGTCACTACACTGAATGCAAGGAGTAGTCTACGGCTGTACTTAAAACAAGGATGCAATACAATTGGAGATCTCTGCATCTAGCTGTCATTATCCTTCCACAAGTGGTTATTGGGTACAGACAAAAATGCAGGCCCGTCTAGAAACTCCACCACATGGCTCTGCTCTCAGGAAATCTAATCGGCAATCCCTTGCTAAATGATATTCATAGAATTTGTACGGATAGCATTTTCCCAATTTTTCCTCACTTCAGTATCTAGGTCTACGCCCTCCAATCACAGAAATGCAGGCAACTGATTTTTACTGTCAGCAGAAGCTGCGTTAGCCCCGCCATCTTGTGCCACAGTAAATAAGGGCCATTGAAAATGGATCCCACTGGTCACCGAAATCATGTTCACTCTACACATATTATCTTCCTATACCCAATTCACCATACATCCACTATGCACACTCTACACGTGACAAGTCAGCGCTAGGGTTGGGTTGTCAAATCCTAATGGAATTCTACACTAGTGAGCAAGTAAGCTGCACTCCTCTGAGCCAGATTTAAAAAAAGGCTCTGTCCAGAACTACCCCCAAAAATCAGTATGCTGTCTCCACGCTTATGTCAACAACTCACAATATAGACAAAAGCCCCATGTCACCACCTAGCTAACCCTTTGTGTGCACTCCTCGGTCACAAACAGATTTTGGACCGTGGCTATATCATGTGCCATTGCCTTAGACCTTGTCATAGAAGTACGATGTCTGGGCCAAAAGGAAAATCAGGATACCAAGTACCATCCAATGCCATCAAGCAGTCAGAAAAGGGTTAGACACCTATATGACATGCAGCACAAATCGCCCCCCCCAAAAGATGATAAGAGACACACCGCCGTTGCTTTGAACACTGCCTCTTGATCACCCCCAGAACATGTAACATAAATATCACCAATAAAAATATGAACAAGGGGAATATGAAACCCCTGTGAAATCTACTACCTCTTCCTATCCGTGTGGTGATTGGACAGATTCAGCCACACTGATGAAAGAAGATTCTGGACTCCATATGAATTTGAATATATAGGTCTACCCTTGAGAGGTAAATGGAAGGGTCTAACTCTCCACAGTTGGGTGAAAAGACGGGCTTGTCTTCCTGTGAGGTGAAATGCGTGGAAAGATTTGGGAGGGGCAAATACATTGGTATGGTCCCACTTTAAGGTGAAATGAGAGGTTCAGCCTTCAAACTAAAACTGACGTCTAGTATCTCCTATGATCTAAATGGACAGGTTTGATCCAAAACTCTCAGGGTCATGGGAGATGTATGATTGGTATATCGGTTCTAATTAAGGGTAATGATAACTCGTGTGGTGAACATAAGTGTGCTTGCTGCGTCTACAAAAAGTAAAGCAGATAGATTTGAACCTCCTATGAGGTGAATGTCTCGTAGAGTTGACAACATATGTTCATGCGATAATGCCCCCCTTCTGGTGCAGCTGTTTGGCTCCGCTCTTTTGAAAATCTGTGATGGGAGTGTGAGTCTCGGAGATGTGGCCTGCATGGGCCTGACCCTCCACTACCGGTAAGGAAAACGGTCAAGTGGACCGGCCCCTCAGTAACACAATGCTCGCACACACCTCTCCTCAACCGGCCACAGACAATCAGGATTATAATGTTCTACAGGGCGCGCGCTACCTCCATGGGCGTGCCCTTCAGTGACTCACTGGGCAGCGGCTCGAGCTCTTCCCTGCCTCAGCTGCGGCGCCTCACCTGCAGGGCTTCACTCCGATGCTGCTGGCTAGAATCTGGATCCATTATGACTTTCACCGCCCGCACAAGCTTCCTGCAGTGGATTCTCACTTGCTCCTCCAAGGTGGGTGGGGGGAAATAATGTGAGGAGGGAGAAAGACTTGTTTATAGAGGAGTGGGCTCTTCTCGATTGTTCCTCTGTTGGGTAAGCGGCGGGCACGAATGAAAGAAAAAAGTTAACGAGCGCCATGCACGTGTTGCACGCCGTGAGCGTGCACATCACCTTATCCTGTGACTCGCGCCTGTGGTGCAGAGGGAGCCCTAGCGTCAGAGAGGTAGTGCGGGGGCTGAATTCCCGGGTCCCAGGAGGGGGCCCGGGTGAAGTTCAGCCGAGAGCAGTGCGGGGCTCCCATGACTGAGGAGAGAGCCCCGCATCGTGCTACAAGAAGTATACAGGAGCTGGAGTGCTCTGGAATCGCGCCGCAGCCAGCCATCTTTCAGGAGGATTCCCCCACACCGGGTGAGTGGGGGGTTCTCCATTTGTTCAGTGGTTGTGCCGATGAAGGCACAGTGTACATGTTTATTTACTGAGTGGACCCGCTGTTGCGGGCCACTCCAATGATGGGGAAAGTTTATGGGGAAAGTGTATTTAAAAGCGCCTTTTGGGGGCCACAATGTTGAACTGAGCGCGCGTGTGCATAAAAACAAAAGTGAAGCTCACATTGCTGAGGCTTGCGACCACAGAAGGGAGAAGGGGAGATGTGCACGCTGTGTGCCTGTACGTGCACGTCCACAGACCAGGAACGCTGCGCGTGCCCCAGTCTGTCTCCCTTGAGAGGCATCTCGACGACAATAGGTCTCGAGAGTGAGACCTAAAAAGGAACAAACGAAAAAAGCGCCAGGTGGCTGATCCGTCCTATATTTGTTTGGTACTATTATAGTTTGGGAAGATGAACAGAACACAACTTCTAGTTCTCTCATTGTTTACATTGTATAAGCGATACTGGACCAATGTGTGGTGGGTGGAACCAGCTGGGTTACCTGGCTAATATAGGCAGAAGGGAACTGGAAATATTGGTGCCAGACAATGAAGAGCAACACATAAGGAGCAGGTTCTCTACAAAGAGGATGGGCAAGATAATAGATGCACCGTCCGATGGAAGCTGGACGGGGGCTCGAGAGCGGTGTTGGTGCTGCTTGATCTTTCGGCAGCATTCAACACAGTCTCACAGGTGGTGTTCACTCCCCCCTCCACTTCTAATAGCCATCCGCTAAAGTGGGGAGTCCCTCAGGGCTCCTCACTGAGCCCCCTTTTGTTCAATGTTTACTTTTCCCCCCTGGCCGAGCTTATTGCTCAGTCAGGAATTAAGGCAACCTCGTATGCTGATGACATTCAGCTTTTGTTTTCCTATGATGCTCCTACTAAGACTACTTTTGACCCATTGAAAGACTGTCTTCGCAACATCGCATGCTGGATGGACAAAAATTTCCTTCGGCTTAATGCAGGAAAAACGGAGGTTCTCTTTTTCCATCAACCCTCTCCTCTGGAGGCGATTAGACTTGAGTGCGGCCCCCTCCCCTAAGGAATCAATAAAAAACCTGGGGGTCAGATGGGATACGAGCCTTTCCTTCCACAATCAAGTCCAGACGGTATCTGCTGCTTGTTTTTCAAAAATTAGGATGATTAAAAAATGTATCAACTTTCTCCCTAGTAACACCAGGAAAACCATTGTTCAGACCTTAATAACATCCCATTTAGATTATGCCAACGGCCTGTATCTTGGACTCACTTGTCACTCGTCTGTGGCCTCTCTCTACGTGAGCATATCACACCACATCGATGTAGGCTACATTGGTTGCCAGTCCAAAAAAGAGTAGAATTTAAAGCCCTCACCTTGGCTCATCGTGCAATCAAAGGAAAGGGCTCTGTGTATCTATCTTCCCGCCTTTACCCCTACAGCAATGCCAGACATCTCTGATCTAATTCTAAAAATCTGCTGTCTACCCCTAGATTCAAAAAAGTTCGATCTGGGGGAAAAACCTTCCAGGTATGTGCATCCTCTCAATGGAACAAACTCCCCATCTCTGTCCGGATGATTCAGGAGGAGCCACCATTTCGCAAAGCACTAAAAACATTTCTTTTTTGATAAACTCATCTGTGTAAGACTCAGCAAATGTGCAGAAGCGCCGGGACACCCCGTTGGGGTAGCTGTGCGCTATACAAAATACACAAAATAAATAAATAAATAAATTCTTATTCCATTACAGAACTGATGCAAAAAAGTAAATCCACAGACGTATTTGTTACAGTGTGGCATTCACTCCACGTGGAGTCTCTTGGCAATGTGTTATGGCAATTGCTTGAGTGGAGAGAGTGTATAACTTATGAACTACCTAATCGGTTAATAACCAGGTGTTAAGAAATGTTCTAAATTTGGTCATCAATGGTTCAAGTGCGCCGTTCTGGAGGTAGAATTTTAAAAAATGGTGCTCCTTGAGCTCGAAAGACTCTTGCTCCCAATTTGTACTTCTGCTGTGTCTGTCTGTACACTGCTCTTCCTGGGCAGAGTGCCCAAGCAGGCTTATCGAGACAGACAGGGTGGTAGCATAACAAGAATAGTTCATTAAAGACACAAATAACTTTATTCTATGAATGCTTTACGACATTTAACCATTATCTCTATACAGAGACTGCAGGCTCAGAATGCCAACTTGTACCACAGGAAGCCATATTAAAAATAGAAACTTAAGACTGAAATATATTCATACCCCTCCAATGCAGCAACACAGCATAGTCAGCAGAAAGTATATGTACAAGGAGGAACCTTTAAAACATTGCATACATAATTGAACATAAATGTTCCCAAAACATTTGCACACATTAGTAATGAAATACAATAACTTTTCCTTTTAAATAACTCATATGTTTACGTTAAGTGGGGTAGAGGTGGCAATCCGAATAAACCCGATAGCAATGTTGCCGAGGGTGCCTTAGTGGAATACTTCAAACCCCAATATGAGGAATCTAAGGAGGTTGGGATTGTGAAAATGATTCCAATGGTATTTGCAACTGGGAATTTGTTCTCTTCTAATGAATCAGAAGCTGCAATATGTGCTGCCCAAGGGGAAAGGGCCCCGGGTCTTGACGGGATACCCTCTGATGTCTTTAAAAATGACATGGGTCGATGGGTTAGGTATGTTTCCCTCCTGGGAAATTCTATTGCCAAAGGAGCTGAAGTCCCAAAAGTATGGAAGGGGGCGATCATCATACCCATGTATAAAAAAGGGGACAGGTCCCTCCCGGCTAACTAAAGGCCGATAAGCTTGATTGCCACCATTCAAAAAGTGGTGGAGAGAATGGTGGTAAACAAGCTAATGGATTGGGTTGAAGAGAATAGCGCATTGTCCCCCTACCAGGCTGGTTTTAGGCGGGCAACAAGTACGGTTGACCAGGTGTTTCGGTTTGCCTTACTTCAATGGGGAACGGTGGTGCTTGGCGAGGGCAGCCTGTATGTCGCTTTTGTCGACTTGCGGGCTGCCTTCGACCTGGTCCCTAGGAGAAAGCTTTGGGCAGTCCTGAGTGAAATTGGCCTCCCAGCCGAGTTACTTACTCTAATTATGAGGCTGCACAAGGCTAATTTTGCCAGGGTCCAATGGGGCACGAATGGTGAATCTTCTGCCGACTTCCCCGTCGAACGTGGTGTTCGCCAGGGATGTGCAATGGCACCCTTGCTCTTTTCGTTATTTATTAACGGAATCGTGGCGCGGATGTTGGATGTCTGTGTCGATGCACCTTCGTTGGCGGGCATCAGGGTTCCTATCCTGATGTTCGCCGACGACACATTAATTCTGTCCAAAACACCGGGTGGCCTGCAGGGCGCCCTACATATCTTTGACCACTTTTGCGGGGAACACGGCTTGGAAGTGAATGTGGGCAAGACCAAGCTGATGACTTTCTCGCCTAAGCGTAGAGCCCCCCCAAAAAATATTTTTGAATAATAGCGAGTTAGAGGTGGTCAGTGTATTTACCTACCTCGGGGTCCAGATCACCAACAACTTAAAGTGGTCCTACCATATAGAAAAGGCGGTCCTGAAACACCAACAGATCGCGGGAGCACTAAGGGTTGAACACAAAAAATCAAAATCTAAACCTATCAAAGCAGCCCTGGCAGTTTATGACGCAAAGGCCATTGGGTCTGCCCTTTACGGGGCGGAAATATGGGGCTTTGACAAGGTTCTTCCCTTGCAGACATCAGAGAACAGGTTTATTAGGGGCATAACGGGACTCCCCCAGAGTACCCCATTAATCCCGCTTGGTCTCGATCTTGGGAGAAGATCAGTCAGCGACCGAGTAAGACTGCGCCCACTTCTTTATTGGCGACGCCTTTGGACTACTCCAGAGATACGGCATTACGCCAATGGATTCCTTGCAATAATCAAAGCAGATGTTTTCCACAAAATAATATGGCTTAAACACCTTAGGGCTGCTCTAGGAGAACTCAGCCTCTCCAATCTCTGGAACAATCCATCTGGGGAAGTTTTTCCTAGTAAAAGCACCATCAAAAGTTTATACTGGGATAGGATTGATGGCAGATTGTGGAGTGGAATGAGATCTGATTCAATGGGAGGGCGCTTTTTGGAAATAAAACAGTGTCCACTGTTAGAACCATACTGGGACAGTATTACTGTCCCAGGCGACAGGAAGCTAATGTTCCAGTTAAGATCTGGTTCTCTCCCCCTGAGATCTCTGACGGGCAGGTGGAGGAATACGACCAACTCGTGCTGCCCGGTGTGTGGTGAAACCAATGAAAGCATAGGCCACTTTTTATTTATTTGTAAGGCATACGCAACCCCTCGAAGAGTATGGCTAGTTCCCGTCTGTAAGAACCTAGGGATATCTAGTGGTGTCGAGGCGCTAAGAATTATTTGTACCTCCACTGATTTGTCAATAGTTTTGGGAACAGCAAAATACCGGGGTGGGCATGGTCCATCAGACGGAGGGCTATCTCTTTTTAATGTATATGGACTCTTGAGTAAAATGTGTATTTAACTGTTTTTACCCCTTTCCTGTTAAAGCTTGCACAACGGTTTTTATTACTGAATGTATAAGAAGGTCAATTTTATGTCTTGTATTTTTTTTTAAATGTATGTTGTGCTTTTATAAATACATTGCTCGAATAGAAGTGTGGCTCAGGGGTTAGAGGCGGCAGACCCGGAAGCTGAGATCGGCCCTGGACCAGGGTTCAATTCCCCGCCTCGGCGGGTCTTGGGCTAAAAATTCCACGGACTCGATAATTCTCGCTCCGGTGCCTTCTCGACTCACTGGCTCACACTCTGCGACTCTGGGCAATAGCTTGCTTAATCTCCACAATGGCCCCTCGCGGCGGGATGCCTGGCTTTCACCTTGTGGATACCCTGCCGGGGTTATCTCACAGGGGAATACCAGGACGGGTTCCCTAAGCAAGCGCCGGGACACCCACTGCGGGTAGCTGTGCGCTATATAAGCTCAAATACATTTACATTTACATAAAGCTTTGAAACCGTAAAAAAACCGTTAAACCACAAAATGAACACACCTATTTTCCTCAAAATGACCGCCTGCCACACTAAACGATTAGGAGAACTTGGCTCGTACTGCTTCATGTAATAGTATTGGCTGACTTAAAAATTAACATAAAAAAGGTTGGTAACTTCAGTCAAATGACTACTTATTGAACAGAAATCAAGTGCAAAACATGGTCTGTTAGGGGAAAAAATATGTTGACAAAATGATATATTAGCTTAATACTAAAAATCTCCTGCGAGTCTGTGTAAAGGGCAGTCCAATTTAGTACTAGGCTTATAACTGAATTGATTGCTGGAACCATGAATGCCATTACCATGCATGGCTTCACAACACCCCCATTACAATGCATGCATTTTACCACACATGCCTTTAACATGAAAATTTACGTTGTTAAAGCATGAATGTTAAAGACATATGCGTGGTAAAATTTGAACAGGTAAGTATAACTTAAATATATGCACATAATACTAGGTAGTTGTAGTTAGGACCTAGTTTCCAAAGGATAAGAGTTTTTTTGTTTTGCCAAGCGTGGGCTGAGAAAAGGAGGAGGTCCCAAAACACTTTTTCCCATCTAATATCCCATAGGGATTTTTAACACGACTACAGCCTGAACCGCTGGACAAAATTGCACCAAATTTAGTAGAAAGGTTGCTTTCGGTCAGAAAGTGTGCCTTATGTTATTTAGTGTAAATCTGTTCAGTAGTCTTTGAGATATTAAAAGAAAACCAAATTTGTATATCTAGGGACGCGTACCCTCTATTGATCCACCTGTGGTGGCTCCATAACTCCACGGGCCAAAGCAAGGTCCTGATTCGCTGGCCGCAACCTGACAGAAAAGTTGGGGGCGCCATTTTATATATCAGGAAATGGTCCCGGGTATGAAAAGTAGCATCTAAACAGAATGAAGTGGTCAGGTTAGAACTTTCCTGAACCTATGTACATGTTATTGATGTGGAAAAAGCATGTACAATGGGCACAACAATGGCAGAAACCTTTTTTTTGCCACATGCAACATCTGCGGAGCCGTGGGGGGCTCAGTAAGCCCCCTGTGTAAATCCACGACGTACCCATGAATCTCGCCTCAAATAAAAAAATATATATATTCTCACACACCCACTGACACCTCACTCCCATTGTGACATCCAAATATACACAGACAGACAGCCTCACACCCACTCTGATGCCCATACAGACACTCTCATACTCACTCACATTCACAGATACTCTCACATCCACTTTGACACCCATACAGACACTCTCACACCCACTCTCAGACACTTTCACTCCCACTCACACACAGAGCCAGAGACTCTCACACCAATTCTGCCACCCATACAGACACTCCAGCATCCACTCACACACACAGACACTCTCACATCCACTCACACACCCAGAGAGATGCTCTCACACCCACTCTGATTCCCATACAAACTCTCTCACAGCCACTGACACACACAGACAGATACTCCCACACTAACTGTGATGCCCACGGTTGCAATTGAAACTAATCTAAAGTAGTGTGGGGGAAAGGTTCTGAAGAGAGTGCACTTTCAAACATAAAAATAGAGTTGGTTTAGACACATTCCTCATTATGGAGGGTTATTTTCTAAATCAGTATTATCTAATAAAGTTAAATGTAGATGCAAACATATAATATTATGTTTAATGGTTTAGCGGACTCCTGCATAGATTTTCAAATCAGCCACAAAGTTACAGGGTAGCAGCACATGGAGGATTTGCGGATTCATGGAAAAAAATAACCAGATTGGGCTTCTTCGCAGGAAACGTTGAAATGATTAAAGGAATACTGAATATTTTGAAGTGGTATAACAAAAAAAAGATGAAAGGAAGACTGTTAATTGTTGATTAGAGCTACATAAGTAAGAGCACATGGTGAGGGGTAGTCATTTTACCTGCTTTTCTACTGAGAGAGGATGTGGTTAGCCAGAGTCCTGACTGGAGATTTCAAATTAAAATAGATGTTACCAGACATAGAAATACAACTGAGAGAACCGCAAAGAGCTTTTATAAGTATGGTAATTAGGTTGTAGAATATAAAAGTATATTTAGAAAAAAAATAGCGAGTGCATGTAAGCAGCAAAAAATGTGTAGCTTCCAGACAGTACACAAGAAGGGAAAATAGAAGCTTGCTTAAATGAGAACATTAACTAAAAATACAGTGAGCAGGAAAGGAGAACAAGGAATTGGTATACTGCATGAATATTAATTTTATTATGACAGTAAATAATAATAATAATAATAATAACCTCACTTATAAAGCACCTGGTTACACCAACTGGTGTGTCCCCGCGCTAGGACAAACTTTTTGAAGGAGAAGAAATGGCCATGGGACCTTAGAACTGGAAGAGCCAGGCTTTCAATTTATTCCGGAAGAGAGTGTCCGATGGTTCAGATCAGAGAAAGAGAAAAAATGCACTTCAGTTTTTGTCTGCCAAATAGCTGAACGACCGTGCACCCATTATTGCTTTGTGGACTTTGGAAACTTTGACCAAATAAGTCCTGGTCGATCTAAGATGTTGTGTGGGATTATAGGGGGCAAGTAGATTATGAGGATAGCTCAGACCTTTGCCTTGCAAGCTCTGATGACTAATGGGTAAGGCTTTAAAAAAGATTATTTTATTAATCTACAGGCAGTGCAAGTCATCCAGAGCTTTCCCAATGGAAGCTGTCTTGGGAAGACTCAGAACTCGGAGGGCTGCTGCATTCTGAATACTACAGCCTGTGAAGTCCTTTTTTGATGCTCCTAGATACAGGAAATTTTCATAGTCCAATTGAGATGTTAACAGGGCTGGGACCAGGGTTTTCTTGGCTGGGGTGGGGAGGATGTCCAGAATTTTCCTTAACATTTTGAGTATTCCAAAGCACTTCCTTTCAACCTTTCTAGTGTGTGCAATGAAAGAAAGAGTAGAGTCCAACCAGGTTTCTAGGTTTTTAACCTGCTTTTCAGGGGCAGGAGCCAGACCCAGAGTCTGTGGCCACCATGCCAATGACCAGATGGAGGAGGATTTTCCCACCACTAAGATCTCTGTTTTACGACTTTTTGAAAAAGATTTTTTGTTTGTTTTATATAGCGCAAACTAGACCCAAGGATATCACTTATCAGAGCACTTTAAATGAACACCAGTTTCGTTAGAGATGGACACATTCATTTTTTTATTGTTGATTAGGCACAGGGAGATTGCATGATTTCCCCAGAATCACAGGATGTTGAGCGCAGTTGCTGAGACTCGAATCCCATTCCCCAGGTTCGAGGTAGATCGCTCTGGCTGTAAGGCTACATCCTCTAAGTTTAAGGCTGTTATTTTTCATCCAGGAAGCCAAGTCCTGCAGGCAGGACGAGAACATGGTGGCTGCGTCTTCAGAGTCATAGGACAGGGAGAAAACAAATTGTGTGTCATCTGCACAATGGTAAACACCTTGCTTTTCCGCAATCTTCACCAAGGGTGCAATGTAGAGATTACAAAAAAGTTGGGCTAAAAACTGAGCCCTGTGGAACCCTTGAGACAGAGCTATGCTTTTGGAGATATGTGGGCATTGTGCAACTTGGATGTTCCAATCCTGCAGAAAGGAAGCCATTCATTTTAGTGCAGCTCCATCCAGCCCTCCTGATCTGAGACGTTATAACAGCAGTTTGTGGCATACCGTATCAATTCCTGCACTTAGGTACAGTAGGACCAAGGCAACAGTCTGACCTTCATCCACACATCTGTGTGTTGTCTCTGTGGCAAAGAGCATTGCTTACTCCTCAGAGTTCATAGCTGTGAAGCCTGATTGTGTGGGGTGGAGTAAATTGTGCTGGATAATATGTGCAACTACTTGTGTGTTCACCACCTTTTCTGCTATTTTAGAGAAATAGGGCAGAAGTGAAATAGGGTGCAGGTTCTCCAGCAGATTCGAATCTGGGATAAAGAAAGCCACGAGATGGTGGTCAGACTATGGGACTGCAATTGGGGATTCAATTTCTAAATCTATACAGTTAGTAAAGATAGGGTCTAATGTATGACCTAGTTGGTGTGTCGGGAGAGTGAATTTAAGTATTAGCTGAAGGCGGCTAATTCCTGACATAGGAATTGAGCTTCACAGTTAGTGTGGTCGTCAAAGTATAAATAAATGTCTTTGAAATTAGATGTGGGGGCTAGCTTATAGTAGGTAATTTAATAGTATGCAATTTGCATACACTCATACAGTCAGGCAGGTACTTACATACCCAATTACAATCCCACAAAAGCACTTATGTACTCCTCACTCATATAGCTAAACAGTGACTGCCACACTCACTCTCTCAGACACCCATAAACTCATTCACACACACATTTACCCACTCGTGCATCCACGTTGAAGTAGTAGTTTGCCCTTACAGTCTGGGAGCACATTTGCAGAATGCAATCTGCACCACAGGAAGGGTTTTAAGAGGAATACTTCATCACTTGTGAAAGGGAGACTCCTGACTGTAGTTGACTTTAGATTCAGGGTCACTAAGGGTACTAGCTCTGAGAAGGAAGAAAAGTAGTATAGAAAATAACGGGGAAAGGTTACAGAGGTGAGAGAATATCCCCCATAGAGAAAGAGTTCCCTAATGAATTAAATGCAGGAAGTAGCGTGTCCTCCCAAATGCAGTCCCCTGAGGAGCTCAAGCATAGTCAGGCTGCGAGGGACCTGAGGCTGTAGCTGGCCTAGCTGGGTGCAGAGGAAAGAAAACCGAGGCTGAGAGAGCCTTGGAGGAGAAAAGAGTCTTGTTAGCTCGTGAAGTGACTTTCAAAGAGGTGAACTTGAAGGCTAAATAGCTGTTAGAGTCTTGCAAAAATGGTGGGATCAAAACTATTGTGTCCAGTGCAGAAGAAAGGGTCCATGTACACAGAGACTTGGTGCCTGACTATAAGGAGACAGTGATAGAGACAGGTTGTTTCAGGCATATGAAGTAGCTATAGAGGTGCAGAGGATCTCTGAGGAGGATGCAGGAGCTGACCTTTGGAGTCATATTCCTGGTGATGAAAGGGACTCCCTACTAGCCCTAGAGAAGTGGAAGAGGTTGAGGTATCACATCATAAAGGAGGCCCTTGTCAGTAAACATAAATTATCCCCAGGGGAGTGCAGGTTGAAATACAGGTGTAGTCAGAAAGTGTCTCACCAGCCCTGGGAGGATTCTGTGGGGTGCTATTGAAATGTTTGTAGAAAGTACTGTGTTTTTTAAAGAAGCTTTTTCTAACAGTTTTATACTTTTTCTATTTTCCAAAGAGAACTGAAAACAAGGGACTGGCTTTAGACTGTGAAAAACTTGAAGGTTCAATGGGGAGCTAAGAAAATAATTAAATATTTCCACTGACAGTACTTTGAACATCTATGCCAATGGAAACGGAGTACTTGCTGCTTTATGGTTTTTCCCTCATTATGTTTTGGAATGCTACATTTAATATACTGCTCTATTAAAGAAAGTACAGACTACTGTAGGTTCATCTTTTTCCCATAGCAGTATATAAATATGAGGAGCACTTCTTGCTTGGTACTCTTTTTAGTGAAAAGAAATCAGTAATTTTTCCAGGAAGTTCATTTTTTTGTTGCAGATGAAGGACAGCGATAGCATAGTTTCAGATCTGTGAAACATGCAAACATTTATCAGATGCAGACTGTGAAGTTCTCCTGCTGTGTTGAATTTGATTTCTGTAATGTTACAGTCTGTTTGTGTGAAAAAGTAATGTAACTAATCCTATGGATATTCTACACAGCTCAAAGTTTGAATCCAAGTATTTTTTTGTACAATCTTTAGGATTGTTTGTTGCCAACTGGCCATTGATGATTATTTCAACAGTACATTATTTTTGGTGTATTAGTATAGAACCTGAGAATAATAAATAAGGGAAAATACAGCCATAGAGGATAATTGGATAGTGACAATCATATGGCATTTAACACAGTGATGAAGCATCTCACTTAAAATTGTTGAAGGCAAGTGCTATCATAATGCCTTGAGTTCATCCTTCCATCTCTTGTGGCTGATTCACATAAGGCATTTCATTAATCCATCATTTTAGAGGTACTCCACCAGGTAATAGATACAGGAGCTACTTTTTATATTCTTTCCGTTGTGCATTGTATTTACAGTGACAGTTTCCATTAACCCATTAATGTTAGAGTATTCCACAAGGTAATAGACGCAAAAGCAGCAACACATGTTTTGCCCCCTGATGGCCCATTAGCCATTAGCCTGGGGCTTTCATAAGGCGCATAGGTAACAATAGAAATGCAGCTGTATATATTCTTTATTTTAAATGTCCAACAGTAGACTAGGACACCTTGATAGATGTAATCTCATTCTGGGTTAAAACCTCAAAATGTATGTATGCCAGCATACACACATTTGGGGGATTTAACCTGGGATGAGATGAAACCTATTAAGATGTCTTAGTCTACTCATCCCTTTGATTATCGTTGGACAAGTGTATTCCCACATTGTAACATTCCAGCTGCACTAGATGTCAGAGAGACTCCAGCCTTCCACCCATTGCTTCATTGCCTTAGACTGATGAATAGATGCCATGCCAGGCAGGGGAGGATGCAATATATCTAATGTGGTATCCAGCATAGCGTTAAAGGTCCCCCCCACCCCCACACACAGGGATATGCTGTCCACTATGCCAGTCCAGAGGAAAGATGTTACAGGAAGACACCTCAACATGATGGGAGTTCCATCTAGCATGCCCCGAGCAAAATATAGCCCCCCCTGCATGTCTATCTTGGTATCAAGAATTGCAAATGGGACCCCAGCTTGAAGCCAAATTGCCATGCCACTGGCACAAGTCAACTTGGAAGTGTGAAACAATTACCCCCTCTGTTTTCTGTCCAACTTGTGCGCCTCATGGGTAGAAAGGTGGGTGTCTTGCAGAAATGTGACGTAGGCGTGACACATGCTAAGTTATGTCATAACCCGCTTTTTCTTATAGACAGACCCCAGACCATGCACATTCCAAGTGATAACAATATAGGTATTTGAAATCATGGCCATATCGTATGCGACATCAGTGTTCCACCCAGAATACCTCACCAATAATGGAGGCATCCTCAAGTGACACATCTCATCCCCTCAATTGGTGTGGTTGGTGACAGTGGCAAATTACAAAATATTTAACTCTGAATACTCGGTCCAGTTTCCAACAACCCAAGGTAGAAAACCAGCAGCAACATGTCAACTGTGGAAAAATCATTTGCCTTCACAAAGTGGGTGTGAGCAACCATACAACTGAGATAAAGCCAGAGAAGGGGATGGAACAACACCCACAGTAAGAGGGCATCCAGAACCGGGCCCTAGCCTTGAAACAAAAGAACATATCAATGTAACAGCCCCCTAGTACAATGCATATGGAGGCTAAATATTATCAAGATCAGGGCCATTCACAGGCCACCCAATACACAGGTAAGTTTAGGGGTTGATAAATTAATTTAGTAGCTGTTCAAGGGCCACCCGTTGGCAATTCAGGGCCCAAACAATGAAGTCAGTACTGAAAATATTTCATCAAGTTCAGCTTTATTCGATTTTACAAACTTGAAAATCATAAAAGCACAGATTAAAAAAGATAATTTCATTTTGCTATAGTTTCACATTTAAAAGCATCACAATTCTATAGACAACATAGGTAACATGGCGACAGGTAATCACATTGTGTTTCTAAATTTACTAACCGACTTTAAAAAAGAGGAAACTGCCAATAAAATCAGTTGATTTTCTAAAAGCTGTAGCTTCAAATACGCTATTTTACAGTGTCTCAAGCCCATTTCCCTCAGAACTGGTTTTAAAAAGATTTTCCTAGGTCGTGTATAAAATTCACAAAATAGGACACTGTGTAATGTTGTTTGACTAGAAATATCATCACACAGGCATAAGGGGAGATTTCTTGACCAGTCATTAACATTTGGAAACGTTATCAATCTGTGAAAAACCCCAAAATGGAAACGGGTTAGGAGCATCCGACAAAAACTTTCCTGAGTCTGAGTCAAATAAGGTTGTATGTCCGACATGTTAACATTAGTTGGTTCTCTATAACAGTTTTTTTCTCTCTTTCTTTAAGCCAACGTTTATTTTCCAGGTGAGTCAGGCAAACAACTTTCAGAGACTGAAAAAAGAAAAAATGACAAAGCATACTGTGCAGCCTGCATGCACCCATCATCCCAACAAGTCGTGATTCATTGCAGGGGTGATTGACGGAAACCGCACCATGCTGCCTCCACACTCTGAATCAGAGACACTGCCTTGCGATGAACTAGAGCTGATGTGGTTTTTGTGAAGTCTTAGAGAAGCTGCTGAGGGAACAGCATCTGTTTGTCCCTCCTGCATCTGTTGTGGGGAATGAGCTGATCCCGGACTGAACCGAGTAGGAGTGCAGTGCTTTCTCTGTCGAACATGCCGAGGTTTGGATGGTGTGGATTGGTATGTGCGCTGGCCCCATGAGTCCAGTAAATTCAGTTTGAGCCAGTCCCAAACTACCTCCAGGGTGTCAAAAAAGAGGATGCATGCCTCATGGATTATTTTTAGGCTGGTGGGGAACAGTAACCCAGCTGTTTTTTAACCTCCTGGAATAAAGAGCGCCTCCTCTGGACACCCAACATGCAATCTGGAAAAAAGGAGAGGCTGGCATTTTCCATAAGAATGAGTGCCTTTTCAAGCTCAATGTCATCTCCCAATCTGTGAAGTTCAGGATCTTAGCCACTCTGGGCAGGGGCACTCCAAGGACGGGCCATTTTCTGAGGACCTGGTGTGCCCTACTCACTGTAAACTGCTTGGACAGTCCAGATGGGGCCACCACAGTGCAGAACCAGTCCTCCGAAAATTGGGTTGCATTGGGGCCCTCCACACCCTCTGGTACTTCCACCATGTGGACGTCATTCCTACAGGCCCTCCTTTCTGTGTCATCTATGTGGTCCTTGAGCCAATCCAGCAGCTGGTGCAGGTGAGTACGCTGTGTGTAATGGCCTGCCTGACTAGGGGAAAGGGTCAAGAGGGTCAACTCATTCATTTTGATCAACTAATTTACATTGGTGGTCTTTGAGAATGCTGATGTCCTTCGTGATTGCTTCTAGGTGCTGTTCAATTGCCACACGTGATTCATGTATCTCCTGAAGGATGATGTCCAGCTTGTCAGCTGGGGTGGGCTTGATGGTGAGTGACTGAGCTCTATGCAGGGATAGACCTGGAGAGCAAGTGTGGGGATGGTGTATCTGGCTTTTGTCTACTGTGACCCATGGCTGCTAAAAATGATGTTCAGAGGAGCAGATAATTGTCACCCAAACCGGGGGCTACAGCGTGGGATAAGGTAAGTGGCAAAACTCCACACCTTGCACCCCACTGGTATCAGCACCCCACTGGAGTCATGGGCACTCTGCCTACCAGGCCACCTGTTGCTTGGTCATCTCCTCCAGGGGTGTTGTGTGCTGCAAGTCAATGCACACCAGGCGATAGTTCCCAAGCATAGTGCACCATCACAGACTGGGGGAGTAAGGATTTGGTCCCTGCACCCCACAATTCTGTGTGGGGAGCCCAGTGTCATTGGTGTGGTCCCCCCACAAGCATAGAACTCAACATTTGCGGAGTCACCAGAGGCAAGTCAGAGTCAATCCCTTAGGGTAGAGTGCTTGCTGAGTCTACAGGCTGGCCTGAGGGGCCCAGATCCAGGAGACCCTGAAACGCCACCCATGAGAGGGCAGGGACACAGAAGTGCTGCTGTTTTGGAGCGCACCGGTGTGATGAGGGGGAGACTGAGCTCATGAGGCAACGAAAAATCTAGTAATGTCTGCTACTTAGTCTAACAGGACAGCGGATTGCATCTATCAGCAGGGTCCATGCACATGCCCATCATAGTTCTTCCTCATGTCCCAGCATGATGAGGGGCCAAGGAGTGGAGTAGTTGCGCACCCCAGTGGCACCAACAGCAGTCTGTGCATAATGACCCCGGTACACCGACCACTCACCTTCTCAGTTTTTGTTAGCCTGGGAGCACCGCCATGCCTGCATGCCTGCACAATAATTATGCAATCACTGCGGAGTGGAGGAACGGAGGGGGGGCACAACAGGAAACAAGCCAGTGTACTGGGCCAGACATGCCCCCACCCATGCAGCCAGCGATGCTCACCAAATGTTCTCTGCAGTGCGATCAGAAGCAGTAGGCCATCAAATGCTGTCGTCTCTTCATAGGCAAGGCCCTCACTCATGGTCCCTCCCGTGTCTTCTCTCACCTCCTTGGATTGTTGTGTAGATCATGAGTGGGTGTTTTCACTGTGGAACTCCGTCAAAACAGCGTCGCTGTTCCCAACCAATATTTCAATACTGCTCACTGCCCTTTGGCCTAGGCCAGAGAGGCTTCCATTGAGAAATGGCTGCCTCTGCAGCTCAGGGTGCTGGTGTAGCCCAGATCACATAGTGAGCTGCCTTAGAGCCCCAAAACAGCTCCCCGAGTACAGCACCCCACAAAGAACAGGAAAACAGTGATCTTGCCTGCCAATGCTGTGCACTAAGGGTGTCTGTAGCAGAATTTTGGGGTCGAGTCTCGGAGCCTCTGAATTGAGTTGCCACCATCCTAGGTGGTTTGCCGGGCCTCCACCCAGTTATAAACTGGTAAAACCACACATAGACTGACACACCCATGCACAGACCAATACATCCACTGAGGTATCCGGGCACTCACCAATACAGCCACTGAGAGACCCAGGCTGACACTGAAACAACCTCTGACTCACACTCAGGGACACATCATTACACCCACTGACCTAACCAGACACACACTGATACAACTACTGATAAACCCAGCCTCACTCTGATACAGATACCGAACAGTAGGTAGTTATAGTTAGGACCTAGTTTCCATCGGTAGAGCATTTTTCCATTTGCTAATAACTTTGGCACCGTTTGAGGAATCTCAAAACTAATACGATGCTCACTTCAGCTGCTGTCTTGAAAGTTTTGGGGTTATCCGTCAAGAAAAAAGGGGGCCCTAAAACACATTTTCCCCATGTTAATTCCCATAGGACCTTTAGATACAGCTACAGCATGAACTGCTGAACAGAATTACACCAGATCTGGCAGGTAGGTAAATGTTGATCCAGGGAAGTGCCTTTTTGTTATTTGGTGTAAATCCGTTCAGGAAATTTTAGAGATCTTAACTGAAATCCAAATTTGTATATCTAGGAACGCGGAGGATCCATGGCTCTGATGCGCAGCTACGCGCACCCATGCACCAGGAGGAGTGTTTTAATTGACTGGCCACAAGCTGTCTAAAATGTTGCGGCCGCCAATTTATGAAGCGAAGCCGGTCCAGGGAAATGGATGTAAACATGCAAAAAAATAGAAGGGGTCCAGAAAAGAGTACCCTGACCCCATGGGTGTATTGTGGGGGTGTGTAATGTATTTGTTATGAGTTGAAAATGGCAACATTTGTTTCTTTTTTATGCATCCGGAGTCTCTTCCCCATCGCAGCACTCTGCGTGGCCCCATGCAACGTCGCAACGGAGACGCAAATCTTGCCGAAATACATTTTAAAAAGTTTGACTGCCATTTTATGAAGCGGGAGCCAGTGTGGGGGATGGACACAAACATAAAAGTATAGAATGGGCCAGGATAGAAGTACCCATGGGTGTATTGCAGGGGTTTGTCATTGATTTGTTATAGGTTTTAGAATACAAAATATTTTTTTTCCAACACGGTCCATGTCGAGACCCCATTTTGGCCCTCAGCGCAGCCCCCCATGTAAAATCAAGGAGGAGTTGTGAAACTCTCCGATATAAATGAAAAAAATACATTGAAACATTCACTCAGACATTAATGCATGCACTCACACAGCTACACAGAGAGTCTCATATTCACTCACAGACCCACTGATAGACATTTGCATTCAGTTACTGACCCATTCAGACTCACACACCCACTCACAGAACCACTCTTACAGTCATCCACCCAGTCAGAGACCCAATCACAGAATCAAGTACTCACATACCCACTCAGACACTTACATACCCACTTATAGATACACTCAGAGAGTGAAGCCCCCACTCAGAGACTCACACAACCTGTCAGAGACTCACGCACACAAAGACCCAGTCACAGACACACTCTGAGACTCACACAACCACTCACAGAACCACCCTTACAGTCACTCATCCACTCAGAGACCCGCTCACAGAGTCTTGCACCCACTCACAGACCCACTCAGACTCTCAAGCACTCACTTACAGATCCACTTGGAGAGTGACTCATCCCCTCAGAGACCTGCTGGCAGTCTTGCACCCACTCACAGACCCACTCAGACTCTCAAGCGCTCACTTACAGATCCACTCAGAGAGTGACTCACCCACTCACAGACCTACCGACTCACACGCCCAGTCACACAATCACTGAGACAGTGAGCCACCCATTCAAAGACCCAGTCACAGACTGATGTACCCACTCACAGATCTACTCAGATACACATGCATTCACAGACCTACTGAGACACTCCTGCACACATTCAGAGACTTGCTTAAAGAGTCATGCACATACTCACAGACCTACTCATACACTCATGCACCAACTCACAGACCCACTCAGAGACTCACACATCCACTCACAGACCCACCCAGAAACTCATGCACCCACTCACAGTTCTACTCAGACACTCACAGAGGTACTCAGATACCCACTTATAGACTCATACACATGCACCCAGTCACAGACCCACTCAGACTCCCATACACCCACTCAGAGAACCCCCTCAGACACAGACGCAGCCACTCACGTACTCACTCAGAGACTTATATACTCACTTACAGACCCTCTCATACCGATAAACCCACTTGCACACACAGTTGGACATTCACAACACTACTCACTAAATCATTGTCACATGTGTAGATGTACAATGAGAGTTATAAATCTAAAATGTGTTGTTGTACCCTGAATTCCTGCTTTTGCTTTGCGGATCTGCAATGGGGTCACAACTATGAAAAAAGTACATATGTTTTTAATTAAAAAAGATATATCTTTATTGAAGCTTTACATAACTAATTTTTTTCCAGACCTTACCCCACCCCACCCCACACAGAAATATTACAAACAAAGGTAGAAAGGAGAGCAGAGATCCATTGCCAATAAATACTTCGATACTTCTACAACTAGATCTAAAAAGAGGAATAAATACATACATACACTTTTCAATCAATTACAATTCATTTTGATAAAGTGCATGTGCAGTTTAACCTTCCTTTTGCTCTACCAAGTAGAAAAATGCATTCATACTTTTTTGCCTTTTTCCTTGCCCTATGGCCTTTCTGAGCATATATGGATTCTTCCAGATGATTATAAACTGATACCAGCCGGGCGAACCATTGCTGAAAAGAGGGAGGTTCTGGATCTAGCCATGCAGAGGAGATACACAACCTGAATATAGCCATTGTGAAGCTTAACAACACCCCTCCCTCCTTGATACTACCATTCTCTTGTATACCCAATAGAATTAAGGTAGGGGTCATGGCTACTTTCAGCAGTAGTTTGATTCTAAAAAAGATGTGATCCATTACCAAAGTAAGAGAATTGCAGGTTGCATATATATGTACTATATCTGCCCTGTGAAGGGCACAACATGGGCAACGCGTCCCCTTTCTTTCTCCCCACTTTGCAATTCAGTATGGTGTATAATATAAAAAGAAACAAGTTTTATAAAACTGAATCTGCAATTTGGCTGACATCAGAGCATCCTGCACCATTGAAAAGGCTTGCTGAAAATGCTATTGGAAATATCTAGCTTGGTTTGCCATTTTTCACAGTACTTTGCCATATCATCCTTCATTAAATAATTCACAGAATGAAATATATTACCTATGCAGAGGGAATTTTGTTCTTTGATTTCTCTATGAATTAATTTTTAAACATTTTCCCTGGCCCTCCCCCTTCTTCAGTAGAAAAATCCTTATTTGGAGAAATGTAAAAGATTCTCTGTGGGTGAGATTGAACTTCGTTTAAATTTCATCAAAGGAAACAAAGCACGAAAATACATAAAAACACCCTATTTTGTCAATCCCACCCCAAAACCAATTGATCATACATAAATTATTCAAAATTTCTGGAAGATTCCCATTACCCTGAAGGGGATTATAAAAGTTAACCTATTTAATCCTAATAACCGATGAATAGGAACCCACGTTTTATAGGCAGTCATAAGAGTCTTAAACCTCACCCTTTTATAGTACTCCAACTCTAATTGACGCCATAGGCAGCCCCAGGCTTCAACCCCAATCAATAACTCAAATGGAGGGCAGTACCTCTGTGGTTCGCCACCAGGGTTTTCCCTTAAGAGCACTGTGTAATAAACTAAAGAGGTAGCCCAATAGTATAAACTCAAATTAGGAAGCGAGAATCCTGCTTGTTCTTGCAAAAATATGTTTTCATGTCTTTTAAACCATGGATTGGGGAAGATAAGGGGAATGACTCTCATGAAGTATAAGATTTTAGGGAGTAAACCATTTTGATTAAATTACATAGGTCCACCAATGCTGGATGTAAATTATCCAGCTTCCTCAATGTATGCATAGTTTTTTTCACTACTGGAGTTAGATTTTCATTCACAATAGCATTCAGATCAGCCCTAATTGTGACCCCCAGTTAACTGCACTCTCCACTACTCTAGTGTAAGCATGGGCGAAATTTGCGAAAGCGAACTCGCAATTCACAAAATCCGCGAATTCGTGCGAATTTGCAAATTTGCTGTTTTTGCCAGTTCGCAAGGGTTTTGTACAAGTTCGGGAACGCGTACTTACTTATGTGGTCGCAACGGTCGCAACCATGTTGTTTCTACGTGTCCAGCCTGTTTGCGACCATGTGGTTCATCGCGGCCACCCTACGGTTCATCACTGCCACCCTACGGTTCATCACTGCCACCCTCTGGTTCATCACTGCCACCCTCTGGTTTGCCACTGCCACCCTCTGTATCATCCCTGCCACCTTTGGTTCATCCCTGCCACCTTTGGTTCATCCCTGCCACCATCTGGTTCATCACTGCCACCCTCTGGTTCATCACTGCCACCCTCTGGTTCATCACTGCCACCCTCTGGTTGATCACTGCCATCCTCTGGTTCATTCCTGCCATCCTCTGGTTCATCACTGCCACCCTCTGGTTTGCCACTGCCAACCTCTGGATCATCACTGTCCCCCTCTGGTTTATCACAGCACCCTCTGGTTCATCACTGCCACCCTCTGGTTGATCACTGCCATCCTCTGGTTCATCCCTGCCACCCTCTGCTTCACCAGTGCCACCCTCTGGCTCATCACTGCCACCCTCTGTTTGATCACTGCCACCCTCTGGTTCAAGGCTGTGGATTGGGGCAGGGAGGGCTGAATGAAACTAGACACTGCCTGGGGCACACAAGGTGTCCCATGCAAAGTCCAGTTCAAACCGGTGCTGGGGCTCTCCAGCCCCGGCTCTGGTGCGATACTGGACAAAGGGAAAGGGGTGTAACCACCCCCTTCCTGGGTCCCACCCATAGGAGGGACCTAGCAGGAGATCCAGCCCCTAGATTTAGAATAAAGGTAGGAGCTGTATAGTGGAGTGGTGTGGCTCACTGTTTAGAGGCGGCAGACCCGGGAGCAGAGGACGGCCCGGGACCAGGGTTCAATTCCCGACGCGGCAGGGTCGTGGATCAGGGTCAGCGGACTCGATAATTCTCACCTCGGTGCCTACTCTAACCAGGGATCACACTCGGCAACTCTGGGCATTAGCTTGCCTCATCTCCACATCGGCCCCCCACACACGCCGGGGATGCCTGGTTTCACCTTGGAGATACCCAATAGGGACCATCTCACAGGGAAAGCCAGGACGGGTTCCCCAGCGGTCTATGGATACTCCTTCGGGAGTCTATTCTAGCGGGTTAGAAACCCGCAATTAATGCAAACCAGATCATCCTGACTGAAACTTTGAAATGAAACTCTGGACCCTTCGACATCCCACTCAATGTGGAAGACTGAAGAATCTCCTTTGTGGTCCAGGAGTGGTCACCCTGTGCAAGGAGGCACCATTAGCGCATCAAGACTTTCTTTGCCGTTGCTCCCGCCGGAGCTCGAACAACAGAGATCAACAAGACCCAGACTCCCAGACATCCAACAGCCCAATCCACAGTCCTGGCTAAGGTGAGACCCCTGGAGGCGACGAGAGAGGTGGGACCGGCCATCTTGAAGAGTTGACAAAGTGCTTCCTGTGCAGCTCCCGAGGCACCCTCGATGCTGTGCTTTGGGGTTTGAGAAGCCCCAGCCCCGAGCAGCCTGTGCTCCAAAGATCACCCCTCCACACTCACCAAGTGCTGCCTGGGGCCCTTTTGCACTTTCCTGCTTGCCGTGTTGTCTGGTCGCTTGCCCATTGACTAGTGGCCTCTGTGACAATGATTCATCAAAACTACACTGCTGGTCTGGTTGCTCCAGACTGGCCCTAGCTCCCCTGAAAAGGAGCCATCGATCTGACCTTCCCGGTCCGATTCAGAAGACATCTTCGAGTCCTGCTTGGGTTGCATTTGCCAAGGGTTGGTGACTCCAATTCAAGAACCGACACTGCCGACAGCAATGTCGTGTCCACCAGCTGGTCATGTTCGATCCTTCCTGGTCCACGTGGCAACGGAGACAAACTACTTGACAGCACCTGATTGCAATCCGACACTGACTGGTTCCGTCCTGGTTCCATCCTGGTCACTGGCTAGTGACCTAGACTCTGTCCCCTCTGCTTTCAGGTACTCTACATCTTCGATCCACCCCTGGATCCAACCGGACTCTTCTCTCCTGGCCGCCTGCAGCATCTTTACCTCCAGGCTCCATAGAACTCCACGAAGAAACCCGACGCACTTTGGCACCTATGCACCCGCTTCCTGTGGGTGAGGTAACAAGATTACACCGGTACTCCTATAGTGGTTTACACCTCTAGTGTCCTAGTTTTTAGTGGCTAAGTTCTAGTCCAGTCGGAAGACTCCTAAACCTATAACTTTCTGAGTTTTACACACCATTGACTTGTACGGTAAACGCGGACGCCTATAGACATTGCACCCGCATCCTGTGGGCCTCCTATGTCCTAACCTTCGTTAGTCCAGTGTAGGCCCAGCGATTCCCTAGGCCCTAGGCCTGATCATTGTTCGTGACGTGGTACTTATACCACTTTCTTAATATGTGGTTTGAGTGGCCACCCGGCCTATCCATAATTGTGCATCTTATTGTATGTTATACTGTGTTCTTTGTATAACGCTTGTGCTCCTGTGCTCATAAAGAGTCAAGGGGATTATTCTAGAAATAAATACATATAATTTATAATATATAACTTGTGTGGTGTCCTTTCATTTGGTATTTAAAGGATTGCATATGGTAAAACAGCTAGCTTCACATGCCCTCTTGAGTTTAGCCTAAGACTGCTATTGTCCATGCTACCACTAGGATAGCTGGTCTATAAGGTTGACTTACAACTAATCACCATAAGGGTCATTTGGACTGGTGCAAGGTGCTCACTAGAATAGTGATCATCATATACCAGGCCAACTTCTTACACACAGCATCCTCTGGTTCGCCACTGCCACCCTCTGGATCATCACTGCCAGCCTCTGTTTCATCACTGCCACCCTCTGGTTTGCCACTGCCACCCTCTGGTTCATCACTGCCACCCTCTGGTTTGCCACTGCCACTCTCCGGATCATCACTGTCCCCCTCTGTTTCATCACTGCCACCCTCTGGTTTGCCACTGCCACCCTCTGGATCATCACTGCCTCCCTCTGGTTCACCACTGACACCCTCTGGTTCACCCCTGTCACCCTCAGGTTCAGCACTCACCACTGCCACCCTCTGTTTCATCACTGCCACCCTCTGGTTTGCCACTGCCACCCTCTGGTTCATCACTGCCACCCTCTGGTTTGCCACTGCCACCCTCTGAATCATCACTGTCCCCCTCTGTTTCATCACTGCCACCCTCTGGTTTGCCACTGCCACCCTCTGGTTCACCACTGCCACCCTCTGGTTCATCACTGCTATCCTCTGGTTCATCACCTTGTGGTTCACCACTGCTACCCTCTGGTTCATCACTGCCACCCGCTGGTTCACCACTGCCACCCTCTGGTTCATCACTGCCACCCTCTGGATCATCACTGCCACCCTCAGCTTTACCAGTGCCACCCTCTGGTTCATCACTGCCACCCTCTGGTTCATCACTGTCACCCTCGGGCTCAAGGCTTCCACCCTCTGGATCATCACAGCCAGCCGCTGGTTCACCACTGCCACCCTCTGGTTCATCACTGCCACCCTCTGGATCATCACTGCCACCCTCTGGTTTGCCACTGCCACCCTCTGGTTCATCACTGCCACCCTCTGGTTTGCCACTGCCACTCTCCGGATCATCACTGTCCCCCTCTGTTTCATCACTGCCACCCTCTGGTTTGCCACTGCCACCCTCTGGATCATCACTGCCTCACTCTGGTTCACCACTGACACCCTCTGGTTCACCCCTGTCACCCTCAGGTTCAGCACTCACCACTGCCACCCTCTGTTTCATCACTGCCACCCTCTGGTTTGCCACTGCCACCCTCTGGTTCATCACTGCCACCCTCTGGTTTGCCACTGCCACCCTCTGAATCATCACTGTCCCCTCTGTTTCATCACTGCCACCCTCTGGTTTGCCACTGCCACCCTCTGGTTCACCACTGCCACCCTCTGGTTCATCACTGCTATCCTCTGGTTCATCACCTTGTGGTTCACCACTGCTACCCTCAGGTTCATCATTGCCACCCGCTGGTTCACCACTGCCACCCTCTGGTTCATCACTGCCACCCTCTGGATCATCACTGCCACCCTCAGCTTTACCAGTGCCACCCTCTGGTTCATCACTGCCACCCTCTGGTTCATCACTGTCACCCTCTGGCTCAAGGCTTCCACCCTCTGGTTGATCACTGCCACCCTCTGGTTCATCCCTGCCACCCTCTGGTTCATCACAGCACCCTCTGGTTCACCATGCCACCCTCTGGATCATCACTGTCCCCCTCTGGTTCATCACTGCCACCCTCTGGTTCATCACAGCACCCTCTGGTTCCCCCCTGATGCCACCCTCTGGTTCAGCACTCACCACTGTCACCCTCTGGTTCATCCCTGCCACCCTCTGGTTTGCCACTGCCAACCTCTGGCTCAGCACTGCCACCCTCTGGCTCATCACGATTTACAAAAAGGGGGTGGTGATGAAAAGAGTGTCTGAGTTAAACAGACCACTCTTACCCAGTCCAAAGATCAGGGCTTGATCCATCACCGTTATTTATCTCACTGCCCCATCCCAGCTCAGAACCTGGCTATATGCAAATCAGTCTGTCCCTGGCCCAGTGCATCATGGGAACAGGGCAGACTGCTGAAATGCCAGAAACCGGGGCCGAAGACGGCTGAAATGCCAGAAACCGGTCCCCGGTAGCTTGTTTCCTTCCCAGTGTAAGAATTGGCTTTTGTAGTTTGGTTTGCCCTGTTCCCATCATGCACTGGGACAGGAACAGACTAATTTGCATACAGCCAGGTTCTGAAACTGGGATGGTGCAGTGAGCTAAAAAACGGTGTTGGATCTAGCCCTGATCTCTTGACTGGGTGAGAGTATTCTGTTCAATTCAGAGACTCTGTCCCTCACCACCCCTTGTTGTAAATATCTGGCTCATCACAGCACCCTCTGGTTCACCACTGTAGATTATGGGGGGAAAGCACACCCGTCCAGCCTCAACTGAGATGAATTAATTTAGGGCTGGTTAATGTGTCACTGATTTTAATGTTCAAGTCTGGCACCTGCTTCCTTAGCTGTAAGTGCTTCCTGTTGCAGTTTAATTTTTTTTACAGGAGCATTGTGCCATACTTGTAACTATTCTCTAACCCTGCTTTGAGGGTCAGAGCAGGGTCAGAGAATAGTTGCAAGTAGGCAACTGAACTCTGGAGGGGCCCCTCAGGAAGCACTACAGGGAATGGTTACAAATTAGCTTGAACTTTTGCACCTGCTAAGTGCTTTCAGTTTTCCAAAATTCGTTTTTCTGCCATTTCGCGAGATTCGCGCGAAATCGAACTTGCAATCCGAGAATTTGTGCGAATTTGCGGATTTCTTTTTTTGCGTGTTCGCGCTTTTTTTGCTACTTCGCGGACCGCTTGCAGCGCACCGACCCGAGGTTGCCCATGCGGTAGTGTATGGGCGCGGCCATCTTGTTTGCGTGACGTGTTTCCGTTTCCGGCCGGTAGTTGCATGCTCGCGTTGTATGCGGCGCGCGATTACGTATTCTCGGGCGTTTTCGCGTCCTCGCAAGGGAAATATCGCGCAAACTTACCCACGCGGTCCTCAATGGGCACGACCATCTTGTTTTTCATTCATTGCATGGTTATGTGCATGCTTTCTAATCCTCCTTTCATCTGTGCAATCCTTTGTTTCTTTGGACTATTTTTTGATCTTTTCTACTCTATATCTATCCCTTTTTTTTCTAGATCTATATTTTGTGTTTTTTTCAACTTTTAGTTACTTTTAAAGCTACTTTAAAAAAAAATGTACTTTACTTTTTCCCTATTCTTTCCTTTTTTTTTTCTTCCTGCTGTACAGGACCATGGCAAAGGGAGCCGGGAAGGATAAGGGGAAGGGTCCCGCACCCCGTACCCGGCTCCCATGTGGGCATTGCGGGGGGAGATCTTTAGCGCGGAGAAGGTGGCCGCACTGGTTTTTTATGTCCAGCGCCGCCTCCCCAAGACCATCGCGGCAGGCGGCTGGATCTCTGGCGGGTACGGGCTCCGGGAGCGTCGGAAGCGGTGGGAGAAAGTGTGCCGGGCCATGTATCAACACTCTCGGGTCTGGTGCACCTACAACCAGGCCACACACCGGTGGTCCGAGATCCTGGACCGTGAAAGCGACCTGCTCGACCAGCTAGGTGTCGAGATCCCCGGTCTTGGTGAGTAGTAGTAGCTATTTAATCACTACTCTGTTTTCTCCTGCTCTATGTGTTATCATATTGCGATTTTTTTTTTTTGTTTCCGAAGAGCAATAATGCTGCCGATTACATTGTAGGTAAATTATGTTTTAAAATGTTCTGTGATTGCATTTCAGGTGCACTGCTCTCCTGCTCAGTGGCGGTGCTACTATGCTTATTTGTTTTCGATTTTTTTGTGTTCATTTCATTGGCCTGAGTAATTATGTAGGAGTGTACTTTACAGAACTGCGTAATGCTAGACACCAAGGGGCAGATTTACAATTACTGGCGCATCCCTGCAAATTAGGAGGGATGTGCCAGTAATTGTGTTCCACGCCTCCACCACCCATGGTGCGCCGCATTTACAATCCGGCGCACCATGGGGCAAAAACGACACAGAAGCGTCAAGCATCTGTGTCCTAAAATCAGCGCATTGCTGGAGTTGCGTAGCAACCACGACGAAGCTCCAGCAATGCTCTTGGGTGCCCTATCTCCCCAATGCTGCGTCAAGCCGTACGTCTGCTTCAAGCAGCCGCAGGGTTTAGAGTGACGCAGCATTGGCCTAAAAGTGACTGAGTGAAATCTTGTAGATTTCACTCAGCCACTTTTAGGATGCGTTCCTGCGCAGGAACGCCCTCCCTTGCGCCGGAACGCCCCCTGATGGCGCAGGGCTTTACAACGTGATGCATCTCCCAGATGCGTCACGTTGTTAATATACCCCGCACCATGGCGCCTCTTTTGTGCTGCCGCTGCGTCACAAAAGTCACGCAACGACGGAGCAAAAGAGCCGCAAGGGACTTGTAAATCTGCCCCTAGAGACTCAAGTCAAGTCCTTCCTTTGTACACCTGCCACTAATTAGAGTGGTGGTGGATTGATAGTTTGAGTATTTTAATGACTGGTTATGAAGTAGAAAACTTACTTTTTAGTTTTCTCACTGGTCTGGAATCACGATGGACTTTGTCTGTCACTTCGCGTGCTGCGGAGTGCTGCCTGCCAGTCCTAGTCGAACCTTTTTGTAGTTGGTTTAGTGAGTTACATAACTTTCCAAGTCGACGGTCCGCGAATCCAGCAATACTAATATCCTAGTAGACCACAGCAGATAGGTCAATAAATGTAGTGCAATTGTTGTCTATTTGATATTTCCCCGAAATAATTTGTTATTGTTCTTTTGAAATGTTTGATTTGGTTGACAACAATCACCCATGGTTGGGTCGTTCTTTCATGTTGTACATCAGCTCCCCCCAAGGGCAAGAGGACAGAGGAGGAGGAGGAGGTAGCGGCGCCGGCGGACGAGGACCAAGAAGGCCAGGATCGGTCCGGCGAGGGCTCCTCTGCTGGCCCCAGTAAGTTTTCATGTTAATATTAATGATTATACTTCCCTACCTTTTAGAGTACCTAATTTTTACTAACGTTCCTCGTTCGATTTTTCCTACATCGTCTTTGATCTTCTTGTAGACTGTTTCTAAATTCTTATCCTGCCTCTACTATGACTCCCTGTGGTACTACTAGATTATTATTATTAGTCTGTCTGTGTAGCTAACTAAGCTTGCACAGTTGGCAAAAGGTGTTAAACGAAACTCCCATTCTATTCACCAATAGCTCTATGCACTGAGTGCAGTCCTCTGGGTTGTCCATAATGTCTTTTGAAGTCTTCTAAATGTTTATGCTTTGACAATTCCCAACAAGAAACTGTCATTGACCACCAAGAAAGAATAAGATACTAGTTTACTTTTTGATTGGATAGGAGGACAATCCATAATACTATTGTTGCAGTGACAATTCTGTACAAACAGAACTATGACACTAAATAGTGCATCGTTTATCAATTTATAATAGGCACAGTTAGACTTTCCACATACCTCAGTCATAACAGAATTTGAACCCCCCATCTCCTCACTGACTAGCTAGTGTGACAGAGTCATTTAGCTCCCTAATTCATCAATGATTGATCCCCAATGATGATTATCCAACCCAGGACATAAGACTACGGAGTCAGAGTCCAGAACTGTCAGAGCCAACGACTCATGCTTGCAAATTGCAAACCCTTTCGCTCACTCATTCATGACTAAAAACCACAGAGTCTATGTAAGTTTTAAAGCTTTATTAAAACTAAAAACATTTATTAAAATCAAGTTCATCATACAACATAAACGGTGGATTGAAAATGGAAAAAGTGCTTAGTGATTTCACACATTAATTGTGGGCGAGCCCTCACCTGGTTGGAACTTCAAATCTTCTTTGTGGTGCTGAATCGTTGCTGACTCCGTCCTAGTGATGATGATCTGATGTTGTTCTTGTTCTTAGAAGGGAAGCTTCTGTTTGTTATGAGAAAAACGGTGCATGTTAAAAAGCAAGCATTCATCAGTTGTGCCAAAAACTGTAGCAAGACAAGCAACACCCTTCCCTGAAAAAAAGTGCAATTTTTAGTTTTGACTAGACAGTCACAAATTATTACATTTGTTTGTGTAGTCGTAGTGACATTTTTTCATTCCCAGACAAAATACTAGGGAGCGGTGTATATGGCATCTAAGAATCTGAAATGTATTTTCTAGGCGGAACATCGGCAGAACCATCCACCGGTGCCGGGGCCAGTGCGGAGGTGGGCACTCCTGGGGCAGAGGCGGTGCAACAGCCAGCGGAAGCTGCCGTGGGGGATGCCACGGGAGTGGCGGACAGTGGTAAGCTATTATATTCCTTACTTATTGAGATAACAGATGGCAGAGTGTGCTCTCTGCACGGGTGTATATTGTACAGTACAAGTATACTATACTGTTAAGAAGACTTACAAATTTAGAACTAAGTTTTTATTAACCAGGTAGTAGGCTCCTCTAAATTGACTTCAACTCAGCTGTGAAAGTTTTTTCGAGAATCCAAGTCAGATTAGAGATCAACTTAATGGATGGTATGAACGAAAAGGGAAAGAAGGGTGTAAGTAAGTGTGGAAGGACGAGCAAGTTAAAAAGTAATGATGACTGGCAAAGAATGATGCGTGTTTTTGAATGCTGCTCGAGGTGGCTGGGAATATGATGCATGGCCGGTTGAAGGATGAAGCAAGGATGGGTGGAAGGAGAAAGGAAAGAGGACTGCCTGGGTGGGTGAAACAGAAACTGTATGTGTGCGCAATATATCCTTTGATCCTTTGGTTGAAATTCAAATGCAAGTCAAGCACGGATGCATGGCTTGCGGTTTCCAAAATAAAATGAAAACGTTGTTTCCCCGTGAGAAAAAGTAAGGTTTGTCCACTTGAGACATTAAGAAGAATGATTGACATTTACTTTGAATGGATGGATGCCTGTATCATGGTACTATCTGACTCATAGATAGCATATGTGTATGTAGAGAGAGTAGACGGTCACTGGATGAACTAAGTGTTACTTTGAAGAACATGTAACACCGCACCCACACATCCGTTCCAGTGTAGGAAAGGCAAGAAAAAGAAGTTGTCATTTTTCCGAATACTACCATGAATAGTAGCAGTACTTTGTATTGCTAGCACAGCATATATCTGGCGATTACGGGGGCCACTCACTACCTCTGTTAATAATTTTAGTACAACTCTGTCATTCATGTGTGGCCTATCAGTGTTCACTCAATAAAAAAGAAATCACCTAAAGTCATCCCATATGTAATCAAATACATATCCTGTGAAGGGACAGATAATCATGTTATTTATCTTCTTCATTTTCCTTTTCTAGTAGTCATTGGCACTGTAGGGTGAAAGTTAAATAAATTAAGCAGTAGCCCTTGTAACAGAGTATTCTCAGTGCCACCCGTGATAGAAAAGTAAGAGCTTCACCACCTGCATGTACTGGACTGGTACAGTAACGCAAGCCCGTGTCATCATGGCGTGCGTCTGTTTTTTTCGGGTACAAGTTGACTGCGCTGGCATTATGCCGACTTCCAGAAGTTGACGTACCAATTTCGCTAAACAAGAGAGAAGAAGAAGAATAAGACTGGTGTACTGTCATAGTCGACTCTAATGTAGTGAGTCCATAGTGTTCATGGAATTGATTCCTGAAACTCCCACTAATGTTAGAGCAAAGCTGAAGAAGTGGGAGTTTAGATAGATACAGGCCACAAATGTTATGTACTGTGCTTGCAAGTTGCTAGTTCTACCGTAACACAACTTTCTGCTGAATTATTTTGTGTTAATCTTAAAGAGCATTGGTTACAGACTATGTTTTTCTTTCTTCATGTAGATGCTCCTTCCAAACTGTCACAAAAGGAGTTGGCTAGACGGGCCCGGCAAAGGAAACTGGAGGTGACTGTCGCCGAATATCGGTGGCTGGTGGCCCAGGAGGAGGAGGAAACACAGTCGCAGACCACCACAACATCTACAGGGACAGCTGCATCCTCCTCCGTGCTCCCTGGGTCAGCCAGTCAGCGCAGGCCTCCAGCGGTATGGAGCCGTGGTACCGCAGCCACCCGCCACCGCCAAGCAGCCAAAAAATCAGCTGCCCCCCACAGCAGGTGCAAGGCACGCGTGCACCGCCTAACACTCAGGGTGTCCCACCTTGAGCAGGAGCAGAAGAAGCTGAGAATCCTGCTCAAGAACCTCCGCAAGGAGCATGACCACTTGGGCCAGAAAGTACGTCTCCGGCGGCATTAGAGAAGGAGAGACTGTCCCTTGCCCCTTTTTTAAAGACTTTTGGGGGGTGGGAATTGGGAGTTGGATTTTTTGGACTTTGGGGACTTTTTATTTCACAGACATTCTCTGGGGTTAGGGAGTGGGGGTGGGTCGGGTCTTGCGGGATAGTTTATTTTTGTTAGGGATATAAATAAATATTACTTTCAACTATAGCATACGTGTTTTTACTGCAGTTGAGGCTGGAGGGGGGGTTAACTGTAAGTTTGTTTCCCGGAAACTTAAGTGGCTTCTGGATTCAAATTGTGTAAGTAATTGCCCAAATGTTTACAAAAGTAAGTGCCTCTCACAGAGTTAGTGAATTCAATTGTCCTAGGACTTTACTATTACTACTGCCAGTCTCTCGGCTCTCCTAGTACTCCATTATTCTTGCTCCCCCCAAATGCTTATCTTACCTGTAATTCGTGTTTGAAATTAGGGCTAGGCACAGGGCTTGGCGGTTGAAATGGCATCATTGCGGTGGTACTAGTGGTGGTACACAGTGGCAGTTGCAGCATATGAAAAAAAAGAAATTGAAATCTTGATTGGCCTTAGTAGAGCATTAGAACGGTACGATAGATACTATAGCACGTGACAGTACACTATACCAGTGCCAAAATGTAGCCTTACAAATGCCAAAGTATTGAAAGTATAACTACTACTTGTGTGCAATTTGACATTGGCTACTGCTACAAGAAATAGTACTGAAGGTGAAGGACACAGCAGCGTAATCATTTGCCACGTGTAGGAGGAGGATGTTCTTCATGATCAATCCATTTCATGGCGCCCATGAAAATCTGCTTTGATTTGCCAATAGTCATGGGTCTGTGTCAAGCTGACTAAGATTATGGGCCAGATGTAGGAGAGAAAATACCGGTCGGTAACGGCCGATTTCGGCCGTTACCGACCGGTATTTAGGATTTGGCATGTATGGGCCATAATTTTACAGAATCGGTAAATTTACCGATTCAGTAAATTTACTGATTCTGTAAAATACCGAAATGGTAATTTTACCGATTCGGTAAATCCACATGTAGGTGACACTCCTAAGAGTGTCACAGGCCCTTAAGAATAGGTATTTTACCACCCAATCCAATTGGGTGGTAAAATACCGAATTCAGGTGTGCAAGCACATCTGTGCATGCACACCTGTGCAATGTGACACACAGACATGCCCTTAGGGCATGTCTGTGTGCCACATGGCACACTAGTCCGGAATTGGGGTGCTAGAGGGTATCAAAGTGACACCCCCTGCACCCTTGCAGGATTCGGTATTTACCGATTCGGTAAATACCGAATCGGTATTGCCCATTGATTCCTATGGGCTTCATGGCCCATAGGAATTAATGGGCAATACCGATTCGGTATTTACCGAATTGGTAAATACCGAATCCTACCAATTCGGTAATTCTCAAATTCGAATTACCTACATCTCCCCCCTTCATATTTACCAACTCTTAAATACCGAATCGGTAAAATTCGGTATTTAAGAGTCAGTAAATATGAATTACCTACATCTGGCCCTATGTCCTTTGATTCCTTCACCAGCCTTGAAATGTAATTTATTTTCAGTTGCTATGACCTTATCCTCCCCAGCAAGTGTGTGGAATTATTGCTGTCATTTACTCACACATCAATGAAAACCACACAGCCCGGGGGAAGAGGGTTAGGGTTTGGAAATTGGATGGGAATGTTTTTTTTTGGGAAAGTTTTGTTGTGAGAGAGGAAAAAAAAACACAGCATGGACAAACAACAAATGAAGATAAACACATCTTTGGATACAAAGATATCCATACAGGGGCATAAAGGAAGTGCTTGCACTTCTGAAGGCATGAAGTTGATTGCTACATGGATGGTTAGGTTACTTTAACTCAGTAGAACTTTATAATGAATGAAAGAATGCGACAGTACAGGGCTGCAGTAATTATGCGTTTTCACTCTCCTATCTCTGCACTCGGAGAAACACTTTGTTCATTAAATTAGTTTGAAAAATAGCAAAGTAAAAGTATACAATGGCTGGAGGGATGAATTTAGAAGCAGAGAGCAAAGAAATGCCGAGTCACACTCAAAGAAGTTCACAGCAATAACATTACTTAAAAGATAAGTAGAAATGAATGGATACTGTTACTGTATGTTGTTGTACTTGTCCTGTTGAATTTGGGAAGTTGCATGCATCAGGCCATTCCTCTTATTTGCGGTACTCCTCCGTTCCATCTGACGCTCCGTCGATCAATGTTGGTGACCAGAAGACACCCTGTCCACTGCCTGCCTGGCGGATGCTGAATTGCTGGTCGCTAATGTGAAGCCTGACTTCATCCTTTGTTCCATTGCACAGGGTGAAAGCCGCCCTGTAAATGTTGATGGAAAAACAGGAAGTGATATTAAAACACCACCGAGAAAAAAATATAAGGTACGTACGCTGTGTAGTGCAAAAAGTCACACTTTCAGTTTCAGAATCGACAGTAGAATAGTTTCGAAAGGGCGTACTCTGAGTCTCCTTTTGAAGGATAAATAAGTGTGGGCGAATTTTGCGGATCTTTCCCCTCAAGCTAGGTGTAGTGTAAACTAAGATTTTAGAACAAAATTAGACCTTCCCAGCAGTGCACCCAGACCCTTAAACACAGACGCTAAAATGTAGAATACCCCCAGTCAGACCCCAAAATGGTGCGATACTGCTACCTGTCTGAGGCCTAGTGGAAAATGGTGACAAAACGTACTTTGAAAGTAAAGTAGGCCCAAATCGGAAATCCCCCCTTTCCCACCGTGGATGTTCTTCAAACAACTTGCAACCAAAATTAGACATTTCTCAACAAGTGCTCCACCAAGAGTAGACCCCAGAACCCAGTTGGAAAAATCTCAAACACCCCCAAACACATGCAATACTGCTAACCCTAACTAGCCCTAAGTTAAAAATAATGTCAAACGCTTTCTTCAACTAGGCCCTTCTCCCCTTTGCCACCATGGATTTGCTTCAAACCTCTTGCAATCAAAAGTATCCATACCCAGCGTTGCTCCAAGACCCCAAAACTAACCCCCAAACACCAGGAAGCCCTCCAAACAGCACCCCAAAGAGAAGCAAGTGAGCAAAAACCTAAAAACTTTTTCACCTCCGATTTTCTCCAAAGCACTTTTATCCGGTATTAGACATTCCCATCAATGGCCCCAGACCCGTCAACCCAGGTGGAAACAAGTAGAAGACCCCCAAACAGCCAAAAAGCAAAAATACAAAAATGGGGACTTAGACATTTTTAGGCAAATTTCCAAAATCACTCCACGCGCGCTCTGCAGCTAGGCCCTAACTCCCCTTTGCCACCATGGATTTGCTTCAAACCTCTTGCAATCAAAAGTATCCATACCCAGCATTGCTCCAAGACCCCAAAACCCACCCCCAAACAGGCCCCCAAAAACTCAAAAGTGAGCGAAAACTCTAAAAAGTGAAAACCTTTTCACCATGTATATTATCCAAAACACTTTTATCCGGTATTAGACATTCCCAACAATGGCCCCAGACCCGTCAACCAAGGCGGAAACAAGTAGAAGACCCCAAAACAGCCAAAAAGCAAAAATACAAAAATGGGGACTTAGAAATTTTGAGGCAAATCTCCAAAATCACTCCGCACGCGCTCTGCAGCTAGGCCCTAACTCTCCTTTGCCACCATGGACTTGCTTCAAACCTCTTGCAATCAAAAGTATCCATACCCAGCATTGCTCCAAGACCCCAAAACCAACCCCAATCACCAGGAACGCCCCCAAACAGGCCCCCAAAAACACAAAAGTGAGCAAAAACTCTAAAAAGTTAAAAACTTTTTCACCATGTATTTTATCCAAACACTTTTATCTGGTATTAGACCTTCCTAGCAATACCCCCAGACCCGTCAACCCAGGTGAAAAAAAGTAGAAGACCCCCAAACAGGCAAAAAGCAAAACCGGAAAAATCACTCCAAGCGCGCTGTGCAGCTAGGCCCTAACTCCCCTTTTCCACCATGGATTTCCTGAAAAACAAATGCATTCAACATTAGACTGTGCCAGCAGTGCTCCCAGACCCCCTGACCCAGCACCACAAATCTAGAACACCCCCAAAGAAACCCCAAAAACCTGCAATACTGGTATATTCAAAACATGGCAAATTGTGCTGTTCACAAAAAACAAACAGCAATTGGTTTCAACAGAGACAGACAGCCATTGCTGTCCACTGCATGCCATCTTCTCATTATTCATTACCTGTTCTACTTTTTGTCCGCATCTTCTTCGGAAAGTGAAGGCCCACAGGGCAGCCTCTCCTTTAAATTTCAGAAGTAGGTCTGTCAACAATCAGCAAGCATGTAGTCAGTCAGTTATTTCAGTCCCACATGAGGGGACTCGTCTACGAAGACAAAGTTTGTTTTTTCTCCATAATCCATCCATCTGCCTTGAGGGAAATGGATAGTTGGAGTCTGGAGGAGGAGGATAGAGGAGCATGATTGAGTTGTGAACTTGTGAACATCTGAATGCAGACTGCGGCACCTTCAAATCAATAAGGAAAATAAGATGAAGACAGTGCTGATGATGGACTTATTGTGATTAGGTGATTAGAGTTTTGTTGTGGTAAAAGTAGCAAAACAAAGAAAGACACACAGGAATAAAAGTGAATAAGTAATTTTCAGGCCTCGGTGTCAGGGAAGCAGAGCTCGTCCTCCAAGTCTACGAATTGAGACAGGAGTAGGTCTGGTGACCGAGAAGAACTTCCGTCTGCGTCACCTAAGTCGGTGTCCTCTTCTTCCTGTGTGCATTCACGTATTTTGTAATCGGGTGGTATGAAGTGCTGATTCATCTTGATTATTGTTAACCTCTACACATGTTTGGGCAAAAGGCGGGTCCTTTTTGAAGTAACAATGGCACCAGCAGCACTGAAAACACGTTCAGAAGACACACTTGCGAGTGGGCAAGACAAATAATTTAGAGCCAGGTTGGTGATCAGTCGCCATACAGAGCTTTTCATATACCAATATCCCAATGGGTTCTCACTATGACAGACCTCTGTTGGGTCATCCAGATAGGCCTGCACCACCGACTCAAGGTTCTCCAGGGTTGATCCACTTTGCGTACCATCTGCGACCTTTTAATCATTGGACCGAGCTAACCCTTGCTGAGTTAGCCAATCCCCTTCCGACAATATTTGTTTGCGGCCTGGTGCAGGTGAGGATGATGATATGGTTGCTGGTGTCGTTAACGGCTGTGGGGGAAAGTGACTTCCTTCGGCCATGGATTGAGAAGTGGAACTTGATGCCGGATAGCCTGCTGATTCAGTTGTACTTGTGCTGCCTCCTTGAAGGTTCTTCCGCTCTCCTTCGAACTGAGTGGCTGCGACAGCTAGCCAATGTTTGTACTTTGAAACATCTGCTTCATCAAAAGGAATGAATGCTTTGCTAGCCACTGCCTTTTTGTACCGTGGATCAAGAATAGTGGCACAAATGTAATGTTGTTCTGTATGTATCTTTTTAAGCCTTTCATTGTCAAGTAGGCGCCTTAATATCTTCTCCGCCAAATCATATGCTTCTCGCTTTTCACCATCATCTCGGAACGTTGAACACACCTCCTTCACTTCAGTTGGTGCTCTAGCATGCGCAACAATGGGATAGCTTTGCTCAAAGAACAGTCCTCCCTGCTGACTTCACGCGTGAAGAGCTCAAAAGGACGAAGCATGTCTGTCAGGCTTGCAGTTATCTTCCATTCCTCCAACTCTAGCCTCATGTCTTTATGAGTAAAACCCAGTTTAAACACAAACTCATGTATTACCTCCCACTGCTCAGACAGACGCTCAAGCATGTAAAAGGTTGAGTTCCAACATGTTGCCACCTCCTGGATTAGCCCTTTGACTGGCAGTTTACGTTCATATTGAAGGCTCCTCAGCTGCTTCCGGGCCTTAAAAGAATGGCTGAAATGTGTGCAGATTCTTCGGCAGATGGTCAGTAATTTGACGACTGGCGCTTCTGTTTTCAAGAAGGCTTGCACCACGATGTTAATACTGTGCGCCAAACCCGGCACTCTGAAATAGCCGCCATCCTCCATGGCCTTAACTATATTACTGGCATTATCTGTGGAAACATAACCAACCGTGCGATTTCTTGGATGCAGCCATTCATTGACCTTCCTGTTACACTCATCCAAAAGGTGAGGTGCAGTGTGAGATTTCTCCATGCCAAACATGCCTACTGTTACATGTTTGCGAGTAGCTTGAAAAACTTCCTCCGTGTCAACATCTTTGTGTTTTAACTGTTTTTCGACTCCTGCAAAAGAGACCCAGTGTGCTCATGGGCTTGGCAACTGGCCCACATGTCTGTTGTCATGTGGATAGTGTGAACAGCACTCTTCAGAATAGCTGCGCTAATCACCTCCAGCACATCTTGATGTAGTGCTGGAACAGCAACCCTTGCAAAATAGGACCGGCTAGGAACCTTCCATTTAGGGCAGACTGTTGCCACCAATTCACGAAAACCCACCCCTTCCACGAAAGAGAAAGGGAGAAGGTCCAGCGCTAGCATTTTAGCCAGCTTAGCGTTATACAGACGCACCGTTGGGTGGTTGCGTTCAAATGGCGGTTCTGACCAAAACATGCTGGTAATGGTGGGCTGGACCCTTTTACGTGATGATGATGATGATGATGATGATGCTGACTTCAAACCAGTTACGCTCAGTGATTTAGTTTTTGGCATTGGAGTCTGTCCCAGACTCCTAGTGTGCCTCATACATGTTGCAGGGGTAGAGGGTGTGGGCGCTACCACTGCAGTGCTGCTGCCAGGGGTACTGGGTGTACCAGAAAAAATGGCTGTCGCTTCTTCACTTCCCCCCTGCACGATCAGCCTCTCATCCTCATCAGATGCAATATCAAGGGATACACTTGGATTTGTTTTGGCTTCCTCGATGTCACTTAGGTGCTTATACCACTGGATAGGGTGGTGTTGTTTGAGATGACCTCTCTGGCCTCCGGTACCATAGTTGGCACCAAGCTTGCCCCGACTAACTAATACTTTACAAATCGAACAAACGACCATGTTTTCCGCCTTTTTGCTAACAGTAAAGAAGTCCCAAACTGGGGACTGGAGATGTCTGCTGGTGGTGGAGGAGCTACTTTGACTTTTAATGCCAGATGAAGTGGAGGATGGGCGTGGCTGAATTTGTTTCTGTAGGTGACTTACAGCACCACTACTTGAGGTAATGGAGGTCGAGCTGGATGGAGGCCCCTGCCGGCCCTTCTGACGAGAAAATATGGAAGCTGTAGGTCGTTTTGGTGTTGTAGTTAACTGCGTTGGTGGTGGTACCAGTGCCACGCCGCCCACATGATCATCCCGCTCAGCAGCCATTTGGGATAGGGTGAAAATGTTAGTCTGCTGCATGCCCGCTGGGGCTGGAGTGACGTCTGTGATGACTGGGTCGTCATCAGACTGTTCATCAGCAGCACAAGGCACCACTTCTTGTTCATCGTCATCACCCATAAGTCGAAGCCTTGCGGGAACCTTCCTTTTAGGCTTAGCTACCTTTGTCGGCTCATGGCGTGCCTCACTTTCAGACTGCATTTGTGGGTTCCAATCAAGATCAAGGTCATCAGAATGAACGAGGCTTGAAGAAGAACTTGTAGTAGTAGTAGTAGCCTTCCTTGACCTTTTTCTTGCTGAGGATCTGGTAGACAATGGTGGATCATCATCAGGAGGAGTGCCTTCCTCGGATGATACCTCCGCTTCAACATCAATTTCCTGATGTACCCCTACTTCTGGAGGAACAAGCGTTTTAGGCAGTTGTGCCGCTCCATGAACCTCTACTTGCACCTCTCCAGGCACCTCTACTTGCGCCTCTCCTTGTGCATGTACTTGCACCTCCCCTTGCCCATGTACTTGCGCCTCTCCTTGCCCATGTACTTGCGCCTCTCCTTGCCCATGTACTTGCGCTTGTACTAGTTGCACTTGTGGTTGTTGTTGCGGCTGTGGTTGTTGAACACTTGCCAGCTGAGTTACACCCGGCGTTGATTGGATGGTACTTTCTTGTGATGAGCCAACATCACTGGTCGATGGTGATTGAGAAAGTAAAGTGGCTGCCTCAGCAGCACTCATGGTCTTGGACCTAAGTTGGCGTGGTGGCACTGAGCCCAATGAAGTTGAGGTGCTGCTTCCAGCTTGGTCCCCGGCAGGCACCGCTGCTGCTGCAGGCGTACTTGTTTTTTCCCAAAAAAGGTGTCAGTGGGCACACCAGTCACCTTGGTAGGTGGTGCCACTTGCTTCTTCTGCTCCTTCTTACTGGCAGTGGCACTGGCAAGTTTTTTCGCTGAGGCGCTATGGCTAACTTTCTTTGGGGCCATCTTCTTGAGATGTCAGAACAGCAGGCCGCAGTTGCACGAGTAGCAGAGTTGTCTTGTCTGTGGCCACACGTGACGTCACGTGATGTTGTGCTGCACACACCGCTGCAGGACTTCTTCCTGGCACTGGTGGTTCTCTTGTGCACCTAAAAGCAATGGAAGCCAGAGGAACATCAGTTATACACCCCAAAAAGTCGAAAAACACTCAAAAATCACCACAATCCCATGCCATCCATGCCCTCAATGATGTTTAAATTCAAGACACCCCGCAGAAAGACTAGGCCCATGCACCACTGAGTACCCCTGGGCATAATGGTTAAAAGCAAGGCAAACTGGATGCAGGCCTTAGTACCCTGCCTGGCTTCAAAATGGCCCCTTGACCCCCACCACATGGCCAGGCCCTGCCTGTACCAGGCCTCAAAATGGCCCCCACCCACATGGCCAGGCCCCAACAACACCCCAAAATGTCGAAAAACACTCAAAAATCACCACAATCCCATGCCATCCATGCCCTCAATGATGTTTAAATTCAAGACACCCCACAGAAAGATTAGGCCCATGCACCACTGAGTACCCCTGGGCATAATGGTAGAAAGCAAGGCAAACTGGGTGCAGGCCTGAATACACTGCCTGGCTTCAAAATGGCCCCTTGACCCCCACCACATGGCCAGTCCCTGCCTGTACCAGCCCTCAAAAAGCCCCCCACCCACATGGCCAGTCCCCAACAACACCCCAAAAAAATCAAAAAACACATAAAAATCACCACAATCCCATGCCATCCATGCCCTCAATGATGTTTAAATTCAAGACACCCCACAGAAAGACTAGGCCCATGTACCACTGAGTACCCCTGGGCATAATGGTTGAAAGCAAGGCAAACTGGGTGCAGGCCTGAGCACACTGCCTGCCTTCAATGGCCCCTTGACCCCCAGCACATGGCCAGGCCCTGCCTGTACCAGCCCTCAAAATGGCCCCCACCCACATGGCCAGTCCCCAACAACACCCCAAAAAATCTAAAAACACATAAAAATCACCACAATCCCATGCCATCCATGCCCTCAATGATGTTTAAATTCAAGACACCCCACAGAAAAACTAGGCCCATGCACCACTGAGTACCCCTGGGCATAATGGTTGAAAGCAAGGCAAACTGGGTGCAGGCCTGACAACACTGCCTGCCTTCAAAATGGCCCCTTGACCCCCAGCACATGGCCAGGCCCTGCCTGTACCAGCCCTCAAAATGGCCCCCACCCACATGGCCAGTCCCCAACAACACCCCAAAAAATCGAAAAACACATAAAAAACACCACAATCCCATGCCATCCATGCCCTCAATGATGTTTAAATTCAAGACACCCCACAGAAAAACTAGGCCCATGCACCACTGAGTACCCCTGGGCATAATGGATGAAAGCTAGGCAAACTGGGTGCAGGCCTGAGCACACTGCCTGCCTTCAAAATGGCCCCTTGACCCCCAGTACATGGCCAGGCCCTGCCTGTACCAGCCCTCAAAATGGCCCCCACCCACATGGCCAGTCCCCAACAACACCCCAAAGAATCGAAAAACACATAAAAATCACCACAATCCCATGCCATCCATGCCTTCAATGGTGTTTAAATTCAAGACACCCGACAGAAAGACTAGGCCCATGCACCACTGAGTAGCCCTGGGCATGATGGATGAAAGCTAGGCAAACTGGGTGCAGGCCTGAGCACACTGTCTGCCTTCAAAATGGCCCCTTGACCCCCAGCACATGGCCAGGCCCTGCCTGTACCAGCCCTCAAAATGGCCCCCACCCACATGGCCAGTCCCCAACAACACCCCAAAAAATCGAAAAACACATAAAAATCACCACAATCCAATGCCATCTATGCCCTCAATGATGTTTAAATTCAAGACACCCCACAGAAAAACTAGGCCCATGCACCACTGAGTACCCCTGGACATAATGGATGAAAGCTAGGCAAACTGGGTTCAGGCCTGAGCATATTGCCTGCCTTCAAAATAGCCCCTTGACCCCCAGCACATGGCCGGGCCCTGCCTGTACCAGCCCTCAAAATGGCCCCCACCCACATGGCCAGTCCCCAACAACACCCCAAAAAAGTCGAAAAACACATACAAATCACCAAAATCCCATGCCATCCATGCCCTCAATGATGTTTAAGTTCAAGACACCCCACAGAAAGACTAGGCCCATGCACTACTGAGTACCCCTGGGCATAATGGATGAAAGCTAGGCAAACTGGGTGCAAGCCTGAGCACACTGCCTGCCTTCAAAATGGCCCCTTGACCCCCAGCACATGGCCAGGCCCTGCCTGTACCAGCCCTCAAAATGGCCCCCACCCACATGGTCAGTTCCCAACAACACCCCAAAAAATTGAAAAACACATAAAAATCACCACAATCCCATGCCATCCATGCCCTCAATGATGTTTAAATTCAAGACACCCCACAGAAAGACTAGGCCCATGCACCACTGAGTACCCCCGGGCATAATGGTTGAAGGCAAGGGAAACTGGGTGCAGGCCTGAGCACACTGCCTGCCTTCAAAATGGCCCCTTGACCCCCAGCACATGGCCAGGCCCTGCCTGTACCAGCCCTCAAAAGGGCCCCCACCCACATGGTCAGTTCCCAACAACACCCCAAAAAGTCGAAAAACACTCAAAAATCACCACAATCCCATGCCATCCATGCCCTCAATGATGTTTAAATTCAAGACACCCCACTGAAAGACTAGGCCCATGCACCACTCACTACACCTGGGCCTACTGGCTAGTGAGGCTTTACAGGCAACCCAAAATTAAAAAAAAATCAACATATAACAGTGAGCTAAAATTCCATGACATAAATGAGAATTAAGTAAAAAAAAAATCATAGAAACAGTTGTATCATGCACCCATGACTAACCCTGGGCCTACTGGATGGTGTGGCTACCCACCACAATATATATTTTGTTAAAGTTGTGAAAAAAGTTTTAGAACTGTAGTTGCCTCAATTGCAATGCTCCAAACAAACAACACCAACTTACTTGTAAAATCTCAAGTCCAAAAGTGATCCAAACTCCATAGTCCAAAAAGTCCTCAAATACAAATCCAGCAGCAGTCACAGAAAATAATCCTTCCAGCTCAACAGCCAAATGAAAAATGACCAGTACATGCACAAAACACTGGGAGGAGCCTGCTGGACAGGAACAGGAAGTTGGAGACTCTGAGGCACTTCCTTCCTCCCACCCCACCCCAAAAAATGGACTCCTGCACCAGAAAGTGCAGTCAAATGTCAATCTGAGGAGTTATTCTGATCAAAATCATCATTTTCACAAGGTTTATGCTTGCGGTAGATTTCTTGTGCAAAATTGCAATCTCGGGTACGCGAGCTGTTCAACCCTCCCGCCAGAAGTCAGCTGCGCGCCGTTGCGGGCATTTATGACGGACTCGCGTTCGCTGTGCAAGATGGCAAGCCGCGATGACGTAATTGCGTTCGAAAAACTCTCGCGCGGTCACGCAGCAAGATCGAAAATGGCGCAGCACACGCAAAACCGGGAGAAAAACCACTCGGCAGGCTCAAAGTCAACGCCGCACGCTCGATATTGTATTTTTCAAGCGCGACCAAGCAAAATAATTCATAGCTTGTGAATTATTGGGTAAATTTGCGAGATTCACGGATCGCGAAATCGTCAAAAATTCGCAAATTCGCCCGCGAAACGGATTTTACGCCCACGCTTACTCTAGTGTTGATTAATTGGCAAGTTCATTAATGATAATCAGAGTTTTTCCCTCATTCAGAGAGTACCCAGAGATCTGTTTCAGAAAATGAATCAAGTGACGCCTACCATGCCGCTGGAATGGGACTACAATTCCCATAATACTTGGTCATAGGATGGGCTACAATTAGGATTTACGCACACTGGACTGTTTGCGTAATTTGGTTTTCCCGGTGACACTGTCTCTTGGCTGGAGAGAGATCTGGGGCTGTCAGAAGCCGTTCAGGGATTTTGGATTGCCTATGGAGGTAGAACTATTTCCAGACTTTGAGGAGTATTTCGCATAGTATGTGAGACCGGCGAGGATGATAATCCTGTTTTCTGGTTCTGTGCTATTGACTGTTAACTCCTTCAGAACTGTAAGTAGTAGTTGGACGTGTTGCGTTGAGGTTTCCCGCCATCACGCCACTGTGTGTAATTTCTTGACATCGTTCAGCTCTGCGGAGTCCAGAGCTGCTCATGTGGAGCCCAGAGCAGAGTGCAGTGGTGCAGTAACTAGGCATTACCAGTTCTGGAGTATTACTTGTATATGTGCATTTTAGCTCGGCAGAGCCCGGAGCTATTCACACAGAGCAACGGAGCGGAGTGCAGTGGTGTTGTAACCATGCACTACAGTTTCTTACATCGTAAATAGGGGTTGGTTTTCTTAATCTCTTGTTCAGTGGAGGATAAGAAATGAATTGCCATGGTGGAGTGTCTGGGTAGCACCTAAGGAGCAGTGTTTTATTCAAAGACTTTGTGCTTTTCCACTCTGGTTTGGGGATTATCATGCCAAAGGAATATTCCCACAACCTGTTGTTTGCTCTCAGAAATTTCGGATTCACTTCGGCGGAATTAGATTTTCTTCTATATTGGACATATTCTCTCTACCTTGTTCAAAGTACGAAAAGACTTGGTGTGTATGAGGTCTGCCTGAAAAAACATGCTTTGGTGAACTACTGTATTCAGAAGTGTATTAATCAGTGGAATTCTGTATTATAGATACTGTTTATGATACAAGAGATATTCCAGAGTGCATGGGAGTCAAGGAGTAGATGTCCCCTAAGCAAGGTATAGTTGAGGGCATAGCTAGACTTTAATGAGAGTAGCTTGTCATATACTCAGTGGATGAATCTTGCTCTTTGTTGTTACAGGTTCCTTTTCCACTGCTTTTCCTTTCGCTACCCTTTCCCTTGCTTGATCACTCCAATATTCTGTGGAATTATCCAGAGATTAGGGGATATCAGGAGGGGGACCCCTTATTGCTGCACCTGGATTCTGCTAAGTTCCCTTTAGCCGAGGAAACTATTCTGACAATCACCCTAAAAGTCGCTGCTTCTTCTTTTAATGCTCCAATGTCTTGATCAGGGTTAGGGTTGACCACAGTCATGCCATCGGCATAAGCCAAGACTTTAATACTGTGCCCTTGTAATATCACAGGCGAGATACTTGGAGTTTTAGGAATGGGTCAATGTATAGAGCAAAAAGTAATGGGAAGCATAGACACCCTTGCTGTGTCCCCCTTGTAATCCTCAGTTGTTTGGATAATTCCCTATATACACATTCTGGCAATTGGACTTACATACCGTGCTTTGATTGCCCTAATGAAATTTGGGCCAATCCCCTTTTCTTGCATTATAACCCAGAGAAAGTGCCAGAAGATCAAATATTGTTGTGATCCTTCTGATATGATCTATCGTGCTCCTCCCGGGGACAAATCCATGCTGCCAATCTAGTACCATTTTATTAACCACTAGCGATAATTGGGAGGCTAAAGTCTTTGAATACATGTTTGTGTCACAGTTAATGTGACTGGTCGCAAAGAGCCCAATTCTTCTACTGGCTTGTTTTTTTTGGAGGGAAACAACGATTTTTGCCTCTGCCAAAGAGTTCGGTGGGGACCCCCCTTAAAAATGTGCATGAAAAGATTTGTCATAACCTCTCTTACCTGATCGGCAAAGATCTTGTCAAATTCAGCGGGTATTAAATCTGGCCCTGCGGCTTTCCCATCAGACAAACTCAAGAGTGCTGCAAGCATCTCCTCCCATGTCAGGGGGACATTAAAATATCAGTAATGCTTCAAAAGTCTGGTTTAGCTTTTACTTAAATAAGTCCTGCTTTTGGTAGCCCAACCCCTCTGTTTCCTCCACGTACAAAGATTTATAGTATTTATGAAAGGCCTCTCAGATCTCTTTTGGATCAGAGACCACACCCAAAACTGAATCTCTAATATTAATATTCTGATTGCAGACGTACTCCAGCCACTATCGTATTGCCAATTGATGTCCTATTTGTTCGCTGTTCTCATATCTTTTCTTGATTGGCAGCAATTGTACCCGCAGATTTCTCTGCAAGGGCATGACCAATTGGTGCTTTAGCTAATGCTACCTCAACTTGGACATCCACTGCCACTTTCGCTAGCTGTATCCCCAAAGCACGTATTCCTCCACTCGTGCTAGCCTCTTGTACATATCTTGCATCATACGATTTTCAGCTTTCCCCTTATTTAAGGAGAATTTAATAGTTTCCCCCTGCATAAATGCTTTCATGGAATCCCAGACAGTGATTAAGGAAGCAGCCCCAACATTCAGCTTCAGGAACTCTGATATCCACTCTCCCATATGCTTCCTATATTCCTCGTCGAGCAAGAAAGCTCTCTCAAAAGTGTATACAGAAGCTTTTTTTTTGTCATTCCCACCACTGTTAGTTTCAATACTAATGGGGTGTGATCGGATAAGAATCTGAGGTATCTATCAATTTTACACTCATGCTGCAGTCACAATGACAAAAATAATCTAATCTACCATGTTTAAAATGAGAAGCTGAATAATATGTAACGCCGTGTACTAATGGCCTAACCTTGGCCCAAACATCAATCAATACATGTGTACTACATTTATTTAACATTGATTGAAATACTTTGGGGTTCCTCCCATTCCCAACAAGGTCTCCATGAGCTGCACTTGGTAATCACCCATCTTCCCATCGAATCAGTGCGAGTTTGGGAGAGTTTGGGCTGATATAGCAACACCTTGTGTACAAGTCCTTTGGGTAGTCCTCCCGATGAGTCTTTAGTCTAAATTCTTTAGAAGACCAGTTCTTGATTCTTCTATATAGGTTTCTTGCAAGCGGACAATGTCTGCATGCAGCACCACAAACCCTGAAAAATCCTTTGCCTTTTTTTGGCATCATTTAGCCAACAGATATTCCAAGTGGCAGTTCATAGTTTCCCCGGGCCTGGCATCTGAACAGCTGTAGTGTGCTTTGTCCTCTACAAACCCAGTACCGCATAAACTAAGCATGCTCCTCAAAGTACAAAGAATACCCTACATCACAAATTTGGATTCAAATCCAACCCTTCTGTGTGGTACCTCCACCCCCTCCCTTCCGTCCCTCAACCCCCCACAAAACAAGTAATCAGGCAAAGTCTGAGCGATGAGTGCTTAATCCACTACCCACACCACCCCCACTCAAATTCGGTATCATAGATAATATTGTTTTTTTAATTCAGTACCTGCTCTGGTGACGCACTAGCAATCACTGTCCTAAAGATCATTTAGCCATGCTACTGCTGACCCCCTGGCGAAGCTCCAACAGATATTCCTGAGCCTGTATTTCAGAAGTGAAACTACACATGTGTCCTTTAAAAATTATTTTTAACCTATCCGGATTTTGAAGATGGACCTCTGCCCCGATTCTTTGGAAGGTGAGAAAGGGATTAATTAGCTGTCAAAGAAGCCATCTTCACTCCACGGTGGTGTGTGCAAAATCAGGTTAGGTGAAGAATGTCACCCCTTCAAATGCCTTTTTGGCATTTGGGGAAGCCTGATCATAAAAAATTGCCTCAATGAAAAATTGTCAAAGTAAACTAGCATTGGCCCGGGCCTTCAGTCTCACTCTGTTGAAAAATGTTCTCCATAAGTAGGCTGATTTGACGCCAGACACCTTCCACCAAAGCGCAAATTGAAGGGGAAGGATCAACGACCCACATTCGGGGTTGCAGTTCCATGAGGTCATTATCTTCCTGGCTGGTACGAGTGCAGATGGCCGAGTGAGGTTGCGGAGACTATTTTGTCCTTATGCAGTGGCTTTAATATGTATGACGCCCTGAAGAAATTGGCAAAAATTTTGATGGCAATGAAACATGTCGGCAAGTAAAGTGGTGTTGGTTGGATAGTTAGTAACCACACTTACTTTTTTAGATTCCACACCCAACACAAGAGACAGAATAAAATTGCATATCTGTGTTGTAGTGTGGTTTGTAGTTTGTTTTGACACTTTATTGGTTGTCTTGTGGTCTTCTTTCACTGCATATCTTCACAAAATACTTTCTTTTGGTGTTTCTCGGACACATTTTCTTTTTCTGAGCTTGATGGTGCCAATGATGAGAACAGGGCAACCCTGGTGAGTACCTGCCAGGTTCCCGTTGGTGGTGCGCCCGTGAGGTGTCATCTCGCTCTCACACACTTTTTTGTTTTTCTTGTGTTACAGTTAGACACTAAGGTGTGTGCGTTTCTGTTGTCTAGCAACTGGATTTTGGGATTTTTACTCTTAGGGAATGGGCGATTGTTAAAGGAGGCACATCACCAGGATATACCGACTACCCTGTGGATGGGGAGTAAGTATGGTAATAATTATGCAACATACGGTATACCCAAAAAGAATGAATTTATATGTGCCTACAGGTCTAGGTCTTTTTTGTACGAGCTCCATAAGTAGAAACCTGTGGGCGCATTGGAATTCAGAGTTCCAGTCCCATTTGTCTTGATCCGCGAAGGCACCTCTCAATAAGATCACCATAACATTTCTGGGGTTACCTGCCTCCACCCCTTCAGGGATCGCCAGAAAGCATAAGTTATTCTGCTGTTGGCTATTTTCCTGGTCCTTCTTCTCGAGCATAACATCAGCTAATGCACTGCCCTGGGACACATTATGTTCTTTCAAGATTTCCATCTCTGCCTCCAGGGACTCCATTCAGCCTTCCACTGTTGTTAACCGATCAGCAAGTTTTGTTTTTCCACAGACCCCCTGTAGTTTCTTAGAAGCGATCCTAGCGCGTTGGCTTTGGCTCCGGTTTTCTTCTTGCATTTGATGAAGGGATAGAAAGGTAGAAGAAAGTGATGGCTCTTGGCTTTCCACAGGCACTCCCATGCCTGTGTTATCAATATCGCTTAGACCAGGCTCTTAAAAATGATAATTGGGCATTAGAATAATCCCATTTCAATTGTCGCCTGCCATTCCCAGAGATGCTCTCTCTCTTTTTAAAATGTTCTTCTTTGAGCACTTCTTCATTTGAAGGGTAGTGAAAGTGGGGCTAGAGCAAAGATGGCATCCACTTAGCCTTCCTCGTTCATGCCGCCTCACTCTCCATATGATTTGTGTACCTGTGTCCTGGCCACCCAGCTGGAGATTTGATTTTCCGCTCCATGGGTACGTTGAATTGGCTTGCGGGCTGGCTCGACGGAATGTTGTCGGCATTTTTTATATTTTTGCCACCGTGAGAAGACAGCCGCATTGGAGTGGCAGAGCGAGCTTTGAGGGGATTATGACAGGACGAGGAGGAAAGACAACGAAGGCACAGGTCTGCCAGAGCTGCAGTGGGTGGAGCAAAGGTGTGTTGCCCACTGGTAGCTGCTTCTGAGGCATGCAAGGAAGCAAAACAGAGGAAGTATCCTGGCAAGTCCAAACGGGCGCCCGGAGGAGGCAAAAAGCAATCACTGAAGACTCTCCACAACTCGGGATGGATGGAAGATGGGCATTTGCAACCTACAATTGTATCTCTGTTTGCACCCCCATTCCAGGAGAGGGTAAAAAAAAGCAATCTCCCTTCAGAAGCTATCAATGACCCCTCTATTTTTGGGAAGGAGGGTGGCTTAACTCATGGAACCTATGAAGAAATTGACAAGTGGCAAGGGTGCAAGAACATTGTGGAAAATAGTGAAATACGATCCTTAATTGCCAACAGAAGAAATGATCAAAGTGGGGTGACCCCCGAATCTGATTGTGGAGGACATCACTACTGCAGTAAAGCCAGGAACAATCAGAGGGGAGGATGAGAAGGACATCACAAGCACAGAAAAAATCAAATCAGCCATTCGGACACCCTCAGGAAAAATAAACTATAGACAGCTGGGCTCCTTATCCCCTGACTTGCCAGGGGGGGGGGGAATCTTCTCTTACTAATCGATGGTTCAGAATTTCTCAAGCAAGAGAGCTCCTCACTAAGTAATGAGGCTACCTCAGACTCGAATGGCAGTATCTTGTCGAATGATCTTCTGCTAACTCAAAGGAAGAAGGCTTCAAAGAGGAAATTTGAATAAAAGAGACCCCTTGTATTCATTGTGAGTATGTGGCAGCTACAAGTAAGACCAGATGCAGTTTCAGGTTACTGAGAAACACGCTTTTTCCTTCATCTATAAAGTGAACTCCATGACTTCTGTAAATTCCTTGCATATCGAAATGTAGGTTGGTGTTGTAGATAGAGCCCATGTAGTGGTATCTGAGGAATGCAGAAACAGCTTTATTAACATGTTTCCTGCCTTTGTCAATCTGTGTACAGAATTGATTTGACCACTTCCATTTCTGCCTTTGTCATGTGTTGGAATACACTAAGACAGAGCGAGGCAAAAGTGTCATTAATTTGGCAAAGGTCTTTTCATTGTAATTTCCAAACCAACCCCAGTAACAGTGGCTAGGTCATTGCCACCACAGTGAACTATTAGGAAGTCTGGATTTTGGCAATCTGTAAAACTCTCAACCAAAGGCAGCAATTGGTGCCACTTTAAACCTCTTTGGCCAAACCATTTAATGTCCACATTGGGCAAAGCCAATTCCCTGCCATGCCTCTCTTTCTTGGACACTCTCTGGCCCAGAAGACATAGCTGTGACCGACAATGCACACTCTAACCATTTTGAACTAAGAAGCAGTAGCAGACAGCAGAAGGCTGCTAATGAATGTGATAGTTGGGAGAATGAAATGCAATTAAAATGGAGGAGTGGAGTCAGTTTTAGAAAATCACATATTTGATTGGGAGGTGTAAGTAATGTAACTAAAAATAGGTTGTGATTTAATTACGAATGTGTGTACATCTGTGATTGGCTGTGTTTAAATGTTTCACAAGCTATGCTATTGTGCATAAGCTTACATGTCCAAGCACTTGACCACACCTGCTACAATGCAATTGGATGCTGGTATGCTCTCCTTAAAAAGTGGCAAACCCTTCACTTATTGTTACATTAGAGTCTTCCAAAGAAAGTTGCTATGGGAACTGAAGGAAAGCAGTCTGGAGGAAGGCTTATAAATAGGTTGTGGCCTGATTTTTACAACTAAGCTACTTTAGACCTACTATATAGTTAAGAATATTTATTTTCCAAGTCAATGGTGTGATTAGATTGGATATGTAATTGAAGAAACATACTTTTCATATTTTTAATGCTGTAATGGACTCCCGTATGGAGTCGCATCTCCGTCAGGGAGCTACACCGGGACTTCGGGCATCGAGATGGTGTCGAAACTCCACCCACAGGCACAAGCAGATTTGTTAAGTGTATGTGTATCAGTTTGAAAAGAGAGGGAAATATTGCCTACACTTGCTCTTTCTTGCCAGGAGTGGTAGTAATAATTTTCTGTAAGTTGAAATTTGTTGTGAAAGATTGCTAATATTTGAAGATCACCAAAGAAGGTAACAGGTATGTTAATTATAAGGAAATTGATACTATGGGGTCGATTCCAATCCTGGTAAAAAAACGTCCGTACGATTCGTATCCGGAGCCCTCTCCGTACGAATCGTACCCGTCCGTCCAAGTCGCGTAGTACGATCCATATTTCGTAAATCCGTCCGAATCGTCGCGATCCGTACGTATTGCAAGGCTGAAACCGTGAACCGTACAACTCGTACACATGCCGTAAGACCCGACGAGTACGACCTGGAACGGGGTATGAGGACGCGATTCGTATGGCCCACGATGGGTAAGGGCGATTCGTACGGAAAAGCACACAATCACATACACACCGTACGGTCTGTACGCCCCATGATCGCGGGGTACGGTGCGTACCCCTGCGATCATGGGGTGTACGCAATGTACCCCTGCGATCGCAGGGTGTAGGCAATGTACACCCAGTGAACATGGGGTACGGTCTGTACAACCCATCATCGCGGGGTACGATGTGTACACCCCATGATCGCAGGGGTATGCACTGTACCCCTGCGATCATGGGGGGTGCGCAGGGTACCCGGGGGGTGTTCCATACCTGTTTCGAGGCGAATTCTGCTTTTACGGCTGTTTTTGGCTCTCGTAGGAAAAGGGTCATACGGTGCGTACCCGACACAAATCGTACTTGCTGGGTCGGAAATACCAGCCGCGAACCATACGGATGTCACATACAGCAGATTTTGTGGGAGAATCGTACGGGGATTTCATTTGTACGGTCTCTGTACGATTCGTATGGAGTACAGCTCCTGGTACGAATCGTACTTCTTCATACGTACAGGGGACGTTGAAGGGTACGATTCGTACGGGAAAAACGCTCCAAACGGCCATTCGGAGCGGTTTTTCCCGAATTGGAATTGACCCCTATGTGTGTGTGTGTGTGTGTATATATATATATATATATATATCACAAGCAAATGTCCCAAGCGGGGGGAGCTGCTAGAAGCCGGTGCTGGCGGCGAGGATTGAGACAGCCTACCTGTAAATTGCTGGAGCAAAGATTCTTCACCAAAGAAGACGCCGCACACCACTTTAGATTACGCTGTTCTGTTTATTCTCCTGTAGGTTTCCCCACCTACGCGTTTCGGACTGACAAGAGTCCCTGTTCACGGTTTACAAACATTAGTCCTTTGTTTATTTTGCAAATTTATACTGTTTAGTCCATTGGGCAAGTTATGATGCATTATGGGAACAGTAGGCAAAATATATTATCTTGCTAATATTATTAGCATAGACACTGTGTTGGGCAGCTGTCGTTTGGCGCTTTGCACTGTATATTGATGTTAAACAAGAAGTTTAACCCTGATGCTTGCATGTATATCAGCGTTTAGTACGTTGAGCATCACTTGTGTCTTTCGTTTCATACTGAAGTTGCAATTCACGATCTGCTTTAAATAACCTTTCCTATCCTCTGCAAATCATAAATTACCATGGAAAAACGAGCAGCTGAACGACTTCGAAAAGCAGAAAATATGTTCACACAGAATGCCCCTTGCTCAATGGGTTAATCGAATCAAACAAACACGAGTAAAGTCAAAAATCCTACAGTTAAAGCAACTATTTCAGCAACTGAAAAAACTATTGCGAATAGAAATCTCTACAAGCCCCAAAATGTTGGAGGAGTGGGGGCAAAATAATATGGAATGTTCCCAAAAAATGATTTGAATCCTTATAAAACACGATAAAATAAATGTGGATGAGCTATATAAAAAAATTAAAGAGTTAGAAGATCAAATACTAACCTTGGGAGAAAGTGAAGAAGCAGTTAAGAACTTACGAGCTCTCATGGAGAAAAACCTTGACAAACACGATAATGAGATCCAGGGGAGAAAACAATGAAAATATAGACGTGATCAAGCGGATTTTGAAAATGGCACGATTTTTACGTTCGCCAAAAGATTCGAAACCTTGAGGAAACAAGAACAAATCCGTCGTAATCTAAAGTGGTGTGCGGCGTCTTCTTTGGTGAAGAATCTTTGCTCCAACAATATATATATATATATATATATATATATATATATATATATATATATAAATATATGTGTGTGTGTGTGTGTGTGTGTGTGTGTGTGTATATATATATATATATATATATATATATATATATATATTCTCTGAAAAAAACATAGGTTTTAGACAGGTTATACTTAGGAATTATCATTTAAAAAATCTTAGAAATTCACTGAAAAAGCATACGTTTCAGGGGTGTTATAGTTAGCTGAACATTTCACTCATACCAAACCATTGAAATTCCTCCGTTATAGTTAGTTGTACTAAGTATAACTCGCGCACCCGCAATCCACTGCTGATGATGTCACATATTACATCATTCATGACATGGTCAGTGACATCACTGATGACATCACTGATTACATCATGCATGTGACAATCAGATACATCTCATCATACACTAGTATAACCTTTGATCACTCATTGTAAAATACCTATGTTTTTGTTCAGTGAATTTTTAAGGTTTTTTAAATGCTAATTCCTAACTATAACCTGCCTGAAACCTATGGTTTTTTTTCAGTGAATTTCAAAGGTTTCTTAAATGTCAATATTGAACTACAATATCCCTATAACCTATAGTGTTTGTTAAGTAAAACTTAAAAACAATTGTATGCTTTTTATAGTAAAAACAAACTTAACAGTAGTGTTTTATAACTTATAATTATACCTCCTGGTTTTATGGTATTTATTTTTGGGACATTTCCATCTATATTTATCCATATTTAAAAAACAAATAATTATATGTGTATTGACTCATATATATTTCAGGTTTTGTAAAAAAAAATAGTCTGAAATGAGTATATTTCCACATTTTTTTACTGATAAATATGTACTCATGGCTGTTAGACTGACTGTTTTCACTCATGTAAACACTCTTAGATGATAAACTATACATAACCTTCATATTAAAATGTGCAAGTTTTCTTACATGAGGGTATATATTGCTCTTTAAGGCTCTTTATTAAAAGTCTTTTATTGTTTTTACCCTTTTACTTTTAGAACCACAGACCTATTGGCCTACTACTCATCATTGACTGCATTTACAAACGGTCAAAAAATAACCTAATTTCCGTATTTATCCTCCCTTTGAAATCAAGGAACCCTACTTATAATTTAAGAATATTTTCAACTTAATTAGCAGTAATTAACATATAAATGTCGTAAAAGTATGATGCAGCACCTATAATACCTGTCTTTCAAGAACAGCGTTCACAGTTCGATTCCAAAGTCCATCAGCATCTTAGCCCACCACTATCTCATTGTAGGTAACACCTTGCTTAATCTTCCTAATGCCCCAAGCACCGGCACACCTTTCCGGGGGTAGCTTTACGCTTTACAAGTGCTGGCATTTTTTTTATTAAAAAAGCATAGTGATAACAAATATTAATACTTTTTTTCTCCTATTGTAAACAATATATTTTTTTATTTGTCTTCTATTTAGATGTTTTTAATCATGAGAATGCAAAGGACAGTTTACCGGGTAACACTTTTTAAACCCTCCAACGTATGTAGATAATAATGACCTTATACGTTTACTATGGAAACTGTAAAAAGTGACATCTACATAGGCCGATCTGAATCTTCCTTCCATGGACTACTAAACAACCAAAAACTATATAAACCACACCTATTGTGTGATTAGTTTCGTTTTTGCGAGTTATTTCTGAGTCGCCAATCTGTGATGCAGGCTCCCTTCTCTAGCATCGGATTCTTGTTTTGCGTCAACAAACATATTTGGGAGTTGTAAGTTGTTTCATTATGGCATAGTAGATAGTTATAATTTGTGGCTATTTGTCAATATTTAAACATTTATATCTAGAAAAAAGAGTTATGGCATGTTTTTCCTTTTTTCTCTGTAATATCAGCAGCTTGTTTTCAAAAACAGATAGATTACAACAAACATTGCTCCTTTTCTGGCTCCTTTCAGCTTATATATTGTGACTTTCTATATTATAATATTGACACTGTACTTCGCTTCAGAGGTGTTGGTGATCCGTCAGCGCAACGTCACCAGCTTCTAGTTTTTACTCTGTTCCCCCCTTTTGAGCATGTACTGTGAATATATATATTATAATTTTCAGAGTCATGATCTCAGAGGAGTTTAAGACCCGTCGCCACGAAGATCAAACTTTTTGACCTCCCGGAGAAAAGAAGCTCAGAAAATAATTACCTCTTGAAAGTTTTTCATTATGGATGTTCTGTTAAATAGATAACTTTATTTTCCTTTTCTTTTTACTGTAACAATGGTATCAATTGTTATATTGTAATAGATTGTCCTATTTTTACAGAAGAGGAATAGGAGATTTTTCAGCGCCATCTGTCATACAGCTTACGAAACATTAGTACGTACTTTCTCAGATATTTTTTTCAGGGAGCATATTTTAGGAAATTGCAGAATACAAAATATAGCTTTCATACATACTTTGTTACTTTAAATATTTGATAAACCCTACATTGCTGAATGTTATTTTCTAATTTCTATTCTTCTCATTTGCGGTTCCTATTCACCATCTCCCTAAAGAATATATAGGACCAGTTCTGTATATTATAATAGGACTATCCTATATATTCTTAAGTGAGTATGTGATTTGTTAGCGGAACAGTGTGGAACCTCTAAGTACTACGACAGAACGTTCCTGAATTCTACAGAATACAATTTTGAAAAATAATAATGCATACATTTCTATGTAATATGAAGGCACTTGTATTTAACTGTTTTTGACTTGTTCTCCTGATAATGTAGTGCAGGAGTGTTTGTTGTAGCGCTTCTATTCTGCTTTATCTAAAAGTAACGGAGGCCCTCTTACATTATCAAGAATATGGGGCAACACTTTTACAAACTATAGCAGAAAAAAGGAGGATATGGCCATGCTTAGCTGATATATTATTAAATTCCATTTTTAATTGTCACCCCTTTCATGTATACAGCGTTAGTTTCTGATGTAAGTTTATTTGTATTTGCTAAATAAAATCTGTTTCAAATCTAGACTGAAATTTTTGTTGTGCAACCACACCTCCCCATCAGAAAAATAAACACCACATTATAAGTAAATAGTGCTCCTGGGAAGTATCCCACCCGCAAACTTCAGGAAAAAAACACTGCAAGACACTGCCATTTTTCTGCCTTGATTTGTACACCACACGACAATTATGTAAATGGCCCTTAAAACATATGAAAACAATTTTTACCTTCATAATACCTGTCCACCACCTTGTAACCACTGTGCAGAGTTTATAGTGTTCCTAACCTCCCCTCTACTACTTCCTTTTCCCATACTCCTTTGGAAGTGCATCACAAAATCACTGACAACAGTGAACCGTTCCCACTCAATAAGGAGTAAACTTGTGCTCGAAACACTAGCCAATAAAATGTCCATGTTGTTCCACAGAGGAGTAAGGAATGACTGCCAAAACTTCTATTTTTAATGCTTGATAGCCAAGGAACAGTAAGCTTCGTAAGGTCGCGCTTGGAACACGTTACCCAATGAAATGTCCCTAATACTCCGCGAAGAGGGAAGGAATCGCTGACAACACTTCTACTTTCAACAGTTTACAGCCAATCAATATTAAGCTTGGGAAAGTCCTCCTTGGAGCACGTCAGCAAATCAAATGTCCCTCCTACTCCACAGGGAGGAAGTGAATGGCTGGCAACACTTCTACTTTCAATAGTTCGCAACCAACCAACATAAAGCTCAGGAAAGTCCTCCTTACAACATGTAAGCCAATTAGATGTCCTTGCTACTCTCCGAAGCAGAAGTGAATTGCAGAAAACACTTCTACTTCCAATAGTTCGCACCCAATGAACATTAAGCTTGTTGTTTGAACACCGTAGCCAATTAAACGTTAAATTTGTTCCACGCACACATACAGAACACGCCGTCCTACATATTAATACATTTCCTGTATCAAAGTGACTATATCCGTAACAAAAGTGAACACTGCCTAATAAAAAAACATTATTTCACATTATATTAAAGAAAAGCCACAATAAGCTGCATTGTTGTTTTCCCGATATAATTTCCGCAGCCTACTGCACCCCCTCCCAACATGAGTGAAGCCCCGGGACTATGCGGGCCACAGCGAACCCCTGCTATTATTTTTATTATATTTTCCACTGACTTCTTCTACGACTAACCGTCCCTATGGAAACATTTTGAAACTCCAGCACAGTAACTGTTTCGATTACCAACATTGTGTGGTGAACTTCTAACCTCTGTGCTCACTTAACTGTTCCATGAACTGTTACTATGGTAACAGGCACTAAGCAGTTTGGGGGTAGGGTTGAAAAGTACTGGCTGTACAGAAACAGTTATATTTACCCAGGATCCTTTACATAACAGAAAGGAATGCAAAGTAAGACATAACACTGTGTGGCAGATTTACAAGCCCCATGAGCTACTTTTGCGTCACTTTTCCCATCTTAAAAATTATGCAACAGTAATGCAATGAACTTGTAAATCTGCCCCTATGCACATTATGAGCAAAAGAAGTACACAACTGTTTCAATTCTTTATAGATAACAATTAGACAGTGTTGCTTCACGATTCACAATGCACTTCAATAAATACTTTGTGCCTATTTAAATGGGAGATGGGATTGTCGACATTACAAAACTTGGGGGCATATTTACAAACACGGCGTTAAAATTGTCGTCGCCTTAACGGCAGCAAACTACAACGAAAACAGCGAAAATGGACCTCAAAATCCTTTGTTATCTTACCGGAAGATTTTTTCAACATTGCTGTTTTATATGCAAGAGTGAGAGCTAACCCCATGGGATATAAAATAAATGGTGCTTACCTCCAGGACACTGCTGTTTCCTATGAGAGGGCGAGAGTCTCGTGGCACCCGCCCTCCCATAGCAAAGTTGGCTTGGATTTTAAAAGAGAGAGCAGGGAAATCTGTTCTCTCTTTCAAAATCCAAACTAGATTTATTTTCCACATGCATGTTAGCATCTCCCCATGTGGAAAAGCAATGCCAGCTCCCAAAGGACGCGGGGAGCCGTCGGAACTGTGAGGGCATTTTGGCTGCCCCCAGGGTTACCAACATTTTTTATAAGACCCAGGGGATGGGGTCCCCGGGGACATTAGAAATTTCTTTTAGGGGCTATTTTTTTACGGTAAAATTAGAATTTGCGCACCCAGCGCGGCGCTCATTGCGGTCCCTTGGTATGCACGTGATGGATGCATGGCTCATAATCTGTAGGGTGCACAACTCAAGCACCTTTCGAGCACAACTTCTACATGTTTGGGAGCCGGCATTGCTTTTTCACATGGGAAGCTTCTAACATGCAGCTCCCCATGTGGAAAAGCAATCTGGTTTAGATTTTGAAAGAGAGAACAGGTTTCCTTGCTATGAGAGGGCGGGATGGGCACCCCGGGTCACTACAGGAGCCGGCCCTCCCACAATACATAAAGCCCCGGGGAGTGGTGGTCCCCAGGGCTCTGGAGACCTTGCAGCCCCTCCAACCATTTTTTTTGTAGCCCCAGGGGGTGACGGGCCCTCGTGCTCCAGAAGGGGGGCCACACAGTTCTCCCACAGTACATAGAGCCCCGGGGGTGGTGGTCCCCGGGGCTTTGGGGTCCTTGGACCCCTCCCCCCACCATTTTTTTTTTAGCCCGGGGGGACGATCCCCGGGGCTGGGGGGCCTCTCTGGGCCCCCCATAAAATGTAATAATTTTGCCCCTGGTATTTAGCCCGGCCGGGGGCTAAATATAAAAAAAGATTAGTTTTATTTTTTTACGACAGAGTCCGCGCACCCTACATGCACCTGCCGGGTCTTTTTCCATTTTTTTTCCGTTTGTGGGCCCTGCGGGTCCTTCTGGGACCTCCTAAGCAGGTCTAGAGGGTAAAAGTATTTCTACCCTGCCCCCTTTCTACGTTTTGCACACATATTCCACTGACTTCTTCAGCCTCGCTTCTACCGAAACATAAAAGGGCTGCCAACAGTTCCTGGTTTTGAATGTTAACAACCACTTGACAGCCAATTAGCATTCAGCTCGTAATCGGAAGGGTGCCCTTATGATGCGCTCATGGTGCACTCATGGTGCGCTCAGGGTGCGCTGATCCACCGCGCCATAGATATATAAATGCTTTTAACTGTAATTTTCTCAGGAACTACTGAACATATTGACACATTTAAGAAAAAGGCATGAGTCTGAACTGTGTACCACATCTTTGCCAAATTTGGCGTAATTCAGTTTAGCAGTTCGGGCTGTAGCTGTGGCTAAAGGTCCTATGGGAAATTGCATGGGGAAAATATGTTTTAGGACCCCCCCTTTTTTCTCGGCCCCCGCTTGACGAATTGCCGTAAAACTTTTAGGATCGGAGCAGACTAGAGCTAACCGTGAGTTTTTAAAATCTTGTGAAGATTCTTCAACCGACGCCAAAGTTATTCCAAATACAATGTTGCGGATTTCCTATGGAAAATAGGTCCTAACTATAACTACCTACTGGCGACCGCCAGTAGGTAATATATATATATATTGATATATTTCCACATTTTCTCCCCAGCAGGAAAGAAGTTTGAGCTGCACACAAAACTTTGCATTTGCCGATTTTAATGATCCTGACACGTTTCGTTCCCCATGGAACTTTTTCAAAGGTGAGCCTTGCACCTGAACACGCCGTTTGTTTTTACAGTCCGATGTTTTCCAATGGAATTCATTTTTTTCTGATGACATTCTCTTTTGAATTCATTTCCTTTTAACATTGCATTATGGGGCCTGTGGTTCAGACGGCTGTTATCACATTTACAACCCTCCAGTGGGCGGTGCATTTTACATACTGTTGAGATAAAAATCATTGCTGTTACAGTTTTCCAACATTTGCCGGCAAACATTTCCCCATGTCACCTCACTTTTAAAGCTGACTCAGGTCCAATACCGAGGCCAGTCTTCGGCGGCATATATATATGCGTGTAAATGGGAGCACAGTAGAAGGTGGAAGCTGAAACGTGTCGGCCTAGGATAGGATCTAAGTTCTAATATGCAGAATCTTGTGAAAATTTGACCATCAATGAAAAAAATGAAAATTAAGAAAATTAAATAAAGGGGGAAAATTATACCTACGAAGATCGGCGTCTGTGGTGACTGTTTTCCGCCGTGTCGTAATTCATGGACAGTAAAAATGTCTGTTGTGATGTGTATACATGCAGTCTCCCAAGATGGCCACCAGAGACAAAAGAGCCCAAATGTAGCCCAAATATCACCCAGATGTAGCCCAAGTATACCCAATGACAGAATGTCCCAGAGTGTTCTAAAGAACAACTAGAGCGCTAACAGTCTTACTTATGAAAAATGTATGGCACGCCAGAAGCCATCTTGATTGGAATGAAGTGGTAAGTCTGAAAACATTTAATTTAAAAAGGAACAAAATGAGGGGGCTCATTTTGCCTTAGAAAGTATGATTAGTGCTGCAGAAAGAAAAATTAGGCAACATTTTGAGTGGCTTCTCGAATCCTCTTCTATTTCATAAAAAAATTCAGACATGCAGTCTCCCAAGATGGCCACCAGAGACCAAAGAGCCCAAATGTAGCCCAAATATCACCCAGATGTAGCCCAAGTATAACCCAATGACAGAATGTCCCAGAGTGTTCTAAATAACAACTAGAGCGCTAACAGTCTTACTTATGACAAATGTATGGCACACCAGAAGCCATCTTGATTGGAATGAAGTGGTAAGTCTGAAAACATTTAATTTAAAAAGGAACAAAATGAGGGGGTTCATTTTGCCAGAGAAAGTATGATTAGTGCTTCAGAAAGAAAAATTAGGGCACGTGTTGAGTGACTTCTCAAATCCTCTTCTATTTCATTAAAAAAATTCTGACATGCAGTCTCCCAAGATGGCCACCAGAGACAAAAGAGCCCAAATATCACCCAGATGTAGCCCAATGACAGAATGTCCCAGAGTGTTCTAAAGAACATCCACAGCGCTAACTGTCTTACATATGACAAAAGTATGGCACACCAGAAGCCATCTTGATTGGAATGAAGTGGTAAGTCTGAAAACATTTAATTTAAAAAGTAACAAAATGATGGGGTTCATTTTGCCTTAGAAAGTATGATTAGTGCTGCAGAAAGAAAAATTAGGCAACATTTTGAGTGGCTTCTCAAATCCTCTTCTATTTCTTAAAAAAATTTCTGACATGCAGTCTCCCAAGAAGGCCACCAGAGACAAAAGAGCCCAAATGTAGCCCAAATATCACCCAGATGTAGCCCAAGTATAGCCCAATTACAGAATGTCCCATAGTGTTTTAAAGAACAACTAGAGCGCTAACAGTCCTACTTATTACAAAGGTATGGCACACCTGAAGCCATCTTGATTGGAATAAAGTGGTAACTCTTAAAACATTTAAATTAAAAAGGAACAAAATGAGGGGGTATATTTTGCCATAGAAAGTATGATTAGTGCTGCAGAAAGAAAAATTAGGGCACATTTTGAGTGACTTCTCAAATGCTCTTCTATTTCATTAAAAAATTCTGACATGCACTCTCCCAAGATGGCCACCAGAGACAAAAGAGCCCAAATGTAGCCCAAATATCACCCAGATGTAGCCCAAGTATAGCCCAATGACAGAATGTCCCAGAGTGTTCTAAAGAACAACTAGAGTGCTAACAGTCTTACTTATGACAAAAGTATGGCACACCAGAAGCCATCTTGATTGGAATGAAGTGGTAAGTCTGAAAACATTTAATTTAAAAAGGAACAAAATGAGGGGGTTCATTTTGCCATAGAAAGTGTGATTAGTGCTGCAGAAAGAAAAATTAGGGCACATTTTGAGTGACTTCTCAAATCCTCTTCTATTACATTAAAAAAATTCTGACATGCAGACTGAAACATGCACTTTGAACACCAGCAGCAGACTTCCCTGGTGAGCAGTAGCTTTACTGCAGTTATCTAATGAGCAACTAGAGTGCTAACATTCAGAATTTATGGCAAATGTGCGACACATCTGAATACCTTCTTGATGGAACCAAAGTAAACAAGCATTGAAAATGCAATAGATCTCGCCCTCGTTTAAGTTATTCTGTTTGTAATGAGGTGGCTTTTTAGCTTTGCTTTTATTAGTGTTTTTAAAACTTTGATGTAAATAACATGCATATGTATGCATATATGTATATGTATGCATGCATTTATATTTGTATTTATATAGATATGCAGATTATTTATGTTTATATATGTATGTATATATATATATATATATATATATACACATACATATATATAAATGCATATGCATTTATATGCATATATATATGAGTATATGTGTGCGTGTAGAGAGAGGTAGAGAGGTAGAGGTGTAGAGGTAGAGAGGTAGAGAGGTAGAGGTAGAGAGGTAGAGACTAGTAGAGAGTGAAGTAGAGAGAGGTAGAGAGGTAGAGAGTAGAGAGTGATTAATAGAGAGTAGAGAGTGAGTAGTAGAGAGTAATAGAGAGCAGTAGAGAGAGTAGCAGAGAGTGAGTTGTAGAGTGAATAGTAGAGTGAGTAGTAGAGAGTAGTAGAGAGTGAGTAGTAGAGTGTGAGTAGTAGAGAGTAGTGGAGAGTAAGTAGAAGAGTGAGTAGTAGAGAGCAGAAGAGAGTGAGTAGTAGAGAGTAGTAAAGAGTGAGTAGTAGAGAATAGTAGAGAGTGAGTAGTAGAGAGTGAGTAGTAGAGAGTAGTAGAGAGTGAGTAGCAGAGAGAGAGTAGTAGAGTGAGTAGTAGAAAGTAGAAGAGAGAGAGTAGTAGAGAGTGAGTAGTAGAGAGTAGTAGAGAGTGAGTAGAAGAGTGAGTAGTAGAGAGTAGTAGAGAGGGAGTAGTAGAGAGTGAGTAGTAGAGAGTAGTAGAGAGTGAGAAGTAGAGAGTGAGTAGTAGAGAGTAGTAGAGAGTGGGTAGTAAAGAGTGAGTAGTAGAGAGAGTAGTAGAGAGTGAGTAGTAGAGAGTAAAGAGTAGTAGAGAGTGAGTAGTAGAGAGTAGTAGATAGTGAGTAGTAGAGTGCATAGTAGAGAGTGAGTGGTAGAGAGTAGTAGAGAGAGAATAGTAGAGAGTGAGTAGTAGAGAGTGAGAAGTAAAGAGTGAGTAGTAGAGAGTCGTAGAGAGTGAGTAATAAAGAGTGAGTAGTAGAGAGAGTAGTAGAGAGTGAGTAGAAAAGAGTGAGTAGTAGAGAGAGTAGTAGAGAGTGAGTAGTAGAGAGTAGAGAGTAGAAGAGAGTGAGTAGTAGAGAGTAGTAGATAGTGAGTAGTAGGGAGTGAGTAGTAGAGAGAGAGTAGTAGAGTAGTAGAGAATGACTAGTAGAGAGTGAGTATTAGAGAGTAGTGGAGTAGTAGAGAGTAAGTAGTAGAGAGTAGTGGAGAATATTCCAAAGTTTGGCACAGCACCACTTGCACAATAAGTCCAATCAAATCATATCACTTAGAGTCCTTATTGAGGCGCTGAATCTTGGTGTATATTCAAATACTTTTATTTTCCTTAAGTTATGTACCACAGCCAGCCGACGCGTTTCGTTCTGTACAACAGAACTTCTTCAGGGCGTTCTTGTTTCCTTCAAGTTATGTCGGTATCCTGTTGTCATATAACTAGATATTTCTTCCAAATGTTAGACGAGACTTAAGTACATTCTTATTCAAAGTGACTAGGTATCAATTTTACCCACACAATTCGGGCAGACTTGAGTAATTTATAGCATCCTCAAAGTCAGTCTTTCAAAAATTCCAAAGTATAGGACATGATAATCCAAATCCAAATGTTTCTCAAGAAAAGTCATTTTCAATCGTTCGGAATATCGGAGTTTGGGCAGATATGACCCAGGGACCCCCAGTATGCAAGGGGAATTTGTCCCCCCTCTGCAAACGCGCCAGTGGCCTGCGTTGCAGAGAGGTGTAAAAACTGGCATAACCTCATTACACCTCTGTGCAATACAGCCCCCTGGCGCATACTGGAGGTTCCAGGTGGGCTAGTTGGCCTCCAGGGTCCCCCAGTATGCAAGGGGAATTAGTTCCCCCTCTTCAAACATGCACGGGGGCTGCGTTGCAGAGAGGTGTAAAAAGGGGTGTGGCTTCATTACACCTCTCTGCAATGCAGTCCCCTGGCGCATACTGGAGATTCCTGGTGGGCTTTCAGGTCTTATATAGTTAGGAATTAGCATTAAAAAAAACTTTGAAATTCACTGAAAAAACATAGGTTGCAGGCCTTATATAGTTAGGAATTAGCATTTAAAAACCTTGCAAATTCACTGAAAAAACCATAGGTTTCAGGCTTTATATAGGTAGGAATTAGCATTTAAAAAACCTTTGAAATTCACTGAAAAAACCATAGGTTTCAGGCCCTATATAGTTAGGAATTAGCATTTAAAAAACCTTTAAAATTCACTCAAAAAACTATACGTTTTAGGGGTGTTATAGTTAGTTGGACATTGCACTCATACAAGACCATTGAAATTGCTCCTATATAGTTAGTTGTACTAACTATATTTCGCGCACCCACAATCCACTACTGATGATGTCACATATTACATCATTCATGACATGGTCAGTGACATTACTGATGACATCTCAAATGACATCACTGATGACATCACTGATGACATCATCCACGTGACAATCACATACACCTTTTCATACACTAGTAAAATCTTTCATCACTCTTTGTAAAATACAGAGTATCATATTTGAATCCATTGTTACAGCAATATATGTATCTAAAAACCCACTCGAGGGGCGTGGCCAAGATGGCGGAGTAGAAGGACGCGACCTCAGCGAGCTCCTCCGGCCCAGGCCCCTGAGCACCTTATTATCTCTCGCTAGCTGGCGACGGCGGGTGCAGTGGAGAACTGGTGGACCTTGCTGGGAGAGAAATCTGCGCACCAGAAGGCACTTTTGGTGGACTGTGGAAGCCGAGCCGCGACCCTCAAAGCTGCGGCCCGACCGGAAGTGCCATTGGGACCGCCCTGTGAGCGACCTCGAGCCTGAGGCGCTGTGCGGAGGCCGCTGACGCGGCCTAGAGAGGATCGGGGACCAGCTCGGGTCCGCCCCCTACTGCAGTGCGGAGCCACTGACTGTGGCGCTGAACGAAAGCGACCGGAGCAGTGAGAAGTTGGGACCCCGCCAAGACGAACGACCGATTTACAGCCGTGGATGGGACGGGTGCCGGTGACTTCGGAGGCCTTGCCGGCCTGGCTCGGGGCACGAGATCGTCCCACCCGCTGGAACCGGACAGGAAGTGTTGGGTGCCTGGTGGTGCAACTCGGGCCCAGAGGAGTCTCAGAACCCTTTGAAGCGACTGCCGCTCCCTTGTTGTGTAGGGCTTGGGGTCCGCTTGGGGGCTGCTTGAGAGGCAGCGTGCTACGGAGCGTGGATGCCATTTTGACCTGGAAGCTACATCCCGCTGGCCTAGCACTGAGGTGGAGTTGGCAGGAGTCTTCGCCCGGAGAGCCCGGAGCGGGGGAGAACGGGTGTTGGACTGCACTACAGGAGCGACATGCGGCCTCTTCGGTCAGGGCGGCCGCACAGCGCGTAGCTAAGTGGTGTTGTGAACGCTACTATCGCTGGTGAGGATTGAACACTCTTATTCGGCGCCCAAGATGGCCGGCAACAGGGGGAACAGGAAAGGTGACCGCACCCTGCTGAACAGGAGCAATGCTCGGCAGGACCGTGGACAGCCCTCCCCCAGCCAGTCTAGCAGTTCACAGGGGGCGAGCGGAGGGGAGCCACCAGTTACTAGGTTGTCCCTGGAGTCGCTCTTTAGCTCTCTACGGGATGACTTCCAGACTCTCAAGCAGGAAGTAGCGGGGGAGGTACGAGAGGTCCGGAGAGAGGTTGATGGCCTAGGAGAAAGAGTCTCATCCGTGAAAGAAGCGGGACATGCCCGGGACGAGGAACTCACACAGCTTCAGCAGGAAGTGATTAGGTTCCGAGATCAGCAGATTGATCTACAATCCCATGTGGAGGATCTCGAGAACCGTTCCCGGAGGAACAACATCAGGGTCCGGGGCGTTCCGCTCAGAGAAGAAGGGGAAGAGGCGGCCGCCTACTTGCAAGATCTGTTTCGGGAAGTCCTGGGTGAGCCAGCAGACTTTACTCTCAGGATCGATAGGGCACATAGAGTGGGCCCACGACGTAGAGCTCCGGCGCCTCCCCACGATCTTCTGGCTTTCCTGCCGGACTATCCCCTGAAAGAAAGGATTCTAAGGGTAGCTCGCACTAAGCCCTCCTTGGAGTTCAGAGGCCATAGGGTGGCCCTCTTTCAAGATCTTTCAGTGGTCACCCTACAGAAACGCAAGTCTTTTAAGATTGTGACTGATTTCTTGCGGGAGCATGACACTCAGTACTCTTGGGGCCACCCTTTCCGTATTATCTTCCGCTGGAACGGAATACTGCATCAGCTGCGCTCCCTTCAGGACACCTGTACTGTGTTGGGCATCACGGCGACTGACGAAGATGGGCCCACTCCGCGCCGTCGCCGGATCACCAGGGATGGCTGGCAGTCGATCCCTGGCCGCAGGTCTCCGACTTCTTCGGTGAGATCGGACTCGCCTACTATCCAGGCTGAGATGGATGTTGCTGTGCGGGAGGTCGCTAGAGAAACGGCGACAGAGGAGGTGGCTTTGACCGCCTAAGATTTCTCCGGGGGGAGATCGACATTGCTTCATCTTTTTTTGAGCTGCAGGTTTGGGGGCCTGGGGGGGGGGGGGGGGGGGGAGCGGGGGTGGTGTTGTGGCTGGACGTCCACTTTCGAGACTTTCCCATAGACTTGCCTTCTTGGGCCGGCCTTGGACAATGGTTTCCTTGACTCCTTTTCTGGAGGGACGGGGACAGTGTTTGGGGTTTGGAAGGGGTTGTTTTGGGGTGTTGGGGTACCGGGAGGGTTCGTGGGAGTTGGGTGTGGGGAAAGAAGTTGTCCAGTGCGCTGTACTAGGAAAGGTTGCTTTACCTGAGTTTCTCCATCTTGCTTTGCTTCGTGATGATAGGTTGGAGCAAGGGGAGGGGGTCTGTGAGGTTGGCGCGTGTGTTGCGGGTGAATTGGTCGCACTGGGGCTGGTGGTTGGTACTAGGCCGCGCTGCGCAAGGGGGAGAGGCGTTGCATACTGTCGGTGGGTGACCGACTTGCTGTTTGAGTTTGAGGGGGTATGCTCACCCACGGTTTTCACCATGCAGGACACTTGCGCTTTTACACACATTTCTTCCTATGCCTCCTCACTCCTTTAAATTCGTAACCCTGAATGTCAGGGGTCTGAACAATCCCGTTAAGCGGCGAGCGGTGCTTTCCCTGTTAGAGAACACCCAAGCGGATATTTGCCTCCTTCAGGAAACCCACCTATTGCCACAGGACACACATAGGCTACGCTCTTGTAAATTTCCGACGCAGTTCTTTTCTTCAGGTCCTACCAAGACAGCCGGGGTGGCGATTCTAGTGGCTCGACACTTCAGAGGGGAGCACATCCACAAATTCGCAGAAATTAAAGGGAGGATGTTGGCACATAGGTTTCGGGTGGGGGGCATGATATTCACGATAGGCTCTCTTTATAGTCCTAATGACAAACAGGAGCGGTTCTTGCAGTCCGCGGTGGAAGAGATTTCAGCCTCGCCGGATAGGCATGTTATCCTCGGGGGCGACCTTAACATGGTCTTCGATTCAGTAGTCGACAGATCGGCTCAGCGCTCCCCGCAAGTCGGGGAATTCTCAGCTGGTTGCAAGGCGCGACTTGCGGAGGTGGACCTCCAGGACCTCTGGCGTCATAAGCACCCCGTGGACAGGGATTACTCATACTACTCCCAAGCGCACAAGACCTACGCGAGGCTTGACCACCTCCTGGTTACCTCCCTGGTGCAGGCCCTTGCGTCTACCGTAGACATGGGGGTTATTTCCCTGTCGGATCATGCCCCTGTTGAGGCGTCCTTCTGCTTGCCACCGTCTGCCGCCCCGGTGAGGGTCTGGCGCCTCCGGGATACTCTGCTCCATAGGAAAATGGTGACGGACCGTATTGAGCAGGTACTTCGTGAATATTTATCGCACAACGACAACACGGATACTACCAGAGCCACCCAGTGGGCAGCTTTGAAGGCGGTCCTCCGAGGAGAGTTCTTATCGATCTCTGCGGCCGAAAATAGGGAGCGTAAGATAAAGAGGGATGAGCTCACTGACAGGGTCCGGGAATTGGAGCTGATTCACCGCAGAACTGGGGCCCCGAGGATTTGGCGGCAGCTTAAAGAAGCAAGGAAACTTCTTGCCGCCTTAGATGTGGACCGGGTGGAATATGCGGCCCTTCGACTACGCCATGCATTTTATACTGGGGGGGATCGTTGTGGCAAACTTTTGGCCAATAGACTCCGGGCCACTAGGCAGAGCCAGTTGGTGAAAGAACTCTCTGACCCCAGGGGCGGTATGGTGACGGATGACGCCTGCATCTCGGCCGCGTTCCGAGAGTTCTGCGGCTACCTCTATGCGGGTGACCCGCCGGATGTGCCGGCTATGACCTCCTACCTAGACTCGATCACTTTGCCCTCCTTGGATCCGCTACAGGCGGACCACCTAAACAGGGACATTAGCATAGAGGAAGTAGTGACGGCCATTGCCAGACTTAAACACGGTAAAGCACCAGGCCCGGACGGCTACTCGGCCCTCTTCTATAAGACGTTCTGCGGATCGTTGGCCCCAATCCTCGCCCGCCTTTTCAATTCCTTCGCGGAACCTGGAGCCATCCCACCTGATATCTTGAGGGCTTCCGTCACGGTAATCCCCAAACCGGGGAAAGATCCCAAACACTGTGGATCTTATAGGCCGATATCTCTTTTAAATGTCGACCTGAAACTTTATACTGGGATCTTGGCAAGCCGCTTGGCGCTTCATCTGCCCGGCCTTGTTGATCCGGATCAGGCGGGCTTTGTTCCGGGACGGCAGATGGTGGATAATACAAAACGGGTGGTCCACCTGCTGGAGAAGGCATCCCGGATTCCGGGTGAGAGGATGATGCTTACGGTCGACGCAGAAAAAGCGTTCGACCGCGTGCACTGGCCCTTCTTGGAACGAGTGCTGGTGAAGGCGGGTATTGGAGAACGATTTCGCTCTATGATCCTCAACTGTTATAAGGAGCCATCCGCGGTGGTCCGGGTTAACGGCCATACTTCCGCGGCCTTCCCCATTGAAAGAGGCACAAGGCAGGGTTGTCCACTCTCACCCTTGCTCTTCGCTCTCTACATGGAGCTGCTCGCTCAGCGGGTGCGGACTCGACCGGCGGTGGAGGGGATACGGATGGGTGGCTTTACCCATGCGGTTAGTCTCTACGCTGATGATGTCATCTTCACACTGGCTACACCCCGGACATCACTTCCGGCCTGTATGGATGAACTGGCGGCATTCGGCACGGTCTCGGGCTTTAAAGTTAATATGGGGAAGTCGGTGGCTTTGGAAATATCCCTGGCGCCTGATACCAAGGCGTACTTGCAGAACAGGTTCCCGTTACTTTGGTCCTCGGAGGCGATACCGTATTTAGGGATTCAGATTGCCCCTACGTTGCCAGCCATGGTCTCAGCCAACTACTTGGCCTTGGGTGCCAAGATCAAGGCCGAGCTGGGCCGCTGGAATCGCGGCATCCTTTCCTGGTTGGGTAGGATTGCTGCCGTCAAGATGACGATCTTGCCACAAGTGCTCTACTTATTCAGGGCCCTGCCGCTGCTGCCGCCGAAGGGGTGGATACAGCAATTGCAGTCGGACGTAGCCCGTTTCATTTGGCAGGGGAAAAAGCCTAGACTACGCAGGACCCTTTCTCTTTTGTCTCCTGATGCTGGAGGGTTGGGCATCCCCGACTTCCGGAAATACTTTCAGGCGACGCAATTGAGGTACTTGGTCGAATGGTGCAGGTGGGAGTCGGATAAGCATTGGCTTTTCCAGGACCAAGCGGTGGCGGGGCGGCCTCTGCAGGAGATACCGTTCCTACACCGGACTCATCGGCCTAAGAATCTTTACGCATCCTTCCTTACTAGAGTACCTTTGCGGGTTTGGGATGCGACCTACCTTAGGTATGACCTCACTACGTTTCCTTCGCCCCTTTTGCCGCTAGTGGATAATCCTGCCTTCACCCCGGGATGGAGAAGGGAGCCTTCACACATTGGCGGCAGGCAGGATGCAGAGCTTTATGTCACCTGTATGGCCCCGAGGGTATCATCCCGTTCACACAATTTCGGCAGGAATTCTCACTCCCTGAAATGGAGAGACACCGTTATATGCAGGTGCGGCATTGGGCCCTTCAGCCGCAGGTGCGGGAGGTGGCGGATAGGATGCTCTCACCGTGTGAGAGATGGCTGTTGTCCCGTACATCGGACTCGAAACTAATCTCTGACCTGTATAAGTTTTTGCAACTACCCTCCACTCACTTCCACAATCCAGGGAGGGTTAGATGGGAACGGGAGCTTGGGAGGACACTGAGCCCCAAGGAATGGGACCACATATCTTATAGGGCGCGCCACTCAGCCTATCATATGGGCCTCACGGACACCTTTACTAACGTGTCCACTTACTGGTATTATACGCCTGAGCGGATTCATGAGTTCGACCATACTAGGACGGACACATGCTGGCGGGGGTGCGGACATCGGGGCACACTTACGCACATTCTCTGGGACTGTCCTCTCTTAACTGACTACTGGAAGGAAGTGCTGGATGAAATTGACTCTCATTTCAGCATAGAACTCCCGCGCTTCCCGGCATATACCCTGCTAGGACTCCCAAATGCTCTTATGTATCCCCTCAAGTCCAGAAGAGGCAGACAGATCGCTATTGCACTCGGCTCTGCTGTTCAGAATATCTTGATACATTGGCGTACAGACACAGTACACACGATAACGGGCTGGCTCCACAGACTTTGGCATGTGCTGGGGATGGAGAAGTTGTCTTTGGTGGTGGCTGGGGATGTAGCGCAATTTAATGAACTGTGGCAACCATTTCACTCTTTGCTGCTCACAGAGTTCAGGGAGCTCACTTGCCCGAGGTACCTCCGCCTCCTGCGGCTTACGAGCCCGCCAGCGCCAGATCAGTGAGAGGGATGAGATCCTCCTCCCCAATTGCCTATGGCCTTTGGAGATAGGCTGCATGTTAGTAGCACACTGGACAGTGGGGGCTGAGTTGGGGGGACTTTGGGGCGTTGGGGTGGTGGGGAATGTTTGGGCTAAAATGTTGTGACATGCCGGACTTTTGCTCCTTTTCATTTGCTGATCTTATACTGCTGTATATAAGTTTGGATGTGTCACACTGAATGAATAAAATACTTTAAACCTAAAAACTCACTCAGTGATTCATAGATGTGTACACACATCTAATCACTTACCTATAGATTCACTCATACATGCTGTCAATGAACAATAGAACACTATCAAAAATACTTACACACCTACATCGACATTACACACCAGCACACATCCTATTCACATATGAAGTCATCCTACTCACTTATGCAAATAATGGATCATGCTTACATTTACTAAGCTACACTCTTATACAAACACCACTTTATTTATTCATATGGATAGTAAGTCATACTTAGTGTGTTATAAAATCACTTTTGCAAGTATACAGTTTTCCCTACAGTCACTCATACAATCATTGAGTCTTATGTATACTTATTTATATACAACAACTGTCACATGCACTGCCTTTTATATTTCTACTTTGTTGGAAGTGTACCATTGAAAAATATATTTGCTCATCACCACACCCATAAAGATATTCACTCACCCAAACAACTGTTAGAACATGTCGTTTTAACTTCATATATCTAGTGAATCAACTATTCACACATCTTTGGGCAGTCACACACCCCCCACCGAACCACACACACATTCACTCTCCCATACAAATACTCAGTTAACTAATCAATAACGAATATAGACTTTCACATAGCTAGTAACCAACTGGAGAACCAGTTTACACAACAACTGACAAAGTGATACAGATATTCAAACAGTTTAGTCACTATCCACTATATTTAGTGAGACACTATAAATTGGTCAAGTAAACAGTCAATTACACTGCTACTAAATCCTCCATCCAAATATTTATTTTTATATATCCACTCATTCTTCAATGCAAATTGCTATATATATCATGCATATTTAAATAACTAAGCAAACCACATTCACTGGATGATTTTATCAGTGATGTCATTTGAGATGTCATCAGTGATGTCACTGACCATGTCATGAATGATGTAATATGTGACATCATCAGCAGTGGATTGCGCGTGCGCGAAATATAGTTAGTACAACTAACTATATAGGAGCAATTTCAATAGTTTTGTATGAGTGAAATGTCCAGCTAACTATAACACCCCTAAAACCTATAGTTTTCTGAGTGAATTTTAAAGGTTTTTTAAATGCTAATTCCTAACTATATAGGGCCTGAAACCTAGGTTTTTTTCAGTGAATATATATATATATATTTATATATATTAGTGGAAACTTGATCTTTTAATGAGGATGCTAAGCCCAAATGGTGATCCTAGGGCTCTGAATTTGGACAAATGTTCGAAACGTGCATATTTGAAGTCATTTTAACCTAACTTCCCCTGTATTTTTATTTTGATTTTTAATCATTTAAATGCACATTTGAATCTAATTATTTGTGGCATTGTTTACAAAATACACTGTAACAAACGAAATTGAATCTTTCTACTATGTTGTTGCATCATGTGGGATGCATTGAAACTCAAAAATATGGATGTTTGTGAATGTGGTCATGTGACCAAGTCCTGATAGGTCGAAACGCATTGTTTGTTTGTTTGCCCGATTATATTTTAATTTTGTGTCCACAATCGGAGTGGCTCATTTCTTGCTGGAATCAGTAGGAATTTTGAATTATTTGTAAAGCGGGGGCGTCTGCACGTGGCAAGCCCCGACCTGAGTGGAGGGGCGTCCCATGACGCAATCTCTCTGTTGGATTTAAAATTTGAATGCTCGCCGGCAGCGAAAAGAGCCTTACCAAATTAAGGTTATCACGAAGAAACAACGAGCTCCAGTGTGAATTGCACAATGCGCAAACAGAGAGGAGTGATTGAATCAGCTGCCAGGGCACGTCTGGACAAGAGTCTGAAGGACGCGAGTGTGGAGTGAAGGATCGGCTGATCATAGTGCACATTGGGCAATGGAGTTCTTAAAAAGTCGGGAAGCCTCAGCTAATCTGATTTTCAAAAGCAGTGCTAATGAAAGTAATCAATCGGGGGAAAACACTACCCGGCAACATATTACCACTAGTTTAAAACTGAAAGGGAACAATTTGGAGAGACTACGATGAAAAGAATTGAGCAGGTGGTGGGAAGCTACATAGCTTCAGAACTATTTTGATGTCGATCGGATACCGAGGGGCCTAAGGATCTTTATAGTGCCCACCATAAATAACCCTAAACCGGAAGTGTTGAAAGCATGGATGGACAACACCACAGCATGCTCAAAAACCATGCTACAAATATTAATCAAAAATGCCTGGGACGAACATAAAGAATTGTTGGAACAGATAGAGAACCTGCTGGATGAAATTATGAAAAAACAAGACCACAATGAAATTAAAAAGGTTCTGGCTGGTGTTAATGAAAGTATCGCCAAGTTTGAAAAAGAAATTATAGAAAGAAAACAGAGAAAATGTCAATGAGATGAAGGGGACTAGATTTGATAAGGCACAAGCAGACCTCACCAAAAATTGAGCTCTTGGAATGGTAGATAAAGGAAGATGGGAATCCAGGGCAAACTTAAGTTATGACCTTGAGTCCATGGACAGCAACAATTCAACCCCCATGGAAATTGTTTCTCTTTCCGAGGAACTTCGCCTCCTACAAAGGAGCAACGAACACTCAATAAGGGGAAAACAAAGAGGCAGAGGAGGAAGAGGCAAAGCAAAAGCGCAAGACGAGGACAGCACCGCAGAAAGGAACAACAACGCTGGCATGGGAACGCGGGGCAAGAATCAGAAGAAACAATAATGGATAGTCAAGAACTTACTGTAATTAATTTATCACAAAGAAGTATCACTAAAACGGAATAGGAGGTTTTAAAGCTAGGTTTGACTTTTTGTCCCGACATACCACTGGACCACAAGCAAACCTTTGTTTATCTTTACATATTTACACACTAATTGAAATTGTTTAAGGTACATGCCATGAAAAAGAAAGAACAAAGCACTGTACTTAAAAGTGGACCCTTCTCACCCTTACTCATTGAAGATATCAGCACACTTAAGTTACTCCATGATCTGAGTGACCAGTCACCCGGGGACCAACACAAGTTATGGATCCCTTTGATCCAGCAAACATTACTACTGTAGCACAGGCATTTGGGATAGATCTCGGAGCGCGCAGTGAGACCATGTTTAGGTCTCACTCCGAGAACGCACTCTGATAGTGCTGCACTATATCTGCACTATCTGTATTACAGAAGGGGCCGCAAAAAGTGTCTGCAGCCACTTCTAATATCCAAAGTGCCCCGGGGGCATGCAAAGTGAGCGGGAATGCTCGGTGTGCCCCCGGGGCACTGTGTATAAAGGGCACCAGGTCCAAAGTGTTTCCAGGAACCTTGTAATTGTGATGGTATATTAAATCGATGCCTAAAAAAGGAGCTGTGAATATCTAAATTTCGCAGGCAATCATTTTTACCTGGGAAAACACTTTTAAAACAATTTATATAGCATTTTAACGGACATATCATGTCGTAGGCTTTGCACGATTTCAAAGAATGAAACATGACTTTACAAAACCCATACTTAAAAAAATCATACTTGGCATGCACGTCTTTTCTGGTCAAAAATGTTCAATATTCGAAGGCCGCGCATTCTGAGAAATGTTAACCGCATTACATTTAAGTGTTGTAGTAAATGGTTCCTAAGTGTATGTGTCAATTGCCTGTCTTATTGCATTCCGCTTAGTTAAATGGTAATAGCCTCGTTAGCCAGTAATTCTCTTATTCCAAGAGTGCTTTACAACATTTGCAATACAAAAGAACACATTTTGTACATTCTTCACATTCAGTAGCCAAGCGTTTATTGTATTACAAGCTGCCTGAGAAGTACTGTGTTTAAATTGAGTTCAGAAATTCATCTAAAAATACAGATTATACGAAAACATTGAAGAGAGCAGCTTTCTAAACGACAAAATTAAAACATGTTCATAGTTGCCAGCAAATCCTGTCTTGGCCATTGCAGTTCCTATCAATAGAGTTAAAATGGCCAGTGACTTGACGGCATCTTTAGCCTGTGTTCCCTGCTGAGCGTTGCTCGAAGTACACATTTTAGGCCTTGATGAAGGTTAAAGCGGGACTCTGCATGAGTATTGTTGCACAGGAGCAGTCAGCAAAATTCAGAAAATGTCTAACTCACAAGTCTGTAGGTCAAGTTTTCCAATTTTCTTGAGCCATTATCACTCCTGCTCGCAGGACAAGTTCCCTTGCCAGAACCTCCATGGACAGGGCATCCTGAAGTAAGAAGTAGCACTTTAAATGGCATGCAGTTTCCATGAAAACTAGCAAGGGACAATGCAGGAAGGGAGTAATTGAGTAGAGGTTGCGAGCATCCACACTGGATGATCAGGGAGACGATTTCCTGGGCTGGGAAACACTGCAAGTGGGTGTGGTCCAGGCCAGGAAAGAATGTGGATGGGTTGCTGGGACAACTGAGCAGGCTTGGGAGGAAATCTCTATTTAGAGAGGCGCAAAGCTTAGATCAGGGGATGAAGAGAATGGCTGTGAAGCAATGCTAGTCTCCTAATAGCCTTATGGCAAGCTGTAAGACTTAGCAACTTTGCAACCACCAGTATGTTTCTATGGTTATGTTTCCTGGATGGATCAGAGTTTTGGGGCTTTCATTACACACACCGTTTAAATTGATGAAAACAATGGAGCTGAAAAGATGCGGCTCACAGCTAAAATGGTCCCACCAGCAGGCCCCATCCACAGGCCAACCAGTCATCTATAAATCCTCTGCCTCTCATGTCTGAGACTAGCCCCGTTCCCTGGACCTCACAGCACTTGCAGAGTGGGCTACTGTCCGTATCACTTTGCAGAACACAGAAATATTGTAAGACGTTTGTTGGCGATTGGGGGACGAATAGTCACAGAAAATATTTTTGGTGTTCAATTCCATATCACTTTTTCTAAATTAGTCATGCTTAAAAGCCATAGCTAGGTTGGCTTGATAATGGATATGATTAACATGTCATACTGTATTGGAGTTCCAATACCTTTATAACTTCCTGAAGTAAGCTTTGACTGCTTGCTATTGCCACCTTTGGAGAGTCAAGATTCCAAAATAAATAACTTTTATCCCCCCAAAATGTAATAGCCTTAAGTTCTGAAATAGCAAACCAGATACCAGATACTCACCAGATAGTCTGGTGAGAGCGCTACTTGCACCTAAGCTTTTTAATCTTTTAAACTGAAACCCTGCACTTTTTTAGAAAAGCATATTGTGAAATGATTTTACCTTAATTTGTGCCGCATTTGAATCCTGTTTCCTAACTGTTCAAACCCCCAACCGTCACCCCCCCCCATCCATCCAGGTGTGGCCATGAAGTGCTAATCATTCTCATTTTTAGTGTTTGTTTTCCTCATTTCACTACCCAGTTACAGCTTGTTACGTTATTTAATTCAACCAATTGCTGCACGTTTATTTAAGGTTTAATATGAGTTATTGAGATTAAAATACATCCACAAAGTACGATTCGTTCCCAATCACGGAATGTCCCAAATTTAAATAAAGGTATAATTACAAGCCATTTGTCTCAGAGCCATGCAGTTTCTGTCATCAGCACTTTTCCCTTGTTCCACAAAAGCAGTTCAAACATGAATGGCAGAATTTCCTAGATTGCAAATGTTTTCTATACAATTATGGCTCTGCCCTATTTGCCACATAATGCATCACCTGCTAAATAATTTGGCAATTTTAACTAATAAATTGTTTGAAGCTCAAACGGATCTCCAGGTACAAAAAATTGTGACTTGTGTTTCTGCGAAGTGGACAGCCCTCTGCAAATGTTGCCTGATCACCTTTCTCACTGCTGCATTTGTATGTTACACTGCTACTAATGAGGCAAAATCTTTACAGAATGTTAGCATGTGTAAAAATGTCAAAAGAATAAAGTATCAGAAAATATACAGCAATACGCTGCAGCCTTTTAATGCTGCATAATTTAGTCAACACTGCAGAATAATTTTGGCCTCCATTGCTATATAATTCCAGTGGCCCCAAAGTAGGTAGCACATGGAAAGGGGCGACCACTCGGTCCCCCCGAACTTATGGTAGGGTGCCCTGACCCCCCCGGGAAACCATTTTGGGCGGGAGGCGTGTCTCGGCTGGTATGCCCGAAGCGGCGTAGCCGGGGCGCGCCTTTTCCCGCCCAAGAGGGGTTGTCCTAGACACCTACACCGTTGGCCACGCCCTGTAGGCGGATCGGAGGGGGGTACACGCCCTCCCGAGGAAGAATAAAAGAGCAACAATCTAAGCAAGCATCCTCTTGTTCCTGTGCTTGGAAGCTGCACCTCCTCGTTGCACGTGAGCCCGAGTCGGAACAAGGAGCCAATTTTGAGAACTTGTAATTTTTGTGTTTCTCCTTTCAGTGATTCCGAAGCTTTGCCGTGAACGATGCCTGGCAAGAGGGTCGGAAAGAAGGTTGGGACCGAACAAATGCTTCGCATTCTGGTGAAAGACATGGCGAACATGAAGAAGCAGATGGCGGCAATGAACGGTACGGGTAGACCGAAGAAATTCATCGGACCAGCATTGCCGGGAGTAGTCCCTGCCGGGAGAGGTAAAAGGGCCAGGACTAGGGCGGCAGGGGGGGAGGCCCCGGTTCCCGAGTCACATCCGGTGAGCCCGGTCAGTCCAGTGGAGGCCCCAGTTCCGGTCCCGAATGCGGGACAGCCGATCCCTGTGGTAGTTACACCTGTTAACGAGGGAGATATGCCTCCCGAGCTGGCCGCCCAGTTGGCGGCGTGGTTAGGCAAGAACAACGAGGGTGCTGTGGCACCGGGAGACACGGCCGAGGAGGCCAGGTTAATAATGAAGCAGTTGCGGCAATCGAAAGATGCTGCGAAGGCACCTTGTCCTCTTGTTTCCCCACAGGTTCCCGCGGAACAACCGGCGTCGAGCGTTGGAACAGCAGCAACAACAGATACAGCTACTGGTTTGGGTAAGCAGCCGTTGCCAATGTTGAGGGAGGGATCGTTACCCTCAAGGAGGGAAAAGGTGGTCCGATGGATGTGAAAGAGAGGATTTGGGCGGATAAATATGTAAACATGTTTTCGCTGTTGACCGATCACTATGAGATAGAGCATGTTAAAAATCAGAAGGAGTTGTTGCATCCGAGTGTATGGCGTGCCAAAATGGCGGGTTTCAGAGTAGATGAAACGATCGCTAATTGGGCCAGGGCGTTTGGAATGTTCACTGCAATCATGGGGGAACGTAGGCCTGAAGTATTGTCGGAATTAGCTTGTTACCAGGCACGTATAATGGATTTTTATGAAACGTATGAAGGCAATCAATGGATGGGTTATGATAACATATTTCGTAAGGCCAAGGAGCACGACTCATCCCTGACGTGGGATTGTTTCGACACCATTTCCTGGCAGAAGCAGGTTATGCCGAACCCGATGAAGTCGTCTTCTTTTGGCGGGAATGGGGCGGGGCCTTCCCGCCATTATTTGACGGCGCCCTTTCGGGCGGGCGCCAACAGTGATCAACACGCAAAGAATAATGGGAACTCAGGTAGAAAAGGGGTCTGTTGGAGCTTTAACAGAGGCAAGTGCACTAGGCCACAAGGGACATGCAAGTTCAGGCATGAGTGTGCAGGGTGCGGACAGTCTTCACACCCCGAGAGTTCGTGCAGAGCCAAGAATGGTGATACAGGGGGTAGAGGAGGGGCCAAACAGGTCTAATATCGACCGAGGGGCACCGTTACCTACTCCCGTTGACATCATGGCAATGATCCCTTGGCTGAACGAATACCCCGATTATGTCTCCGCCGGGGTGTTGCGAGACGGTTTCTCATATGGTTTCCGCATCCCGGCGGGGGATTTTCGGGGGGAAGCACAGTGTAAAAACCAACTATCGGTTCAACAAATTACGGCGGTGGTACAGGCAAAAATTGCAAAGGAGGTGGCCCGAGGTCGGGTTGCGGGACCATATCGGAACCCGCCAGTTGTTAACTTTGTTTGTTCACCGTTAGGAGTAGTCCCCAAGAAGGACCCAGGTGAGTTTAGGTTAATCCATAATTTGTCCGCTCCTAGGGGTCTTTCGGTGAATGATGCGATTGACCCGGGACTTTGTTCGGTGCGGTATGCATCCTTTGATGAGGCCGTCGCCATGTTGAATCGCCTGGGGCCCGGAGCGCTGATGGCTAAATCAGATATCGAGTCAGCGTTCCGGTTGCTCCCGGTACACCCACAGGTTCAGCGTCTCTTGGGTTTTGTGTTTCAGGGACGCTACTACATGGATAAATGTATGCCAATGGGTTGCTCCATCTCTTGTGCGTATTTTGAGAAGTTCAGTACTTTTTTGCAATGGGCGTTCACCAGAGCCACGGGCTTTACGCAGGTTATGCATTACCTTGATGATTTTCTGTTTCTGGGGGCAGCCGGGGACACGGAATGTGGACAGGCTTTGAAGGAATTCTGTAATCTCATGAAACGATTTGGCGTGCCACTGGCACCGGGCAAGACAGTGGGGCCATCTACTTCACTCGAGTTTCTGGGAATTGAGCTCGATTCTGTGGAGGGGTGCTTCCGTTTGCCCGAAGAGACGGTAATGAAATTTAAGGCCTCGCTTGAAATATGCCTCGGCGAGAAAAAGGTAACTCTCCATCAGTTGCAACAAGCTGTGGGTCAGCTTAACTTTGCCCTTAGAGTTATACCGATGGCTCGCCCCTTTTCCCGCTCTATCGCACAAGCCATGGTTGGCCTCAAGGAAGGGCACCACCGCACAAGACTGTCAGCAGTGGTTCGCCAGGATATGCGCATATGGCTGGCATTTCTGGCGGATTTCAATGGTCGCGTCGTGTGGAACAAACCGCCAGCTTCCTCCGAGGAGCTGGGGTTGTGGACCGACTCGGCAGGGAGTGTGGGTTTTGGCGCTATCTTTGGTAATCAATGGTCGGCACGAACATGGCCGGCGTGGTGGCAGATAGGGGGCTCACAAGTAACATTGGGTTTCTTGAGCTGTTCCCCATTTTGGTGGCATTGAAAACATGGCCAGAGGGGTTTCGTGATCGCACTGTGGTGTTCTGGTCTGATAATATGACCGTTGTTGAATGTATCAATAATCAGGCAGCACGCTGCAAATGGATTTTGAGATTGCTGAAAGACATTGTCCTGCTATGTATGAGACTAAACGTCCACTTTAGGGCAAGACACGTGCCTGGGGTACTGAACCAGGCGGCTGATGCACTCTCTCGTTCCCACATGCAGGCCTTCCGGGTTTTTTCGCCCTCAGCGGACTTGGTGGCGGCACCATTTCCCGAAGCTCTCTGGTCGCTCGGTGCCCCGGATTACAAAACCTCGTGGGAGAGAGTCTAGCACCCAGGACAAGGAAGGCATATGAAGGAGCGCTCCGTTCCTATTGGTCATTTTTGGGTTCAGCTAGGGTGGAGCATTGGGGGCAGGAGGAGTACGTCCTGAAATTTCTGGTATCACTACATCAGGCAGGCCGATCACTGGCAACTGCCAATAGGCACAGGGCCGCCATTGCCTTCATGGCGCAGGCTCATGGCATCCAGGACCCCACATCGTCCTTTCTCGTAAGGAAGGCACTGCGTGGGTGGCAACGCCTTGAGGGTCGTAGAGTGGACGAGAGGCACCCGATAGGTCTAGCAAGGTTGTCCCTATTAATGTCCGTACTCCCTGCGACATGTTCATCTCAATCAGAGACAGTGCTGTTCCGGGCCGCTTTTGCATTAGCATTCCATGGGGCTATGCGGGTAAGCGAACTGGTAGCGAGGAATAAGCAGGATACGGGGGGAGGTCTGTGTCGAGAACACATTCAAATCAAGGGTGAGACGATGGTAGTCTCAATAGCCAGGTCCAAGACCGATCAGGGAGCGATCGGGGACAGTGTTGTAGTCCAGCGGATTCCAGGGTCTCCCATGTGCCCGGTAAAATGCGTGGAGGAGTATTTAGCGCAGAGGGCGGCATCATGGGGGGGAAGCTTGCTGAGGCACACCGCGCCACCCCACTGACTAGGTTTCAGTTCCAGCGGGTGTTAACAATGGCAATCGCGGCAGCGGGCTTGAACCCGAGCGATTTTGGGACCCATTCCTTCCGGATAGGGGCTGCTACAGAGGCTACAGCCAGGGGTCTGAGTGTGGAAAAGGTGAAACAGTTGGGGCGTTGGTCCTCGAATTGTTATAAAAGGTATGTGCGGTTGCACATGTTGTGAAGCTAATGTCATGCACTCACGGTTCTTGTTTTCTGTTTGGTTTACAGTTTCGCGAGCAGGCTTTGCGGGGCGGACTGTGCAGTTGACCCGACACCTGGGGACCAGCAGTCAAAGATCACCGGCTGAGGGAAGAGTGGTGTGGGTCGTTGGCCACTCATACCTGAGGCGTGCCGCGGACGTATTCAAAGCAGGTGACATGATTCACATGGCTGGGGAATACGGGTACAGGGTGACCTTCCACGGAAGGGGCGGGCTCTGTATTGACCAGTTTCAAACTTTTATTGAGGGATTGTTAGGGTGGACGAGGTCACCGCCGTCTGTAATCATAGTACATCTTGGGGGCAATGATTTGGTAACCATTGGTCGACGAGTACTTCTCGAGTTAATTTTATCCACAGTAAGTTGGTTGGCGAGAAGGGTTCCGGGGTGCACGATTGCATGGTCACACATGATTCCTAGGAAGGTGTGGCGGGGGGCCCTCTCTGTGTCAGCTTTGAATCAGTCGGTGAAGAAAGTTAATAACAAACTTAGTAGGTTGTTTCGCTCAAGCCAGTTACATTGTATCCCACATGGATGTATTCGGGGGGACCATATGTATCTTGAAGATGGGGTCCATTTGTCCCGGGAGGGGAATGTCTTACTCATAGGAGACTTCATAGCTTGGTTAACGAGTTTGTGTAGCCATGACCTTTAGTAGGAGTTTGTGGGGGGTCCGGATAGCCGGTCAACTATCCGGCCTGTGGCGGTAAGGTCATGATCGGTGAGCAGTAATTGGAAGATCCCTAGAGGTGGGGCGCCACCCATTATGGATGGGAGCGCCCGGAGGGAGGCGGCCATTGGCCCCTCACACGGGGAGGCGGTACCCCTCTAAGGATGGGGCCGCCGAAAGGGAAGGCGGTCATAGGCCCCTCCCAGGGGAGGAGGGGCTACGGGCCCCTCCTGGGAATTTCCCGGGGCCAGGACATCCGCGACGGCGGATGTGGTAAGCAGTGTGGGGTGGGAGGGGGGTCTACGCTACCTTCTAGACACCTCACATGAGTCCTCGGACGACCACTAAGATGGCGTCGAGTAAATATGGGGCCCCCGTTAAGACAAGGGAAATTGGAAGTTGGCACAGAGGTACAGTCCTCTGTGCGCCCGCCCCTCACAAGTAAGGGGGGGAGTTCTGGTATTAGGGATCTGACACCGGTTACGACCTTGCCGTTGGCCCGTAATGTTAGGATGTACAATTTAATTTTGAGTATATGCATTTGCAGGATGTTTTAGAATCGGCTAGGAGAACCTTTGTATTAGAGATGTGTTAAGGTTAGCCAATAAACATCGTAATGTGTAAATGAAATTGTACATGATATGAAACTGTTATTTTAATGTTTTAATTTTGTTTCATATTTTAATAAATACGGCCGGGAGGGTAACTCCCTCCCGCCTTCCAAAAGTCAAGAACTGTGTCCGTCTTCCCATCCTTGGGGATTGTGTTGGGAGGGGGTGACGGGTATCCCGGCCATATGGAAAGGGGCGACCACTCAGTTCCCCCGAACGTATGGTAGGGTGCCCTGACCCCCCCGGGAAACCATTTTGGGCGGGAGGCGTGTCTCGGCTGGTATGCCCGAAGCGGCGTAGCCGGGGCGCGCCTTTTCCTGCCCAAGAGGGGTTGTCCTAGACACCTACACCGTTGGCCACGCCCTGTAGGCGGATCGGAGGGGGGTACACGCCCTCCCGAGGAAGAATAAAAGAGCAACAATCTAAGCAAGCATCCTCTTGTTCCTGTTCTTGGAAGCTGCACCTCCTCGTTGCACGTGAGCCCGAGTCGGAACAAGGAGCCAATTTTGACCCACCCACCAGCCCCTTATGGCAGCGATTAGTATTGCAATAAAGTCGATTAACGGTGATATTATCTCTTTTACAGGTTGTTTTAATAAAGTCTGGATTGCCTTTTTGAGGATAATAAAATGGTTGCTATTTAACATGTTCTTAGGCGAAGTATCACAGCCTAGTTGAGTGATGTGTTATTTGTGTAGATAAAGGTTATTGTGTAATGTCCAGTTTAACTATTTATTCCGTCCTCATTAGGTTCGAAAATGTCGTATTTATTTTGGTCGGGCGGTAAGGTCATGATCGGTGAGCAGTAATTGGAAGATCCCTAGAGGTGGGGCGCCACCCATTATGGATGGGAGCGCCCGGGCGGAGGCGGCCATTGGCCCCTCACACGGGGAGGCGGTACCCCTCTAAGGATGGGGCCGCCGAAAGGGAAGGCGGTCATAGGCCCCTCCCAGGGGAGGAGGGGCTACGGGCCCCTCCTGGGAATTTCCCGGGGCTAGGACATCCGCGACGGCGGATGTGGTAAGCAGTGTGGGGTGGGAGGGGGTCTACGCTACCTTCTAGACACCTCACACGAGTCCTCGGACGACCACTAAGATGGCGTCAAGTAAATATGGGGCCCCCGTTAAGACAAGGGAAATTGGAAGTTGGCACAGAGGTACAGTCCTCTGTGCGCCCGCCCCTCACAAGTAAGGGGGGGAGTTCTGGTATTAGGGATCTGACACCGGTTACGACCTTGCCGTTGGCCCGTAATGTTAGGATGTACAATTTAATTTTGAGTATATGCATTTGCAGGATGTTTTAGAATCGGCTAGGAGAACCTTTGTATTAGAGATGTGTTAAGGTTAGCCAATGAACATCGTAATGTGTAAATGAAATTGTACATGATATGAAACTGTTATTTTAATGTTTTAATTTTGTTTCATATTTTAATAAATACGGCCGGGAGGGTAACTCCCTCCCGCCTTCCAAAAGTCAAGAACTGTGTCCGTCTTCCCATCCTTGGGGATTGTGTTGGGAGGGGGTGACGGGTAACCCGGCCATATGTACTTTTGCATGAAGCAGAGAGACTGTGAAGTTTGGGAAGTTAGTTTGGTGTGCATGCAAATCCTGCATTGCCGACCCCTGGTGAGTTGCACCTACTACTGCTGAAACAAGGCCAATTGAGGCACCAAAGGGTGCAGCAGACTGGTCTCAAGGGCAGTGCCAGCTTTAGCGCTGGTGGAGCCCTGTGCGACAATGTTTGTTGGTGCCCCCTAATGACTACCTCCGTCACTGATTCTCTTACGACCACCCTTTAACAGTGCCCCTCGAGTGAGTCTCCATAGCCACTCTCTTGCTCAGATGCATTTGATTTGATTTACAGAGCCACTGATACTAGTGTAGGGTGTCAGAGCACTTTATATCACACACATTACAGAGAGACAATCAATCATATACGTTTGTAAATCACTCTATAGGAAATGTTACATAAGACAAAGGACTTCATGGTGTAGGAGCGATACAAAAGGGGTGGTGATGGATGGAGCATCTGAACCAATCAAACACTCACACCCAGTCAACAGATCTGGGTATAATCCATCACCGTTCTTTAGCCCACTCTGCCACCCCAGTTCAGACATGGCCATATGCAAATCAGTCTGACCCTGTGCCTCATGGGAACAGTCCAGCCCGAACTGCCAAGCCATGTCTTCCCTGGACCGGAAACAAGCTTCCGAGGACCGGTTTCTGGCATTTCAGCCGTCTTCAGCCCGGCTTGCTTGAATCCAGTGGCAAAGTGAGCAAGGGACTCACGTCTGAGCATACCCTGCCAACTTATGGCGAATAATATCGCTTCAAGGTGTAGGAGTCACATGACAACCATACCAGTAGGCAATATAGTTTAATAGTAATTGGTCTGGAGAAACACAAACTCTGAATTTAGAACATAATACCATATCTATAGTAGAAATACATGCTTATGTACAGATGGATATGCTGTATATTTCTGTTTTCTTATGGTGGTTATTCTTGGTGAGAGGATGTGGCCTAACGGCTAGGGCAGTCGACCTAGAAGCTGGGGAACTGGCATGGGGAAATCACTTAATCTCCCCATGCCTAAAAATGAATATGTCTTCATGTAATGCAACTGGTGCTTGAGTAAAGCGCTCTGATACCCGATACCTAAGAGTCAAGTTTGTACTATATAAAAATCCGAAATTAATTTAGTAGTTTACTGAATATAAGGTGGTTATACATAGATCTTATGTTTGGGCATCAAGTGTTCCATAGTTCAGCTGCTGCTTGAACAGAGAAGATGTGCGGGTGTCCTAGGAAGGATGGTTCCCGACAAAACCCCTCCACAACTGAGTGCCACACTCGACAGGAGTAGAAAGCGCTATATAAATGAAACTGCAATTACAAATCTGAAAAGGCCCTGACAAGCCCATTCCGCAGGAATGTCTCCTGTGTAGCAGTCTAATTAATCCCCTAGATAGAGTGCATAATGTGAGATCAGGCAGGGACGATACCATGCCTGATGGTCTTGCAAGCCTTCCCTGATGTCAGTATCTATGCCGCTAGGAACAACATGTGTATGCGTGGGTTCCAACTATAGCATGACTGCGCTATGGAAGGAAGGCTCTGTGGCCCTGGCATTGGCTGACCAGGTGTCCTGGATTTGCTGGGAGAGTCTCTATTTTTCAACAGCTGTCCCCATAGATTTCAACAAATTTGGTTCATGTCCCGGTTTTTAGAGCGGGTCAACTGAAAGCAGTCGGAGTCACTTTTTTAGGGGTTCCAAAGCAGGGTTAGTTAGCATCTGTTATAAGTAGGTAATTTAAATAACAGGCATGATGCTGGTTTTAAAAATTACATTTTATATATCTTCTCAGTGCCTCTTCTGTGCTGCTAAGGGCTGTCATTCTCTGCCACTTAGTTAATGTAAAATTATGGGCCTTCCTCTATTTTTGCAAAATGTCCCATTTGTGGGGTCCCAAGATTTGGTTACCCGACACTGGCAGCATCTTACAACCCCCCCAGAAGACAATAGCCCCTCTCCAACTGGAATTGCAAACAGCGGTGGGGGAGGTGCAGGACTAAAAGGCACAACAGGTTCTCTACACAGTTTTCCTTTGTTGTTCATAGCCACGAACAGACTGCTCTTGACGCTCAGTACACTGACCACGCCGCTTTCCACAGGAGGGATTTCTAGCAAACTATATTGTTTTTCTTTTAGTGTATGGGTTATTTAGTTATTTTTCACATTTTGAACCTTTAATTTCTCTCCTTCCACAGGCTGCACTTTGAAATAGAAACATTTCCGAAAAAAACTACATTTTCAGAGGGATTTTTTGGGATCCATTTTACGGAGGAACAAATAAAGGAAAGGAGAGTAAAGAGGGAGTCATAACCTTTTCTTAAAGTCAATATTTTCAATAAGTGAGGAGGAGCAAGACAGAAAGAGAGGGAGGCAGAGTAAGAAAGTGGGTGGGGGCAGCTGCTGGGGGGGTGGGTGGTGGGCAGCTTCTAGCAACAGAGCGGGAGAAGTGAACACTGTCCTTGTCTTCTCTGGGCAGGAAGGTAGAAACAGAGTCTTTTTCCTTCCCTGCACGTGCCGCCTCCCCGAACGTTCACGAACACCAAGTTTAATCTATAGCCCTTGGTTATTTCTGGCATCCTGGGACGCGCGTTTAAACTAAAAAAGTAGGCGAACGGAATATGTTAAATGAAAGAAGTAGGGGCTAGCCGTGCCCTACCGATCCTGCCCACTTTGACCACTGAGGGCGTGGCTGACCTTGTGTAGCACTTCATTTCCACGTAGGGAGGCCGAGCAGGAAATTCCTACCTTCTCCACTATTTAAACCCATGTGTGTCCGGCCGTGCAGAGGACAGGTGCAGCGGGCGTGCCAAAGGCCTGCCTGCCCCTTCCGCGCCCGTCAGGGCCCAGGGGACAGGACCCCAGGTCCTGATGAGCCTCAAGGGTGACTTAGGTACACAGTTGAGGAGCTATGAAGACTATCAATGCCCATTGATAAATCTTGCAAACACAACATAAAGGTAGACAGGAATGAGTTGAAATGTGAACACTGAAGAATGACCCTAAGGCTGAATAATGACAAGAACAATAAAGATAGACTGCAGTTGGCATTGCTAAACTGTAGATCATTAGCGAAACATAAATATGAGATACAGGACCTTCTTAGGAAAAGTTCGCTGGATGCTCTATTTCTGACTGGGACTTGGCTGAATGAGAGCTCCACCCCGGTATACACCTGTTACAACGCATTTGTTACAACACAATACTGTTACAACGCGACTTTTACAACGCATACCATTACAACGCATTGCGCTGGGGGGCGCTCTAGGATAGGGAATAAGTATAATTTACTATCCAACACCTTCCATAGGGTCCACGGGGACTGGAGTTAGAATAGTAAATTATACTTACCACTATCCAGCACCCCAAAGCGCTATGCGTTGTAATGGTATGCGTTGTAATGGTCGCGTTGTAACAGTAGGTAGTTGTAATGGTATGCGTTGTAACATGGTACATCCCTCCACCCCAGATGTCCTGGACGCAATCCCCAAGGAATATATGTTAGAAAGACAAGATCAGGAGGGACAAACAGGAGGGGGCATAGCCATTATTTTTAAATCCTCAATGAGGTGTGAAATTCAACGGGCCGACCTTGAAAAATGTGAGGCATTCCTATTCACTCTATCAGCGACAGTAGACAATACTTTAGCCAGCTTTTTAATTTACCTCCCTCCAGGCCAGGGGTCACATTTCATAACGAGCCCGGAAGAGAAAGTAGTGCTACCTGCACTTCGAAATAAAATCTTTCTGATACTAGGTGATCTGAATTTCCATTTGGATAACCAACAGAACCTAGAAGTATGCACTCTACGCAATGACCTATTGACTCTTAACCTAGTACAAAGAGTAGAATCTCAAACGCACCTAGGAGGCAATATTCTAGATCCTATCTTTTCCAACTTTGAGGATCTAGAGGTTGAGACACCTTGGCTTATCCCCTGGTCTGATCACTATCTAGTCCAGTTTTCGGTGCCTACACACAGGAAGAGGGTAGTACAACCTACTAGGGTAATCACTACTCGGAAGTGGAAGAATTTCAACTCCAATTCTTCCTCACAGGCCTAGTTGGAGAAAAACCCATCTTAGACATAGATGTTAACTTAGCCATCAATCAATTGGTAACCTGAATCACAGACGCATTTGATAAGACAGCACCGTGTAGTACCAGGACCCCAAAAATACATAACACAACGGCACCCTGTTTTAGTGAAGAGCTAATGATAGCCAAAAAAAATGCAAAGGGTTCGAGAGAGTCTGGAGGAAGGAATCTTGTAGTGAGGCGAAAGAACACTATAAAAAATAATTTAAAAAGTATCACTCCTTAATTAAGAAAGCCAGATGTAAGTTTTACTCTGAAAGAATAGAAGGGTCCAGCAATTCACAGAAAGAAACATTTGTGATACTGAAATCCTTAAGAACACAGGAAAACAGGAGTGACACAGATGCCTCTGAGGAGAGCTGTAATAAGAATTTTTCACAGATAAAGTGGCAAGAATCTATGACACCTTCCCGATAGAAGTACGGTAAGGAACTAGGATTGCTAGTGATAGCCAGACAAATTGTGCTGGGGTAATTCTGGATGAATTCAAGATACAGGAACTTGAAGAAATTATCACCATAGCCAAAGGGATAAAATCGTGATCCCCTTTGGACACAGTCCAACCTAAGATAATAATGCAGGGAGCATATGTAATCAGGCCATATATTTCTGAGCTCATCTCATGCTCCTTTCAAAATGGCGTGGTCCCCACAAAATTGAAACAGGCCATTGTGAAACCACTGAAAAAGAAGCCATTACTGGAGCATACAGTACTGGAAATCTACGGCCAATTTCACTGCTGCCATTTTTGGCGAAAGTCGCAGAAAAAGCTACAAATAAACAACTTATGGACCACATTAACAATAACGACCTACTGCATCCTTCCCAACCAGGTTTTAGAGTGGCCCACTCCACTGAGTCAGCACTAGTCATAGCTACAGAAATACTGAGGAAACATGCAAATGAGGGACAAACAGTGGCACTGATTTTACTAGATCTTAGTGCGGCGTTTGAGTCATGAGGCATATGGCATAAGGCGTAGGGCATTGAGTTTGTTTACATCATTTTTCTCCACACAGAGCTTCCAAGTTGCACAACAAACCTATCTATCGAAGAAGATTCCCTTGGCTCAAGGGATCCCGCAAGGCTCAATCTTGAGCCCCACCGTATTCAATATTTATGTGGGCCATTGGCGGAGTGTGTGGAGAAGTATGGGGTGTTGATTGTCTCCTACGCAGACTATAAGCAACTAATTGTGATGTTAGCACAAGACAAGGGCCAAGCAGCTACCCGGTTCTCCGAATGTTTAGAAGAGGTGGCAGGCTGGATGTCGAATCACTGCCTCAAGCTAAACGGGAGCAAAACGGAAGTCATCTGCGTGATGGCCTGAAACTGTAGGTCAAATGCTGCCCCCAAATCAGAAGTTAAAAACCTTGGTATATGGCTTGACTCCGAACTGACTTTTGAAAGTCAGATTTGGAAGGTAGCTGGCAAATGCTATGGAAACATGAAAATCTTGAGGAAGGTAGACAAAAACACAGAAAACTATGGTTACATTCTGTAATTACTTCCCAGTTATACTATGAGAATGTACTATATCTTGGTGCTACTAAAATGGGACTTGCCAAATTACAAAGAGTACAGAATGAGGCAGCACGAATGGTACTGGGCCTTCCGAGAAGAGCAAATACGAAGAAGGCACTGACAGCTTTACACTGGCTCCCAGTAGAAAGGAGAGTCGCTTATAGGGCAATGTGCCATTGCCACCGTTTTCTATCGAAGAAAGTCCCTAGATACCTGCAACAGTTAATAACTCAATACATCCCAGGATAGAATCTAAGATCTATGGGTATGGCACTGATTACTGTACCGAGAATAGTCAGAGCAAGAATGGGGACACGCTCATTCAGGTACTGGGCAGCCAAAATTTGGAACAGCCTACCGTTAAATCTAAGAATAGAACCATGCAAAAGTAGGTTTCGAAGACAGCTAAAAACATGGTTGTTTAGGCAAATCAGATAGGGTTACAGGTCAGTTAGTTCTGCACAGCTTACCATCATAGGTGGATGACAGCTACCTCCCCCCAGAGCATGCATATCAGCGCGGGTACACACCAGTGGTGTAACCTTGAGCTCTACCAATGAATAAATAAATAAACAATGGTATCTACAATAGAGGCTGACAACCAATCACCTATTGCCTCTGGTCCAAAATAAAGGTCACACCAATATACTTCTGCATTTTTCCTAATACATTAAAATACTGTGGAATTTTTTAGAAAAAGGCAGCAAAGAGATGTCAGAATATGCTGAGGATTTTAGAGCCTATTGAAGGTTATCTGAGCAGGAGACCGACCACAGTTTGTTTAGTTTTTACATTGGTAGGAACTGGTGACGAGGTGACAAGATATTGCAAAGGGAGGTCAGGGCAGGAGCTATGATCTCTAGCTCTCCGGTCAGGTCATGCACAGGAAAGCAACCTCCTGGGAGTGAAATTTAGTACAAAGGAGTGAAAGGGTTCACATAGAGCAGGTTGAAATACTGCAGACACATCTAGGATGGTTCAAGATAACAACCCTTGGAGAAGGATAACCAGCGGCTTTATCAGGTTTTGGTAGTGGGGCGAGTTGGGGGGGCAGGCATGAGAGGAGTATTTTGCACTGTAATCAGTGTGCCTGATGGTTTTGTAGGCTGTTCCATACCAGCCAAACTGTCATACACACTGAAGCTCTCTCCAACCCAGCTGCTTTGCTGGGTTGGAGAGAGCAAGCACAGGCTCTCAGCCTCACTAGGGGGCAGATTTACAAGCCCCATATGCCACTTAAGTGCAGCCGTTGAGTCACTTCTGTGATGCAACGGTGGCATGAAGCCAGCACCACACTGCGTGGTATTTACAATGTGATGCATCTAGGGAGATGCGTCACGTTGTAAAGCCCTGCCCCACATGAATCCTGCGTCAGGTTTCATGTGGGCGTCCCGGAGTGGGGGGGCGTTCCGGCGCAGGAACTCCTTGCAGAAGTGGCTGGGTCACTTTTCCGACCCCGTTGCGTCAAAACATTGCGCCTGCTTGAAGCAGGGGTAAGGCTTGACACACCATGTTGGACATAGACAGGGTTGGAACAATGCTGGAGTTGCGTTGCGCCCGCGACTCAACTCCAGCACTGCGCCAACCTTATGCCGGCATATGCGACACACATCTGTTTATCCTTGCATGACGCATCTTTCCTGGTGCATCCCTGCTGATTTGCAGGGATGCGTCAGGAAACGTAAATCTGCCCCAAGTAGTGTAAATCATCAGAGCTCACGTGTATCATGATGCTGCTTTCATGCAGCCCCAACCAGCAAGAGGAGCATAAGGATTGCCCAATGGAGCCCATGCCTGCGTAGAAGAGGTCCCTACATGTGGACAGAATGAATTGCAAACAAATAATCAGAACACCTAATTAGTGTAATGTCTTTCGTCCAGCTGGACAAGAAGTTTTATTTTAGCGTTCAAGTCAATAAAACAAAGATGTAATGACACTGAAATAACAAATGGGTACAGCCGTGACCCACAACATACAAGACAAAACAACGAAAGCAATGGCCAAAAGGGCAAGGCTACAATAAGTCTGTGTACTTGTATTCAGTATTTACAGACGCAAATTTTCATAACCACAACTTTGCATTTTTACAATATTTCAGTATCATATTGCATAAGGGTTTTTTTTACAGGTCGACGACGTTTCGATGCCAAGGTCCCTGCGACATACCTTTAGGGTTCCCTTGTTTTTTGTAAAACGTGCGGAGAAGAGGAGCCTGGAAGATCTCGATGTGGCAATCCGGTGAAGTGGCAGGCAAGTTTTCTTTTTTATTGTTTATTTGTGATGTCCGTCCCATACAATGCCTCCCACCGACGCCCCACCCTGCCACTCTTCCGAGATACCAGCCACCACTGAGGATGACACGCACATCTCAAAACTAAGATTGTTTTGCAATTTTTTACAATGAAGGCAGGGTATTGCAAACTTCAGCACAATGGACTTAGCAGCACACACTGGTTCAAAGACATGTTTATCACTACCCCAGCGTTGTACTTTCCTTATTCTGCCCACTTAGATTCACCTCTCCTCTCCATGCTGTACTTGTCACTTATTACCTACTCTTGCTGGTCAGCCTCACTTATATCCACTTCATTATCTCCTCTTCACCTCTCATCTTTCCCCAAGCATCTTACCTTCTCTCTCTGATTCTACCACTCTTGCATTTATCTTTCCCATTCAGTCTTTACCTCTTATCTTTCAATTCAGCCTCTCATCGTTTCTTGCTGATACTCTCCCTCTTGCATCCCCTTCCATGTCCTACTCTTCACCTCTAAACTCCCCACCCAGCTTTTTTATTTTCTCTGCTGGTTTTGCCATCCCAAATCCTCATATCCCCTTTCCTTTTGCCCTTTTCTTGTATCTTCCCTTGCTGGGTCACCCCCTGTTACATAGAACTCTTCCCTTCCTCATTCCCCCTATTTTTTACCATCTTTTGCTAATTCTGCCCCGCTTACATTAACTTGTACCTCCAGAATCAACTCTTTATCCTTTACCAAGTCTTTAACTTTTTCGTGCTGTTTCTGCCCAACTAAGATCCACCTCACCCCTCCTCTCAGAGTGCAGACTAAGCAAATATAAAAGGTAATCATTGGCACATTTACTCTTGTGCTGCCCGGCAAAGCAACAGACCCGCCAAATACATCTTAGGCACAATTTTCCTCCAACAGGGCACTTGCACAACAAACAAAAGAATTCATCAGCTCTATACCTTGGATACCGTCAAAGATAAGGCCAACTTTGGTAAATGTTAAATTTGTACCACATACGCGCACCCTCCTGAAAGCAGCATAGCCGTAGCAGGCAGCATCCAATAGCCAGACAAAGCTCATGCCACTAGGGGCTTCCCCCCTACAGGATTAGTACATCCTAGGAAGGACCTAAAGCCACTACAGGCAACTTCGTCCGCACATACCCTATGCATAGTAAAACAGTCACGAGCTACATGGGGATAAAAAGCACTGGCACTTTATTGAAATTCTCTAAACGATAACAGTTAACTCTTCCGTTTTAACCTCACACAAGAACTTTGGCCAAGAACCAACGCCCTATGCATCAAATTGTGGACAAGATTTTAAAAATAACTTTTGCTATTAAAATTGGTTTTAAATGTGATTGTTTTCCTGTTATTAATGCTTTTTGTAATGATTTAAGTACTCACACAAAATTATTCATTCATTCATTCCCTCTTCTCTCCCTCTCTCCACCAACTTCTTAACAATGCCTGATTGTTCTGTCCTCTTCCATCCACATCTCACCACTGTCTCCCTTTCCACTCTGCTTTCTGGTTCTGCCTCTTATGTCCATGCTTGTTATCCATGCACTACCTTTAAATGTTATCTTCTCCTATTCCTCTCATATTTCTTACTGGGTCAGCCCCAAACACATTCATCTCTCGATTTGTATCCTTCCAAAGCCTATTATTTCTCACTGATTCTTCCCCTCTTACACTCACCTCCCCTGCCATATTCTACTCTTCTGATCTCTCCCCAGCCTCTAAGCTTATCCTGTGGATAATGCCCCTCGTACATTAATCTTCTAGTTTTGTCCCTTCTTTTTCTGGTTCTGCCTCTCTTATATCCAACCCTCCTTCTTGCTCTATCCTTCAACTCATCTCTCTCCCCGCGTCTTACCTTTCTCACTTATTTTGTCCTTCTACATCCACCTCTCCAATTCACACCATTCTCTCTCTCCCCTCTGCTTAGGTTCTGCTGCTTCTTCCTCTCTTAAATCTACATTTTCCATCTATGTACTGCCCTTTTCCTCTCATCTCTCCCTCCAGTCTCCTTACTTTTTTTGTACGTCAGTCTCCTTTACACCCACCTCTCTACTGTTACATCCACAGTTTCATATCTTGTCTCACTGTTTCTGCTTTTTTATATCCATCTCTCCCTTCCATGCTCTACACTACCCCTCATTTTACTTGTCATTTTACCCCTCATTTACTTTACATTGTCTCACAAATTCTGCTCTTATTACAACCACCTCTCACCTGCCTGTTGTACAAGTCACCATTCCTCAATCCACAGCCTCTAACCGTCTCTTACTCATTCTATCCATCTAATATCTACTTCTCTCCAACCTTTTTCCCTCAGTCCCTTACCTGCTCTATGTGGTCCTGCCATCTAGAATTCACCTCTCAACATTCCCTCTCCCGCCACTCAAGTTCTACTGATGGTTCTGCCACTCCTATAGCTACCTTTTATAAAGAATTTCATCTTTCCCGCAACTTTTTTCACCTGGTAGCCCCCTTTATATCAACCTCTTCCTTTTCCCCAACTTCTTGCTGGTTCTGCCCCCCTTATATCAACATCTGCCCTCCATGATCTACTCTTCATGTTTCATCTCTCTCCTGCCTTCACCCTCTTTTTACTCATTCTGTCACTCTAACACCTACCTATCCCTTCACCACTCTTCACTTGCAGCCTGATACCTTAATTCAGCTTTTCTCATCCTATACAACCTCTTCTATCCTTCCCCACTCCCTCTCTTCGAAATCCTCTAACATTTTTCATGGATTCTGCCTCTCTTAACATTTCTCTGGTGTTTGCTCAGCTAAAGGACCTCTGGGAACCTTGAGCCCAAAACGAGCTAACCTTGGACATGTGGCAATGTGGCCTATTGGCTACAGCTGCTCAACATGGATCAGGGGAGCCAGACTCACATCCTGGTCTCAGCTCAGCATTCTATGAATACAGGCAAGTACCCCATGTGCCCAGAAAAAACTAATATTGACTGTAGTATGTGTCTGTTGTGAAGTGCTCTTTTGTTCATGTTCAAGGTTTGAGCTATGTAAAACTGCCAAAAAGAGAATGTGGACCCTGGCTGTCACCCACACTCTTGTCTCATCCTTTAAGAATTAAAGATGCAGCATTAAACTTTAATGTGATAAAGAGATACCCATCTAGTGGCTGAATTGCACACTGAGAAACTAAAACATCTAGGATCAATCTCAGCTTCCCCACTTGTCCACATTGTGTGATCCTAGGCAAATGCTTTAGTTCACTGAGTCTCCATTTTGGTTATTATCACATTCAGAGCACTTTCAAATACGTCCGTTCACGGTGTGCGTTTTACAGACATCTCTTGTGGCTGATGTAATACATTATAATTTTGCTCAATAATAAGAATCTACACCACAAACAAGGTGCACATGAAGCCTGATAGACCTTTTAGTTCACTAATCCCATTATCATCATCGGGCATGCAGAAATGTTTCTCAGTTCATGTTTAATACAATTATTTCTAATAAATATTTCTCAATGCAGTGATATATTCTGAAGTACTAGTGTTAAAACGCTCCTGTGTGTTAAAGAAATATGCTTTTCTGAATTTTGATGACACTGTATCATATTCGAAAAGGATGTTTGGCGCATGATTTACACTCCAAGGGGCAGATTTTAAACAAACTGTTTCCCTGCGAGTCCAAACCGTTGCGCCTCCATGGATTCGCCGTATTTACAATATGGTGCACCATGGCGCAAGGTTTGACAGATGCGTCAGACATTCTGATGCATCTGTTGGTGTAAAAGTCATGCATTGCTGGAGTCATGTCGCAAGCATGATGCAAGTCCCGCAATGCATGGGGAGGCCTATTCGGAATACACTACATCACTCCTTATGCTTGCTCCAAGCAGGCGAAGGGTTTTGACGCAGTGGTGTCCTAGAAGTGGCGCAGTAAAATCTTGTAGATTTAACTGTGGCACTTGTATGAGGCTTTCCTGCATGGGAATGCCCACCCTGCAAACATTATATCTGATGGAGGTATAAAGTGGAGGTATAAAGTGGTGCAGGGCTTTACATGGTGACGCATCTCCCTAGATGTGTCAAGTTGTTAATGGGCCGCAACATGATCCATTGTTTACACCACCGCTACGTCACAAAAAGTGATGCAACGGCAGCACAAAAGTGTCTCAAGAGGATTGTAAATCTACCCCCTCTTCTTTTCAAGGTTTGGCTTTTTCATGGGCTGCAGAGTCGCTCCTTGCCTAGGATACAGCTTGGCTCTCCCTGTTAATGTGTTGGGTTGTCTACCTCTCATTCCAATACTTTTCACCTCATCTCTCTCCAAGGATGTATATTAACTAAAATGGCACTCAACACCGAGCAGTAACCTATCATGCTGTGCTGGGTTGCGTGAGAAGGAGAGAGCAAGACAGTGCCATATCCACAGAGATATAATGCTTCCTGCTCTCTTCACAGTGTTGGCACACAATTTGGCTGCCAGCGTCATGCACAAACCTTGGCACCTTAGTGAAAAACTGTCTGCATCAAGTCCAGCATAGGTTCTGGAGTGAAAGGGTACCTTTAGACTTTTCTGACTTTGTGTGTATCCTGTACAGTGCAGCAGACAAGCCCAATTGGAAAAGTTCGGAGATCCACAGTGAATTTATTTTAATGGAAAACCCTGTATACTTTTTTTTAGGGGTTAGGATTTTGCATCAAAACCCATGAGTGGTTGTATGTGAATACCTATGTACCACCCATCAAACACCCATATGAGGCAAAGTAATTCAAAGCAGCTAAAGGCACTGTTTTTGTTACTTTCAGGTTTGCACAGGAAAGTAAATCCAAAACAAACATTTTGCTTTATTGCGCATCACTCTGGTGCACGAACTTCGCACAAAATGTATTATATATATATATATACCCCTAGGATTCTTACTCCCTTTTTTATTCAATGCTTCTCCATTCTATGTGCTTCTCCCTCCCTTTTCCTTCATTCTAGGTTGATCAATGCCTAGTGTGATGCGAGTGGTTCTTTCTGAGGTGTTTGGAGAAAATATCGAATACAAAATATTATGATACAAATACATTGCGTCAAGAACAAGGGGATGTCAAAAATGTTGTGGACAAGAATATCAGAGGTCAGAATATATATTTAAGTGTTATTTATTATATTGCTGTAAAAAATATAATTTTGGAAAATGTTGTGTAATGTATCATATGCATGTTAGCTGCTCCCCATATGGAAAAGCAATGATGCCTCCCGCAGGAGGCGGGGAGCCGGTGGGACTGTGGGAGGATTGGGGACCCCCTTACGGTACCCAACGGTGAGGGCCAGCCCTGGGGGATGGGGCCCCGGGGCTATTAGTGGCCCGGGAGGGGGGCCACGTGGCCACCTCCCCAAAAGGAATTAAAAAAAAGGGTCTGTCCCAGGGGATGGGGTCCCCGGGGCCATAAGTAGCACAGGAGGGGTGCAAGGCAGCCCTCATCCTAATAAAACATTTTTTAAAAGGCCCATGCCCCGGCAAATGGGATCCCCAGGGCAGAGTATGGCCTCAACAGGGGGCAGGCCCTGAGGGATGGGGTTCCCAGGGCCAAAAAATTTGAAAAAGAATGGGGTCTACACAGCCCCCCTTCTTCCCCCAAAAATATATATTTTTAAATTGGATCGCTGTGGAGGCCACGCCCCCCTATTGCACCACTCTACAAACGCTCCCCCTGTCACGATTGCAGAGGGGGAACAAATTCCCCTTGAATACTGAGGGTCCCTGGGGGCGAACTAGCCCACCAGGTACCTCCAGTATGTGCCAGGGGGCTGCATTGCAGAGAGGTGTTCTGAGGCCATGCCCCGTTTTACACCTCTCTGCAACACAGCTCTGTGGAGGTTACTGGAGGTAGGTGGTGGGCTAGTTGCACTCCAGGGACCCTCAGTATTCAAGGGGAGTTAATCCCCCACCTTAAAACGTGCCACAGGCGCTTTTGCACAGTGGTGAAGGGAGGGGGCGGGGCCTGAGTTCACATGTGTGCAAACACGCCTGTGGCGAACTTTAAGTTGGGGAATTGATTCCTTATCAATACTGAGGGTCCCTGGGGGCCAACTAGCCCACCAGGTACCTCTAGTAAGCGCCACGGAGCTGCGTTGCAGAGTGTTATAAAAAGGGGCGTGGACTCTGATCACCTCTCTGCAACGCAGCCCCCTGGCTCATACTACAGGTACCTAGTGGGCTAGTTGGCCCCCGGGGACCTCAGGATTAAAGGGGACTTAATCCTGCAACTTAAAATGCACCACAGGGCGTGTTTGCACACATGTCACCTCAGGCTCTGCCCCCTTCCCTCACCACTGTACAAATATTCCTCTAAAATCAGCTGAACTATGAATTCCGATTTACTCACCTGTTATCATGAGAGAAACCAGTGCAGCGTCTTTCAGCCCAGCACTGACCCTGAAAAGTAATTCTAAGCGTACGTACAGTAACTTGGATTTCCTTCCATAGGAATCCATTGTGTGGTTTTCACTAAGCATGGGCAAAATTTGCGAATTTGCGCTCCGCGAATTCGCGGATTTCCCCGTAAAATTGCAAAAAAAATCCGCGAATTCGCAGATTTTTGGCCAATTTGGCCTGGAGTACTTTGGACTGGCCAATCCAGTAAGTGCTCCCTCATTGGGTAAATGTATAGTGCTTTTACTACACTGCAGCTGCGTAAAGGGCCAGAAGATGTGTCTCCAGTGACCATGTGTGCCTGTAACACAGGCACAGGCACACATGGTCACTGGAGATACATCTTCTGGCCCTTTACGCAGCTGCAGTGTAGTAAAAGCACTATGGGGCAGATTTACAAGCCGCTTGCGCCTCTTTTGCGCTGCAGTTGCGTCACTTTTGTGACGCAGCGGCAGCACAAAAGATGCGCCATGGTGCTGGGTATTAACAATGTGACGCATCTGACAGATGCATCACGTTGTAAAGCCCTGCGCCATCAGGAGGCGTTCTGGCGCAGGGGAGGGCGTTCTTGCGCAGGAACGCCTCCTAAAAGTGGCTGATTGAAATCTACAAGATTTCACTCAGTCACTTTTAGGCCAATGCTGCGTCAAAACCGTGCACCTGCTTGAAGCAGGCGCAAGGCTTAATGCAGCATTGGAGAGATAGGGCCCCCCAGAGCATTTGCTGGAGCTGTGTTCCGCTTGCGACGCAGCTCCAGTAATGCGCTGCTTTTACGGCACAGATGCGTGACGCATCTGTGCCGTTTTTGCCACATGGTGCGCCGCATTGTAAATGCAGCGCACCATGGGTGGCGGAGCTGCGGCGCACAATAACTGGCCCATCCCTGGGGATGCGCCAGTTATTGTAAATCTGCCCCTATACATTTAGCCAACGAGGGAGCACTTACTGATTAGACAGTAGAAAGTACTTCAGTTGAGTAGAGGTATTGCACAAAACTGTGGCATCTTCGTGGACAAACACGCAGGGCGGGATTCATTCTGCCCCCTGTTAGACTCGTTTTTTGTGCCCTTCTGCCCTCTGTTAGACTCGTTTTTCCCTTGTTTTTCAGCCCTTCTGCCCCCTGTTAGACTTGTTTTTCTGCCCTTCTGCCCTCTGTTAGACTAGTTTTTTGTGCCCTTCTGCCCTCTGTTATTCCCTTGTTTTTTTGCCCTTCTGACTTCTGTTAGACTCGTTTTTTGTGCCCTTCTGCCCTCTGTTAGACTTGTTAATGTGCCTTTCTGCCCCCTGTTAGACTCGTTTTTTGTGCCTTTCTGCCCTCTGTTAGACTCGTTTTTCCCTTGTTTTTCTGCCCTCTGCCCTCTGTTAGACTGGTTTTTTGTGCCCTTCTGCCCTCTGTTAGACTCGTTCCCTTGTGTTTCTGCCCTTCTGCCCTTTGTTAGACTGCTTTTGTGCCTTTCTGCCCTCTGCATCACCACATCATCACTCAGCGCTACCCCAGCATCACACAGCACCATCACATTATCATTCATCACCACCACATTATCACTCAGCACCACCACAGCACCACTCAGCACCACCACAGCATCACTCAGCACCACCACAGCACCACTCAGCACCACCACAGCCTCACTCAACACCACCACAGCATCACTCAGCACCACCACAGCACCACTCAGCGCCACCACAGCATCACTCAGCACCACCACATTATCACTCAGCACCACCAAAGCACCACTCAGCACCACCACAGCATCACTCAGCACCACCACAGCACCACTCAGCACCACCCCAGCATCACTCAGCACCATCCCAGTATCACTCAGCACCACCACATAGCCACTCAGCATCACCACAGCACCACTCAGCACCACCACAGCACCACTCAGCACCACCCCATCATCAATCTGCACAACCATTCAACAACAACTGGTTCAAATATGTTCTCTCAATGTTTCAAGCTTTATTACAAATGTCAAAAAAAGATGTTAATATTTCACTTCTGTTATTGGATTTTCATCAAAATAAAATACACTGAACATAATCTTCACGAAAGTTATTTACAAAAGTTTAAGCTATTGCCATTATAAATTAAAATCACTTTTATTTAAGTATTAATTATTTAAAAAAATTAAAAGCCATTGTAATTTGTAATATCAATACATCTAAGTCACGTAAATACAAAACATGTTGAAATACAAATGCTATAGGTGTCACATTTGCGAAAGTTATAACTATTGGCATTGTAAATGACAAAGCTATTAATTTAGCTATTTTCAAAACCAACACACAAATAAAACAAATTGTCATTTACAAGACCAATAGCTCAAACTTTCCTAATGCGCGACCTATTGCATTGGAAATGCTTGTTTTTATATCTGTTAGTGCTTCCTGTTGAGGTTTAATTTTCGTGACAGGCGCCTCATTGCCTACTTGTAACTATTCTCTGACCCTGCTTCAAGGGTCAAAGCAGGGTCAGAGAATAGTTGCAAGTAGGCAACGAGGTGCCAGGAAGCACTTTGTAACAAAAGTTACAAAAAATGATCTTCAACTTTTGCACCTGCTGCTGTAACCCTGTAAGTGCTTGGCTGAAAATTTGTTCCGCTCGCGGATTTGCGGATTTTACCGCGATTTCGTGAGATTCGCAGATCGCGAAATCGCGGAAAATCCACAAATTCTGCGAGCGGAACGAATTTTCAGCCCATGCTTAGTTTTCACCAGAAAAGTTTCTAAGTGTTGATTTTGGAAACGTACAAACATTCCTCAAAAATCAGCCGAACTACGAATTCCGATTTACTCACCTGGTATCAGGAGTGACCTTAGTGCTGCTTCATTTAGCCCAGCACTGACCCTGAAAAGTAATTCTAACCATACTTACCAGTAACTTGTATTTCCTTCCATAGGAATCCATTGTCTGGTTTTCACCAGAAAAGTTTATGTGTCTATTTTCACAAACTACCAATATTCCTAAAAAATCGCCTGTATGACTTAAATGCATTCTTTCAACTGTTTACAGGAGATGCACCTGTGCTGGATCCAGGATCCACCACTGAGTAAAAAAAAATAACAATAACAATACTTACCTGCTAAAGTGAATTTCCTTCCATAGGGTAACATTGAGTGGTTTCACTTGGAAATTCTTCTAAGTTTGGAGTTTTGGAACTTTAAAATATTCACCTAAAATCAGCCGAATAACAAATTCCGATTTACTCACCTGTTATTAGGAGAGAACTCAGTGTTGCTTCTTTGAGCCCAGTACTGATCCTGAAAAGTAATTCTAACCATACTTACAGTAACTTGAATTTCCTTCCGTAGGCTAACATTGATAGGTTTCACTTGGAAATTATGTGTGGAGTTTTTGAACTTTATAAAATTCCTATAAAATTAGCAGAACTACGAATTCCGATTTACTTACCTGTTTTCAGGAGTGACCCCTTAGTGCTGCTTCCTTGAGCCCAGTACTGATCCAGCAAAGTAATTCTAACCATACCTACCAGTAACTTGTATTTCCTTCCATAGGAATCCATTGTCTGGTTTTCACCAGAAAAGTTTCTGTCTATTTTCACAAACTAAAACTAATCCTTAAAAATTGCCTGTATAACTTAAATGCATTCTTTCAACTGTTTACAGGAGATGCACCTGTGCTGGATGCAGGAGCCACCACTGAGTAAGAAAAAGTAACGTTAACACTACTTACCTGCTAAGTGAATTTCCTCCCATAGGATAACATTGGTGATTCTATGTGAAAAAGTTTCTTAGTGTCAACTTTTAAAATACAATATTATTCCTTGAGAATCACTACTGTAACCAAAACGCTTTTACTCAGCTGTTTACAGGATATGTCCCAGGACTGAATCTAGGATCCAGTCCTGTGGTTAGAAAAGTAATCCCAAAAGTAACTAATTGCATTTAACTAGAAATGCACATTGGCCTCAATGTTGCATTGTGTCTGAAAATGTGTTGCGCATTACAACAACTATAACTACTGTACTTAAAAGACTATTGCCTATTAGCAAAGTATTTAACCTAAGTAATTCATTCTGAGAAAAGTATATTTTGTAATGTAATGTATAATGTAATTATAATGTAATTTAAAAAATAAAATATCTAAAAATAGTTTAAAAAATGTAGAAAATCAGTATACAAAATAAATAAAAATAACAATTAATACATTTACAAATTGTCATTTACAAAACCTTTCAAATTCACTGAAAAAACCCATAGGTTTCAGACATGTTATAGTTAGGAATTAGCATTTAAAAAACCTTTGAAATTCACTGAAAAAACCATAGGTTTTAGGTGTGTTATAGTTAGCTAGACATTTCCCTCGTATAAAACCATTGAAATTCCCCTGTTATAGTTAGTTATACTAACTATAACTCGCGCACCTGCAATCCACTGCTGATGATGTCACATATTACATCATTCATGACATGGTCAGTGACATCTCAGATGACATCTCAGATGACATCACTGATGACATCACTGATGACATCATCCATGTGACAAACTGATCTACCTCATCATACAGTAGCATAACCTTTCAACACTCATTAAAAAATATGAAGTACCATATTTGAAACCATTGACACACCAATACAAGTTCCTAAAAACCCACTCACTGATTTCAACATCTACACACACATCTAAACACTTACCTATAGATTCACTCATACATGCTAACAAAGATCAATAGAACACTATTAAATATATTTATACACCTACATCAACATTACGCATCAGCACATATCCTATTCACTTATGCAGACGTCCTACTCACTTATGCAAACAATTGATCATACTTATATTTAGTAAGCTACACACTTACATAAACACCACTTTATTTATAAATATAGATAGTAAGTCATATTTAGTGTGTTATAAAATCACTATTACAAGCATACAGTTATCCATACATAACTCATACAATCACTGAGTCTTATGTATACTTATTTATATAGAACAACTGTCACATACACTGCCTTTCATATTTTTAGTTTGTTGGACATATATCATTGAGAAAAATATTTACTCATCACCACACCCATTAAGAGATTCACTCACCCAAACAACTGTTTCCACTTACAGTCTTAACCTCATATACTAAATCAACTATTTACACATATTTCGCCATTCACACACGTCCCATCCAACCACACACACATTCACTATCCCATACAAATACTCACTTAACTAATTAATAACTAATGTAGACTTTCACATAGCTAGTAAACAACTTATGTAGTAGTTTACACAACAAGAGATAGAGTGATACAGGTGTTCACACAGTTTAATCACTATCCCATATATTTAGTGAGAAACTTAAATTCGTCACTTAGATAGTCAATCACATCGATACTAAATCCTCCATTCAGACACTTATACATCCACTCAGTCTTCAAGATGGGACATAAAACATTGCGAGTGCGAGTCACTGTTTGTTGCTACCTCTCCGTGTGAGCCATTCCAGTGAGCAAGGGCGAGGACGCCAGAAACGCTTTTGGAATCAATGGCAGCTTTTAGTTGAACTCTGTGTCCACGAAGTTGATGTGTTTGTGCTGCCCTGAAAATAAATGAATTAAAGACACGCTGAGTGTGGCATCTTCAATTTGGGAGCTTTTCATTTGGAATATGTAGCGGCCTTTCCCAGGTTGCAAGGATGACCCCCTGCGGAAGTGCGGGTCGGGCACCGTTACTAACACGGCGCTGATGGATCGATGCGCCTATTTGCAGGGGACAAGAGCAGCACAGCAACAACCCTGTGAATGATGCAGTAACCCACTATGGGATTGCATATTTTGTGAAGGAGACTGTGGAGTGACACCCACTAAGGGAATGAATTATTTTAAGACTCTCATAACCAGGTGCACTGTGCTGAAACACCCACAGGATGGGACATAAAACATCGCGAGTGCGAGTCACTGTTTGTTGCTACCGTTCCGTGTGAACCATTCCAGTGAGCAAGGTATAGGACGCCAGAAGTGTGTTTGGAATCAATGGCAGCTTTTAATTGAACTCTGTGTCCATGAAGTTGATGTGTTTGTGCTGCCCTGCAAATAAATGAATTCAAGACACACCGAGTGTGGCATCTTCAATTTGGGAGCTTTTCATGTGGAATATATATATGAACTTCTGAGCACTAGTACCTGGGTTTGCCTCATCTTTGATGCTGCTGATTGCTGCTGAGACGTCTTTCTGCCGAATATATATATATATATATATTAAATATATATATATATATATATATTACCTACTGGCGGTCGCCAGTAGGTAGTTATAGTTAGGATTGTTTTCCATAGGAAATCCTCAACATTCTATTTGGAATAACTTTGGCCCTGGTGGATGAGTCTTTGCGAATTTCTCAAAGAAGATGGCTAGGTCCGCTGCGCTCCTTCCCTGAAAGTTTGGAGGGGATTGGTCAAGTGGGGGCTGAGATATAAGGGGGTCCCAAAACGTGTTTTCTCCATGTTATTTTCCATAGGACCTTTAGACTCGGCTACAGTTCGAATGGGTGAATGAATTTATAAGAAATTTGCCAAAACTGTAGAGTCTTATTCGCAGATTACGCTTTTTTTGGAATGGTGTAAATCCGTTCAGTAGTTGTTGAGAAAATTAAAGTTAAAGCCAATTATATATCTATAGGCGCGCACACGTGCGCGCACCCAAGCGGCTGCGCGTGAGCGGAATTTTTTTTGGCTGCGTGACGTCTGTTAACGTTCGATTCGAAGGAAATCAGGAAGTTTTGTCCGCCATTTTGTCACTGCGAGTAAATATATTGTTCATTTCAAAGCGTTGAAACATGGAAAGGGGAGAAGGTAGAGATTGTTTTGCTGCGTAGCTTTTCTCGGGGTGTGCAGTAAGGCCCTTAAAAGCAAAAAAATATAATTTTCCCCCGAAAAAAAATACGGGGTGCGCGCACCCGGTCGCGCACACCTATTTACAAGAGTGTGAAAATGGAGATAAATCAGAAGTTTGAGTGCTTAGATATAAGGTGGCTCTGAAAAGAGCCCTTGTGTTAATTGAGTGTTTTCTGCATTTATAAGTAAGTACCGATGCAGAGCCTGATGTTGCAGAGGAAGATTCTGTTTCCCTCATTCGTGAAATGAACACCGTCTCTCCTATAGACGTCTTGCATGTGGTATCGCAAGTTGTTGTGGTAAATAGAACCCATGCTATAATCTCTGAGGAACGCAGAAACAGATTTATTTACATGTCTCCTTGCTTTCTCAAATTGTGCACAATGGTGATTGGACCAATTCCATTTCTGTCTTTGGCATATATTGGAATATACCAAGGCAGATCGAGGAAAAAGTATCATCAATTGTCGAAAGGTGTCTTTTAGAAGCATTTCCAGACCTACCCCAGTGATTGTGCCTAGATCGTTCCCACCACAGTGCACAATTATAAGGTCTGGTTCTGGGAGATGCATAAAAGTTTTCACCAATGGAATCAATTGGTGACATTTCAATCCTCTTTTGGAAATCCATGTTATGTGTACATTTGGTAAGCTGAGGTTGCAAATTCGTCTGCTTACTGCATATTTTTCACTCCAGTGAATATAACTGTGTCCTATTAGCCAGACCTTCATTTTCAAGGGATTTGTAGTCGTCCTCCGATCGGTTCTGGAAGTGGAATGGTAGTTAGAAGTTGAAATTCTAAATAAAGAAAAAGGAAGAGGCTGGGTGTGGTTTAAAAAATAGAAATGATTGGTTGATTGTAACAAGTGGAGATTGAACAGGTTAATGTTTATGTTAAACGAAAAGTACTATTGGGTGTGAAAAAACAAGATATGTAACAGAGCTGTGTATTGGTAGGTGTTTCTGGAGGGAAAATAGTGTTCTTAGTTTGTTGTAGAACGTTAAGACATGAACTTTTGACCTGTGCGTTCAGCAAGGTGCAGAATGAGGTGTAACCATGGAAACAGCCGGAGATGGCAGTTGGTGATGGGTTCACTCTTTGGTGCCTCTGCATCTGAGTCTGTTCTCTGGTGGCTGGCGGACAACTGTTTGTTATTGTGGAGATGAAAGGGTGATAAGTAGAGAAATACGACATAGCATCTGGCCTGTAGAAGCGTGGGAGCAGTGATTAACTCTGAGTGAAGCGGAACTGTGTCGGTGCTTAGTAACAGTAAAAAAAAAATGTTAACAGTGGTATAACTGTCTTTACGGTGCGCGACCTACTAAGAAAGAGTTCACGGGCCGTAATTGGCTTGCAGGTTCTAGTATCAGTAAGTGAGGTCGAGAAAAGAAAACATTCAGGACTTTATTTATGAAGGCCTTGCGCCACCGGTGCGTTACTTTTTCCCATCTTAAAAAATGAGGCACTGGCGGCGGAAGGTCTTCATAAATAAGGTCCTCAGTGACTACAGTTAAGGTTATGTGGAATCCATGAATAGTTTTTCAATATGAAATCATTTCAGTTGAGATTATGGATTAAAAGAGAAACCGTGAATATTTGAAATGTTTATTTAGAAATGTACTGTTTTAAAGGCAAATCATTATGTAATATGAGTACAGAAATTGCAAAAAACACAGTAATTGGTATTGTCAGTAGTACATGGAATACAAACGCTATAGTTGAAGAAAAATGAATATAGTTGGAAAAAAACATTGTACAGTCTTATAAGGAAGTATATTATATTTTAATAAATGGAAGAAGGTTTCTGGCCTTTCAGTTTAGGAACGATATATGAAAATGCAAGTGGTTATACATCATTACTTTATGAATCAGCTGTCAAACAACACGAAATCATAATGTCCACTGTTAGTAAAGCAAATAGGTCTGTTCTTCAAAAGAAAATATGGAAAAGAACGTGAAGAATATAGAAAACCAAAAGGAAATGAGGACGTCAATGGCTTGTTTGAGAGTTATTGAAGCATTGTTTAGGCAAAATAGGTAGCTTCTGCTTGTAACAGGAAATCAGTTTTATCATTTGAAATTATGTCAGCTATCCAATGGAAAAGAGTAAAGCAGTACTGATGATCTGTTATAATCGGAGCCTCTTTTACCATCAGAGGGCAGCTCGGTGGGTTTTCGATGTAGCTCGCTGTTAGGAAAGAGTTAACCGTCCATTGTGTAGGCAAAATATGCAGCAAGTGCCTCTAACATGAAATCATTGTTATCATCTGAAAACATGTCAGCCATCCAATTGAGAAGATGAAAGGAGCATTCATGATCTGTCATTATTGGGGCGTCTTTTACCATCATAGGGCAGCTCGGTGGGTTTTCGATGTAGCTCTCTGTTAGGAAATGTTGCGCCGCTGCGAATATATTTCAATGACCCAGAACTCCTTGTATCGCTGCAAAGGCCATAAACCCTCCGGAAAGTATGTCAGCTATCCAATGGAAAAGAGTAAAGCAGTACTGATGATCTGTTATAATCGGAGCCTCTTTTACCATCAGAGGGCAGCTCGGTGTGTTTTCGATGTAGCTCGCTGTTAGGAAAGAGTTAACCGTCCATTGTGTAGGCAAAGTATGCAGCAAGTGCCTCTAACATGAAATCATTGTTATCATCTGAAAACATGTCAGCCATCCAATTGAGAAGATGAAAGGAGCATTCATGATCTGTCATTATTGGGGCGTCTTTTACCATCATAGGGCAGCTCAGTGGGTTTTCGATGTAGCTCTCTGTTAGGAAATCTTGCGCCGCTGCGAATATATTCCAATGACCCAGAACTCCTTGTATCGCTGCAAAGGCCATAAACCCTCCGTTGTAACAAAGCTGTTCATGATCAAGTAACGGATTCATGAGGTGATTGTAATTCGGTTCAGGAGGTACCAAATTGCAGGAACATAAATCCAGGGCCCACGTGAAATCACAGCTCAGGCAATGAAATACAGGCTGCACACAGGTGAAATACGAATATCGAAATGATAATCGATATGAAGTATTCAAAGTTGAGAGTGGTAAGGTGCCGTAGTACAGAAGCATTCTCTGTCGAAATAGTTCTAAGTGGCCCGGCTCGTTTGCGAAGGCAGGAGGGACATCCATTTTGAATTTCCCAAGATGGTACAGGAAACTGCGCAGCACTGCCGGTTGTATAGCAACTCCACAGAATTAGGTCGCCGGCTATGCAGTGGAGAGGAGCAGAATGACTTGATACATTTTCTAGGAGTCTAGTCACTTATATATTGCTTAGTGGTTATTAAAAAAGTAGCTTTTTTTTAACTGGAGGATGCGTTAAAAAATAAGGGAGTGATTTGAGGGTACATAGTGTGCATTCTTAAAGGAAAGCAAATGAAGGGTTATTTTTACCGCGTTAGCATTGTCGTTTAAAAAGTTATAGTGATTTCTATTATATGTGAAGAAAGTGTCACTGATGAAGACTGAAAATAAATCCTTATAAATGATAGGGACTGGTGTATTTTAGAAAAGGTGTGTAACATTACATGAATTGTGGAAAAAAAATAATGTAATTGAAAATGTATGGTTTGAAAATGAAAAGTAGAGGTTTATAGTTCATGTTTTGAAAGCAGTTCTAGAGGGTCAGATGAAAGTGTATGGTTTGAAAATGAAAAGTAGAGGTTTATAGTTCACGTTTTGAAAGCAGTTCTAGAGGGTCAGATGCATGATAGATTTATAAAAAATAGAACATGTTTTTAAATAGTATTTTGGAAAAAATATGTGCCTTTATGTACTATTTACATTATCTGCCTGTTGCGTATTCTTTGAGTTTTAGTAATCCTGTGTCTTATAAGTTTTCTAGGGGCGGTTTGAGGTTCATGGTGGGTTAGGGCAGGGAGGGTAGGTTGGGGGTTTGTAATAGGGGGTTCGGCTGGGGTGGAGTGCGGAGTTTAGTGAAAAGTGAGGGGGGCGGGGAGTTACGGTGTTTGGTAATGGAGCAGAGTCAGAGGACGCCACATTTGTGTTATGGGGTGCCACGGAAATATGTATTTATTCTCAGAGGTTTATTATATTAAGGATATATATCAGCATGGTGGCTCTTGTCGTTTTGTGGTTCTGTGTATGTTTATAATGCTGGCCCTGTAGTTTTTGTTTATGGGCCTTATTACGACACACAGGGGAGCTACGTTGCACAGTTGGAGATCAGAGACTTAGGAAATAAAACTTTATAATTGTAAGGACTGTAAGCGATAAAAATCGCCCGTTCTCGGTGTAAAAAATATCACCACTATTGGTGGTATTTTCTACGGTGTTAGTACTCGAAGGAGAATAGTAACATATATGTGAAATAAAATTATGTAATAGGCTCAGCATTTCACATTATCGCGTGAAAACAAAAGTTGCTTTTACATAGCAATAAGTCTTTTATAATTAAGGGACGGAGTGTATATAGTGCTATTTAGTACTCTGCTATGTGATTGATGTCGAATATTTCATAAGAGGAGGCTTTAAAAGTTTTTCGATAAACTGGTTTTCTAGGGAAGTGGGTGGAGTGTTCCGTGTAAATTGCAGAATAGAAACTAGTAAGAACCAATTGGAAGTGTTTTTTTAAAGTCACATGACTGCACATGCGTGTCTCGACGCGATAGGTGGGTGCGCGCACCCGGTCGCGCACTATAAGAAAGCGGCGAGAAAATATCAGCTAATATGCTCTTCAAGCTTGTTTTGGTACAAAGAGTTAGTTCTGAAACCACCCATACAGTCCTGCACATATGGTGTCTTCTAAACACATACAAAGAGAGAGTTAGTCATTCATGCATCTATGTGATTAGTAATACCCCCATAAAACCATAGAAACACTCATACTGATACTAAAAAAACATGTAAGAACCCAAATACCTACACATGTAGGTACTCATCAACCCATGCAGCCAGTTATTCACAAAGTGAAACACTGATACATATATTTAAATATTTAAACATTACTCGCTAATATATGTATTCACTAAGGTACACTTAATAAGCCAGTTATCCAATCATTTCTTTTTGAAAAAAACATTCATTAAGACAATAATTTAAACATTTATTCTTCCCTCGACCTTTACATATACATATATAAAACATATTTATTTTTTAGAAAGACACACATTCACTGGATGGTGTCATAAGTGATGTCACTGACCATGTCATGAGTGATGTAATATGTAATGTCATCAGCAGTGCATTACACGCGCAAGTTATAGTGAGTCCAACTAACTATAACATGTAATTTCATTGGTTTTATGTCAGTAAAATTTCCAGCTAACTATAACTGGTGTCAAACCTATGGTTTTTTCAGTGAATTTCATAGGTTTTTCAAATGCTACTTCCTAACTATAACGTGTGTAAAACCTATGGTTTTTTCAGTGAATATATATATATATATATATATATATATATATATAATACTTATTTAAATATCAAAGCAAACCACATTCACTGGATGATGTCATCAGTGATGTCATCAGTGATGTCAATGACCATGTCATGAATGATGTAATATGTGACATCATCCGAAGTGGATTGCGGGCGCACAAGTTTGTATGTGTTTAGAAGACACCATATGTGCAGGACTGTATGGGTGGTTGAGTGTGTATAGTTTTATATGCAAATAAATGGATGTTCAATAGTTTATTTGCATGTGTGAGTATGTGTGTGAGTAACTTTTGGATGATTGTCGGTGTGTAACAGGATGTATAGGTGTATCACTACATATGATGAGTGAGTATATGTATGAGTGACTATATAGAACTGTTGGTGAATGAGAGAATGTGTATATAGATTGTGGAATTACTGAATTGGTTGTTGTAACTGGTATGGGTATCTCCATTTTTTTGAAAATGTTAATTTCTATTTTCCAATATGTGTTTTAAGGGTTACATTACACTTAAAGGAGGTCTGTCATCAGTGATGTCATAAGTGATGTCACTGACCATGTCATGAGTGATGTAATATGTAATGTCATCAGCAGTGCATTACACGCGCAAGTTATAGTGAGTCCAACTAACTATAACATGGAATTTCATTGGTTTTATGTCAGTAAAATTTCCAGCTAACTATAACTGGTGTCAAACCTATGGTTTTTTCAGTGAATTTCATAGGTTTTTCAAATGCTACTTCCTAACTATAACGTGTGTAAAACCTATGGTTTTTTCAGTGAATATATATATATATATATATATATATATATATATATATATATATATATATATATATATATATATATTCAATGAAAAAACCATTGGTTTTAGGCCATATATAGTTAGGAATTAGCATTTACAAAACCTTATTTTACTCGCATAAAACCATTGAAATTCCATATATAGTTAGAAGCGCTAACTATATATCGCGCACCCGCAATCCACTGCTGATGATGTCACATATTACATCATTCATGACATGGTCAGTGACATCACTGATGACATCACTGATGACATCTCAAATGACATCACTGATGACATCACTGATCACAACATCCAGTGATTGTATGTGTCTGTAAAGTTTAAATATGTTTTACATATTGAAGAATGAGTGGATGTATAAGTGTCTGGATGAAGAATTTAGTAGGTGCATGACTGACTGTATGAAAGAGTGATTAAATGTGTCTCACTGAGTGCATGGGTTAGTGACTAAACTGTCTTAATTTGTGCATCAGTATGTTTGTTGTTGTGTAAGCTGCTGCATGTGTTGATCAGTAGCTATAAGAGTGGCCATATGGGTTATTGATTGGTTGCCCAAGTATTTGAATGGGAGGCTGAGTGTGTGTGTGGGTGGCCGGGAGGTGCGTGACTCTGTGCATAGATGTGTAAGCAGTTGATTCACTAGGAGTATGAGTTCAAGAGTGCATGTGGAAACAGCTATATGGGCGGTTGACTGTGCATGGGTGTGTTGCTGAGTGAATGGATTTCTCATTGCTACATGTGCAAGTAAGTACGTATGTAAAACACAATACATGTGAGAGTTGAGATATATAAATAACTGAACATAAGAGCCAGTGAATGTGTGAGTGGCTGTATCGATCACTGTGAGCTTGTATCAGGGATTATATAAGAGAGTAAATATGTGTTATTATATGTTTGAATAAGTAAGATGTGTATAACTGTATAGTTGAGGAAATGGAGGTGTGATTGATTCTTTGCATGACTGACTAGGTGTGTGAGTAACTCCATGGATGAGTGACAGTCTGTGAGTGTCTGTTTATACTGAGTGTATGTAAGGTTATATTAGAGTCTGAAGAGGTTCATTGTATTATCACATGAGTCAAATGAGATGTCATCAGTGATGTCATTTGAGTTGTCATCAGTGATGTCATCAGTGATGTCATTTGAGATGTCATCAGTGATGGCACTTGAGTTGTCATCAGTGATGTCATCAGTGATGTCATTTGAGATGTCATCAGTGATGTCATCAGTGATGTCACTGACCATGTCATGAATGATGTAATATGTGACATCATCAGCAGTGGATTGCGGGTGCGCGATATATAGTTAGCGCTTCTAACTATATATGGAATTTCAATGGTTTTATGCGAGTAAAATAAGGTTTTGTAAATGCTAATTCCTAACTATATATGGCCTAAAACCAATGGTTTTTTCATTGAATTTTCAAGGTTTTGTAAATGCAAATTCCTAACTATATATCCACTATAACCTATGGTTTTTTCTGTGAATTTCATTGGTTTTTTAATAGCAAATATGAAAAGCTTTAAAATGTCAAGTACGTGATAGATAAAAACATTTTCGTATTTATGCACGCTGATGTGCTTTGAACGCTGCACCCCCCCCCTCCCCTCTTTTGTCTTAGTAGTACTCTCTCTTTGCAGATACTGAAGGGTAGTTAACGCAGGCCTTTACCCCCGTTGTAATCCGTCGTGCCTCCTTGTCTCTCCATTTGATTGATTGTTGTCCAAGCATTTACTGTTTTAGAATTGGTTCTCTTTGGATCATTCTCTATTTACAAACAAGCACAAAGTCGCAATACTCTGTTTAGTCTTTGCAGATAGTGAAAAATCGTGTAAAAAAATAAAAGTAATCGAGCAAAATCAGTAGGCCACTAATTGGATCTCTTTTTGACCTCGCTAAAATAGAAATATTAGGAACAACCCTTCATGAGAAATACGAAAATAGTGAGATGAACTGAGCTCCACACCATGAGGGCTGCAAGACAGCTCGGCTCCATCACCCATCCCGCACAAAATAACGACAAACCCTATGCAAATATTAAAAATATAGACAACACACCAGCAAAGAAACAGGGTAAAACATTTTATTAAAAAACTATTTACATAACGTTGGTTTATAAGATGATGTCAGTAGTGGACCGATGTGTGAATAGATCGAAAGCAGCACAAGGCTCCAAGATCCGGATGGCAAGCTCCTGGATGTTGGGTGCCATAGTTTAGAGTTCTGAATTTCAGCCTTTTTCAATGCCTGTGCTTTGTTGAATCAAAATGGCGGCTTGACACAAAGCTGACTCAAGCGTTGCTACTGATGCTATGCAGACCAAAACTGGTTTTCAGTTTGTACATTTTTCTAGATTTTTCAATCCAAGTTTGGTTGACTTTGTAGAACGATGGCTTCAGATTTTCAACATACGGTGTGGTGGCGCTGACTGGGAGGGGGCGCTTCGCTCCTGCCCCCTCCCCAAGTAAGATTTTCATACGTGAAAGTACGTTAATGGTTTTGGTCCCTGAGATGCTTCGATGTCACTGCCATTCTCAAATAGCATAAGTTCTGGATGTTGGGTGCCATAGTTAAGAGTTCTGAGCAGTGCTTGTAACACTGTCTGAAGCTTATTTCCACCTACTGCAGCTTCACTATTCTCAAAGTAAGTGAGTGTCGTTTGTGGACCTGACTGCATTAGAAAACAATGTGATATGTTACCTTCCTAAACAGCTTGACGGAGGCCCCTGAGGGGCGGTGTGATGGCCATGGACTCGGAGAAGACGCTTGGCTCCGACACCCTCCCCAAGTCTTATAGCACTGGTGTAGCCTGAGATCGCCCCCGACATAGGCGGCCGGCTCCCGGGGTCCGGCGGAACTTTTTGCCTTTTGATGACTCTTCAATTCTGGACCTTGTCCCACAATCCGTTTGACCTGAAGACAAGCTGTAGTGGGGCGCCCCTTTATCGTTTTAGTTGCCATTCCGCCCGCTTTTGCTACACTGTGCCTCTTCCGCCATTCAGCTGTTTACCGCCCGCTCTTGCGACTACAGCGTCTCGCTCACCATGTAGTTGAGTTGCGCCCGCTCTTGCGGTGCAGCGATAGGCGGCTGCCACAGGACTCTCAAAATGGCGGCCGGCTCTTCGGTTTTGGGCCTGGTCCACTAAAATGGCCCTGGGACACCTTGGAACTCGGACGCTTCCCTGATAGGGCTTGGGTGCCATTCTCGAAAAGCGTCCCCTCAGCCGTGAAGATTCTACAAAAGTCTTGGGGGCCTCCGACTCCCGCAGGCTTCTGGTGGGGAGCGGCTGCCATGATTGCTCGTGGAATGGCCACGACGGAGCTACGAGATGGTAGTGGTCTCATGCTGATGCCAGCTTTAGTCTGAAACATCCAGAAACACTATAGACTACCAATTCGATCAGTTCCGGTAGCGCCCCAACATGACCCGGAAGAGAAGAACTTGCCCTCCCCTCTTTGACTGATGGTTCTTGTTGCCTGTCCCCTCTGTTGTCATTTAACAGAACTTTTTGGACTGCTGAAAGGGGTTGTGTTCTGAACGCTGGTTGGTGGAGACATTTAGACTATATTCTTGACCTACGTTGTCGCGTAATGCGTTTTATGACACGCCGCGTTAGCGCACCCGGAAGTGATCCGAGGCGCGGCGCGCAGCGCGTAACGTAAGCATAACAGGTCATGTGACTTGTTAATAAAACTTTTCATTGGTTCATTTTACTTTTGTTAATTTAATGATGAAAAGCTTGGTCATATGACCTAAAAATTACGCTTTTTATTATTTTCGAACAATATTTTTTTTTCAAACATATGTTATAATATTCCAGGCTAATGTACTTTCCCGGAAAATTTACAACTGTCTTGCAAGTAAAATATATTCCTTTTTCGAGAAAAAGGGCGTTTCTTCCTTCCATGACGGAGCCGTTGAGTAAAAGAGATTCGGCCTGCTGTCTTAGTCGCCGATACGCCTGATTATCAGATTCTTATCGATCACTTTATGTTGCAGACATGAAAAACACAACTGCCCTTGACCATTTATCTTTACTGCGTTCCTACATATTATACCTTTTATCCGTCATGTAATTGGACTGCTTTATTTCACTTGCCTTTTACTGATTCGAAAACAGTGACTAAAAGTAAAAACTTTACCAATGTAAATACTACTACCGTGTTTTGTTTTAAAAACCTTTATTGTGAAAATGTCAGTATACAAATACGGGCCTATAACCACGTGGGCCTGCCACGGAGCAAACTGAAATCGTATATGATGAGGAGACATTTACACTGTAGAGGAACGTAACGAGCGGGCCATTAGGTTGCAACAACTAAGGTGTCTAACAGTTGGGGAATCGGTGGACATACATTTTGTAATTAAAATAGAACAGGGCCATTTACAATAACATTTTCTAGATATACATTTGCGGGCAAGGAGTTACGAGTCCCATTTATACCGGCGCCATTTTGGGCGAGGCCGGGCAGGTCCAAGATATAGTCAAAATGTCTCCACCAACCATCGGCCAGACCAGAACCCCTTTCGGCCCTTTATGCTACAAGATGGTGTCTTCCATTCAGAAAATATTGTTGGCAGCATTTTGAAAGGAAACAGAAACAGCCGTTCTCCTAGTGAGTTTCACATTGTTACATTTAGGAAGAATGTTGAAGAGTAGTATGTGGAAAATCTGAAGCCATTTTTCTACAAACTCTCAATCAGACTTGGATGGAAAAAAAAAACCTGAAGAATGTACAAACTGAAAACCAATTTTTGTCTGTATAGCACCAACAGTAACGCTTGAGTCAGCTTTGTGTCAAGCCGCCATTTTCATTCAATCAATAGCGTCCCCCTGCACACATTCAGGGACCTGGTCGTGTCTTCAGATGAAACGGATTGTAGGAAAAGAAGCAGAAAGGAAAAGGAAAAAAGTTCCGCCGGACCTAGTGAAGCTGCAGCAGGTGCAAATAAGCTTCAGACAGTCTTACAAGCACTGCTCAGAACTCTCAACTGAGGCACTCAACATCCAGGACTTGCCATTCGGATCTTGGTGCCTTGTGCTGGTTCCGACCTATTCACACATCGGTCCACTACTGACATCACCTCATAAGCCAACGGGGCACCCCACGCCGACTTTCGGCGCAGCATTGTAGGATGGCCACACCAGTGCGGCAACTTGCTGGACACAACATCGGGGCCATCCAGATCTCGGCGCGTTCGACTCACTGTACCGCAACAGTGACCGCAACTCAGCTGGACACGCCGTCTTTCGGCGCAGCATTGTAGGATGGCCACACCAGTGCGGCAATTTGCTGGACACCACCTCGGTGCCATCCGGATCTCGGCGCGTTCGAGTCACTGTACCGCAACAGTGACCGCAATTCAGCTGGACACGCCGTCTTTCGGCGCAGCATTGTAGGATGGCCACACCAGTGCGGCAATTTGCTGGACACCACCTCGGTGCCATCCGGATCTCGGCGCGTTCGAGTCACTGTACCGCAACAGTGACCGCAACTCAGCTGGACACGCCGTCTTTCGGCGCAGCATTGTAGGATGGCCACACCAGTGCGGCAATTTGCTGGACACCACCTCGGTGCCATCCGGATCTCGGCGCGTTCGAGTCACTGTACCGCAACAGTGACCGCAACTCAGCTGGACACGCCGTCTTTCGGCGCAGCATTGTAGGATGGCCACACCAGTGCGGCAATTTGCTGGACACCACCTCGGTACCATCCGGATCTCGGCCCGTTGTGCTGCCTTCGGCCTATTCGCACATCGGTCCGCTACTGACGCCGCCTCACGTGCCAACGGATTTTCTACGCTTTTTGTAGCCCTATGCCGCATAACAGGTCATGTGACTTGTTTTTAAAACTTTTCATTGGTTCATTTTACTTTTGGTTTCCTAAAGATGGAAGGCTTGGTCATATGACCTAAAAATAACACTTTTCATTGGTTTAGAACATTTTTTTTTCCCAAACGATGAAAGCCCCACCTTGTTTCTGGATCATTCAGACTGAAGCTGGCGTCAGCATGAGAGCACCACCATCTCGTGGCTCCGTCGTGGTCATTCCGCGAGCAATCATGGCAGCCGCTCCCCACCGGAAGCCTGCGGGAGTCGGGGGCCCCCAAGACTTTTGTACAATCTTCACGGCTGAGGGGACGCTTTTCGAGAATGGAGCCCAAGCCCTAGCAGGCAAGCGTCCGAGTTCCAAAGTGTCCCAGGGCCATTTCAGTGGACCAGGCCCAAAACCGAGGAGCCGTCCGCCATTTTAAGAGCCATGTGGCAGCCGCCTATCGCTGCACTGCAAGAGTGGGAGCAACTCAACAACATGGTGAGCGAGACGCTGTAGCCGCAAGAGCGGGCGCAACTCAGCTAGATGGCCGCCACCTGGGGAGGCCCGTTCACGCCGCCTCCCCCACGCCCCCCCCGGGCCGCCGCACGCCAATTTTCGGAGCAGCATTGTAGGATACCAAAACCAGTGCGGCAGTTTACTGGACATCACCTGGGTGCCTGTCGTACATGTTGTGTCAGCCATGTGACACTGGACACAGACCGCTACTGACGAGGCCTCCCCCCGCACCACCCGGGACGCCCCACGCTGTTTTTCTGTGCTGCATTGTAGGATCCCTAAACCAGTGCGGCACCCAGGCGACATCACCTGGGTGCCGTCCAGAACTCTGCACGTTGTGCTGCCTTGGGACTATTCGCACAAAAGACAGCTTCTAACCATTGTTGCTTTTTGTGTTGAGAAATGTTTAAATGTTTTTAGTTTTTGTTCCGTTCGTTAAAGTTAATAGTTAATAAAGTTTTATAACCTTACTTTGTTGGAGTGTTATCTATTTTTTTAAAAACGGGTGAATGGGGCCTTGAATCGGGTTATTGTCATGTGTGGGCTTTGGAAGTGTGCTGCTGCAGGATCGGACATTTCAAACTCAAATGCACGTTCTTTTTCTTACCTTTCCGAAGCATGGAGCGCAATAGCAGGCAGAGAAAGGGTGATGCACGTGTTGAACACTACCTGACCTGGCAAGTTGCTGGCAGTGCCCCCCCGCCCGCTCCTGAAAGAGGGCACACACACCGCCGCCCCGAGTACTTCACAAATCTTTAAAAGACCATGCGCTTGTTCATGAGGCTTAAATGGTTTATCACCTCTTCTAGAACCCCTGCATCGACCCTCTGACGTTTCCTGGAAAAATTACCATGTAACACAATACCAAGCCCTGTCAGCTGAAACCCCCAAGGAATCGTGGGGCATATTATCAAGGGGGTTTATCTCCGCTTTTTTGGCTTTAAAAGCCTTGAAAGCGGAGATAAAATTATCTCCCTATTACCAAGCTGTCGCTAACACCAGTTAGTGACAGCTAAAAGGAGATAGCGACCATCTTGGGCCCCGCTTTGCATGTCAGTGATACTTATCACTAATGACATGCAAAGTGGCGTGCCAAGATGTTAGCGACTGGAAACAGTCCCTAACATCGCTACCTTCTATTACCAACTTTTGGAGATATTCGCGCTAAGCGCGAATATCTCCAAAATCTAACACCTGCCCTGAGCAGTTCTTAGCCATGTTATCCAATGGGAGGTGGATAACATGGCTAAGAGCATTTGCTCGATAATACATGAATATCGCTGACTTTTCTGCGATAATAGCAAAGTTTATCTGCGATAAAAATCGCCGATGTACGGCGATAATTTTTGTCTCTAAACAAGTTAGAGACAAAAATTATCGCTAGTTGTTCGTAATATGCCCCCGGGTTTTTGCTTGCAGAAATCGGGAGGCGGGAGACTAGCACTGAAATCAGTAGTCACACGCCTGAATCGGGAGGATTGGCATGTCTGAATTCTCTACAGCTGGGGCCATAAACTACATCCGCAGGGTTAGGTGATAGCCTGGGACCAGCCTGGCATCTAAAATGGCTGCCGTGCACAACAAAATTGTGGCATTGGAAAAAAGGCAAGATGGCGCAGCCGCTGGAAGAGATGTATCAACATATATCAGCCTCCTCAGCCACCCTCAGGAAACATAGGGGATTAGGATACGTCTCCCGCACCCCCTTATACCTAGTACTTTAAGTAACGAAGCACAAAATGGCGAATTCCCGTTTCGCTACCAGTTTGCGGCCCAGTTCGCGGCCCGTGAAGCGCTTCTACCGTGAAAAATCATTTTTTTTTATTTTCCCCACGGGACCCTTTAATAACCCCAACAACATTCCTAGGGGGTCAAGAGGGGGATACCTTGCCCCCTTTCATTAAATTCCCCTTTCGTTTTTCACCTCTTCTTCTCTCTCGATCCTACCGAGAGACAAGATGGCGGCCGCTCCGGACTGTTTAGAATGTTGACAGACACCGGAGAGCCAATCAGCTTTCTGCGCGCAAAGTTCCGATAAGCGAAAAGTAAGCGGACCGGATCGCTGCCCGGAGCGCTGTTACAGATATATATCTTGATTTGAACGTTAATTTCTCAAAAACTACTGGAGCACATATATTGAGACCTAGCAAAGGCACATCGGGCTAACAGTCCCTACAATTTTGCCAAGTTTCGTGCAAATCCATTCAGCCGTTCGAGCTAAAAGTGAGTCCAACCGCCCTATGGAAATTAACATGGGAAAAACGCGGCCCCCCCTTGACGAAACCCCACCAAATTTTCAGGGCCTGCTCAGAAACAAAATGTGCCATTTTCCTGAAAATTTCAGCCGATTCCGTCCACAAACGCCAAAGTTATTAGACATAGAATTTTCAGAAATGCCATAGGGAATTAATCCTAACTATATATACCTACTGGCGATAGCCAGTAGGTAATATATATATATATATATATATATATATATATATATATATATATATATATATATATATATATATATATAATACTTATTTAAATATCAAAGCAAACCACATTCACTGGATGATGTCATCAGTGATGTCATCAGTGATGTCAATGACCATGTCATGAATGATGTAATATGTGACATCATCCGAAGTGGATTGCGGGCGCACAAGTTATAGTTAGTACAACTAACTATAATAGGGGAATTTCAATGGTTTTATACAAGTGAAATGTCTAGCTAATTATAACACCCCTAACACCTATGTTTTTTTCAGTGAATTTCTAAGGTTTTTTAAATGCTAATTCTCAACTAAAACTTGTCTGAAACCGATGTTTTTTTCAGTGAATTTCTAAGGTTTTTTAAATGCTAATTCCTGACTATAACTTAACTGAAACCTATGGTTTTTTCAGTGAATATATATATATATATATATATATATATATATATATATATATATATATATATATATATATATATATATATATATATATATATATATATATATATATATATAGTTCCATTATATCAAGTCTTTATTGAAAATTAGAGATGTATATAATTCGACAATGTAATAAAACATTATGTATATTATGTTTATTAATTATATAAAAAATGTCCTGTAAAGTTGGTTAAGACATTTTGAAGGGGAGTTTTGTAGGTTAGTATTTATTTTATAATATGCTTTTGCCAATTATTTTTCAGTAATCTACACCTTTGCTGTTTGTGAAGAGTTTTACTTTACATTGCAGCATGTTGTGCATTCTATTGTACTGTTTGCGATTTTTAAATGCAAGTTAGATGTAATTTGGGGTACGGACTCCTCTATTCATAGTTGTTGGTAGCTTTGTTCCTTTTGTAGGGTTTCTATACATTTATAGAGTGTAGGTTGGGATCTGCCTAGTATAGATTGGAAGGCATTGTGCCATCCTTCCACTCTGCTGTTTGTTTTGACTTCCTGTGCCAAGGTACTGTCATAAACATTCCACCATGTAGATGGAATTCAGTTTGGCATCTGTGTTAAGAGTGATGTAGTCTTCCGAACCAAGACTGATTGAGTGCGTTACATGGGAAGTAAACTCATCCTTGCATAAGGGCACACTCTGGTGTTCGTCAAGTAGAGACAGACTCCAATGTTACTTTTGAAGGTTGATTATTTATTCATCAATTGATCAAAAGTTATTTGCATAGTTGTGGCAAAGTTCCAAAGTTCATATATCCCATTGTTGTGGTAAAATATTGACCGACATCTCCAAAGAAATACTCCAATGCATTTCGGGCATGGATTGCCGTTTATCAAGGAGTTCTGAAAGCATAAAAAACGCTTTTACCTTCCAAAGCATAACATGTACACTTGCATTTGCATAAAATACATTGTCATTAAATAAGTGGCAGAAAAACATAAAATGCGCATTTTATAAACCCGTGTGGTAACGTGAATCAAGTGAAGGAAGGTGTGGGTTCGGGGGGGGGGGAAGATGCATAGAGATCGACGTTGTACACTTACGTGTCGGAGTCGTGTGGAATCTTTAATCTCTAGGGAAACAAGAGTAAACGGGCGGTTAGACGGGGTGAAAACCCAACGTTAAGAAGGATAACGTGGGTCTCAGTTAGAGCTCCAACTTACTTGGGGACGATGGTAGGAACGACGACTGGTGGGTCCTCAAGCCGTTAACCGGAGGGTTCACGGAGTTGCGGCGGAGTGGGAACCGCCGATATATGACACTACGCGAAGTGGGCTGTGGACATTAAAAAAGGACTAAACAGATGATCGCGATGGTAGCGGCCATCTTAAAAGGGGGAAGTAACAGCTGACAGTGTGTATAGTGAATGAAAACAACGTGTAAGTTATGAATGTATACAAGAGTAATACACAAGCAGCAAACACAAAAGATACACGGAGAAACATGTATACCACGGTGGGTATTATAGGAAACAACTAAGTTCAATCCGGTCATTAAGACCGTGTGGCTTCATTGCCTGTAGTCTGTATATCCAAGCGGTCTCACGCTGAAGTAGAGTCTTATTATTGTCTTTCCCTTCTTGCTTCTGAATCATTTCAAGCACCAAGAATTTTAGTTGAGCCACGCTGTGGTTAAATTCGTTGAAATGTATTGCAATGTTGGATTTCTGTTTTTTTGTGCGAATATTCGACTTGTGTTCGTTCAGACGTGTCTTTATTTTTCTAGTGGTTTTACCAACATATATCATGCCACATGGGCATTTCAGTAAGTATATTAAGTTGGTCGAATCGCATGTCGCATTAACGTGCAGTTTGATTTTAAATCCTCTCATCGGGTGGTTAATACTATTGCCCATAATGATGTTGTGGCAGCTATTGTGGTTGTGGCACGGACGTGTGCCAGTGTATGTAGTTTGTTGGATGGGTTCTCTGCACAGAATTTCCTTCAGATTCTCAGATCGAGTGTATGCAAAAATTGGTGGGCTTTCAAATAAGTTCCCAAAGTCAGGTTCAGAGGAAAGTATGCGCCGATGCTTTAAGATGATTTTTTTGTATTTTTTGCTGGAGGTGGAATATTTTGACACCAGGACTGTTCTCTTTTCATCTTTTTTCGTGGAGCCTTTGAGGGCTTCCTGACGTGTGATAACAGTGACTTTCTTGATTGCTTAAGTTAGAGGTTCTTGTGGATATCCTCTGTTGATGAATCTTGTAGCCATTTCTTCCATTTTCTGTATGCAAGTTTCTGCGTTAGATACAATCCGCTTTATTCTTAACATTTGACTGTAGGGCAAATTTCTTTTGAGCGACTGTTGATGGAAACTAGTGTAGTTAACTGTGTTGTTACGGTCTGTTTTCTTTCGAAAGAGGTCTATTGCCAATCCTGTTTCTGTGACTTTGACTAAAACATCAAGGAAGGTAATTTCGTGTTCACTGATGTAGCCTCGACCTTATTCTACTGATTGTGGAGGAACTTTCAACAATCCTGCTTGACTTATCAAAGGAAATCTCCACCATAGAAGAAGAACTAAAGGAGTCCATTACACCTGAGGAACTAACAACAATCTTAGATGATGTCAATAAACAACTCGACAGACACACTAAGCAAATCAATGAGCGTAAAATACGCAAATTCCGTCGAGACACCCTCGACTACAAACTTGGGGAGGTATACACCTGGGCCGATGTTTACGCACAACGTCGTCGGAATAAACCTTACAACCAAAACACCGACACCTCATCTTCAGGGAGCGATAGCTCTAACCGCCCACCCAGAAAAACCACTAAGGAACCCACATCATCAAAAGAACACCCAGACCCCAAACAAACAACTGGCCACACCACCGAGTACCCTTCAACCTCCGGGCCTTTTTTAGAATCAGGCCCGACGAAGTGGACGACCCCGACGGGGAAAAAGACCAAGAAAAAGATTAAGAACAAGCGCAACTGCAGGTTACAAAAAAACCCAAGGGGAGGAGGAATCGCTAGTAGTTAACATCTCTGATACAGTATTGACCGCTCAGGAAACCAAGCTCCAACAGAAGGGTACTACATTCATCCCTACGACTTCCACGAACCTTCTAGAACTAGAATTAAGTACTTTCAAACTTACTCGCAAACTACGTCTAAGACACTTTTTTGAGAACGTACTTCCACTCCGCCGCAACTCCGTGAACCCTCCGGTTAACGACTTGAGGACCCACCAGTCGTCGTTCCTACCATCGTCCCCAAGTAAGTTGGAGCTCTAACTGAGACCCACGTTATCCTTCTTAACGTTGGGTTTTCACCCCGTCTAACCGCCTGTTTACTCTTGTTTCCCTAGAGATTAAATATTCCACACGACTCCGACACGTAAGTGTACAACGACGATCTCTATGCATCTTCCCCCCCCGAACCCACACCTTCCTTCACTTGATTCACGTTAACACACGGGTTTATAAAATGCGCATTTCATGTTTTTCTGCCACTTATTTAATGACAATGTATTTTATGCAAATGCAAGTGTACATGTTATGCTTTGGAAGGTAAAAGCGTTTTTTATGCTTTCAGAACTCCTTGATAAACGGCAATCCATGCCCGAAATGCATTGGAGTATTTCTTTGGAGATGTCGGTCAGTATTTTACCAAAAAGTAACATTGGAGTCTGTCTCTACTTGACGAACCACAGAGTGTGCCCTTATGCAAGGATGCGTTTACTTCCCATGTAACGCACTCAATCAGTCATTTCTCACGACGTACACGGACGGTTACGTCTCTTGCCGGAGCACCCGAAACGACAACAAAAACCAAAACAAACATAATAAATCAAACCTAAGCTACCGCTGTGCGCCACGCTACTCATTTTCAGCATTATAGTCTTCCGAACCAAGGCCATCATTACGATGGCGGGCGGACAAGGGTGCGGTGGTCCCGTACCTGCAATTTCAATGCCACAGTGGCATCCCCTATTCCCAGCATTGTGGTTGGTGCCACAATGCTGGGAATGCACATTGTGTATTGGCATGCACAAGGTGACACGCACCGCGTGGTGCCTGCCACCTTGTCCTTGCCAATATAGGGGGGTACCACAGGTGCCCCCCCAAGTGCATCCCCCCCTCCAACACCCTGGGGTCCCACTTCCAACTGCCTATTTACAATTTAGGCGGTCGGATGTTAAACCGTCCGGGCTCCTTGAGCACGTTGGCCAGTCAGAACTTGGCCCGTAATCCAGATGGATGACGTTTTACGCCGTTCGGATTATGATGCTTGGTTTCCAGCAGGCTTCCCATGCCGGGCTGTCGAACATGGAAAGCCTAAGGACAGACCAACGGCGAACTATGTACGCAGCACTTCACTGCTAAATTCCTCCTGTAACAATCAAAGAGTCTGTGGATGCATACACATACAACTCCTGCACCTGCTGTTGTTGGGTGCAAACTGCGAGGCAAATTAAGAAATGAATGGTTTTGGCGAGGTGCACCACTGCATGGTCTTGTTGCAAATGTTATAAATGGACAAAAGTTCCTTTCAGCCTGATTCATCAAGCTGAAATCGGCTCGCAAAGCGTCAGATTCTGAGAATCTGGCCCTTTGCGAGCGCTATTTTTGCATTTGGGATTCATCATCCCAAATGCAAAAATCGGTAATTGCTAATTCGCTAAATTGCGAGGAATTACATTTAAGGAATCTCTATTTGAGATTCCTTAAATGCAATTCATCAACCATTTTTAAATTGCTAATTCGCAATTTCGGGCCGCTATTTACCGAGAGGTCAGACCTCTCGGTAAATAGCACAAACTTAGAAAAATGCTTTTAAAAGCATTTTTCTAAGTTGCATGTTGCGCACACACATGTCCTTTGGACATGTGTGTGTGCAACACCTGTGTGAAATTTCATTTGAGGGGTGCTACAGGGTGTCCTGTGGACACCCCTGGCACCCTTCAAATCGCAATCTTATTTGCGATTAGCTAATTGCTAATCGCAAATAAGGAATACTCCCCATTCATTCCTATGGGCCTTTTGGCCCATAGGAACGAATGGCGAGTTATTCCTTATTTGCGATTAGCAATTAGCTAATCGCAAATAAGGAATTGTAAGGAATCACATTTTTATTGCATATTCCTACTTGAATCCCGTTTTGCGAGTCCTTAATAGCGATTCGCTATGAATCGTTATTAGGGCCTCGCAAAACGGGAGCATGATGAATCAGGCGGTTTGTGTTTAATTCTTTTATTTCAATAGTGTCATAAAACAGGCTCCAGCCAGCACGTTTCATTCAATGAGAATTGTACTTCATCAGGGCTTGATTAGTATACAAACGATTGATCGTCCAAAAACGGGGTGTTAGATTTGATAGGTAAGTGCATGTAAACTGGAGAACACACTGTAAACCCAGAAGCAGAATCCATCAGAATGCATCAAGTAATGGACTGGAGACGTAACATGATGAGGCTCCCAAGTATGGACTGGAGAGAGGACTTCAATCGCACGTGTCTGAGGTATTGATGCTGGGCCCATACTTGGAAGCCCCATCATGTTTCGTCTCTAATCCATTACTCAATGTACCATTTTTATCAAGAAACTTGGAGGAATGCCGGGTGGACAAACGTTTGTGGTTCCCCACATATTTCAGAACTTACCATCATAGAAATGTGAGGAAAATGTGTCTTTCTAGTCAAAGTTTGAGGTTAGAAGGGATTCTAGGTATAAAAATGTAGTGAGAGCCATGAACATCAGCCCACCCTGATTACCCCTAGCTATATTGTTTTGGCTGAGCTCATGCATCTATGTTGTGTTTTGAGCCATTTACTGTCATAGGCGCCGGTCCTACCCATGCAAGTGAGTACCATGTTTATCTGGAAACCTGGGGGAATGCCGGGTGAATGGAATATGTGGCTCCCCACGGATTCCAGAACTTTCATCACAGAAATATGAGGAAAATGTGTTTTTTAGTCAAAGTTTGAGTTTAGGAGGGATTCTAGGTAAACAAATGTGGGGAGAGCCTTGCACATCAGCCCACGCTGGATATACCCCCAGGTATATAGTTTTAAAAAATGTACAGGCTGGCTAGGTTTTGCTTGGTTCCGGCTGAGCTAGGGTCTGAAAATGAGAGCTACCCACTTTCGAAAAAATGCTCAGTTTTTAGTGGAAAAATGTAATGCGTCCACATTGCGTTTTGGGCCATTCCCTGTTGCAGACACTAGGCCTACCCACACAAATGAATTGCCATTTTCATCACAAGACTTGGGGAAATGCTGGATGGAAGGAAGATGGTGGCTGCCCTCAGATTCTAGAACATTAAGGCACAGAAATATGAGGAAAATTTGTTTTTTTAGACAAATCTTGAGGTTTGCAAGGGATTCTGGGTAACATAACCTGGTTGGATCCACACAAGTCACCCCATCTTGGATTTCCCTGGGTGTCTAGTATTCAAATATTGTTTTAGTGGAAAAATGTGATCTGTTCGCATTGCATTTTGGGCCATTTCCTGTCATTGGCACTAGGCCTACTCACACAAGTGAGGCACCATTTTTATTGGGAGACGTAGGGGAGCACAGAATAGTAGAGCAAGTGTTATTACCAATTGTCTTTCTCTGCATTTGTGCCTTCCAAATGTAAGACAGTGTGTAAGAAAGACGTCATTTTTTAAATGCCTTGTAATTCACATGCTAGTATGTGCACCCACAAATTCAAAGAAGTGCAAATAACCACTACTTATAAACTCAATACCTTGGGCCTATTTCAGAAATACATAGGTTTCTTTGATACCTATGTTTTCCTCTTTGTAGTTTACGCAATGAATTGCAAGGTGCAGCTCAGTTATTGGCCCTGGGTACCTCAGATTCTTGGTGAACCTAAAAGCCCTATATATCACCGCAACCAGAAGGGTCCATAGGACTTAACAGTATATTGCTTTTGAAAATCTGCCATAGTTAGAAGATGTTACAGATGAAAACGAAGGCATAAATGGCTGTTTATTTTGTCTATTGAATAAATAGATGCTTTCTTCTGCAGCACTTTTTCCCATTTTCCCCTCAACAAAACTAAATTTAGCAGTATTTTGGCTACTTTCTCAGACTCCTCCAAGAGAATCCAAAAACCCTGGGTAATTTTACAATCCCCATAATGTTGGAAAAAGGACGCAAAAAGTACCCAGGTTTGGTGTGGATATCTTATCTAGACAAACGTTATGGGGGCCTTAGCGGAAACTACATAAAAATACCCCAACAAAGGCTTAGCACGGGGAGTGGGTGGCATACAACAAAAGGGGTAATTGTTTGTGTGATTTATTGTTTAGTTTGTTTAGAATTTAATTTTATTGGTTAGTTCTAACTTTGTTTTTTCAGTTATGTCCTTCTCTTGTAAACACCTATTTATGTTTTATTCATGATGTTTAATATTTAGTTCAATTTCTCTTAATTTTTATATAAATATATATATATAGTTTAATCTTTTTTTAATGTTTTGTTTAACGTAAAAACAATTGATTTGTATGTTTATTATTGATAATATAATTATTCTGTTGATATTGTTGTAGTCGATATTGTGTGCGGTGATATTTTTGACTATTCATATATTTATTTAGAGGTAAAGAGATTTTTGGTTCCAATATTTTGGTTTCTGATTGTTGGACCTTATCACCCCAAACCTTTTGCCTTTACAATCCACTTGTTAGCTGAATTAGTTTTGTTGGCCTTAGGACTCGTCACATTTTACCACTGCTGATCAGTACTAAAGTGCTTGTGATTTCTCCTTAAAACATGGTAGAATTGGCTTATATCTAATTTGCGTATTTAATGTACTGGTAGCTCCTTAGTAAAGTGGTACGCATGTACCCAGGGCCTGTAAATTAAATGCTACTAGTGGGCCAGCAATTTTTGTAAATATTTTTGTCCACCCTAAGCGTGGAAGGGTATTCTCAGATGTGAGACCCTTGCTCATTGCACCATCAGGATTCAAGCAAACCGGGCCGAAGACGGCTGTAATGCCAGAAACCGGTCCCCGGGAGCTTGTTTCCTTCCCAGTGTAAGAATTGGCTTCTGTAGTTTGGTTTGTCCTGTTCCCATCATGCACTGGGACAGGAACAGACTAATTTGCATACAGCCAGGTTCTGAAACTGGGATGGTGCAGTGAGCTAAAAAACGGTGTTGGATCTAGCCCTGATCTTTTGACTGGGTGAGAGCTTTCTGCTTAATTCAGAGACTCTGTCCCTCACCACCCCTTTTTGTAAATATTTTTGTCCACCCTAAGCGTGGAAGGGTATTCTCAGATGTGAGACCCTTGCTCATTGCACCATCAGGATTCAAGCAAACCGGGCCGAAGACGGCTTTAATGCCAGAAACCGGCCCCCGGGAGCTTGTTTCCTTCCCAGTGTAAGAATTGGCTTCTGTAGTTTGGTTTGTCCTGTTCCCATCATGCACTGGGACAGGAACAGACTAATTTGCATACAGCCAGGTTCTGAAACTGGGATGGTGCAGTGAGCTAAAAAACGGTGTTGGATCTAGCCCTGATCTTTTGACTGGGTGAGAGCTTTCTGCTTAATTCAGAGACTCTGTCCCTCACCACCCCTTTTTGTAAATATTTTTGTCCACCCTAAGCGTGGAAGGGTATTCTCAGATGTGAGACCCTTGCTCATTGCACCATCAGGATTCAAGCAAACCGGGCCGAAGACGGCTGTAATGCCAGAAACCGGTCCCCGGGAGCTTGTTTCCTTCCCAGTGTAAGAATTGGCTTCTGTAGTTTGGTTTGTCCTGTTCCCATCATGCACTGGGACAGGAACAGACTAATTTGCATACAGCCAGGTTCTGAAACTGGGATGGTGCAGTGAGCTAAAAAACGGTGTTGGATCTAGCCCTGATCTTTTGACTGGGTGAGAGCTTTATGCTTAATTCAGAGACTCTGTCCCTCACCACCCCTTTTTGTAAATATTTTTGTCCACCCTAAGCGTGGAAGGGTATTCTCAGATGTGAGACCCTTGCTCATTGCACCATCAGGATTCAAGCAAACCGGGCCGAAGACGGCTGTAATGCCAGAAACCGGTCCCCGGGAGCTTGTTTCCTTCCCAGTGTAAGAATTGGCGTCTGTAGTTTGGTTTGTCCTGTTCCCATCATGCACTGGGACAGGAACAGACTAATTTGCATACAGCCAGGTTCTGAAACTGGGATGGTGCAGTGAGCTAAAAAACGGTGTTGGATCTAGCCCTGATCTTTTGACTGGGTGAGAGCTTTCTGCTTAATTCAGAGACTCTGTCCCTGACCACCCCTTTTTGTAAATATTTTTGTCCACCCTAAGCGTGGAAGGGTATTCTCAGATGTGAGACCCTTGCTCATTGCACCATCAGGATTCAAGCAAACCGGGCCGAAGACGGCTGTAATGCCAGAAACCGGTCCCCGGGAGCTTGTTTCCTTCCCAGTGTAAGAATTGGCTTCTGTAGTTTGGTTTGTCCTGTTCCCATCATGCACTGGGACAGGAACAGACTAATTTGCATACAGCCAGGTTCTGAAACTGGGATGGTGCAGTGAGCTAAAAAACGGTGTTGGATCTAGCCCTGATCTTTTGACTGGGTGAGAGCTTTCTGCTTAATTCAGAGACTCTGTCCCTCACCACCCCTTTTTGTAAATACTAGTGGGCCAGCAGCACTGATTGTTCCACCTACTTAATTCACCCTTCAAACATATCTCAGGCCTGCCTTTGCAGCCTGCATGTGCAGTTTTTAAACTGTCATTTCTCTAATGTCTCTAGCAAGAACAATTTTTGCCAGGCCAAAACCTGACTTTTTAATACATATACGTCAACCTTAGGATACGCTCTGGACATCCCAGAGGACAGGGTGCAATGTATTCAAAATTATGAACATATAATTTTAGGTTTTACGTGTCCTGGTAGTGAAAAACTCTTAAATGTGTTTTTACTACTACAAGACCTACCTTTCCCGTAGGACTATTTTGGAGTTACCTTATTATGTTTATTAAATGATAATTTCCAAATGGGAGCAGGTCATCAGTTGATGTTTGGTGCTTTTTGAACTGTAATGAAAAATCTTCCATTGTGGTGAAGTCACATTTTAAATTACTAGTTTGAAGATGGCACTTTTAGAAAGTTGGCATTTTTCTGCTTTAGCCATTTAGTGCCTGTATCTTGTCTCTGGGTCACATGACTGGATGTAGTTGACAGCTTAGCTTTGTGTATTCAGCCTAAACACCCACATACAATGGGGCGCTTTGGTGTGCCTGGGTGGGTAATCACTGGCAGGATGAGTGAAAAGACCTAAGCCCAGCCCTACTTACACTTCAGTAGACACTGTCTTGACTCCACACAAAAGGCTGCATACCCCCTGCTGTTAGTCTGGATGCAGGGTAAGGAAGGCACAACACCTGTGCCCTTCAAACGGAAACCTCTAGAAGCTTCTCCCACTTCAAGGGTAGACCTGTGTACAAATATTGGACCTCAGACACCAACTCTTCAGCACACTTCTGGACATATGAATACTCTGCCAGACAGAAGGACTGCTGTGCTGCTGAAAGGACTGCCACTCTAATGGACTGCTTCTCCGAGGAACTGCTGCTCTGATGTGCTAATCTGCTGCCCTCTTGCCTGGTTGATAAGAACTGGACCAGCAACCCCAGGCCCAGGACACCAGAGTGACTCTAAAAGCTATATTCCTGGCCTCCTAGGATATACCAGGCTTCTAGCAATCTTGAACCCAGCACCTGGACTCTGCCCTCTCAAGTTGTACCACCCCAGTTCTGGACCCTTGGAAGTGGCCCTGAAGGTGATCTGCCAAGTCCAGCTGTTATCCCCAATGGAACAGATTCAAAGTGATGCGAAGCAACGAGAAACCCCACAAAGCCTCGCTGCACAACTGCCAACCTCATCATAACCATTGCAAAGCCCTGCAAAGCCTTGCCACACAGCTATCAGTGTCATCAGAACCTATGTGAAGCTTCACAAAGCCTCGCCACACAGCTGTCAGCTTCTTTGGAAGTGACACAAAGTGATGCATAACCCTGTCAAGCAATGCTGCACAGCCCACTGGAACTGATGCAAAGTCATGCAAAGCCTCACCGTGTAACTTCATCAGAACCGATGCCAGATGGCGAGAAGTTTCGTAAAGCAACTCGGCGCAACCGCTCACCAGGATTTAAGGTACTGTGTTCAGTGGAAGTGAGTTGGTTCCTGCAGCCGGCCTGTGCATCATCACAGTCGGCCTGAACTTGTGACTTTGGCCCAGTCCAGCACAACCAAATAACCACAACTGACGCTTTCTGCTTTTTGGCGCTATTTTCACGGAACCCTTTAAACCTGCACATCTCCAGTTCTACTTATCAGTTTATTGTTGTTTTGGTCTTATTTCATTTATTAAAAAGTACTCATTTTTTCTAATCTGTTGTGGGATCCTTTTTTGGTGTGTTTTTACTCTGTTACTGTTTGAAGTGTTGCACAAATACTTTACATATTGCCTCTGAGTTAAGCCTGACTGTTCTGTGCCAAGCTACCCGTAGGTTGAGCACAGGTTAATTTAAGGTTTGCTTGTGACTTTCTCGTGAAAAGGGTTGTGGTTAGTACTTGAGTATGGTTTCACCCCCCTCAACCATGAATCCAATTTCTCACATGGGTATTAGTAAAAATAAATAATTTTAACAGTGATATTTGTTTTCTCTCTACTTATGGTTTGATTAGTTAAGTATAAAAAGGTGATATTTGTGTTAGCAATATTTAATTCCTGATATTTTTGTATATCAATATTGTGTGCATCAATATTGTGCCATTTAATCCATTTTCATTGTGAGCCCTGCAGGATAAACTTATTTTTTTTAGGTGGGCCTGGCTCTCTTCACACCTAGGGTCACTTCAAGTAGCCAAATACTTGGTGTTTTCCTTCAGATGCAGCAATTAAATTTCTCAAGCCCTTTCAGTCCATGGCTGAGAGGCCCAGGGGATGAGTCTCCCTCCCTTGGACCTTACAGGGCAGCACCCTGCTTTTGCCTATGCCTCATGATTGAGTCTTTCAGAAGGTTGTGACCTGGTGCGAGGCTTGTAGATGTGAACGGGCATGGGGCCCGGGCAGCTGCCCATACCTAGTGCCGTCCCTGCGGAGCATAATGCACCTTTGCATGACTCTATGCCGCTAGCACCTTTTGTGTGTGTTTTGACAATTATGCAGGATTATGCCATGTGGTCTTTATCTCCCCATCCTTCCCTATAGTGATTTTATACTATCGAAAAATGCACATATGATTCAGTAACTAGTAATTGAAAGCAAGCAATTATGCATAAAATCAGTACATTAAACATTCACACCAGTCTATCATGCATGCAAATGTGTGCATTATGTGAGCAGCCCAGTATGCTATTCTGGGAAAGCAATGTATTGAGAACACATCAACATTTTGTGCATGCACACCAGTGCATTGTGCATGTATCGCAATGTTTTATGAATGGAAATTAGTAGATTACCCAATGTAGACCACTGTATCATGCATAAAATTGAGTGCAGTACAAGGAAAAAGTAATAATTATATAGATAATATCCAGTACAATGTCCGTGTACATATGTAAAGCACCGGTATGAATAAAACCCAACAGCTTATGTTTTCTGTACCACATCATACAACGCCATTCCATTTCTGATGGTCTATGTACAAAGAGACAGGTATGAAATATTGGTATCTAATTGTACATTGACTTTTTGTGACCTATCTCCGGTTCTACAATACCACCTATGCGCAAAACATTCCAGTCGCAAGGGTCATTCAATCGTCCGGCCGAATGAATATTGGTTAGACAAGTCAGTAATTGTGACGCCCTGTGATTGGCTATAAAACAGGGATGGTGACTGCGAGGAACAGCAAACCTCCGGCATGTGTTTTCATTCCCAAAGGAAAACGTTTTAAAGCAGTTTGTGTTCCTTAAAGGAACCGGTACTCATTTAAAAAATATTATTAAAAAAAAAAGCATTTGGGAAAACATCAGGGGTGATCCAGCAACTAACCCCGAGGCAGCTAACCACATTTACAAACGGGTAGTTGTCCCAAAAAGGCCCCTTCTCCTTTACAAATCAGTTATCACCTCCTTTGAGGTGCTGGTAGTTGAGCAATGGTTTGCGACCTCATTTCAGCACCCAATTGATGCACACAACCAGGAACTGCAATAGGGAAAGAACGCCACTTTCATACTCCTTCCTAATGGGATACGGTGTGAGTCAGTAAACTCCTTTAGCAAATGTGAAGGGCATATTTATGTTAACTGGCGCATCCCCAGGGATGCGCCAAGGCCCGGACTGGCCGTTGCGGGCACCGGGCAATCCCCCGTTCGGCCGCATGGGTGGGGGCCGGTTTTGGGCCCCAGGGGGCCGTTTTTGTTACAGGGCCGATTTTTGCAGCATAGCTGCTTAAACGGCCCTGTAACACAATCGGCAAAAGCCGGCCCTGGCAAAGAGCGCGGTCGCACCCCAATCCACCCCCTGGGGGGGGGGGGGGAGGGAGAGGCCGGTCGAGCACTTTGCCAGGGCCGGTTTCGGTTCCCAGTCCGGCCCTGGATGCGCCAGTTAACGTGCGCCACAGTGCGCCACAGCTCCGCCACTTATGGTGCGCCACATTTATAATGCGGCGCACCATGGTGCAAAAACGGCACAGATGCGTGACGCATCTGTGCCGGAAATGTGGCACATTGCTGGAGTTGCGTTGCAAGCTCGACGCAGCTCCAGGAAGGCTCGGGGGTGCCCCATCTACACAATGCTGCATCAAGACCTGCGCCTGCTTCAAGCAGGCGCAGGGTTTTGACGCAGAATTGGCCTGAAAGTGACTGAGTGAAATCTCATAGATTTCACTCAGCCACTTTCAGGAGGCGTTCCTGCGCAGGAACACCCCACCCAGCGCAGGAACGCCTCCTTATCTCCTAGTTGCGTCACGTTGTAAATAGGGCGCATTATTTGCGCCGCAGTTGCGTCAAATAAAGTGACGCAATTGCGGCGCAAGGGCATCATAAATCTGCCCCGAAATGCTTTTCTAGCTCGCAAAATCGGTTTCATACACACCAAAGAACTATTTTTCAGTTAAAAGCCTGTGATTTTGGGACTTGAAGGGTTTGCATCTGCAAGATCTCTTTGTAGGTGAAGCCCCATGTTCTATAAATTACTGTCGTTATCATTAGCCAATCAATGGTCCTGACTCTACCGATCTTGGAAGGATGGAAGGCTGAGACTGCCTAGCTGGGACACAACTGCATGACCTCCGAAACAGCATTAGTCAGCAGTGAGATAATGGCTCTCTGAGCCATTCTGCCAACTGTATATGCAATAGTTTATACTATACATTTCAACAATGTATTTATTTATATAACCACTACAAAATGAGAGTAAAACAATAATGAAAAGGTTCTGGTAGAAAGTCAATAAACATCAGTGCTTAATGAAAGCCACTAATATACTATGCACTCTTATCAGAATAGTATGCAGCCAGTTTAGGCATTCAAGCAGTTCATTGTGAGAGTAAAGTACAATCACCCACATGCATCATTGTTACATTTTGCGATTTCTTAATTGCGAAAATTAAGGAATCGCAATTAAGAAATCGCAAAATGCTATGCATTAAGAAATCGAAATATTTTTTGCGATTCCTTAATTTTCCTTAATTGCGATTCACAATTTGCGAATCGCAATTAAGGAATCCCTTCCCATTGATTCCTATGGGCCTAGAGGCCCATAGGAATGAATGGGAAGCCTTTCTCATTTTGCAATTAAGGAATCGCAAAATGAGAATGCTATTTCAAGGGTGCAGGGGGGTCCCAAGGACCCCCCCTGCACCCCTGAAATTTAACTTTAAGAGCATTTTTCACATTTCGCATATCGCATTTTTAAAATGAAACTTTAAAAAATGCACTTTTGAGCATTTTTGAAAGTTTTAGCAAATTACCATGAAGTTCAACTTCATGGTAATTTACCTCTTCCTATTTGCGAATTCGCAAAAAAAAAATATTCATGCATTGCATCTAAGAAATCACAAATTGCGATTTCTTAAATGCAATCACAATTTAAGAAATCGCAACATAATTGTGATTCCTTAAATTGCAAAAAAATAAAAAAGCATGATGCATCCCAAAAAAGGAAATTGCATTCGCAAACGGCCGAATTTTGTGATTGCGAATGCAATTTACCTTGATGCATGTGGGCAAATATCCTAGCACACCAGTATACTATGCATGAAATACAGCAGTGATGCAGAAAGGGCGCAATGGTCCTTCATGCAAGCTAGGAAAGCGGCCATCTTAAGCCTCAATTTGAAGCACAAAAAAAAAGACATCATTGGGGTCCAGGAGGCCCCTGGTACTCCAGGAGGATGCGGCGGACGCGTGGGCCCAGGTGTCACTCAAACTGCTGCACTACTGGTAGTTACGCCCTTGCAAATTGATATTGTATGCAGGTAAATAAATAGAAATCAGTCAGGACATTATATGATAAAATCAATACAGTATGCATGCAAACAAGTACACAATGCATGGACACCAGCTTGTTGTGAATTACATGGGTAACCCATGCATACAATTATGTATGTAAATAAAACTACTGTGATGAATCTATGTACCAAGTTTTTAAGAAGTCATTATTCATAAAGTAATATTATTATTTATTCTCAAAGAATACCAATTTTGTTTGTTTTCTAGACCAGGGTATTTGATATACAAACCAATATATTTTATATAAACTTTGTTTGTCGAGCTCGATGTAATTAAACTTTGACCTGTTTCTGCCGTCTTAGGCCTGGTTGATAAAAAAATGCAATGTGTTCCTTGGCTCAGCTTTAAAGCACTAATTTGAAATAAGAGTCCTCTTGCTCCCTTGTGAATTACTGGACAAATTGGTATACTGCACGTAGCAAAGGTCAGTTTAAAAAAACGCACACAGAAGTGATATGTCTGAATAATGCATGTACAAATTAAACAAACCCTGTTTTAGCACACACCAATTTTCTCTTTTGCAAGTTGGGTGGATGTGGGGTCTCATGTTTTGTTCTCCTGGGGCTTCTTTATGAGAGACTTGCACCGTTGGAGCGTAATTTTTTCTGACGTTCCTGCGGTGCAAACCTCTATGGGGCCACCCAAAGCGATTCGCGATTCGCGTGGCCTCATAGATATGCAGTAAGACAAAGGAGCGCAAGTCACCACGGAGGTTTTCCATGTGTATTGAAGTGGGTTTTCCCATGAAACACCTATGGATTTGGACACTGCCCCAGATTTACTTAATCATGTAAACTAGGGACAGAGCCAAATCCTGATGTCTCCCCCCAGCAGGGCGTAACAAAGAGAAATATTTGTGTTTCTTGACTTTTTTTTCCTCTTTCACACCGAAAGTGGAAAATGTCTCTTGGGGTTGTTTTTGTACAGGCAGGTCCCCCTTACTGCACAAAAACAATCCTGCATGGAAGCAGACACCATTGCACTATTGTGCACGGGTGCCTGCGTTAGTGCTTTGCAGCAAATTGTGCACCAGTGCAAGGGAAAAGGACAGTATTTCATAAATACAGTGCATTCCTGTCCTTTCACATTGGCATAGGGCAGCACAGCAAAAAGACTTGTGGTGCTGCCCTACGCTAATTCCCCATAACTGAGGCTCTGGGTGTATAAGAAGCGTACAATTTTGCAAAACATGTTTTCCACTGGTGGGTGATCGATTGACTGTCCTTTTTTTCTTTCAGTTGGTCTGACTGTAATAAGGGTAGGAATAACAATGTTGCTACTTCCAAATGCCGGAAAACGCTGTGCAAGCATTGGGGCTGATTGCAAAACACTTGTAAATCACAGTGAAATTACATTTGGTAAACGGTGGTATCCTGAAACAAAACGATTGCTGCCAAGGAGTCTGTATCTGTAATAAAAGATTTTCAGTGCTGAGGATGCTTTAAAAAACTCATTGCTTGACTGAAGATTTTCCTTTTGAAGGCATATTTGTCTGCTCTATGGAAGTGGCCTTCAATGACTCCTGCTAGAATAAAACAGTGAGGGATATTTGACTAGCATCCATTTGGGACATTATCATCCCTCTATGGTGGTTTGTGGTCCACAGCCAGTGCCAGTGGGAAGTTTCACTACCATTGCCAACTATATACAAATATAAAACCATTTTTAGCAGTTACAAAAAGGAAAATCAGGCTGTGTGCGACAGATAAAAGGGTTGTAGCATGTACCAAACTTATTTTGTGAGTGGGTAACCTGTTACAGACTCACAAAATAGGTTTTGAGAGTAGTTATTAGGAAGGGCCGAGCCAAGGGCAACCCTTCTTAATAGCAAGTCACAAGGGGAAGTAATATTGTTTTGCGGCTGCAAATGCGGTCTCAAAACAATCGCAGTTACCACCAATTTCAAATTGGTGGTAAGCCAGTCGCAAATGGGAAGGGGTCACAAGGGGACCCCTTCCCCTTTGTGTTTGGCAGTGAAAATTTATTTTAAGAGCTGGAAGGGATCCCAAGGACCGCTACCTGTTCTTAAAAAATGAAATGTTTGATTCTTATTTTTGAAATGCATACCGTTTTCCTTTTAGGAAAAAGGGGCGCATTTCAAAAAAAGAAAATTGCTTCATGTAAAAAGCAGTCACGGACCTGGTAAAATGAGACCTGCCTCATGAAAATTAATGAGGCAGGTCTTTTTGCGACCCTTTTGGGAATCACAAGCAGTGTCTCAGACGCTGTTGTACAATAGAGATTGCGACTCGCAATTTGCGAGTCTCTAAAAGTTGCAAATTGCGGGTTTTAATCTGTAAAGGTCGTACATCTGGCCCTAGGAAGTTTTACACCATGCTATGACTATAACTACACATAAACGTTTTCTGCATTTTTGGTGGATATACAATTTTTTTACTTTTGCGCATCTGTAAATTGTTGAGAAAAAAAAGAGCCAACATTATAAATTTTCCAAGTCTTGAGGAGAACGATCATAGTGCCAGATGTACAAATCATTTTACCAGTCGCAAAAAAAAGCTCATTGGGCAATTTGGGACTGGTAAAATACATTTTGCCATGAACAAAATTCAAAATGCAACTCGGAAACTTGTTACAGAATTGTATTTTGCTTTTACTATTCAGTATTAGGATAGGGCTTGTTTAGGGCGCCCCTTCCTAATTCTGAATAGCACTGGTATGTAAGAATGTTTTGCGACCAGAATACTGTCGCACAACATTCATAATTTGCCAACTCCGTAGAGGAGGTGATAACCCATTCACAAACAGGAAGGGGTCCCAATGGACCCCTTCCCCTTTGCAAATGTGGACAAACATTTTTTCAAGAGCAGGCAGTGATCCCACGGACCACTGCCGACTCCTAAAATTTTAAAGAAAACATTTCATTTTTATTTTTATAATGCAGCCCCTATTCCTTTATGGAAAATCGGCTGCATTACAAAAATAAAAATTGCTTTATTTGAAAAAGAAATCACAGACATAGTGGTCTACCGACCCCAGCAGGACATCATCCCTGTGATTGTAGCCATTCGCAATGGGTCGCAAATTGTGACCTGCCTCATGAATATTGATGAGGCAGGTCTATTTGCAAACCCATTGGGAATCACAAACAGTATCTGAGACACTGTTTGCGATTTCCTAATTGCAAATCACAAAAATTCACAATTGAGAAATCGTAAACTGACTATTTTGTACATCTGGCCCCTCATTTTTTCTCACTGGAAAACATCACACCGATTTTCAGTGCCAAATAGCACCTGTGGAGTAGTAATTGGCACTCATGACGAAATATTGCCATTTTGCTTAGAAAATACAAATACATTCATAGAAGATGAAAAAGTTGGGAAGTCCATGAACTATGCGCAGACTTTGTTTAGGTCAATATTTGGGAATTTTGTGAGTCCATGTTCGCATAATAAAAACTTTGTACCGCAAGCCTGAAGTATAGGACTAGGTTTAAAGTGTGTTGAAATCTAAATCTGAATTCAGAATAATATCTATCCTAGAGCAAATCTTCTTCAGTGCCATGACTACCACCTGGAGCTCCCTTTGTTGCTGCTCCAGGAAAAACCTACATGCTTAATTTAATAAAATATCTTACAACTTGTTTCTTTCTAAAATAATGCCCATAAGCTTTAACTGATACACTTATTTATATATATGGGTATTGTGGATTTTTTTCTAATTATTTTGCATTTCTCTAGCTTACACCATTTAAATGTGGCAGCTGTTGTGCTCCACTATGCAGAGCTCCATGAAGTGACCCAAAAACTTGGCGGAGCTCCGCATTTGGCAGAGTGCAATACATTACACTGCTTGTGCTGATTTTTAGCGCTGGGTGTTTATCCTGCACTGTAAAATTTGTGCGAACTGCACTATGTGCAGTGCAAGAGGTTGCTGCTTCTTTCTGCCGCTTGAGTAGATTTTCTACTCGAGCGGTAACTTCCTGTTGGACCCGGCCCTTTAGGCAGGTTCACCCCGAGACCTTTTGCTTTTTCCTAGCCTGTTTCTGGAACCTGGTGGTAGTGATTTTAGGCCTCTGCACACTTTTTCACTATGTTACAGTGTAAAGTGCTTGAGCTCTCTGTGTATGTGTGGTGAGTGACCTGCCCTCCCATAGGAATAAATGGGGAATATGTATGCCCATGGTAGTTCCTGATGTGTGGGGAGTGCAGGGGCGAGTTTGGTATGTACGAACTTGTGAGATTGAATGCTGCGAAATGATATATGCGACATGACTGTGTCTAGTCTAGAAGTACCACTTTTAGAAGTTGGCATATTTGTGTAAGTTGTTGCTGGCGTGTGATTGGCTGGTGAGCCTGGCCCAGAGTGCCTGGGCCTGCTGGTGGATTGACTGTCTGGTTTGGGGATGACAGGGGCTGCAGAGTCCCCAGAGGGTTATCTGATCCAGCCCGTGGATGAAAGGCAGCATCTGCTGCCAGGGAAGTGGGAGGAGATCGCCCCTGATAGTGAAGGGTTGTGCCTGCCTGACTACAAAGCTGGCTCCACCTCCCGCTGGGCGACTGTCACCTCTATCCCTGATACTGGAAGAATGAAGGAAGCCAGGACACCCCCAGAGCCCAGCAACCCCCAGAACTGGTTTAGACCGGGCTCAGGGACCCCTTTGCACAAAGACTTCAAAGGACTTCAAAGACTTTTTTCTGTATAAGAAGGGACTGTGTTCCCTTCCAATCTCTTCTTGTTTGTGGACTTGAATCTTGCCAGGGGCTGCTGCTGCTTGGGCCCAGTGGAATCCCTGGACCCTGCTCAGCCCCTGGACCTCTGATGGACTTTCCTTGTCTGGGAGCTGCTGTGTTCCAACTTATGTCCTGGACTCCTGAGGTCCTGGACTCCTGAAGGACTTGGTTGCTTTATTTTGGCATCTAGCGCTTTGGAGCGCTTTATTTCCCCCCCAGCGCTTGGGAGCGCTTTATTTTTGGACCTTTTGTCTTTGCCTCCTGAAGCTGCTGTATACCGCTGGAAATCGTGAGCTGCTGTGTGCGGTGGAAATCGGGGGCTGCTCGACTGAGATCTGCTGTTTGCCCCGTGGAGCGCGCTGGCTGCTCTCTAATTTGAGTGAGGGCGCCGCTCTGACTCAGCCTGCTGTGTGTCCGAGATCGACGTGTTCATCGACACGTGTGGGGTGCGGATCGGAGACTTGTGGGCCTCCCCAGTGTGAGAAACGCTGAGAACCGCTGTGTGCCGTGTCACCGTCGCAGCCCGGGGTCCGTGAACTCCCGTGGAAGTGCTCCTTACTTGGTCGGAGCCGACGCCACGAAGATCGAGCCCGCCGCGCTCTGATTGGGTGAGAGAGCCGAGCCCCCTCACCAGAGCCGCTACGGGATTGGCCCGTGGAGCGTAGCGTCATCGGCGAGGCCGCGCTGCCATTGGTTGGCGGCCTCGCGTCCAGAGGGGCTCGTCACAGGAGCCGCGACGGGATTGGCTGGCTCTGCAGAAGCTGCTGCGGAAGCCGAGGAATTGCCAAGTGATCACCGCCGGGACCGGGGAAGACTGACCCGACCTCGCCGAGGGAATCTTGTGAGTTCTCCCAGCCCCCGGCCTGCCATCTCTGCTCCCCGCCGCTCCCTGAAGGACTAAGAGCGGGCGGGGGGCTTGCTGAGACCGGCCGGGCCTGAGCGCGAGTGAGCGCTGATAGGCGAGGTGCGCCTGAAAGCCCGTAGATGTGCAAGGAAGTGCCGGTCAAGAGGCACAGAGTCAGGGCGGCCCGATTGGCAGCGGGGGTCAGTGAGGACCCTGTCGCAGTTTCTTTCATGATTCTCCAGCTGCCCAGCAATTAGTGGGCAGCTGCACAGTTTAGGCGCATTTTCAGGAGAGAGTCCCTGTGTGGGACAGAGAAGGCACAGCGGTGCCAGGCCTTCACAGCTGCGCAGCACTTTGTGCCAGCTGCTACGTTTAGGCTTTCTATTCTTGAGACTGGCGCTGCATGGCAGCGCACCCTGACATTGAGACTCAGGGCGTCTTAGCCCCAACAAGGCCAGTTGGCCTAGGGACTGCCACAGGTAGTGGCTTATGTAAGTTGTGCGCAATGTGGTTATCTGCTATGTCTAGGATGGTAACTGCCTACTGTGTGTTTTTGCGCTATTGAGATGTTGTGCACCTCTGAATGTATTTCTATGCATCATGTGTCTTCCTTTTCCCTGCGCAGCACCTCTGAATGTTTTAGACATCATGTGTCTTCTTGCGCTGCACCTCTGAATGTATTTTATTGCATCATGTACTTTGTTCTTAACACCACTGAATGTGTAGGTTTATGCATCATGTGTTTCTCTTTACTACTCCTCTGAATGTATATTTATGCATCATGGGTAATGTGTTTCTTCTTAGACCCCTAAACGCTGTGTGATACTTAGGTGGTTGTCCTTACACCTCTGAATGTTTTAGGCATCATGTGTTTCTCTTTATTACTCCTCTGAATGTGTTTCATGCATCATGGGTAAGGTGTTCTTGTTTATACCCCTAAATGTATTTTATTCTTAGGTGGTTGTTCTTTTAGTATAGGTGGTCCTAGTGAGGTCCTGGTACCTGTTCCCAGTAGTTACTGGATGTGATTTATAACTGTTACTTTGTGCTACAGTGATTTTTTATTCTTTTATTCTAATTTCTGACAGTATTTCATTTCTACTAAGTGCTGATTCTGACAGTGGCCCATGTGGCCCTGTCTTGTGAATAATCCCTTGTAAATATTGCCTGTGCCAGTTGGCACAATGTACATGTGTGATTCTATCTGATATGTTTTGACAATACAGAAGTTATTTTTATATAACCTTGTGTGGAGTTCCTTTTTGTGGTGTGCCTAGTATGTTGTTGCTGTTGTGCGCTGGCGCAAATTCTTTACACATTGCCTCCGAGTTTAGCCTTACTGCTTGTGCCAAGCTACCAAGGGGGTGAGCAGGGGTTATCTTGGCGTGTGGCTTCCTTGCCCTGACTAGAATGGTGGTTTCTGCCTGGCTTTGGCGACAGCCTTAGCCTACCAGAAATAGCCAGTTCTAACACTTCCTCAATACAATCGGAAGGTTTCTCAATGTGAGTGGTAGTGACCAGCCGAGACTGCCGCTGTTGAGCAATCCCCAATGGTAAATTATGCTTATAAGATGTGATAAGTATAACCCCAATTCTATACTATGGGCCAAATAGCCTTTCCATAGTGCAAAACGAAATACACTGCAATTCACTACCAGGACATTCCACACACACCAGTGCATGTCCTACCTTTAACATACACGGCACCCTGCCCACAGGGGTACCGTGAACCTACCTTAGGGGTGACTTACATGTAAGAAAAGGGAAGATTGGGGCCTGGCAAGTGGGTGTACTTGACAGGTCAACGTGGCAGTTACAAACTGCGCACAGACTCTACAGTGGCAGATCTGAGTTCCCTTTACGGGGCTACTTCTGTGGGTGGCACAATCAGTGCAGCAGGCCCACCAGTAGCATTTGATTTACAGTCCCTGGCACTCTCAGTGCACTGTATCAGGGAGGTACCAGTAAATCAAATAGGCCAATCATGGAAACACCAGTCCATATCACAATTTACAACAGGAGCACTCACACTTTAACGCTAAACAGCGGTTATAAAGTGCGTAGAGACAAAAAACAGCAAAAACAGCTTCAAAACTGGGTCAGAAAGCAAAAAGACAGGGGAAAAACGCCAAAATATGCCAGGTCTAGCAATGATTTCAGTACTAATATCCTCTGGCACACACAGTAGTGCAATGACACTCTCTATGTGTATTATAGGACAGAAAAGAACGCAGTTGCAATTTGCCAACACCTTGGGCCGAGTAGACCTAAGACTGGATGACGTAACGTTACAGGCTGTACAATTTTGTGCAATATCAAATTATTTTGATACCACAAAGAGGGAACACAACATGAAGGTATGATAAGATGTTTACATTTGCAATAATAATAATCTGTATACTTCCCTTGCTTTGAAAAATAACTATATATGATACAATGACTAGCCTCACTACATAAATATGAATGTATACAGTCTGAGTCTTAAATCTTTCAGTTAGTTGTTGCACTGTGAGATATAGGATTTGTTTAAATGTTGAAGTGTAATGCAGGGAAGTCTGCTTTTACTGTAGTTCAATGCAGGCGAGACTACATTTTTAAATTTGGCCTGTGAAGCAGATCAGAAGATTATTGAATAATGAAAGTCTGTCATGATGTGGATCTATGTATTTCTTCTAAGTATTTTGTATAGTCAATGTGCTGTACACATTTTTAAAGTTTTGTACTTTATATGTGTTTTGCAGCTCTAAAGAAGTAATTATGGAAGAAATGTGTTAGCTATGACAAGACACAAGGGCGTGTTTAAAAAATATCAGTAAAGAAGTTATTTTCAAAAATGAAGACGATGGAGTCTGTGCATTGTGTGATATGTGTTTGTTGATACTTAAGAACTTATTAACTACTATTATTAATCATTTACATAGTTGTACTTAGTAAATAGTAAATAGGTGCTTAGCTTTTCCCCTGCTGATGAGAAAACAACTCTGCTTGGGCTTTTCTCTTCTTGTATGTTTCTCTGCTTGGGAATATCTAAATTGTGTTCCTGTCTCCTCAGTCGAGATCATATTCATCCCAGATTTCAAGAACATCTCCAAAAAGGTTTTCTATTAGCAAAGCTTCTTGAAATGTCTTCTAGAGGGTCACCTGAAAGACCTTCCTTGTATCCTTGGACGTATTCAGCATCTCCTAGCATACTTCTGAGAGGCCCCAGGTTGTGAACAGCTACAGAAAGTTAGATATTACTTGTTTGGATTGGGAGACTTCTGTTGGGTTCCTACACTGTCCCCTTCATCTATGTTCTTGGATTCTGTCATGCCCTCAAAGTTGTACTTAATACAGTTCTCTTGTGCCTCTACAGTGTTTTAAGCAGATCCTGTGGGAACCTTTGATTCTGATTGAGCCTCAAGTTGTATACCAATAACAATCTTTAGTCCTACAATGATAATGGTACTGTCCCATTGATATATTGGAGGTTGAGTGCAGAGCATCAGAAACTATAGAAAAGTTATGTGTATGTCTCAATTCCTGTAGAATGGTGTGCAATCTTCCTGATGACGTCACCACTGTTGGAGAACAAATGATGAGAGAATATTGCAAGCTCTTCAGTGAGACTGGTAAGCAGCTGAGAGTGAGGATAAAGCATTAGCCTGACAATACATCATCTTGAATCCTCTGCAGGTTTGCATCTATGATTGGAGGGTCAAAGAGCAAAAGAAAATGGACTGGTATAAAATGTCAGGTTCCAGGTAAAGGCAGGGAACCTGCTTAAAATAGTACCCCAATCGTCACCATGGGAGTTGTTCTCATATCTGCAACCATTTCAGTTCTGTATACTGGAAATTGTGCTCCCTGCACACCAATGTTTAATAGGCAAAACCTGCTAAATAGTGAGGAAATGCTCATTATCCATAGATTCATCCATTCATTGGCAGATTTTTCACCACAATTAAAACTAAAGACACCAGTCTTTGCTCATACCAAATGATGCTTTAGCCATGTCTTGATAAACAAAGGTAAGGTTAGCTTTCCATCTGCCTTTTGACATTTACATGCGATTCCAAATCTAATTCTAGAAGCAAAATGTTCATTGTGTCCACATGCAAGAGCAAAAACTAAAGCTCTAAAAACATTATTTGTGGGTTATTTCCTCCACACCACAAGGTAAGCATTGTGTAAGCAAAGCACTGCAGATCCTGAAAATAGAGTCCCATGCCATAAACTTATTTTTGATGCAGGAAGCTAGCTCCACTGCCATACAACCCTACTTCCTGGTCCATTAATTACACACTGAATCAATGCTAAGACTTACCATTCAGCCTCAATGAGTGCTTGTAAAAAAGATGGAACCACGACAGATGAGGCTTAAAGTTAGTACGCTGGCGCAGCATTCATTTATTGACTATGTAAAAAAAAAAACAATATTAGCAAAAGTTTTCTTAACCCCTTGCGTGCTGATGACATAACGGTTCCGTCATCAGCATCGGTTGAGCTGTGCTGATGACGGAACCGTTCTGTCATGACTCCGCCCGCGCAAGGCGGAGTCAGCACAGGCGGGGAATACGCCCCGCACGCAAGGGGTTAAAACTTGAAATACCCATCCCTATCATTCTTTCCAAACACTGAACTCATAATCCGGATGAAGGCTCTTCTAGCAGAAATATGGCCTGAAATACTGCACCAAAAGATATTGGAGAAACCTTTAGTAAAAGAAAATTGGAGCAACCCGAAAGCAAAAAATGGAAAAATTGTACAAAGATTTGAATGCTATCCTCAGCAATATAATAAGGAGTTCTGAAAGTCACAGGGTGCCATTTAAAAAGTTAGACTTCCTGTTGATGAGGGTGGTCAGAAGGATCTGCCCTTTTGAATTGTATAAACTGGCTGTAAAATGCAAATTGGTTGCACAATGGTTGGGGGAACCTCACTAGTCTGGAGCTAGTGCCTTAAAAGGCAGGGTTCAAGAAAGAGTATTCAATACATTGTTTTGGGCTCAAATGTCAATTAGGGAAACTGGTTCAGTCTGTGAGGTGGCTAGGCACTGATGAAAGAGATGACATAAATGAACAGGCTCAAGGACTGGCCATGCTCTGATCATACTGGTTTTAGCTTACTTGTGCTGAAAGGTTTGGTTCCACAGCATCTGTAGACCTGAACAAAGGCAGATATGGAAATGGTATGCCAGTTCTTTGAACCTGGAATACTTGGACCCTTTAGAGCATTTGTGCTGAAGTATGGTGTGCAAAGGGGCTAGGCCCATAAGTTCTAGACTTCTTCTGGAGTAACACTCTGATGGTACTTTTATGCAGCATGAAAGTGTAGGGGGGGGATGTCATTAAGGAAACAATCAACCAGTCTATTATTCTCTTGGAAACATATTAACTCATGGACAACTATTTAAGGTGTGTTAATTTATTACAAAGCCAAAAATAACTGAACATAGAGAAACCTCAACACAAGAGTATATAAGTACAGAGGAATCAGAATGAAGCCAACTATGTGCATCCAGTTTAGATGGTGCAGCATTAACAAAACAATTAGTTCAAGAAGTAGAATGCAAAAAATCAGGAAGAATGGGCCTAAGTTTCCCTGCATCGAGGGTTGGTAGATAAACATCATTAAATCTCTCCCTACACTACCACTAAGGTGTTCCCTAAATAAGCATTTTCAGGAGGAAAGGTAAAATGTTTCCTAAGTAGTTTCCCCATGATCAATGGGTCAAGTAGCATAATTCCACAAAAGACACAGCTTGTTCTAAGATACTCTCTTTCTGAAGGCAAGATAGAAGTGGTGTACTATTCCTAATTCCAACATACAGTTATTCTCAGACGGCACTTTTATGGTGCACCTTGGCTCACGCCATCCACCCTGGATACAGTCCGGAAGGAAATTTTGCACTATGTCGACGGTGTATCTTCCTTTATAAAATTTGTTCTTCGTTTCCAGGCCTTCTCCCGTGTGAAGCACAACAACCTTCCTTTATCAACTCAAACCACAGGATTGTAACTTATTATCTCCTAGCCTGACTAGTACAACAAAGACCGTATTCTATCTAAGTGAGTGTGAGAAAGAATAAATTCCACTCCACACATGAAATTCAAACTGTTAATTCTTAAGCAAGATTTTTCAGTGACTTGCATTTCAGGCCTACGAATTTCAGCCAACATAAGAAAAACAATCTATATGCTTTTGCAAATTCAAATAACATTAATGCAATTACAACTAATACCTTTACCTATGTGTAGAATTACGTAATTAATAAGCACATGTAATACATTAATAATTGTCAGTTGCACAACACGAGTTCTTCATGTTAATGTTTTGTGCTAGTTACATTAATTTTCTATGTCGATTCTCCATACCACATGTTAATGGCCTAATAAACACCATGTATTTATCTTACTACATTAAAAAAAATGTGATCACTTCATGCAATTCCGGCTAAAATACTCAAACAATTAGATCCCTCCACCCATCAGATTTTTGTTAAATTGTTAAACGCCTCACTTACTGAGGCATATGTACCCCAGCCATGGAAACACGATATGGTAGTGCCCTTGTTAAAAAAGTCTAGTGCTGATATCTCAAATCTTGCCAACTTTCGTCCAATATCCCTGCTACCCATCTTCTCTAAAGTGTTAGAGAGACACATTAATACCCAGCTCACTGAACTGGTGGAAAGTTCTGGTTTCTTACATTCCTCCCAGTCAGGTTTTCGGTCCTGCCACTCGACCGAGACAGCCCTTCTTGGGGTGACAGAGAGTCTCCGACACGGTGTCGACCAGGGTGAAACTATGGCGCTCATCCTGCTGGATTTGAGCGCAGCTTTCGACACCGTGTCACATTCCATCCTTCTTGACTCTCTGCGGTCACTCGGCGTGACTGGTAGGGCCTTAGCCTGGGTGGCCTCCTTTCTTGGCGAGCGAACCTTTCAAGTTTTCTCCCCTAAGGCAGCATCAGCGGTCTGTTGCTCAGCGCGGGGTGTCCCCCAGGGGTCCATACTCAGCCCCCTATTATTCAATCTTTATGTAAAACCCTTGGCTAACATCGTAGAGCAGGCGGGGCTGACCCCGTTCTCTTACGCTGATGACACCCAGATCGTCTTCTCCCTATCAGGGCGAGATGAGAATAGCCCCTCTGCACTAAAGTCGGGCCTCATTCTTGTGGCGGACTGGATGCAGAGGAACTGTCTCAAACTGAATGGGGAGAAGACAGAGGTGGTCATTCTGGGGAAAAATAAGAACCTCTGGGGCCCTCAGCATTGGCCAAATGAGATGGGTGCACTTCCTGTACCCACACATGCTGTACGTAACTTGGGCGTTCAAATTGACGACAAGTTAACAATGAAGCAGCAGGCCACTAAGGTCGCAGCAACCTGTTTTTCTACTCTCAGGTGGCTACAAAAGATCTTATGGATGCTTCCCATTCCTTCCCATAGAACGGTTGTCCAGGCATTGATAACATCTCGCCTGGACTACGGCAACATACTATATTTGGGAGCTGATGTAGCCACTGTTAAAGTATTGCAGGTTGTACAAAATGCAGCCGCGCGACTCTTGAAGAATGTCCCTAGAAGAACTTCTGCATTATCTGCCTTGCATGATCTTCATTGGTTGAAGATCTCCAGCCGCATAAAGTTTAAGGCATTATGCTACATGTTTAGGATCAAGCAAGGCATTGCACCTACTTACTTACAAAAACTGGTGCAACTTTACAGGCCCAAACGTACCTTACGATCCTCGGAAATTGGCAATTTCTCTATACCAAGATTTAAGCTGGCAAGGATGGGGGGACGTTCCTTCTCCTATCTTGGTCCCAAATATTGGAATGCCCTGCCCACTGCCCTTAAATTAGAGACAAGTCTTCTTCGTTTTCGCAGAGCACTGAAAACGCTGTTGTTCACATAAGTAGTTGGATCCTGAATGCTGGCTATCTGATATCTTCTTCTCCAGTCTGTCCCTAGCGCCGGGAAACCCACTGTGGGTAGCTGTGCGCGGTAAAAGTTTAAATAAATAATAAATAAATAATAAATAATAATGCTAATACAACAAGGGATTATATGCGGGTGAGCTCTAAACACGATTATGATGCACCCCTACAATTAAATGACATTTCTGCTTCATCTGTTTCCTCCTCTGATGATCTATCTAAACTGATTTTGTAGCTGTTCTTCTCTGCCTGAACTCCTCCAGTCGCTTCAAATTCTCATTATTACTGCCCTGCAGTATTACCACCCTTGTCTCTCTTTCCCTTATGGAGTTCTCCGATTATCTCGCTTTGTGCCATCTATATGCCCTGTTCATCCCTACCAAGACAATACCACAGATCACAACAATTATTGGCTTCAATATGTATCCAATGATTCTACTTCCTAGGCTGGCAAACCATTTTCCAACTCCACCAAATCCTTTTCCAACCTTATCCCAAACTCCTTCAGCTTCCAAATCCTGTATCTCGTGATGTATATCAGTTATATTATGAATTTATCCCCTCAGATCTTTGCTTCTATCAGGGATATAAGTACAACACTTTTTGGACTTTCAGAATCCGACAGACTCTGCCTTCTTTTGCCAGCAACACATCTAAAGCAAGCCGGTTCTGCATCACCATTGCCCTTATCAAAACAATCTCCCTATCTATAAGTAGCAATGACTGAGTTGTAATGACAGACAGCTTATCCACAATGGTAGACAGCTTTCTAATCTTGATGTAAATCAATACCACTCCTAGGCTAGGTATCAGAGCTCCAAATATATTGCCCACAACCTCACGAGCACTCAGTCCACATTTCTCTCAATTGTTCAATTTTCCTTCCAAACCCTTCAAATCCTCCACATGATATATCTTTGGATACAAAACTGCCACATAATAAGTGCCATACCACTTGTTCGCAAGTCAAACATATGCATTCTTTCTGCCCACAAAATACACTGCTGGTATCATTCGAACTGCAGAAATGCTTTCCATGAACCATTAACTAAAAAGATATGGTCACACATACTCTGTCCCACAAATATAATATCATACCAACTCTGAACTTGACGTATGAAAAGCTTGCCTTGTTGTTTCCAATATGAAGTTATAGAACGAGAACTTCCCTTAGTCTTGTGAGCTAAATCCTCCTTGGTCCACTCAGAATTCTTGTCCTTGTTGTCAAAATGAATGCCTAATCCCCTACGTCTATCTTCTACTTGATTTATGAATTACTTTTCTATGTCCATTAATATGCAGGTTAATTTATGTCTGTGTGTGTAGCAGTGTCCATGGTTACAATTATGTAAAATATTTCTCCATTCTCTCTATTTGCTTGTAATAATCATATTTGTTCAGATGTTTATAGGCTGGAATTTTTTAGAGTACCACATCATATTTTGAGAAGTAGTACTCTTGGCCTTTTCCATTGAACATACACAGGAGTAAAATACAACTAATACCATAGTTCAAGGGTAAGTGGTGATACCAAATGCCCTCCTTGTCCAAAGCATTTAATTGCATGCACCGATAACAGTCTCTCACTTCCATAGTGTCAACATACTCATACAACATCTTAGCAGAAGCATTCAGCGTGTAATCACCTTTGGGCAAATCTGCATGCAGAAAGTGACTAGTTTGTTCTATTAACCTGTTCTCAGATCCTAATGGACCCTCTTTGGAGGCAGTAGTGGTAGATGTGGATGTCCCATGTACACCCACTCTATGTTCCTCACCCTTGTGTGTGCTTACAAGGAACTTGGTGATGACTACAGCTATTACTATGATCACTCCTACACTGTGTGTACCTATAACACATGTGTGCTTACGATTCAAATTACCAGACTCCTTTTTCAAAATAGCTCAGACCACCGCTTGTAAGAGGATCAACACACAGAGTCTCTTTTCTCTGCCTCTTATTTATGAGTAACAAAGTCTCTTGAACAATTTTCCGACTTCCCTAGCGCTCTTTCTTCTTCCAGATGGAAATCCCTATTTCTATTCTTCTTCCATGCGGGTCTAGGTTATCTTTCAACAAGCAAATTATTTCAAGTTCAATTTACATCCCTTATTAGATCAGAGCCAATCTTCTCAATGACGCGTTGAAACAGTTCAGTTCTCAATGCTGCAATCTCTTGAGGAGACTGTGGAGCTCCAAAGCTTGGGAAATCAATGTCTTCCAAAATGAAAGTTAGTAAACCACTCAATCTTGTTGGAAAAGGCACAGTTAATGACAGAAGTGCATTAGCTTCAATTCCAGGAACTCTCAGCAAGATCTCAACAATCAGTACTGAAATCTCAGGCTTCACTCTAACCGGCATTTGTAACCAGTTATATCCACTTGAGAGAGGAGTATCTCCCAAACAGCACTCAAGCTCTCCTAGACATTCTATCACTGTCTGTTGTTTACTCAGTTCCACTCAGATCAGACTCAGAAGATTCATCTTTTGGTGCCAGTTTTCTTTCAGATGCAAGTCTCAGATTCCTCTTCCTCTGTCTCACAGGCCAGGTCTCACCTCCAGTATCTCTCTTCCGAGACTGAACATGATCACTTGTCACACCAGTCCCTTCTGCTATAAAACTCGCAACTTTACCGTCTCCCTCGGATTCTATACCAGGGTCTTGTGTTGCTTGACCCCCCTCAGATCGACTCGTGTGCTTCCAGCCTCTTCAGGTACCTCTACAGCGGTCTCCAACCTTTTCTGTAGTGAGAGCTATTTCTGAGCAGTGAAAATTGTCGTGAGCTACTGAAGGCTAGGAAACTTGCACATTTTTATGAGAGACCCCTCTACGGTCAGTTTCATTGACTTTATGCCTAATTTCTTCCAAGCCATCATTATCAACCTTAAATCTCATTACTGCTCTCTTGCCCCCACCATCATTGAAACTTACCAGGCACAGGGCAGACACCTGGAGCCAGAGAGGAGGAAATAACAGGACCTCAGAAAGGGCATTGACAACATTGGAGGGGCAATATGAAGTCAGTACAGGGTACATTAACAGAAAATAGAGCAGGCAATAACCATGCCTGAGAGGGGGCAAGATGAAGCATCAGAGGCGACAGTAATGAGACATCAGATAAGGCATTAATGGGACAATAGAGAGGGAAATACTGGCATCAGAGTTGGCAGCAATGAGGCATCAGAGGGGGCATTAACAGGGAGATAAAACAGGCAATAATGGCATAGGATAGGACAATAATAGCACATGGAATGAGTTAATAACAGGGCAATAAATAAGGAAATCACACTACTTCGGCAAGGCAATAATACTGCATCAGAAGGGGCGTTAAGAGGGCATTAAGGGGGATAACATTGCATCAGAAAGGACAACCATAGGGCCTCAGAGGTGTCAATGACAGAGCATCAGTGGCAGGAATAACAGAAAATTTGATAAGACATTAACAGAGTGTCCAGGAGAATAAAAGTGGCGCTTCAGATGGGGGTAATAATAGGCCATCCGAGAGGGCAGAGAGAGAATCAGAGGAGCTATAATGTTATCAGATGGAGAAATAACAAAGCATCAAAGATGACAATGATAAGGCTTCTGCGAGGATAACCAGAAGCGACTCAAATATGGCACCACCAAGGGCAATAGTACCGGACACAATAACGGGGGGTTATAATATACTGTCAGGGAAATGGAGCATGAGGACCATCATGATACTTACTTAGGCCGCAGGCCGGCCGTAGATGAGTCTTAGTGTCTGTGTGTCCAGAGGCTACAGGCGGGCGGGGTTCTAGGCAGCAACTCACTCTGGCCCTTAGCTGCGGCACTACAGGCAGGTTGAGCTCAGGCGAGGCCGTGATTCCGTTACCATTTGTCACCTGGCCCGCGGCCTCAACACAGTGATTGGGGTGCAGCTGTCCTGGAAGTTCAGTGCGGGGCCATCCAGTGATACTGTCCTGGCGGCCCCATGGCTCTGAAATCTGCGGGTCACATTTCTTTGAAACAACTGCATTCGGTATTAGGTAGGGCCCGGGTAACATTTATAAAAGCTGAGGTAGCACAGTGGCGTCCCGGGCCAGTGTGAACTGCCTGAAGCTCCGCTGTGAACTACCTGCACCAGCGCTGTGAACTGCCTGCACTAGCACTGTGAGCTGCCTGCACCAGCGCTGTGAACTGTCTGCACCAGCGCTGCAACCTGCGCCATTACTGAATTTGCGGCGTAGCCTGTTAACCATACAGCCCAGAGCTGCCTTACTCAAATCACTCAGCTCACAGGAATCTTCAAGTGCCCGTGGCATACCAGCGGCTGCAACAAGTTTACAGTACAGAAGGCTCCAGTCTGGAGAACAGCGCATTAAGAGGTATAATGCTTACCGATTGATCTGATCCTCACTTGACTCTCACTGTCATCTGCCTTTCTTCCTCCTCCCCCTTCCCTCTCACAGCTACCTCCTTCTCGAACCTCCACGCAGCCCGACCTGTCACGACCACCCTTCTCATTCGTCTTTGTTCTCTCCCTTCCCCCAGCTGGTGTTTAGACCCCTTCATCACTCGCACTAGCTTCCGCTTCACTGTTCCTGCTCGCCACTTCGGACACAGTGTCTGTTGTCAGCGGGCTCATCGCACTGCGCTATGCACCACGTGTCCTGCCCCTGTGATGAGACCTGCAGGCGCTGGCCTGCCAGGGAGAGTACCTCTCTGCCAGGATGCAAGGTAGAAAAAAGCAGGTTGCACGGGTTCGTTGCAGTTCAATACTGCTTGCACCACCTGCATGCTAGCAGGCTTTCCCAGGGCCTGCTGCTTCGCACCAGCACACATCGTGCTGGATCAAGAGCGCGGTGCCAGGCTGTGAAAGGCTGGTAGCTTGGACTGGAGGCTGAGATCAGCAATGGCGTCATCATCTTTGGCCTGTCCCAACCCAGCTAAGCTCAGTTAGGCCAATCTGGGCAGTTGGGATTGGTGAGGACAGTTAAAAAAAATGCCCAAGAATAATAAATGACATTAACTGTCTCCAAAATTTAGATGCAAGGCACAAGATACTCATGGGGGTTCGGCGAGCTACCGGTAGCTCGCGATCGACCGGTTGGAGACCCCTGCTCTACAGCTTGGCTTGTCCCCTTCGGTGACCCCTTAGTGCCTGCTCAAAAGACTTCTGAGAGAGGAGCTGTTTCAACAGAGGGACCTATGACTCATCGGGTAAGGGAAGCATAAACCCAGTTTGGTACTCCACCACACTTCACAGCAGTGTTTGTCACCAGTATCACTTGGTATGGTCCACGTCAGAGAGAGTCAAGATACTTTTTCCTCATATATTTTCTGTGGAGAACCCAATCCCCTGGGTTCAGGTCATGGCAAAGATGTTTTGAGGCCTGTGCAGTCTCTGCTTCAACCAGATAAGACACAGAACTAACCACATCAGCCAATCCTACACAGTAGTCGAGGACCAAATCATCTGTAATAATTTATCAATGCAGTAGCTGGCACAACAGGCAAATGCATTGCTCTCCCCATTAGTATCTAATGAGGCGACTAACCAGTTCACCTGTCAGGAATGCTGCGCAAACTCTTAAGCACCAAAGGCAATGAATCAGGCCAATTTAACAATGTCGAAGCGCAAACTAGCCAACCTTGCCTTTAAAGTCCAGTTGACCTGCTCCACCATTCCGGGCACTTCTGGCTTGTAACTACAGTGCAGTCTTTAATACACATTCAAGGTGGTGCAAAGCAAATTCATAATCTTGTTATGAAAGTGTGCACCTCTATCCGATTCCAATGTAGTTGGAAATCCGAATCTATAAGTTTAGTGAATTATTAATTCCATTAAACTTGTAAAGAAAGACATAAAATCCATCTATAACCTTGATCAAAGTTATATCATAGTAATTACATAAATATATAATATATAAATATATATCGGCGCACTCTCAGTGAGAAAGAGGAAGGTAGTTGAGTGGGATAGGTGTGATGGGATAAGTGTGGGGCTGGGTAAAGGTGTTGTGACAATAACACAATCACAGTAGAACTCAATAGGACCTTTACAGTCTAATTTAGATCAACAGTTCCATGTATCTCTTTTCACATAGGATAGGTTTTACTCCATTTATTTCCCTCCTATGTTTAGAGAAAGTAGTATGGTCTGGTCTACGTTTCGATATAACTTTGATTGATAAAAGTTATAGATGGATTTTTATGTCTTTCTTTACAAGTTTAATGGAATTAATAATTCACGGAACTTATTGATTGATGCTTAGTGTCCGTTTATTCCAATGCTAATTAAAATGTACATTGAATTACATGACTGGTGAATATTTGTAATACGCAGTGTGTATATTCGACATTTGTGTGTTTTTTTGAAAGAAATAGACACTGACCCTTATCATATGTACCTAATCGATGACCCAGGTCAGATAGTTTTAGGGTATACCCCGTTGAAACTTACCACTCTTTCTATCTGTAGCTTCCATTTGCAAATGTCTCACTTTATCCCACGTGTCAGCAACAGCTAGCATCATGCTAAGTACAGTCTACTCTATACTTTAGCCAGTATATTCCCCGTTGAAAACACATGCATGGCTAACACAGAAACCAGCAATTTCGTCCTCGTACCTATTCCCTGTAGTAACAAAGTAATCTCCCCTTCCGTGGACTGTGCAGTGTACTTAACAACAGCCACTTCTCTTGGCAGTTGCAAAGCTTCCAACAGTTGTCTCATGTTCTAGAGGTGGGCGGAATTTGTGTTGCTACCCTACGCAAAATTCCACGAAAAGGCAAGAAATCTCCCGGAGTGCGTGGAATTTCGTGTGCTCACTGAGATTTCTTGTTGTCCCGTTATAATCTATGCAGGGTCTCACCTGGAGTACTTTCTACTGGCTAATCAGTAAGTGCTACCTCATTGGGTAAATGTATAGCGCTTTTCCTACACAACAGCTACCTAGAGGGCCAGTGACCATGTGTGTCTGTAACTTTGCCACCGCTCCAAAAGGCGCCGGGGTTCCTTGAGTGAGCTGTCCATCATAGTGGGTAAAGGGCGGGAAGAAGTTGCATATCGCTAGTGTGTGTGTGGGGGTGGGGCTTCTATGCGAGTTCACATGCCTCTTGTTTATAAAGGGTCAGAGACCGATCAGAGCAGCAGATGAGGAAAAAGAACCTCCTGGTCACAGGAACTACACGGGGACTGCGCTCGAGAAAGTCAAGGATGCAAATACCTCCATCAAGCATCACATCACAGCTAATTTACAATGGTAGGTAGGGGGAGAAAGCACACCTGCCCAGCCTCGACCGAGCTCAGCTCACAAAGTTTTTGGGCTGATTAATGCATTACAGAATTTGAGCATCTACTTCGGCACCTGCTTTATTTGTAGGTGCTTCCAGTAGAGATTTAATTTTTGTGACAGGAGCAGGGGGTGCGGGGCCAAACGGATGGGGCACCTATGCGAGTTCACATGCCTCTTGTTTATAAAAGGTCAGAGACCAATCAAAGCAGCAGATGAGGAGAAAGAAAGAACCTCCTGTACACAGGAACTACACGGGGACTGCCCTCGAGAAAGTCATAGAAGCAAAGACCTCCATCAAGCATCACATCACAGCTAATTTACAATGGTAGATATAGGAAGAAAGCACACCTGCCCAGCCTCGACCGAGCTTACAAGGTTTTTGGGCTGAATAATGCGTTACAGAAACAGGAGCTTCTACTCGGGCACCTGCTTTATCTGTAAGTGCTTCCAGTCGAGATGACATTTTTGTGACTGGAGCGGGGCGGGGCCAAACGGACAGGGCTTCTATGCGAGTTCACATGTCTCTTGTTTATAAAAGGTCAGAGACCGATCAGAGCAGCTGATGATGAGAAAGAACCTCCTGTTCGCAGGAACTACATGGGGACTATGCTCGAGAAAGTCACGGATGCAAAGACCTCCATCAAGCATCACAGCTAATTTACGACAGTAGATATGGGGAGAAAGCACACCTACCCAGCCTCGACTGAGCTCACAAGGTTTTTGGGCTGATTAATGTGTTACAGAATTTGAGCTTCTACTCGGGCTCCTGCTTTATTTATATCTGTGAGTGCTTCCTAGTGAGGTTCAATTAATACCTCATGCCTCCTAATTCCATTCAGCCAGAGATCGCGGAAGTTTCGACATTTCCACGTTCCACGCGGAACGCGGAAATGCCGCAATTTTGTAAGTTCTGGGAGTGGAATGGAATTTGCCACCCACCCTTAACATATTCCTCATTCCTGATCGGGGAACCTGATGATGTTAGGAACCCTCTCTGCGACCATACCTGTAAAAAGTCATGAACCACACCGAAACCATACTGGCTCTCGTTATAGATGGTGTTTCAGATCTGCTCAGAAACAAGGCATGCAAGGGTCAAGGCAATGATTTCGGCCACTTGTGCTGAGTGTACTCCCTGTAACATGCAGCTTAAACCACTCCCGGAAAGGTACAAATGCTGCTGTCAGATTACTTGCATTGTCTCTTAGGAATGAACCATCAACAAAAAGGATTTGATCTGGATCAGACAATGGCTCATCGACAATGTCAGGTCTTGGTTTTGTGCAAAGCTCAGTGACATCTAAACAGTCATGGACTTCAGAATCTTCCCCTCAACATTTGGAACAGGTAACAGGATTTAACACAGAACAACGTTTCAGTGTAACATTTTCAGCAGTAAGTAACACCTGCTCATATCTTGTCAACCTGTTATTTGTCAAGTGCAGTGTTTTTGTTCTTGTCATGAGGAGCTCAACTGAATGTAGTACATATGCCTTAAGAGGATGACCCATCACAATGCTTTCATATTGTTCAATACTGAACCAGTTGCAGCAATGGATTTGAGACATCCAGGCACCACTGAATCTACAGGATCTAATGCAGCTGAGAAATGGGCCACTGGTCTGCAAGCACCTCCATTTGTCTGGGTAAGTACAGGAAGAGCACAGCCCTCTCGCTCATGGCAGAATAAAGAGAAGGCCTTGTTGTAAACAGGCATTCCCAAAGGTGGAGCGCGACACAGGCACTCTCTCAACTCCAATAAGGCAAGCAAACAGTTGTTATCCCAAGGTACCAGATCACACACATCCTTATAAGTCAGCATCTGCAAGGCTTCTCCATCAAGGAGAAGTTAGAAATCCACTGTCGGCAACTATTCCCAAGAACATTCTGACCTCTTTCTGGGTATTGGGGGGATTAATTTGCATGATCGCCTCCATTCTCTCTGGTGACACCTTTCTTTTGCCTTTTTCAATTCGATGACCCAAATACTGCACTTCATTTAGACAGTACTGAAGCTTACTTGGAGATACCTTATGCCCATTGTTAGCTAGATGGTTCAGTAAGGCAATGGTATTGTCCCTGCAAACTCTTGTGTTTCAGATGCAATGAGGAGGCCGTTGATGTATTGATGTATTGGAATAGCACTGAATTTCGGGGCAAAATCAAACTTTCAAAACCTGGTTGAATATGGATGGACTTTCAGTATACCCTTAAGGGATACAGCATCATGTTAAGACAAGATTCTCCAGAGGAAAAGCAAATAAAAAATGCCTTTCCTTGTGCAATGGGATGGAGAAAAATGCTTGGTAGATATCAATCACTGTGAACCACTCAGCTTTACAAGGAATCTGAAATAGGATCACAGATGGATTTGGTACCACCGGTTTACATGGAATCACTATGTTAATGACCTTTCTCAGGTTCTGGACAATGCGATATTCCCATTCGGCTTCTGCAGCCCCATGACAGGAGAATTGCACGGACTACCCATAATTTCCTTTAGGATGCCCTGCGCAATCTTTGACTCAATTATGGGTATAATCCCTGCCACTGTTTCTGGGGTCAGGTTGTACTGTGGCAGTTTTGGAAACTCTGCACTTGGCTTACCCTGCATGCGGACTGGTTCGACTACTCAAATCAATTTTATCTCCTCCCTGAGAAGTCCCATACTACTGGAGAGACTGTCTTTCAGATCCAGTGGCATGTCTTCCACTGTCAGTAGAGGGAACAAGGTAGCTAAAAAACTCTGATTTGCCAGTTTAAAGGCAATGCCCTCATTGTTAGTCTGCAACTCAATTCCCTTTGGTGTGCAATAGATGGTACGATTCAATTTGGGCAGAAGATCAGGCCCTAGCAAAGAGACTGAAATCGAATCGCATACCACAAACTGATGGAGATCCTAAAAAGGCTAGAATTTTCACTGGTACCTCTTCTGTCAAAGGACTCTTCATTCTTCTGTTAGAGACTCCTACAACGTAGAATAATTTTCCAGAGAGGGGCAGGTTTGGGGCTACTGCAGACCTCACAGTAGAATGGTTAGCACCATTATCAATCAAGAATGTAATGGAATGGCCATCCACGTCTGTTCCTACATATGGTCCACTGTGGTCTACCTCTAAGACTGCTCCAATTGTACAGTCTTCCTCCCCGCTCAGGCACCGTCATAAGGACAGATCCAGATCAAACTCATCCATTGCTTCCATTAAGGGCATCTGATGATAAGTTTGGTTGCCCTGTGAGATTCTCGGTGGCTGAGGTGCTTTCACTAGCTCGCTCTGAATCCCTCCTTCATCTTTCACCTGCACAAGTTCTCCTTCCTGCACTAGATTCGCAGGATTAAGGCGACACTTGCGCTTCCAATGCCTGATTTTGTGACATAAAGGACAGGCTGCGGTGTTTTTCAGGGTTGCAACATCTATCCCTATATTGAGATCTATAGGGACACCTCTTCCTATTCCCTGTCCCATCAACCCTGCGACTGATGTTACTTGGACACCTTCTGTGATATTCCCATGGCCGTGAGTTATGGTTCCCATTATTGCTTGCACCTGTTCTCTCTTTCGCGCATTTCGCATTTGGACCAGCATCAGTTTCTCATTTATCCTCCTATGCTTAGAGCCCACCTCATCACTGCTATACCTAGAATTACGTAGGATATCGTCTACAGATTTGTTTTGCCAGCAGATTAGGTGCTGTTGCATCATGAGGTTGATCTCCATCCTTAATCCAGTCATAAATTTAGATACAAATTGTCCCATGTCCTTAGGGTCGAGTTTGTCTAACCCAATGTACTGCTTAAAGGCTTGCAACAGCCTCTCATAGTAAGCATGCTCTGACTCTTTAGGGTTCCTGGGTTGTTCGATTTATTTGAACCCAATCGATGTCCTGTGGGGCTATTTTGGACTGCAACCATGTGATCACCTGATCATGCTTCTTCATAACCAAGGGTGAAGGACCATGAGTCACTGGATGTCTCTCTGGCTCAGCACCAGGCCACTCAATAACTATTTTACAAGCAGACCATAGATCACTAGGAACCACAATTTCAAACAAGGTATTCAAGTCAATCCACAACACTTTCTAGATTTTATCAAAGCGACCAACTTGCTTATACCGCTCCACAAGTTTCACCCTCAGCCTGGGACAATCATTTGTGAATGCAGCAAGGTCACCCCTACTCTAGGGATCATGTACATACCCTCCACTAGGAACTTCCCTTAACAGATATGCCTCTACTCCCTGCATTCCCCCTTCTGAAGGTGGTGTCTCTTAAGTCGCCTTACTTACACTCTTCTTCTTTGACTATCTCTCCTCAAACGTATCCATGCATACTCCAGGCAATCTCCTATTACCAATTGTTGAATGTGTGTCTTTAACCCAGTCACTCTCTTTTCCTTTAGCTCCTGGTCACTGTAAGTGAGCCTATGATTTCCATGCAAGGCTTTTGTTGAAGACTAATCTACTCCATGCCTTTGAGCCAACTCCGACAACTGTTCAAGTGCCTCCCTTGCCCTTTGGGTGACATCCTTTGCTGCAAACAACAGGTAATCTGGATCATAGGTCTCTATTCTGTCCAAAGGTAGATTCCCACTGGTAATTTCATCTACTTCCGCCTTCAGCCTTACCACATCCATCAACTTCACCTTCATTGCAACTTTAATGGTACCCTGACTCAATGTTCTACTCTGACTTTCCTTGCTGTAAATATGGTCTCACAACCAGGAGTACAAGTCCGCTACATCTAGGACATGTTGGTTTCTAGAGTCTCTCTGACTTATGCTTGCTTCTAAGGTCACAGCACTTGGTCTCTCACAGTACGGAGTTTCCCACATCCGTAGATCTGAACTATTGCTTTTCATGGGTATAGCCTGTAAAGTACTGGAGCCAAAACGCACTCCAGAAGGGTCAGCGGTATCCACTAAAGGGGTACTATATTCCATAGGCACTAATGAAGGACAATTCCCAATTGAGCTCCTTGTTGTACTCCATCCAGTATCTTCAGCATGTTTGGTTGTCTCTGAATAAGAGTTCTCACTGAACTTGGGTCATAAACAGAAACTACAGGGCCAATTGTAACTGGTACTGTAAGAGCTACCGGCAATCGTGCAGCAGCATTAACTCCATTCTGTTCCATATCTCCCAAGGCGGACACTCCTGTTGAAATCCTTCCCACGACTCCTGGATCAGGACCCACTTGAGCTACTACACTCCCTACATTCTCAGCACTTCCTGAGTCTCAGCCTTCTACAACCAATTGTGGACTATAAGGTGGAGGACTCTCAGAAAACAACCCATCCAACAAGCTGTCTTTGTTGTCCCTACTGTTGCTTCCATTTGGCCTTTTACTCATGTCCAGTGACTCCCCATTGCCTACCAAAACTGTGTACAACCTCACTCCCTCAATGGTATCCACTCTCCATCTCTTAAGTAGTGCATCCTGATATGCCTTCACAGTTTTCCTTATTCTCCCTTGATATTTCTACCTCTGCTTAGTAAAGGTTGCAGTGCAAACATTGCTTCTCTGAGCTGATTCAATTCATTCAACCGAAATGAGCCAAAGCGTAGAAATGACAATTCACCCTCCTTCTCAGTGATCTTATGCAAATTTTGGAGCCAAATTGAAATGAGAAGCCCAACTTTTGTCTCCATATAGTGTGCTGGGGCGTGGCCTCTTTGCCTACTCGAGCATCAACCCATTCATCAGCTCTGCAAAGATCCTGCGAAGCACAACATGATTCCAAAATGCTAATTTTCATTCAATTGATAGCGATGGACAAATCTTATTCAGCCACAACTTTCCAATGATTAACCAACCAATCCAGGCGCGTTGTTACACCAACCCACCTATCGCAGCACGGCACACTCTGACATCACTCTCACTCCTCGCAGCAGCTCACTCTCCTTCACAATTTCTCTGTGTACATTCACTCACACAATCGTCTTAAATCCGTAATTGTCTGCCATCTAAAAGGATTGAAAGAATTCAACCACTCAAGAACATTTACACACAGCAACCCTCAACCAACGTGGATCACCCAAATCAGTATAGTTAACCCTAGTACACAAGGTCCACTAGACAATTTCTATATGTTCCATTCACACAAAGTTCCCTGCCTTAGGTGGAACTGCTGATGACTTTTCATGACAACTCCTCAGTTCTTAAGTCAGACAATCACAATCTCAGTATCTTCTACACCATTTAATATGTCCCGGAATCTTAGGCACCTTCAGGACCTGCAACTCAAATTTCAATGCTTGGACCATGTCTCACCATAAACAACATAAACCCTATTAATACTCACTCCTCCTTCCACCTCTGATTTCCCCGCACCATCAAACACCACTGGTCTTCGCCAAATTCCATTGCCTTCTGTTCTTGATCATTGGGCTCTATTTTGGGACTTTGGCGTTCTAGGTTCCTCTTGTATAAGCTATTTTTAGATTCTCCACTTACTTCTTGTGTGAACCATCCGACACTACTACCGACTGAAAGGACCTGGTCCATACGTTCTAGACTTTTTCTAGAGAAACACTCTGAAGGTTATTGAGAAACGTCAATAAGCCAATCAGCCAATTAATCTCTTGGATACATAATAACTCACAGACAACTACTTAAGGTTGGTTAATTTATTATAAAGCTAAAAATAACTGAATAAAGAGACACCTCAACATAAAAGAATATAAGTACAGAGGAATCAGCATGAAGCCAAATCTGTGTATCCAGTTTAGCTGGAGCAGCATAAGCAGCACAATTGGTTCAAGAACTAAAATACAGAAAATCAGGAAACATGAGTCAAAAATGTCCCTGCATCGAGGGTTGGTGGATAAAAAGCATTTAATCTATCCCTAAACTAAGACTAAAGTGACATCCCTAAATAAGCATTTTCAGTAACCCTGGGCGTAGTTCGCGTAGTAGCGCTACGTGTAACTACGCAAAGTGCACTTCGCACTACGCACGGTACGCGTAGCTATGCGAACTGCGTAGTGTAATAGGAAAAATGCTGTTCACACTGATTGCACAGTCACGGATGCTTGTCCGAACTGTGCAATCATTGCAAACGGCATCTTGCATAGTGCAAGTGGTCATTTTCTGCTGCTTGAGTAGACTTGTACTTGAGCGGCAGCTTTCTCAACGTGGACCAGTATTTTCTCATCATGAGCGGTTGGGAGCATACGCGACCACTCGCAATAAGAAACCTGACCTCCCTGTGTTGAGAATCTCGCCGGGAGGTTTATTTTCCATGCTCGCGATTGGCAACTTGATGCTGCTGATAGCGAACGAGGAAAAAGTCGTGCCGAGATGGTGATTTTACTTGCTGGCGGTTGCCAACTTGACGTTGAGGACCGAAAGCGTGCAAAAAATGGCCGCTATGCTACTCGTTTTTGCACTGTACTACGTGTAATTCGCGTAGCACGTACTTGCGCAAACTATACAAACTCCGAGAGGGTAGCGTAGTGTTCCATCAAGGGTTAATTTTCACGTGTTTCAACACGTGGAGTGTTCCTAATAAGTTTCCCCATGATCAATGGGTCATAAAGTGATGAAAGCAAGAGCTCATTCTAAGGTGCTCTCTCTCTGAAGGCAAGAAAGAAATGGCGCACTATCCCTAATTCCAGCATACAATTATTCTCAGGTGGCACTCCCATGGTGCACCTTGGATCCACCCTGGGTACGGTCCAGAAGTAAATTTTCCACAATGTCGATGGTGTACCTTCCGCTATACAATTTGTACTGGGTTCCCGGGCATTCTCCTGTGTGAATCACAATGACCTTCCTTCATCAACTCACACCACACAATTGTAACTTATTCTCTCCTTGACTGACAAGTAAAACAACAACATTATTCTATCTAAGTGAGTGCTTCATCACATGCAACACAAACATGAGAAAAAACTAATTCCACAGCACACCTGAAATTCAATCTGTTAATTCTCAAGTGAGATTTTTCTGGGACTTGCATTTGAGACCTATGAATTTCAGCCAAAAAAAGAAAAACAACATATAAGCTTTTACGAATTCACATAACATTAATGCAATTTCAACTAATACCTTTACCTATGTGTGAAATAATGTAATTATTAGGCACATGAAATACATGAATAATTGTCAGTTGCACAACACGGGTTCTTCATGTTATTGTTTCCTGCTAGATAGATTCATTTTCTACGTCGATTCTCCACACTACTTGTAAATGGCCTAATATACACTGCGTAGTCATGTTAATGCATTTTAAAAATGTGAACACGTCACGATAATACAATACAACAAGTGATTATATGCGGGTGCGCTCTAAACATGATTATGATGCACCCCTACAATTAAATGAAATTTCCGCTTCATAAGTGTGCACATGCACACATTTGTGCTCAAAGGAATGATAGTGAATTCACAGAAAAAATTATGGAGAGAAATGAAACTTCTGGCTTGCTGGGTTCTACATCAGGCCTGGGTCTCTCCAATTATAAAAAAACCTAACCTAGACCCATTACAACCAGGAAACTTCCGACCAATTTCATTGCTTCCATGGGTTTCCAAACTGGCAGAAGCCCATGTGAACAAGGTCCTAGCCAACTACATGACGCAACACCAAATTCTAGACCCTTCACAAAATGGCTTTAGGCCAGGATTCAGCACCGAATCCGCCCTGCTGACCACCATTGAAAACTTACGGAACATTTTGGACGCCGGTCAAAGTGCTGCGCTGATTTTACTCGATCTCAGCGCAGCCTTTGATACGGTCTCCCACTCCATCTTATTAAAACGTCTCGAAGCCATTGGTTTTAAAGACCTTGCACTAGAGTGGTTCCGTTCATTTCTAACTGACAGGTCCTTCCGGGTCTCTGCCCCCCCGTTTACTTCAGAGCCTCACCCTATAGAGCAAGGCGTCCCCCAGGGATCGGCGCTCAGCCTGTCCCTATTCAATCTTTATGTCCAGCCTTTCGCCGAAATAGCAAAAGAATGGGACCTGACACTAGTGTCGTACGCCGACGACACCCAGCTCGTCATTTCCCTGACTGAGGGCCCCTCGATCTCAGCGGCGAGATTCAAGAACGGGTTAGAGGCAGTTGCTCGCTGGATGTCACACAACTGCCTCCAGCTGAACGCTGGCAAAACAGAGGTGTTGCTTTTGGGCAAAAACCCTGACTACTGGACTGATCACTGGTGGCCGTCCGCATTGGGCCCGACCCCCCCCCCCCAAAACCGTGGTAAAAAACCTTGGTGTCTGGGTGGATGCATCCCTTACCTTCCAGACCCACACTAAGAAATTGGCTGCCACCTGTGTGGGCCTGTTGAGGAACCTTCATCCTATTCTTGGCTTTTTTGATCGCCATACGCGTCAACTAATAGTCCAATCCACCATCCTGGCTCGACTGGACTACGCCAATGTCCTTTTCCTCGGCCTTAATAAAGCTGAGATGATGCGGCTTCAACGTATTCAAAACTCTGCCGCCAGGGCAGTTGTAGGCCTCCCCCGAAGGTGTTCCGCAAGAAACACCATCCAGAAACTACATTGGCTACGAATAGAAGCCAGAGTCCAGTTTAAAGCCCTCACTACGGTCTTCAAAATTCTCAAGACTGACTGTCCTGGCCTCTTGCGTCCACTCCTAGAGCCCTACACCCCTCAGCGGGCCCTACGCTCCTCGGGTCAAAACTTGGTTGTCACCCCACGCATAAGGCTAAGCAGAATGGGCGGTCGCTCTTTCAGAGTCCTGGGGGCAAGGCTCTGGAACTCCCTCCCATTTCACATTCGCTCCATAACTAATCTGCTCGCCTTCCGCAAAGCGATCAAAACATTCCTTTTCTCCCCATCCTAACTTCTTATTGCCCTCTCCGCTCCATCTCCCCCTTTTGGTTTTGTTATAGTTTAGCGCCGGGACGCCTCGTTGCTGGGGCAGCTGTTCGCGCTCAATAAAACGTTATAACATAACATAACATAACATCATCTGCTCACACTAGGGCACTGCTTGACACACTTAAAACCAATTTGGCAGGACTCAGAGGAAAGTTGTATACTGACATTTTAACAAATTAAGTTGTGTGAGTTGGTAGTTAGTATTGAGTATTGCGTTACATGCCTCAGGTTTCTAGGAATGATCACTTTAAGGTATCGCAATTTAATTGTATGCATAGAACTTTCCCAGGAAAACCTGAAGAATTTACCCCACTGTGAATTTTAGATGTCCCAGATGTAGAGCACAAGTGCCTCTCCAGTTATAGTATATTACTAGCAGCCCGCCCCAGCGTTGCCTGGGGCAGAAGGGGTCTGGGGGCAGCATTTCAGGCTTGCGTGCACTCCCGCCCTGGCCCCCGCCCGCCACAACATTGTCTGTGTCCCGGACAATGTCGTGGGGGGCGGGGGCCGGGGCGGGAGTGCACGCAAGCCTGAAATGCTGCCCCCAGAGCCTGAGCCTTGCCTCAGCCACTCCTTCTCGTCATCACGTACATTGCGGCCAGCGCTACGTCACGGCCAGCGCAGCGTCGTGGCCGGCGCTACTTTCAGGGCACTACTTTTTTTTTAAGTTATATTTACGTTTCTTTTTTATTTTCTATAGCCTATGTCCATCTGCACACCCTGAGGATTACAACAATGTATTGGGTGTGTGGAATGGCGCTGTGGTTCCCAAGTTTACCTTGCCAAAAGGTTTGTGTTCTCTCTTTATAATAGTAGTATAGATTGGAGAGGAGTTAAAAAACGTTAACTGAAAGTACAGGGAGAGTTGGTCTCTTCAAACCAAACTTCAGATCAAGGTTCAAATCTGTTTGTTTTGATTTTTGCCTCACCCCAAGAAAAAGAAAACATACAGTAAATACATTGTGCTTGCAACATTGCTGGTGAAGAGGCAAATTATCCAGATGGATGAATGATGTGTTCAAATGGGTGGAGCTTGAAAGCTTGATGTTGTATTTTGAAGGATAGAAAGCTGTAAACAGGTTAAAATTGGCCAAGGCTTTCTCCTGTCCCAAGGGTAATATGCAGTTAGTTTAGTGAATATTATAGGTGAATGTTTAGAGGGTACTGCGTACAGATGTGAGACCTTCTATCTCTCTCTCTCTTGGGATTAGATTAACCCCAAAAAGAGCTGCAGAGGAAAATGTTCACTTATTTATCTATTTGTTAATAATAGAGTTTTATATATCGCAAACAAGACCCTTTCAGGTATCAGAGCGCTGTAAAATAGTATGTAGTTAGGTAATTATGATAGGAGTGATAAACAACAGATATATGCATGGTATTGGTCAAGTAAGTAAACGTTACAGTAGCAAAACATGGAAAATAACAGAATAAAAAAACAGGAACACATAGTCTCTTGGAAGTAAAAGCGTGAAAAAGACCCTTTCGGTTGTCTGGTTGTTGTACAAATAGTATACATATAAGTGGTTGTTAGACATGGCATCCTTAGCGGGGTTTCCCCTGACTTCTTGCCTTCTGACCTCCTGTTTATCTGTCTTAATTTTGCAGGCTTTGCCCCAAAACCAGTCTCATGATGCTTGTTTCCTGTTAATGGAGGACCTACCCGGGATGTCTGTTTCCAATACAGGGAGGACCTGGCTTGGCAGTTCGAGCTGAACTGTTCCCATGAGGAGCAGAGTCTAAACTGATTTGGATATGGCTGGGTCCAAACTGGGTGTAGTGATTACAAGCAGCGCAAGAACACGCATGCACCACTAACCTTGCTCCAAGGGCCAGCAGAGACGACAAGACGATAGTCCCCAAAGCCTCTCCCCATAAACTCTCAACACTGGGTAATCCACCACTGTCTTAGGGAATCTGGAAGGAGGCCGCGAGGTGAATGAGCAGAGGACGTCTTTGGTTCCTCGAATTTCTCAGGTCAAAGCTACCCCGGTAGGCATAGGGATTGACAGTACTGCAAGTGGAGGAAAAGACAAACAACAGGCTCTTAGTACCTACACTGTTGTTGCCCTTCCCGCAGTCCCCCTTATAGTTCAACTCACCAATATCTTTTCTTCTATACACCGTATAGATCTCAGGAGAATCAGAAGCAAATAGGATGGCCAAAAGTGTATGAGAAGTTACTTCACTTCTCAATGTTTGCATCCACCTCGACTATGTTTATTAATAGGTAGCAGAGTAATCTTCTGTTAGACGTTAACAGCACGTCTAATCATCACCACAATACTTCTTGTGGATAAGAAGGAAACAGATTCCGTAATCTTCCTCTTTACAAGTACGTAGTAAGGTAACAGGGTAAACAGGCGATTTCACAAGCGCGTTACACTACTTAAATTCAGGCGTATATAGAATTCAAATGTTTGACAAAAAACACAACAGAAAGAAGGAGGCGATCCCGCACTCCTCTCGATACTTGCAGTTTGCAGAACACGGCTTGCACACAAACTCCGCGGTGACCGGGACCTTGCAGGCTCTTTCCAGGCGAGGCGCGCGTAAGGACTCTGACCGCGCTGGCTCTTCATCGGCGCTGGAACACCCTCGGACTCTGACCACGCTGGCTCTTCGTCGGCACTCGAACACCCTCGGACTCTGACCACGCTGGCTCTTCGTCGGCGCTGGAACACCCTCGGACTCTGACCACGCTGGCTCTTCGTCGGCGCTGGTAAACACAGGCACACCAACCTCACAGGTGTCACTGTCGGCGGATAGAAAACGGGCATCCACAGGAAAGGAAACGGAGCCGACTCAGGAACAACATTGACAAGCACTGGTCCGGTGATTGGGAGGAACCTATATAGCGTCCGCCCACTTCCTTGGTTCTTGGCGCCGCATTGCCTTCTGGTACCAGTAGTTCTTCCATTTGGGAAGCGTAATGAAAATGCACTTTTTCTTCCTCTTGCCTGTTTGCGTGATCGCTACACTGGGGTAGCGTGGTAATCAAAAGATTGATGGATTAAACCCAGATCTTATGACTGGGGGTGAATGTTTGCATGTCTCAGCATTCAGTCCATCAATTTTTGTTTTTTGCTTTTGCCGTCCTAAGTGGAAAGGATATGCCCAGATGTGGGGCCCGTGCTCACTGTACCACTGGATTCAAGCTATCCTGGCTGATAAGGGGTGATACCCCTGAACCTGTCCTGGGATGCTTGTTTCAGGTCGAGGGAGGACCTGGCATGACAGTTCAAGCTGGATTTCTTCCCATGAGGAGCAGGTTCAAGACTTATTTGCATATGGCTGGGTTCAAATTGAGGTGGCGTGGTGAGCAAAAGAACAATGGAATAAACCTACATCCTTGTGACTGGGGGTGAATGTTTGCATTGTTCAGAATTCCTTCCATCAATTGTTCTCGTACTTTTGTCACCCTAAATGAGAAGGGATTCCCAGATGTGGGTCACATGCTCACTGCGCAACTGGATTCAAGTTGCCTGGCTGATGAGGGGTGTTGTCCCGAAACTGGTCCCAGGATGCTTGTTTCCGGTCCAGGGAAGACCTGGCTTGGCAGTTCGGGCAGGACTGTTTCCATGAGGTTTCCGTCCATCATTTGTTCTTTTTTGCTTTTGTCGCCCTAAGTAGGAAGGGTATGCCCAGACATGGGTCCTGTGCTCACTGCACCTGTAATTCTCACCTTTAGTGTCCCTCAGGGCCGAGATGCAAGTTCTCTAGCGAGGCCCCAGCTTCCTTCACCCACCATATGAGCCCAACAATGTCAAAGCTTGAAATAGTGAAATGGGGAAAGAGGGGAAAACAAGGGAAGAAAAGACACACGTCCAGGATTTTTTCAGGCTTGAATAGGGATCTTAAGAATGTCATAGCATGCCTGCATGAATGACAAGTATATGTGTAACTAAATATATCTAATCTATGGCTGTAACCCCAGTATCCCCTATGTATAGGAATGTATTAACACTCAGTACATAACTACCTGTGAATTTCCCCTCTTCCTCTAAGGTAATTTGTAACAGAAACAGCATAAAATACCTTTTCTTCCTAAGTAAAAAGATACGAGAATTAGGAATTTCACTAACCAAAGCAGGGCGCGTAAATTAAGCAGTGGCGGCTCCTCCACTAGGGTGGAGGAACGTCTCCCCATTGCTTTTTAGCAGTGAAACAAAGGAAAAAGAAAATTATAATAACTAGACTTTATCATAATTTTATTTGTTCCTGTTGTGTCAGGTTTGCAGGGCGGGGCTGCTCTGATGACACGAGCTGGGGGAGTGGTGAGCACATTTGTAAGTGAGCAGGAATGTTTTGCCAGCCATCTCGGGCTGGCGAATGATTTATGCGCACTTTGCATGTTCTCCACCCAGGTTGCATTGCAGTCTGGGTGAAGAACATGCCCAGGCTCCTACTCCCTCTCTGAGCGCCAAACCATGGCACTGAGACCAATTACAATGCTGCATGTGCTTCTTGTTCCAGGCTAGAAGGAGGGACAACACATGAGAGACACACCAAGGAAGCGGCGAGAAGGTAATTGTTTTTTTTTTTTTTACAGTTGCTTCCCTCAGTCTCACTCTCACCCCCTGCCCCGCCCCCTCACCCCCAAACTGTGCAGGCAGCCACTGAAATTAAGAGGAGATATACTATGTACTAACCTCTTAGGTGAGAGAGCATAACATCAGAAAAGTCCTCAAACAAAATAATCAGTACAAAAGAAAAAAGCAAAAAATATATTACCCAACTGGATTGATTCACAAAAATAGGGAAATACACAAAAAATGAACGTAATTAATACTTAGTCCCTTGACTTCAGGAAATGGCTAATTATATCATTTGTTATCTATCATAGCTTGCAGTAGTGCAGAACAGGAACCGGGATCTCCAAGCTCCCTGGAGAACACATTAAATAAGTATAGTACCTTGTATATATTGCGCAGTGCACTTTACCAACATTGAAGTATACATGGATTCTTTAAATTGTTTCTGAATCATTTTGAAGGATTTTTTCGCCTAAGCACAGAAAGGCCAGACGCAATGAAGTCGAATCTCGAGGAGAAGGGAAAACCGCCGAATTGGAGCCTGACGCTAATTACTCGCCATTGACCGCAGAGGTGACCAGTTGGAAGACATGTGAGTCAGAGGGCAGGGACAGAGACACGCAGGCATGCACTATTATGAGAATCCTCGGGCGCGAAGAAAGCCTGACAGCGCAATTGAATTCAATCTAGTCTGGCTGATGAGGGGTGATGCCACAAAACGGGTCTCAGGATGCTTGTTTTGAGTCCAAGGAGGATCTGGCTTGGCAGTTTGGATTGGACTGTTCCCCTGAGAAGCAGGGTCGAGACTGATTTGCATATGTCTGGGTCCAGACTAGGGTGGCGTGGTGAAGAATAGAACAATAGATTAAACCCAGATCCTTGTGACTGGGGGTGAATGTTTGCATTATTCAGCATTCCGTCCACCATTTGTTATTGTTGCCTTTGTCGCCCTAAGTGGAAAGGATATGTCCAGACTTGGGCCCAATGCTTATTGCGCCACTGGATTCAATCTAGCGCGGCTGATGAGGGGCAATGCCCCAAAACTGGTCCCAGAGTGCTTGTTTCTGGTCCAGGGAGGGCCTTGCTTGGCAGTTCGGGCTGGACTGTTCCCATGAGGAGCAGGGTCAAGACTGATTTGATTATGGCTGGGTACAAACTGGGGTGGTGTGATGAGCAAAAGAATGCCTGATTAAACCCAGATCCTTGTGACTGGGGTGAATCCTTGTATTATTCAACATTCCGTCCATCATTTGTTCTGTCTGCTTTAGGATTCTGGGCCCTTTACCACTGCTAACCAGTGCTAAAGTACATATGGTCTGTAATCTAAACATTGTAACATTGGCTAATCCACAATTGTCATTGTTAATTTACATTTAAGTCCCTAGTAAAGTGCACTATATCTGCCTAGGGTATATAAATTAAATACTACTTGTGGGCCTGCAGCACTGGTTGTGCTAGCCATCTAATTAGCTCTTCAAGCATGGCTCAGGCCTGCCACTGGGGAGCCTGTGTGTGCAGTTTGAACTGCCTTTTTGACCAGGCCAGTTAACCTACTTGTCAGTCCCAAACCTTCCCTTTATTACATATACATCAACACTAAGGTAGGCCCTAGGCAACCCTAAGGGCAGGGAGCAATGTGTTTAGAAGGTATGACATGCACTTTTGAATTGTACATGTCCTGGTGGTGAAAAACTGCTAATTGTGTTTTTCAGTCCGGCAAGGACTATCTCTCCCATTAAACTTGGGGTTGCCTTAAGACATCTTTTAAGTGTCATTTCCAATTGGGAAAAGATAGAAATTTGAGTTTGGTGTCTCTAGACTCACAATTTAATATAAAAACTTATGATGGATTTTAAATGGTCAGCCTGAAAATGCCACTTTTAAAAAGTTGCCATTTTCTTACTTTAACCGTTATGTGTCCATGCCTGCCTCTGGATCCATGTCTAGGTTGTGTGAGAACTGGGCTTTGTGCACTTCTTCTAGATTTTCACGCAAAGGGAGCTGGGTATGACATTGCAAATCCAAGGCTAATGGACCTTCCTGAGATAGATTGGAAAGGTGGAGCTGTCACTGGCACCTGTACGGTGCTGTACCTGTCCCCACACAATGATTTACATACTCCTCTGTAGTGAGTTTGGAGCCAGGGCAGGAAGGGCAAGGACCTTGTGAGGTTCAAATGTCTCTCTAAAGTTTGCTTACTTCAAAGGCTAAAGTGGATATAAGTATTGGGCTTCTGACACCATGTACTCAGTTCACTTTGTGTCATGAGGAGGCTAGGTCAAGTAGAGGAGTTGTGCTGCGGGAGGTACTGCCACTGTGCTAAGTTCTCTGCTGTGTTGGCCTGCTGCCTGCTGTGGTGCAGGAGGGATTGCCACTTTACTACATACCCTGCTGTGTAGGCCTGCTGCCTCTTGCCTAGCAGTGAGAAGGACTGGATCTTCTCTCTAAAACTTTTGATGCTGAAAGTAGCTCCAAGGTCTTGCACACATCCCTCCTGTTTTAAAAGTCTCAAGCTCAGAGAAGTATTTTCTCCCCCTACACTGCAACTGGACTCTGCCATACGTAAGTTTTGTAGTCCAAGTCAGATCTTCTCTTTCTGACCTGCAGGGGTGCTCTGCAAGGGTCAAACACTTTTCTTTCCAACCTCCATACCGAGAAGTGCAAGTATTAGCGCCTGCGCTGATTGAAAACATCACATCAGTTTTCTATTGCTGCCAAAGCGCTGGGTAAAACCCTTCTGGAGCGGCTCAATGGCGTTGCCATGGGTACTAGTATCCTCCAGGGATGTAGCATCAGTCTGCCCATATCAGCAACCTCTACACCTCATTCTGCATCATCCACAGCCCCTCCAGAAAAGGGCATTGATGCAGGCCCTGCCTACGAAGCAGCTGACCCCCCAGCAACTGCCTCCATGACTCAGAACCAGCTTTCAGCTGGTTTTTCTATAACAGTGTGGAGTCTTTTTGTGGTGTTCTCATTGTGTTACTGTATCTAAGTGTGCAGAAATACATTTCACATAGACTCTTATGTTAAACCTGACTGTTCTGTGCCAAGCTACCAGAAGGTGATTTAAGTGTGTTCATCTTACTTTCCCTGATTAGGATTGTGGCTTCTGTTTTGACAGGGGGCATATTCTGCCAACCAGAAACCTCAATTTCTAACAGTTGTTATGAAAGGAAAGATTGGCAAAGATCCCAGCTGGTATTGGTCGTAGAAATAATAGAAAGTCAAGCATGATTGAATAAATGAGAGGGACTTATAGAATGTGCGGCTACTCAGAGGAGTGTCCTGGCACTAACAGGCAGAGTCCAGGTAAGCAACCCCAAAATGAGATCTTATGCCCCTCAGAGAAAAGCCAGGTTTTTCATTTTTTATAGGGGTGAGAGGAGTTCGAAGAGTTGCACTACGTGGAACTCTGTGGAATTGCCTAAAAACTCAGTGGAATTCCACTGAGTGCCTCTCCGCCCTACGGCAGCATGCCTACCTGGCTGGTGGTGTACAGCGCAGTTGTCAGGGGGGGTCCCCCCTTCCCCCTCACCTTCCCCTGGCCCCCAGACTGCCTCCAGCTCTCCACAGCTTACCTCATGCCCTTCACCCAGCCTCTTGGCCAGTCTAGGTGCTGCTCTGCACACCAGGCACTGTGCTACCACCTCTCTTGCCCCCGTGGTGGTGATCAGCGGTGTGTCTTCTGTAATATAACCCCTTCGCTGCAGGACTCACAAGGACTGCACATGTGCATGCATTGAGTGTGGTCTCCCATCTCACTGTGGCAGGATTGGTGGCAGCACCATGCCAGAGATGCACTGCAGACAAAGCAGCACCTAGACCGACCGACATGCTAGGTGAAGGCAAGTAGGGGTGGTTGGTGGGAGCAAACTGCCACACAACAGATTCAGAGTTTTTTGCTGAACTCTGCACTCCCAGCAGAGCGCAGAGTTGCAAGAACTCCACAAAATTCACTAGCAGAGTGGAGTTCGCTGCCCACCCCTGTTTTTGTATGGAAAGTGAGCTCAGAAGAGATCAGGTGCAATTAGCTCGGGAGCTCATTCCACACCTTGGCGGCAAGAAACCAAAAAGCATTACCACCCGATCGGATATGTCTAAAGTGAGGGATTACCAGAAGTGAGGATGAAGCAGACCACAGCGCTCTAAATCGAATAAAGTGGGCGAATCTAACAGCCAGATAACCATGACTAGAAACATTTTATATATACTACACCCGAGCACACCCAATCATTATTTCTGTAATCCAATTGTGGCATATATCACATAATGGCACATAACAAAGAAAGTCCTTTTACACCACAGTACAAATCCCAGAGAAATCTTTAAATCCAATTACCCAAGACTCAGCTCCAAGAAGTGCTTCAATCACGCTTTTCAATCAGGTCTTGTGTGCTTTATTTTCAAATACATATATCTTGACACAGCAGCAGCCGACACGCGTTTCGCCCACAGGGCTTTTTTAAGGCTGCAGAAAAACGTATATACAGAACTTTTTTTTAAGGATATTGTCCCCCTTGCCATATCTCAAGTATATACATGTATTTACAATTATATCAACCCCATTTTTGTGTATGATAAACTAACATATACTAACACGCCAACTCTAATTAGTACATATTAATGTACATATTATGACTTATTAAGTCTGATGTTTATAAAAACAGTATCTCCTAAGAGAGATCTAAGTCATGTTAGTAAAGTGAAACTCACACCATTTCCCAACAATGCATCAAATGTAACACCCCATTAGTGAAAGAGTGTCAGCCAACCACTGAAAAAAACACGCACAGTAGAAAGAACCAAGTTGTAACCTTGATTCTAGTGTAAAAGGTGATGAAGACCCATCACCTCATGCAAAATCACCTTCGATACATGTTCACTAATCTCACCTCAAAAAAAATATGGTGTCAAGGATTATTGTTCTGACTGCCAAATATGATTCTGTAAATTGTTCATATGTTCACTCTAAAAACTCATCATCTAAAGGAAACAATATATACAGATTGAGTTTATCTGTTATATTTGTAGGAAATATAGTAACAAAGTACGTATCACTAAAAGATAAAACAAGCACATATTAGTGCAAGAATGTACTTAAAACTCCAAATCCTGCATCAGATGCACTATAACTTTTGTCGTGCTGAAGAATAATTGTTCATGGTTGAAGCATAATTCAACCTGTTGGTATAACCGCTTATATAGAACCGAGTAGTTAAACAAAATCATCGTGGTGAGTGTTTCGAGGTAAAATCATGTTTATACCCCATAAGCAGTGTAGTGTTGGGCCTTAGGCCCACATGGAGCTGCAATGAGGGACGCAGGCACAAGGTAGTGGGTTAGTAAGACTGGCCAAGAGCACGTGCGCTCCGCCCTGTTTATTAAATGTGTCACGTGACTCGTGACATCAGTGATGGGTGGGTGTACAGTGTAGGTTACATCATTTACAACAACTAGACCGTGTCCCGCAGGACACTACATTCCTCCCCAACTTTAATGAAAGTTGAGACAAAATAAAGTCCGAACCTGTGGGAGAAAAACACAAAATATACAAAATCATAATTTTAGAAAGAGTCTCTTCAGCTGCTTGCTAGATGACGACGGTGGAAATTTCCAGCTGAAACGTTCGTTCTCTTGGGCTAGATGTCCTGGTCCTCGTGGGCGTGCTCTTCTGGACTTGCGCCATGGCAGTGTGTTCTTCAGTCAGTTGAGAGCTTGTTCTTGGGGGGACGCCGAACCGGGTGGCCAGAAGGTAGACTTGATGGAGGTTGTCTTTTACTAGTTCGTTGGGTTTTTCCCTGTAGGCAGCTTGGCTCCACCCTGCAAAGGAGTGAGTGGTTGAAAAGCATCCTTCTCACTGGGACGCCCCTCTTGCGGGTGTTCTCCTGCCACGAGATGTCCTGGAGGCCCTCTTCTTCAGGTTTCCGCTGGGCAGGGTGTTCTCTGCAGCGTTGCTCCAACTCCACAAGCCGGTGTGAATGTAAGAGGCGATGAGATTACTACCATGCATCCGTAGCTCCGCCTGGAGGGTGGCTGTTGACTCTTTCCTTTGCGCACAAGTTCCCCTTTTCCTGGGACGTGCAGGGTAGACGGCGACGGATCCATCTCTCATGTCGGGACCCTCTGCCACCGGTGTCCCTGAGGCCTTTGCCCCTTGGATATCCACGGGCTGGTGTGGGGTGGTCAGTCTTCCCTCTGCCGGGCGTCTGAGCGTTCTCCCCATCCAGACTTCCGCTCAATCCCAAAGGTGGGTGCTGCCAATGGTCCAGCCTGTCCATTCCTGCAGTTGACGGGTTGTTAGAGGACTTGTAGGTAGGGGCCTGTTCTTCACTTAGTGCTACCGATGTTCCCCTGGACTCGTCGGCCCTCGATGTTGTGGTGCGTGTCACCTTCTCTTCTGGTGGGTGTGCAGACTTGTCACACCTCTCCTCACTCTTCTAGATGTTGCTGTTCTTTGATGGCGTCGTGCCACATGATTCCTTTCTCCTTCTCCTTCCTTTCGTGGCATCGTGCCACTCGTTCTCCATCTTCTTTCCTTCTTCGCGACGCGGTCCGGTCACCTTGCCGCTCTTGTCCTTCTGACCAGGTTTCTCCGAGCAGCGTGCACTCCGCCCGTTTCTTTCCGGTCTTGTCCTGGCTCTAGGACACTGTCTTCTTTTCCACTCTGTGACTGGACCAGTCGTCGCGACCTTCTCCTGATAATGGTTATACTTCTGGTTCTTGAGGGTGTCGAAGTTCGTTGGTTTCTTGGTCGCGGACCACGTCTTACTTGAACTTCTTGAACCTCTTGCCAGTCCACGCTGCCGGTCTCTGGCAGTGGTGTTGATTGGTGTAGGTGCTGATGGCTGGGGTGATGATGGTTGTCAGCCATGTAGAGACTCAGGATGATAGGTGTTGGGGACTTGCTGGGAGTGTTGGATGTCCGGGGAGATTTGGCAGCCTGTGTCTCCGCTTTGTTGATGTTGACCTTAGGTGGCGGCTTGACACGTAGAGTGTTTGGTTCCTCTCTTGCCTGTCGTGGGTCACTGCCGACTCAATCTGGAGGCAGTGCGAGGGAGGACACTGTTGGTGGTCTTCGGCCTACTGTAGGGCTTCGCTGTGGCGGTGGGGACGTGTGTGCTCTCCGACCTGCGTTCAGCAGTGTTTCTGAGTAGAGAGGTTTTCCGACTGCGCAGTCAGGTTCACTGGCGCGATCTCCTGCGCGCTTCTGACTTTGCGTGTCCTTTGCGTACTCGGTTGACTTCCTGGATGCTTCCGGTGATCTGTGTGATCACTGTTTTTTTTTTTTTTTGTTGCAATGCTTCAGCGTTGGCGGGCTTTTGATTCCTTGGGCACACTTTGCTGTGCGTTCTGCTGATTTGTCCTGTGTGGAGTCCGTTTCAGCTACTGGGTGTGAGCAGGCAATCTTCCTGGTGATGGGGGGGCGTCCTCTGAGATCTGCTGGCTGTGGTTGCCGATCCGTTGGCGGGACGCTGTGTGGTTCTTGCACTTTGCTGCTTGCAGTGCTTTTCCTTTATTGCGCTTTTGTCTGCGCTCTTCTTTCTCCTTGCGGTGGCTGTGCGTTGCCACGTGGCGCGTTATCTGCGCACTTACTGTTCAGGGCTCTTGGACGCCTGTTGCGTGTCGTTGGGTACTTGCTGCTTTGGCTGTCGTTGGGTACTTGCTGCATTGGACCGTTGGCGGGAGTAGTTGATACTGCGGTGAACACCTGTGGCCACTAGGAGTCGCTGCTCTCTACGTCTTCTGATCGCTGCAGTCTTTTCCCTGGACGTTCTTCCAGTGCTTGGCAGTCGTTTCCCTCTAGACGTTCTGTCAGTGCTTGAGTCCTCGCTGAGGCGTTCGTGCCTCTTCCCACGTTGCGTTGGAAGTGGCGACTGCCGACTCCTTGCTGGTGCATGTGGGTGTTTCCTGCGTGGTTGAGCACTTGCTTGCTGCGGGAGTTTAGATACTTTCCCTGGGGGCGCTACTCAGTCTGTTGCCCCTTGCTGCTGCTGATTTATCTTGTGTTGTGCAATGCTTGTTTTATTTCTCCTGGTGGCAGGTGCGCTTTTCCTTTTTGCCACTGGGTGGCATTAATGCTGGATTCCTCCTTAGCCTGCTTTGCTCACTACTTTCCTCCCATGCTGTGCACTCTCTTGTCTCTGCTACTCCTGGGGTTTACTGTGGGCTGGGGCTGCTGCTGACTGCAGGGATCAGGGCCTCACCTCTCCTCAAGAGTGAGTGCAAATGCACATGTTCTTTGTGTGTTTGCGCAGGGAGGGGGGTGGGAAGCGTTCGGTGTCCTGCCGGGTTTACCGGTATCTGCACTTGTCTGTCTCTGTGCGGTGGGGCACATTTGAACTCGCGGCGCTGGCCGCATACAGGCGCTTCACTCTTCAGCCGGAGAGCCTAGAAGGTGGGGGCACACTTCCTTTTGCCGGTGTCTGCCCTTCTTACTCCTCGCTTCTCCCTCCCTGGGCGGGGCCGCTCGAGGCAGGCCGCGGGTGGGCTCCGCCGGCTCTGCTTATTGAAACGCTGGTGATTATCCGGCCCGGCAGGCCCCGCTCTCCCGCCGCAGCAGCTCCTCCTTGCACACGCTGCGCGGGGGAGACCTGCCATGAACGTCGCAGGCCGCGGGTGGGCTCCGCTGGCTCTGCGGTCTTTGCTGGGGGCTATCGGCGGGCCGCAGGTCGGCTCCGCTGGCCCGCTAACTGTCCGGACCACGTTGCGAGGGGGGTCGGGAGGCGGGTAGCGGGTCTCGTCGCTCCTTCCCACGCCGTCTCTAGTCTCTGTGCCCCGCCGCTTCCACTCACACACGCGGCAGGGCAGGGGACGACTCCGGCAGGCCGCGGGTGGGCTCCGCTAATCCTGCTTATAATTGGGCATTGTTCATGGGCGGGCACTTCTCGCCCTGGCTCACCTTCGGCCGGCGGGCCTGATGCTCTGTTGCGGTCGTGGCGGGTGGGCTCCGCCCGGCCAATGCCCCTCTCTGGTGGGGGTCGCTGCCTCGCGGCTGTCCCCGGTGGGCACTGGGCGGTCCGCTTTTCCCTGGTGGCACTTGTTGGTGGCGGCCGACGCGGGTGGGCTCCGGTCAGCTTGCTGTGGGCCTCCCGGTCGCTGTGAGGCTCCGACGTGCCGCTGAGCGCTTCCTTGCTGCAGGGGATGCCCTTCAGGTGGGCAAGTCTCTTCCCCTTTTCTCTTGTTTTTGCTGTGGGTAGTGGCACGCATGGGCGCACGTACCGACCTCGTCGCCAGTGTAGTGTTGGGCCTTAGGCCCACATGGAGCTGCAATAAGGGACGCAGGCACAAGGTAGTGGGTTAGTAAGACTGGCCAAGAGCACGTGCGCTCCGCCCTGTTTATTAACTGTGTCACGTGACTCGTGACATCAGTGGTGGGTGGGTGTACAGTGTAGGTTACATCATTTACAACAACTAGACCGTGTCCCGCAGGACACTACAAGCAGTATCAATAAAAAGTCAATACATCAGACAGATCGTTATGGAGAAATGGGCCATTAAGCCTTAAATAATCAAGTACCGCTCATACAGCTATCAAAATCGATATTAATACACTACAAAGCCTTACCCCATATGAAGGCAGAAGTTAATCCTCAATGTTGAAGTATAGACGCAAAATGAAAGTCGTCGAGGCAGTATAGGACAGACACATAATCCATCGCTGAATCACAAATAGCCCATCGGACCTTGATAAGTCCAGAAGCCTAAGTTAAGAGGGAGATTGGGAAAAAAACTGGTAAAACTATATGTAAAAAGCGGCCCAATTATCGTACAAGGCTCCACCTAATCTACCTCTAACGCAGTGCCAAGTACGAACATTATCTCAAAATCATGACAATGCTAACTAATCTATCACTTTTACCTGTAGTATGACAGACGTTCTCTTCGGCGCGTTCACTTTTCCAGGGTCTCGTGGAGAACGCCAACTTTGTTTTAGCCGCCATTTTTAAAGCTCCGTAAACGTGGAGCCGAAAATGAGCATAGAAAGAGGACTACCGTAATAAGAAATCTCTCCATTTACATGAAGACCAACGTTTTATAAAGTATAAGCACAATATTCCACTTCAAGCTTTATTTTGGCTACAGATCGATCAATCCAGAACATGGATATTATAAAATCCATTCAATTCATTAACACTCACTATCAGTATGCAAACCGCCCAGTATTACCCAAAGCGTAAATATATTATTGATAAAAAGATCAAAGATTTTTTTTTTTAATTTATGGAAAAAATCCTAATTGCCCAAGGGAACAATTTTATATTATTTAAAATACGTGGGGGCATATTACCAAGCAATAGCGATAATTATCGCTATTGCTTGGTTAGAGACAAAAAATTACCGCTAAGCTGCGGCGATTTTTATCGCAAATAAACCTTGGTATTACCAAGGTTTATCGCAAATGCGATAAAAATTGGCCGCAATGCATGAATATCGCTGAAAAGTCAGCAATATTCATGCATTACCGAGCTAATGCTCTTAGCCATGTTATCCACCTCCCATTGGATAACATGGCTAAGAACTGCTCAGGGCAGGTGTTAGCTTTTGGAGATATTCGCGCTTAGCCACCCGATCGAAACTTCAAAGTGTCCTGCACACTGCTGCTCGTCTTGTCCTTAAACTTCCACGCAAATCCTCAATCACCACAGCTCTTAAATCCTTATATTGGCTCCCCTTGCACAAGAGAATACTCTTTAAAATTCTCACTGTAGCTTTCCGAGCCTTCAACAAATCCGGTCCTTCCTATTTGTCGAGACGCTTCCCTCACTACACTCTGGGCCGTACCCTCAGATCCTCACAAGAAAACCTCATGACCCCCACCAAATTCAATCTGAAGTCTAAAGGTGGAAAAACGCTCAGCACCCTGGCTATTAGAGCCTGGAACAGCATGCCAAGGCATCTCAGACTTCAGACGCTTGAGAAGACGTTTAGGAAGCTCCTCAAAACGTGGATTTTCAATCTCTCTGACGACTGGACTAAAGCAGCCATCTAGCCCCCCCCTACCTCTCTCTGTGATCTGGTCCCAGGTTTTACAGCGCCAAGATGCTCCCTTCGGAGCGAACGTCTGCGCTCTAGAAATACCCCTCCAAATATCCAAAAGAGACTCAAGAGCATTAATCTATCTATTTGTTGCCATTAATATTGAAGGACACCGACTAGATGTCAGAAGATTAGTAATAAACACAATGTGGAGTGCAGTTAGAAAGGAAAAAAGGAAGGGAAGATGAAAAAAACCCTTTCAAAAGATGCATTATTAAACACAGTAAATGCATATATAATTAACATTCAGTTTCAAAACGACAGCGTAGCTTCCTGTACAATTAGTTTTCTTATACAATAATCGAACACCATATGATCTTGAATTCTATAATGAGATGGAACACATGTTCACATTTCAATTCAGGATTATGTTTTCAGTAATACTGATCAAATGTTCTCAATATGATCTAAAATTATGCTTTCAGTGACATTGGTCATAAGAATTCATACATCTCCTTATCAATATTAATTCCGCATTCTACTGCCCGTAGTCTATTGATCCAGGTGCTTTCTAGCTTGCATAGGCGGGAAAACCTGTTCCCACCTCTCAAGCCCATATCCACAGTATCAATTCCATGGAAACTGAGTCTATGTAACTCATTTGGATTATGTGAGGTGTTAAAATGTACTGCTAACGGATATTGTGTGTTGCCATTTCTTATGGCCCGAACATGTTCTTGAACTCTGTCTTTTAGCGACCGAATGCTGCTCCCTACGTATATTTTTCCGCGTATACATTTGATGCAATACACAACAAACTTGGTGTTGCAATTTATAACACATCTAATGGAGTATGTTTTGTCAGTTTTATACATGAAGCTTGTTATTTTATGTACGCCAAAACAGTATATATTACAGCTTCCACATCGATAGTAACCATTTGGTGCACTGGGTAGCCAGGTCATGTTTTTTAATGGTGGAAGAAAACTAGGACATAAATGTCTTAATGTTCGGACTCTGGCATGGATCATAATAGGATTTTTCCTTATGACATTTTTCAAAGTCGTGTCAAGGGTCAGTAGATGCCAATGTTTCTTGAGAATCTTAAAAACATCCATGCTAGCAGTGGTGTATGTAGTGATGAAATGGCATTTCAATGACCATTATGCATAAAAATGTTATTATCTAATACCAACTTGATTAAATCAAGTAGCATGATGGTGTGTTCATAGCAATTAATGGGATGATTGTCCAAGAAATGTTCTATGGCCTTGATGCCTACATCCATTGTGACCAATAAATGTCCTTTTACCCACTCCACGTCTGATACTTTACTCAAGATGTCTCGAGTGTTCTTGATGTATGACGGTAAGTTGGTGACATGTGGTTGAAGGTACATGTCAATATACTCTGATATTTTTTCTGTTGGGGAATTGATCCCCGAGATAATTGGTCCTCCTGTGGGGAACATGCACGGTTTGTGAATTTTGGGCAATATATATATACATGGATTAGTTGGTGTTTCATTATAGAGATATTTGTATTCTGAATCAGAGATGAGTCCTTCTCCTCACCAGTGTTGTAGTCTCTTGTCAATCAATGCAACAGTGGATTTAATCGGATAGCTAATTAATTGGATGTAAGTAGTTTGATCCGCAAGTTGCCTATCTATTTCATGTAGATAATCGGCCCGACTCATGAGGACTACATTCCCTCCCTTGTCTGCCTCACGGATGACAAGGGAGGTATTGCTGACAAGATTATTCAGGGCTTTTCTTTCATCTAGTGAAAGATTGTGTTTTACTTTAGAATGTTTTGCCTCAAATTTGTCTTCAAGTTTAAATAAATCCTCATGTACCAGTTCCTGGAAGGTGTCAATTACATGTTGGGGTGTGAATCTAGATCTCATTTTTAGACCACTATCTGCACCACTAAACCTATCCAAGTTAAGTTCTGATGTCAAGCTTTGAATGAATGTAACTGAATATTGTTCATCTAAAGACATCAATAGTTGTATAGCCTTGACATCCTTTATTAAATGAGTAGTTTCTACTCTTTCTGTGTTGGTCAAGTTAGATGAAACATGCTGTTTGTCTACAAAGAATTTATGTAACTTCAATTTTCTTGTGAATTTAAAACAGCTGACATGCAAAGAAGTAAAATTGGGATAAGCATTAGGACAAATCCCAAGACCTCTGCTCAAAAGATTTATTTCAACTTCCGTTAATACATGATCTGAAAGATTGACAACATTGATATCATCATTATTATTTGCACATTCATCATTGCTCATGCTTGGTTTGTTCGTGCTGCTGATCTTGTAGTCATCCCAACTCTTTCCTTTGCGTTTGTATCCAGATCTGTATTTGCCCCGCCTGATCTTTTTATGGCTCGTTCTTTCTTTAGGGCTTGCTTGTTGCCCTTTCGAAATCTTTGCAGCTCCAGTACTAATGCTGGGCATCGGACCTGGAGCATTCAAAGATTCGCCAATGGTTATGCTACTCACACTGGAGGTGTCTGAAATGCTTGGTGTTTCAATATTAATTGGTCTCGTATCCTTTGTCATTGGCCCCCCTGTTCTTACATTATCAAAAGTTCTGGTAAATGTGTACACTACCGTTTTGGTAGTCCCTCTCATCTCTTTTGATTTTTTGCAATTATATGTTTTTGTATTTCATCCTTCAATATGACCAAATTACTCTCTGTGACTTCTGGGAGATTCATATCCTCAATTTCTTTTTCTAAAACTGAAATCTCCACCAGTAATTTGTCACGTTTTAATTCTGCATCTATAATCAAGATGTCCATCCTGCAGAGGAATTAAATAACAATTTTTCCCATTCTTTAAGGTGACCCTTGTCCAGGTCCTCAAAGGAGGGGAAAATTAGGATATGAAGTCCCCTTGGCACTTGCTCTTTGTCAATATATTTTTGGAGGACTGTAGCGTCCCACCATCCGGAGAGCTCTTGTTTCTTGAGCCTCTCCAGACGTATTAATTTTTGTTTAAGACTTTCCTTTCCTGTGGTTTTTATATTCTCATTATTCTTTGTGGGGTTGGAACTAAATAGATCATCAATAGGGCATTCCTGTTGTCATCAAATGTAGCCATGTTATTTCTTTTTCAAGTCTGGACCTGATTGAATTCTTCCTTATGTTATACTGTACTACACTTCACGTCAAAGAATTTGACTACTTTACAGTATATCAATACACAATATATCATTTAGATTTAAATACAATGTTGTATCAATCCAAGAACATACCCACATATAGAATAATACATGTGTTGGAGTGTCTCTAGACTTCGAGTGCACCATCAGTAAAATAATAACATAAACACAAGGAAGTGGGTTTGCTCAATTTGATCCGCACATCTACCGACTCTCTAAGTCTGTGGAGAAATTATTTTCATATCAATCACTTGGTAAGAGGTGCTCTTGAATGGTGTTTTACACCCACCCACTGGGGTGTCAATCAGTCTATGGATCTGTTCGATTATTGTATAAGAATACTAATTGTACAGGAAGCTACGCTGTCGTTTGGAAACTGAATGTTAATTATATAAGCAGTTATGGTGTTTAATAATGCATCTTTTGAAAGGGTCTTTTTCATCTTCCCTTCCTTTTTTCCTTTCTAACTTCACTTCACATTGTGTTTATTACTAATCTTCTGACATCTAGTCGATGTCCTTAAATATTAATGGCAGCAAATAGATAGATTAATGCTCTTCAGTCTCTTCTGTTCCACTGAGACGACGATCAATTATGTGAAATATAATTTGTATCAGATTCAGATTTGGCAACGTTCGGATTGGTTTACTCAATTTATTAAGCATCGTATTTATTGCGCCTATGGTCTAAATCTGTTTTCCCGTTTTTCATTGTATGATACCTGACGCACAGATATAACATCATAGTCTGCTTTTTATTGCAACTAATTGTTCAACAAGCCTCATAGGGGATCACGACAGGAACCGTATACCAAACCATGTATTTTAAATAATATAAAATCTTTCCCTTGGGCTATTAGGATTTTTTCCATAAATTAAAAAAAAAATGTCTTTGATCTTTTTATCAATAATATATTTACGCTTTGGGTAATACTGGGCGGTTTGCATACTGATAGTGAGTGTTAATGAATTGAATGGATTTTATAATATCCATGTTCTGGATTGATCGATCTGTATCCAAAATGAAGCTTGAAGTGGGATATTGTGTTTCTACTTTAAAAAACGTTGAACTTCATGTAAATGGAGAGATTTCTTATTACGGTAGTCCTCTTTCTATGCTCATGTTCAGCTCCACGTTTATGGAGCTTTAAAAATGGCGGCTAAAACAAAGTCAGCGTTCTCCACAAGACCCTGGAAAAGTAAACGCGCCGGAGAGAACGCCTATCATACTACAGGTAAAAGTGATAGATTAGTTAGCATTGTCATGATTTTGATATAATGTTCGTACTTGGCACTGCGTTAGAGGTAGATTAGGTGGAGGCTTGTATGATAATTGGTACAAAAGGGGGTGGTGATGGACGGAGCATCTGAATCAATCAAACACTCACACCCAGTCAAAAGATCTGGGTTTAATCCATCACCGTTCTTTAGCCCACTCTGCCACCCCAGTTCAGACATGGCTATATGCAAATCAGTCTGACCCTGTGCCTCATGGGAACAGTCCAGCCCGAACTGCCAAGCCATGTCTTCCCTGGACCGGAAACAAGCTTCCGAGGACCGGTTTCTGGTATTCCAGCCGGCTTGCTGGAATCCAGTGACAAAGTGAGCAAGGGACTCACGTCTGAGCATACCCTGCCACACTTATGTGGTGTAAAAGGACTTTCTTTGTTATGTGCCATTATGTGATATATTTACACACATTAGTGACGATATGCACACCTATATTTTTCTGAATGATTTTGGTTTCTATTAATCTTTCAACCTTCTTGCGTGCAGTCCAGATATAAGCTGTGCGTTCGATAGGAGCAGTAAGACGCTCCACATGCGTTTGATTATTTACTCGAATGGTTAAATGGGCAAAAACCATTTTATCTGGACTGCACGCGAGAAGGTTGAAAGATTAATAGAAACCAAAAACATTCAGAAAAATGTAGGTGTGCATTTTGTCACTAATGTGTGTAAGTATATTGATGTTTGCCCGCATGACATGTTGCACCCACCATGGCATCAAGAAAGCAATTTGATTTACACATGTGAGACTCGGACATCCATTCAACAGGTTTTAAGAGCCACAGTGGAGCCTTTTTTCCCATATTTGAGAAAACATATCATTTTGAATATCGGCGAGTTCGCGAGTAAACTCTGTGCTTAAATGTCATATTTAATGTGTTGTGTAACACTCTAGGGCGGGCGGGGAATGAGAGTCATTTCAACTTCGACAAAGTGAACATATGTCGATTAGATTCATGCATCAAACTAAAAGCAAGGTGTTCTGGGACTAGTAGTTTTAACATCATAACGAAGTACTGAGTAGTTTGAAGGGGTGGAGATAAGGCGGATACCGAGATAAAAGTGGGAGGTAACCAGTGGGAGGTTTGATATCTCGCTGAGTACATCATTCCAGTGAAGGCGGGAAGCGCGAGAGCAAGTTGTTTGAAGTAAGTCGTGAGAAAACCGTTAGGTCAAAAGGAGGGAAAGAGGGGCAATAGCTATAACGATATCAGAAGGAAAAGTCTTGTGCAGCATAAATAACTGGTTGTGATCTAGATATTGATGCAGTGTTAAATGATTAGAGGGAACACGCTAAATATGAGTGAGAACATAACATGGCATGTAAGAAAAATCAAGAAATGTCGTTTCGGCAATTAACATTGAGATCAAGATATGGAGCCATTGTGTTAACACTGTGTTTTTTTAAATTTGTAGTGAATCCCTGATGAAGGGCGAGGATATAGCCCGAAATGAATTGGATTAACAACGAGGATGTTTTTAAATGTATTCACCGTGTTGCAGTAGAAATGCCTGGATGGGCAATCTGCAGCATTTGAAGTGTTAAAATACATGAACTGTCACACATGTGAACGTGAAAAACTGGATTGAAGTTATTCTGATCTATGGATTAACTGGACAATAAAAGAAATGAACCAAACAGATAAATGGAGTTACCCTTTCTTTAAGGACTGAAGCTGTGCATTCGATAGGAGCCGTAAGACGTTCCACATGCATTTGAATATGTGATATATGCCACAATTGGATTACAGAAATAATGATTGGGTGTGCTCGGTGTAGTATATATAATATTGGGTCAGGATCTTTTAGATCCATAGACTGATTGACACCCAAGTGGGTGGGTGTAAAACACCATTCAAGAGCACCTCTTACCAAGTGATTGATATGAAAATAATTTCTCCATGGACTTAGAGAGTCAGTAGATGTGCGGATCAAATTGAGCAAACCCACTTTCTTGTGGTTATGACTAGAAAAATGCCCAGCCCTGTGAACCATACCTAAGACTTTAAACAAAATCAGTTTCAATACAAGCAGCCAATGCAGATCTTTTAGAGCAGCTCCTATCGAAGATAGTCTCGCCAGGTGAAGAAGTAGCCTGGCAGCTGCATTTTGGGACACTACTAGATGATTCACCTAAGCTTCTGCTGCTACAAAAATACGGGGCGTTCTCGTAATACAAACTCAAAGTGATCAGGGCATGGATCACTGCTCTTTTCTCCCCCTAAGTCAGAAGGGGAGGAATTTCTTGATAATATCAAGCAAGCAAAGCATTGCCCTACCACGGCAAAAAACTGTGACTTATATAGAGGGTCACCCCCTAGATTGTTTTTACCACTAATGAGGGAGGCAATGCTGAGAGCCCGAGATCTTCCCACCAGTTAAACATGTGTGACCCAGATGGAATAATTTCTGTTTTCTCTGCATTGCAGTTAGGTTGGCTACTCTCCATCTAGTCAAAGATGGTACGCATATAGTGGTGAAGGAAGCTGCAAAAGAGGAATGAGAGCCCTCAAAGGCAAAGAGCAACTGAGAGTCATCAGCGTAAGAATTGATTTTATATCCAAACAGCTCGACAGCAGACACCAGATGGCCATGAAAACAATGAAAATGGTAAACCTGAGAGAGGAGCACTGTGGGTTCCCTTGGCCAACTGCTTTGACTTCTGAGGAAGTAGGAACGAGCCAGATTGACTGGCCTCTGGCAGTCAGGAATAACTTACACCAGTCCCACACAGTATCCCCAATACCCAAGGAAGAAAGGTAGTGCAGAAGGTTAGAGTGTGGGACTGTATCAAAGGCAGAAGGCAGATTGAGAAGGATTAAAACTACAGTTTTTCCTACATCCAACGACCATTTAATGTGCTCTGAAATTTCCAAAACTGCCAATTCCATACTACGATGGGGCGAAAGCCAGATTGTCTAGGATGTAGCAGCTTGCCTTCCTCAAGGTATTCCAAGAGTTGAGCATTGACCAGCTTTTCCAGCATTTTTTGCAAAGGCCGGAAGAAGAGAGATATACCAATAATTACAAAACATTCTAATATCCAATGCAGGCTTCTTAAGTAGAGGGATTACCTTGGCAAGTTTTTAAGAGGCCAGCAGGACCTCCGAAGAAAGGGAGAGATTGAATATGGAGTTGATTAAGGTATTGATGATGTCCATTGCCTCAACAAGCAGCCTAGGGGGGGCATGCTTCCAGAGGCAACTCTGATTTGCATTTCAACATGACTTCCCCAGTTAGAGCTTAAAATGAGTAAGCCTGTTGATGAGCCTATTAGAATCTAGGTGACGACAGAAGGGGAATCTCTGGCAGGGAGGACAATGTTCTCTGAATATCAGTACATTACCAGCCCATTGCAGAGCTCTTGGGAGGGATCAAAAGCACTTTGGCAGGATTGCTGGGAGATAAGGGACTTCACTATCTGGAAGATAGAACTGGTATTATGCCCAGCAGAGTTGATTTTCTCTGTGGAGAACAAGCTTTGGGGCTGTTTAAGAGAGGCGTGGCAGACACTGAGAGCTGATTTGCAGGAATAGTTTAAGTGCCAGATATGTTCAAGCTTTTTGCAAGCTTTACGTTCCTCGACCAGGTGCAAAAAAAACCACAGAGCAGAACATCTGCTGTTTCTCTTCTTCTGCTCTTGTAAGGGAGATAGTGCATTCGCTGCCCCCAGAAACCAGCTGTTAACGGCCTATACATTTTTATTGATATTATTAGTCAAACGGGGGATGTAGTGGCAAGGACGTCCACCCAGTCCAGCCTTTTCACCTTCTTCCATACCCTGAAAGCATAGCGGTCCCCATCCTGCCTTTCGAACAGGGTTTAGGTGCGGTCCAATTAGAAAAAATCAAAATATGGTCAGACCACAGGCTTGAGAGGGCAGATTGATAACAGACAGTTGGAGAACATTAAATCAATGGTGTGTCCTGCCAAGTGTGTGGGTGCCAGAACCAGTTGAGGCAGATTCAGAGTGAAAAAATGCTCTGTAAGCGAAAAATGACAACTGGTCGCCCACGTGCAAGTTGAAGTCCCCAAGGACAGTGAAGTTGGCGTAGTTCAAAAGATTCGGTGACAGGGTTCCTCCTAGGCCCCAGCTGAGCCTGGGTGATGATACATTAGTGCCCCTGGAAATGAAATTTGAGCGCATGGCATAAGTTGGAAGACGAGGCTAAGGTTGCTAAGCTCAAAGGTGGAGCATTGAAGTGACTATTTAAAAGCTATTGCCACCCCACCTCCCCGTTATCGGCATCTATCATAATGGATAAAAGATTACTCCTCAGGGATTGCCAGCCCAATGTCCAGAGCAGAAGACTAATTCAACCAAGTTGCTGTCATAAAAATCACATCTAAGTCTTCCCTACTAAGAAGATAAAAGATGTAGCAGGCTTGTTTATGCAATGACCGAACATTGATAAGAAGGACTGACAACACTTTTCCTTAGTTACCCCCTGGACCTGCGGTGTTCACTGAGTCAACCTGAGGTTAACAAGTGGGACCATTGGATGAATGATCCAGGGGTGGCATAGTGGCAGGCAGAGCATAATACCCAACTCGTGAAATCCTCTATATTAAGCTGGCAAGGGCAGGTAAAGCATGGTCGGAATGCTCTAATCTCACTGCAGGAGTTGTAGAGTCAAGGGTTGGTAGGCTCCCCCAATGGGCAGTGTGGCTGGCCCTAACTGCAGTCAGGACACGGGTGGGCCCTGATGGTTTGCCTTTGGTGCTACTTTGTCGCACCAGTAGCGCGACCACTGCGCACGTCAGCCGGACGTCTTTCCATGGTGCTTTGTAAATGCACCAGTGGCATTAGTTACTCCCCGCCTACTGACGAGCAACTAGAGCGATGCTTCACCAAAAATGGCATGGCACATCTGGTCAGCTCAGTAGGAAAAATGGTGGAAAAAACTCCCCATAAAAGCAACAATATATAAAATGAGGAGCGTACCTCATGCAAAATAGAAAGTAACAACGAAAAATAAAGAGAGGCAAGTAGACTATCTGTGGTAAGGATGAGAGAAGTACAGCATTAATGGGAAGGAATCTGTTCGATAGCAAAGATTTTACTTCTTTTTTTAAGTGGGATTTTGAAGGATTGGGCCTGGTCTCTGGAAGAAGAAAGTTCTAGATTTGTTGGGCATTTCTGGAGAAGGCTTGCTTGTAGGTTTTCTTTTGTTGAATTTGTGGGGACCCAGTAAAAGGGAGCTTGTTCTCCAGGAAGCTCTATTGCCGCCAGATAGGGTCAGTTTCTGGGCCAGGTAGAAAGATCCTAGCCTCATGAGCTAGTGACTGGGGGTCAGAGGTGATAAGATCACTTTATTTTAGCTTGTGATGAGCAAAGCTATCGCGTTCAAGGTAGCCCTCAAATGTGCTAGTTTTATTTTCGGTATGCCTACGAAGGTAGCACTACCATAGTATAGTTCAGAGATCACAAGTGCTTGAACCACTGTCTTGAGATCTGCAGTGGGAACGAAAGGTTTAAGTTTCCTTAATGCAGGCATTTGATGATTAGCCCCTCTGGTGGAGGAGCTGATTTGGTTCTGCATGGAGAGGTTAATGTCCCAGATTATTTCTAGGTATTTTGCTGAGTAAATGATGTGTGGGCTTCATTTCAGGACTGTAAAATGTGGGAGTCATTCTTTGATATTTGGAGTGGTATTGGGTGGCAAAGATTAATGAGAATTCCGTTTTGAGTGTATTAAGTTTGAGGTGGTTTCAAGTAGGCCAATGCTATGTTATTAAGGATGCTGATGTCTTCCGATGAGTCAATTTTCATGTAGAGTTGAGTGTCATCAGCATACATGTGGTAGGAGATGTTAGAGTGCTTGAGGATTTTGGTCAGGGGCTCCATGTAGAAGTTAAACAGAGCGGGAGAGTGAGTTTTGCCTTGTGGGCTGCCAAGTGTGATTGGCAACTGATCAGATAGTGTGTGGTTGATCAAAACACATTGAGATATGTTGTGTAGGAGTGGGAAGAACCATTTTAACACAGTACCAGTGCAACCCATCCGGCATTACAAGATGTTCATAAGAGTCCTGTGTTTGACCATGTCAAATACAGCTGACAGTTCAAGTAGGATTAGTAAGCAACATTCATTCTGATCAAATGATCATAGAGCTTGGTCAACACTGTGGAACAGGGCAGTTTCAGTGCTGTTAACTGCCCTGAACACAGATTGGCATTGGTTGAGGAGATGGAATTGCTCAATGTGATCATCATCCTTTACAGACAAGTAATATGGGTTTTAATACTGTAAAGTGCACAACTCATAATTTAGAATACCTGGCTTTCTGCAATAATTAAACAAAACAATAAAAGATGTGTTTAGAAAATGTACATATAATAACAACAACAATATAAATTATTATTATAGTGTTTCCAAATTTTTCCAGTCAATAAACTACCTTAATTCGTTTCGTTTCAAAATGCTTTATTCGGTTTGTACAAGTACAACCATATAGCAACATTCATAAATGCAGTTGAAATCACATTGTAAAAGGAAAAAAAGAATAATGAAACTTTTTCTAAAAACAATTACATCAATGTCCAAGCCAATCTAGTTAAACCTGTAAGATATATCGCATTTGTATACAGTAAAAATTGATCACTATATTTAGCAGCAATTTAAAAGTTTAGTGCAAAACATGCCAAATGGAATAGTGCAAATCAGAAAAGGCCTATGCTGGGCATAAGTGCAATAGTATGTGCAAAATATGCAAAGATATAACTAAAGTGCAATGTCTTTATAGTCTCTTACGTATTTTAGCAGCAGTTTGTATACGGAGAATTTAAAAAGACGTTAGTGCAAAAAAAAGTACAAAGCCGGAGGACGATCATTACCAGGATACACAACAAGTATGAAGTACAGAATAACCAAAATTCATATATAAGAGAAATGCATGTGGTTTAACAGTAGCTCACAGTTAGTCATAGGATGTGTTTACCAACGGGGGGAAGAACAACGGGAATCATATAATGATTGATTTCCTGTGCCCAATGCATTTGAGAACATAGATGGCTACACGGTAACACACATTCGGGGAGGACAAGTCAAACAACAATTGCATTGCAGCTCTTATATTGCACGTACTGTATTCTAAAAATAGTTGCTTCAAATAAAACTTTCTAAAACCAGTATAAAAATTACAAAATAGTAAAAAGTGGCAGATACTCTGTTTAGATTTCCCATCGCATGGGCACGGACATGACCCGGGCTTTTTTGCAGTAGGGAAAGCCACCAAATGGTGGACTATGCCCAGCCTCAGGCGTGCTAGAACGAAGCGATGGGAGTTAATATTAACAAATGTAAGATATGATGGGAATCCTGTGCTTAAATTATACTCCAGGTACAATTTGAATGTACTTTGTGTAGCGTACCCCTTCATTCTGATCCCTTTTGCATGTCCATATAGGTGGTTTTGAGGTCACGCTTCGTTAAAACTAATTCTGTTGGGGTATCTTTAAAAATATCCTGGCCAAAAAGGATCTTGTACCAGTGGAAAATGTGTTTTAGCCAAGGGATTTTTAAGTGCTGATCCAATTTAATACAGTCTAAAATTACTTCCTGGGTAAACTTGGTTTCTTCTTTAGCCCAAATGGATCGCCAAAGAGAAAGGGGACGTAGTGCAATCAGATCTGTGGCATGATATATGCCCAGCTCCCTGTGGGTGATCTCATTTGACGCTGAAGCAGGGAGACATAATAAGCGTTTCAGGTACCTGTTTTCCTCCTGCTGAATGGATAGGGCAATCTGGGAGTTATATCCCCATACCCCTGCTCCATATAGAGCAGAGGACATGCACCTTGAGTTATAGATGGAGATCATCTCTCTTATTCTGCGCCCCCCCAGCTTGGAAGCGAATCTGAAGATACAGTTCGTATTTCTAGTCATCTTCATGCCTACACAGGATTGCTCGTTTACCCATCTCCCATCTCCTGAGAAGGTAATGCCTAGATAGCAGAAGTGTTGCACAGACTCAAGTTTATCCCCATCTAGGAAAAATGACTTACTTTTCTTTAATTTCTTTCCACAGGTCATGGTCATAGTCTTACCCTTGTTAATTTTGAGCTTTCTGCCCTTAATAAAAATATTAAATTTATCAATTAGCTTTTGGAGCCCATTCGCGGTCCTAGAAATCAGGACCGCGTCGTCCGCATATAGAAGGACGGGTATTTGTTTACCATTAATAATGGGGGCATCAGCGAAAGATTCTTGTAGGAACTGGTCAACCTGGTATATAAAAAGGGAGAATAACAAGGGAGCAAGAACACACCCTTGTCTAATTCCTCTGCCAATTTTAAAAAAGGGGGTGCATTCTCCATTCGGTCCGAATCTGACTTTACTTGATAAGCTGCTATACATTCTGGCCAGTAAATGAATAATTTCTGGGGGTGCGCCCATAGCAAGTAGTGTTGGCCAGAGCAGTGTGTGTTCCACTAGATCGAACGCTGAGCTTAGATCGGCAAAGCACATGACCAAATTCCCTTCCTTGGCTTTTGTGTACTTGCCGATAATAAGCTCAAGGTTCACACACTGCTCCATGGTTCCTATGCCCCTTCGGAACCCATACTGAATTGGTGACAGGACATTTTTGTCTTCGGCCCAGGACTCTAGTCTTACCAGAAGCACGCGACTCAGTATCTTTAGTGACGAGTCCAAAAGGGAAATTTGGCGATAGTTTCGTGCTTCGGCCCTTGAACCTTTTTTGAAAAGTGGCACCAAGATAGATTGACCCCATGAGGTAGGTAACTCGTCCTCAATAGCAGCATTAAAGTAGCGTGTTAAAATAGGGGCCCATAAATCAATCTTGGATTTGAAGAAGTCCACAGGGACCCCATCTGGGCCTTGGGCTTTCCCCCCCTTGCTCTTCTCAATTGCGTCCTGCACCTCATTTAAAGATACCGAAAACAATAATTTCTCCCATTTAAAACAGGTTGGCATTTCAGTTAAAACATTAAGATTTGAAACCAAAATGGAATCAAAGGTACAGTCAGAGTTAAAAATCCCAGTAAAGTGTACAATCCAGGCGTGACAACTGACATGCAAGGTTAGTTCAAGAATATTGTCGTTCTTTAAGAACGGACTATTTACAGTGTCCCAGAAACGTTTATGATCTTTAGTTTCTGCAGCCTGATCTAATTTAGCCCATGCCTCGTCCTGTAATTCTCTCTTCCGAGTGGCTAGTGCAGTTTTATAGTTATAACGCTCTTCCCTGATCTTACAAGGGTCTCTTGGTTTGGCATCAAGCGAAATTTTTAACCTTTTTAATGACTGAGCACAATTGTCATCAAACCACGCTGTCTTGACTTTTCTTGGATTCCGTGTTTTGCGTGTCAGTGATTTCTCGATAGCTTGCGTAATAATTAGAAATTTAGATAGCAAGGTTCGTGGGCATGGTGTCGGGGATAAACAGTACTCCACCTCTCCATGGCAATTTGTGATTACATTAGTAACAATTTTGGCGGGGTCAACTTTTGTCCACTTCACCCTTGTCCCGTTCGGCCTTCCTACGGTGATGTCCTGAATGGGTTGACCATAGGAGTTCCTTTTTGTCCCCCAGCCCAGTAGTTCAACAGATACACTATTGTGGTCACTGACCGTTTGTTCAATTACCCAAACATTAATATAGTTTACAGAACAGGATACAATGATATGGTCGATAAAAGATTGGCTATTCCTTCCATGGAATGTTGGACATCTATCGTTATTTGCATTCGTATTGCATTCGAGTAGTTCCAGATCATATTTGGCCAATAAATTATTCAGCGCGCTGCCAAGGTTGTTGTGCAGGAAATGATTGTATACACATGTTGTTTCCCTTCCAGAGTATTCCTCCCTGTGGCCACATGCCCCTTTAAGTGCATAAGTGCATGTTTTGATGTTAAAATCTCCAGCCCACAAAATGGCAGTTGGTTTGGGTGAACTTAGTAACATTGCATCGATGGCCTGTTCGATATCAAAAATGAACATCCCCTGTTTGTGCCCGGCAATGTTGTTATAAAAATTCACTATTATTAGGTCTCTGTATCCACTGTGGGCCAAACGCAGAACGGAAGCATGTTCTCCTAAGACTGCCTGATCGCTAACCCGGAACTCAGTCAATGGTGTAGATAACAGGGTCACTAGCCCCCCCTTGGCTCGACCAGCCTGGGAAGCCACAGCCAGCACGTTGAAAGAGGTATATCCCTCGACATGTACTTCGGCCCTATCCCAGGTTTCTTGTAGGCATATTATATCATAGCCCTGTTTGAGAAAGTCATCCCATGCGGGTGTGTTTACCTTGGAAGCTAGCCCGGCTATGTTCCACGTAATGACCCTCAATGACTCTTCCCTGGATACTTGAGGTGGAACAGTAACAGTTGTAGCTGACAGTAGTATTTGGTTACCCAGATGATTTTCAACAGTACAAGTGGAGTTGTCTATCATGGTTAAATCGTTTAAGCTTGTTACAGGGATATCTGTGTGAGGTTCACTTGCAGGAAGATTTTCAACAGTACAAGTGGTGTTGTCTATCATGGCTAAATCGTTTAAGCTTATTGCAGGGATGTCTGTGTGAGGTTCACTTGCAGGAAGTTCTTCAACAAGGGTATTCGCGAGTCAATCGTTTTCGTCTAGGGAATTAAGTATCTGGAATCTATTTGATGTTGGGACTGTAAATTGACCGTAGATGTTGTTTCCAGGCCCGATGGCATTGTGGTAATTAAGGTAATTGGGGTTAGGCATTCTACCTTAATTCATTTTAGGAGCAAAATACATACATGTTAGTCTGATGGTTTGTTCCTTTGTTCAGGGAAAGATTCTCTAAGTAAAATTTAGCAATGATGTGTAATGGTCATGTGGCATGTTTATTTCTATCCTACTTCATGGTTAACACACTAATTTTTAGGTCTGGGCTTTTACAACAAATTTGGTAAAGAAACGTGTTGTTTTTAATATACTAACAGTGGGTTTGGGTGAACCTCCTTCGTACATTGGATTTTTTGTCCAAGCTGTTACAGCCAATGGTGTCAATCATTTCTTGGCTCAGTCCACTGAGTATTGCTTTCTCACCCTAATGCTTTTGGCTATTTGGCTATATCCTTCTACCTTCAGCCGAGTTCTTTAATTGCATGCAGGACTATCTTCTATATATCTAAAGTACGCCCACAACATCACACTGGCATTGAATTATTTATGACATGCTTGCAATCTATATTGAAAGCAATCAACAGTATTATAGTCATCTTGTCACAGTTGCTTTATTTGCTTTTCATTTTGGATATGAGCCCGAAAGCCCCCCCCCCTCATTCCTGCTTCCCCCCTGGTCTTGTCCCCTTTCACTCCTTCTCTTTCCAACTTCTGTCCTTTGCCCTCACCTGCCCTTGCCCCCACCCTGTTTATTTTAAGGGGGAACTTCTTCCCTCGCCACTTGAGACTGGACTATTTTGTCTGATGCCCGATGGAGCTACCTGGTTTAGCTATAGGGGGGATGGGCCGTGGGTTCCCTCCTTGGTCGTCACCTACCCACTCAGTCTTTAGACAGACTTCCTTTCGTCTCTCCTTGTTGTCTCTTCCCTTATCCTCCCTTTCTCACCTCCCCTGCCCCCTCCACTACTTTTCTCTCTCCTTTCTCTTCTCTCCTAATGTATTGCCTATTTTTTGATGTATTGTGTAATTGTTGATCTTTTTCTGTACATTGTTGATTCTCATGTAAAGCGCTCTGACACCTTCGGGTCTAGCCAGCGCTATATAAAACTCTTTAGATAAATAAATAAATAAAATAAATAACGAACTACTGGTCCCAAGATGATGGTCCAAGTCTTGGGAGACTTTGGCACCATCTTGGGGTCAAGCACTATGATATGTCAAAAGGAAAAGACAATATAACCTTCCCTCTTTATCCGCCCCAAGCTTGGGACACCTAGGTTCCATCTTGGGGTCAGGCATCCTAATATGTCAAAAAGAAAAGCCCCAAAAACTCCCTCTTGCTTTCCCCTGTGTGGTGCTGAGCCTGTCTACATTTCCTTCTATTTTCTTCTTTCCACATGCATATCCCGCTTTCACCTCTGTGTCGCTCATCAGTCCACTCCCTACCTCCCTACCTCCCACCCATTCTCCCATTCAAGCCCTCCCTCTTGCCCGTTTCTCTTACTATCATCTCTTTCCTCTGCTTCACAGCAGATTGTCATGAGTATGGCAGAAATGAAAGCCATTCTACATTGAAGGCTCACTTTCCTTCATCGCAGTGATGTTTTTCTCTTTATTTGAAATTATGGCTAGCTGGCATGGGGGTACTGCATGGACCCCCTTGACAGCTGACCTTCATTCACATAGAACCAAATGCAGGGCTATAAAGAAGACAAGGGTGCCATCAGAACTTTTCATTTCTTAGATTTGTCTGGCTTTATCCCTTTCGCTGCGGCGGCTATTCCGCCGCAGCGCTAACGGGGCGGGGCGGCCGCGCGGCGGCCGCATGCTGGTGACAGAACCGCTCCGTCACCAGCCGCGGTTGAGCTGTGCTGGTGACGGAGCGGTTCCGTCATGACCCGCCCCGCTCAATACAACGGCCGCGCAGGCGCGAAATCAGCACCACGCAGGCACGGCGGCCGGGCCATGATGGAACCGCTCCGTCATCAGCACAGCCCAACCGTAGCTGATGACGGAGCGGTTCCGTCATCAGCAGGGGAGGGGTTAATGGAATAAATGCAGTACAGTACATAAAATGGTCACAGTAGCGACCATTTTAAGACAAAGAATTCAAGGCATCCACTGTATTTTATAAAAATTACTGCAACTGATGCAGTTTATTTGACAACATATCAACTGATTATTGAAAACATCATAATCCTTTTTATACTTGAGATAAAGCTGCTCAGGATCGGGAGAAAAAGTAATGTTCAGGAAAAAAAGTGCGTTGGTGAGGGTAGTAAAGGAAAGGAGAGGTAATGAGCCATATATACATTATATTTACAAATTAAAACCTGTCCAGCTTTTCACAGGCAAAATATTACATACAAATACATAGGATTGTTGTAGATCCTGATAACAAATCTCAGTGGTCACAGCATGTTGTAGGGAAAAACAGTCAACGTTTCGACCCCTCCAAGTGTAGGTAAGTACGTCTCTAGAGTGGGATCTTTATCAAGACAGAATGGGGAATTGCACCCGAACAGGGATCAGAGTGGGGAATGAGGATGAACGAAATCCCTCAGTGGGCTCATTGAAGCTTCTTGAATATATTAATATTCTAATAGGCTGGCGAACATCTTGTGGCTCCGTGTCTCGTACGTGTCCGGGATGACCGACCCCATTGATACTTAACTTAATGGAATAAAGGTACTTCCTCATCCGTTAGCACATGAAAGTAAACCTATTGACTTGTTATGTTATTACCTTTGAAATGTCTTGAAAAGAGCTTTACCAAAATAAATCACTTCTCTTTTATGCCTAGTTACATAGCTTCAAGCTACAGAACATACAGACATGCATTGGCTGTGAGGCCATTCACCCCTCCCAAGAACTCTGCAACACCCTCTCAGACTACTTCCACAGCAAGATCACCAACATCTACAATTTCAACCTCCAACCCGTCACCCTCAACCACAACTATCTCTACCAATCAGCGAGCATCAGCCAAACCATGACCACCTGGTCTCTGCTTGCCCCCTGAACACCTGAGCTATCATGTCTTCCAAACACTCAGGGGCACCCACCGACACTTGCCACCACCACCTCTACAACCGCACTACGAGCCCAACTAGCATGCAACTCACCAGCATCCTCAATACCTCCATCTCCACAGCAACCTTCCTAGACAGGTGGAAACACACACACGTCAGACCCCTCCCAAAGAAGTCCTCAGCCGACCCCAGCGATCTCCAAAATGATCGTCTGATCTCCCTGATCCCCTACCCGGCCAAAGTACTCAAGAAAGCTATCAACCAGCAGCTCACCAAATTTCTGGAACAAACCCACCTACTGGATGCCTCACAATAAGGATTCTGTGCCAACCACAACACTGAGACTGCGCTGATTGCTGTTACAGACAACATCAGGACACTCCTCGACCGCGGAGAGACTGTGGCCCTGATCCTCCTCGACCTCTCCACGGCGTTCAATACCGTCTCCAACAATACCCTCAGCAGCAAACTCTAGAACATAGGCATACAGCAGGCTGCCCTCAAGTGGATCACTTCCTTCCTTACAGGACAAACCCAGATCACTAAACTGCCTCTCTTCACCTCTGCCCCCAAAAACATAATATGCTGTGTTCCACAAGAATCATTCTTCTGCTCCACCCTGTTTAACATCTACATGACTCCCTTCCCAAACGTCGTCAGATCCCATGGACTCCATATAATCTCCTACACAGATGACAATCATCTGATCCTCTCGCTCACCGAGGACCCCTCCATCGCCAAAGCTAACCTGTAACGCCATGACAAACATAGCTAAATGTATGAGCAACAAATGCCTCAAACTCAACTCTGACAAAATTAAAGTGCTAATCTTTGGTAAGAAAACCACCGCAAGGGACCACATCTGGTAGCCTGCAGAACTCAGACTTACACCCACACCAACTGACCATGCATGCAGCCTCTGCATCATCCTCGATAGCCAAATGACCATGAAACAGCAAATCAACGCAGTCACCTCCTCCTGCTTCCACATACTTCTCATGCTCCACAGAATCTTCAGATGGATCCCAACCAACACCAGAAAAACCGACTTGTCGCCAGCCACCTCCGCTACGCAATGCCCTCTATGCCGACATCTCCACCTAGCTGCTTAGAAGACTCCAGACTGTACAGATCTCCACAGCCAGACTCATCCGGAAGAACCTCCCTCCACATCGCCCCCCACCTGAGAGACCAACACTGGCTGATCATAGAGAAGAGATACCAGTTCAAGATCCTCACACATGACTACAAAGCGCTCCATGAACTAGCACCTGTCAACATCAACCATGGACTGAACTTCTACCTACCCTCTACACACCTGCGCTTCTCTTCACTCACCCTAGCCCACATACATTCACACACCTCACATCTGTCACAGCGGAAGCTGTGGCTATTCCTTCTCCTACATCTCTGCCCAGACCTGGAATGCCCTTCTCGTGCACTATTCCAAATGTCTGGCAGCAGTGATCAGAGGGAATAGCACAATACAGACAAGAAAAAAATCACAGTTTCTGATCCCTGTAAAACTAGGTCCCCTCCCTCTCCGGCCCCACCCTCTCCTACGCTACATTGTTAAGTCCTGTACTTTTTCCATGGGGCCTAGATATTTTCCCATTTTTTGGGGCATCCTCTGCTTTGGTAGACGACTTTCTCCACCTGTTGGCAACAGTCTATGTTGTTTCCAATCTTCAATCCTTGGAATATCAACACCCCCCATGGCTTCGCAATTTTTATTTTTACTACCCTGGATGCAAACATGAGCCATGTTCTGGTGTGCTTTGGCCAGTTTACCTCCCTTGTCACTTCTAATATGTGCCACTGTGCTTCTACCAGGTCCTGAAGACCCACAACAGCGGTCATCACTCAGGCTACTCCAGCCCAATAACGCTGAATCTTGGGACAGGCCCAGAGAATGTAAAAGAACGTAACCAACTCCCCGCAGACCCTGACACCCTGGTCTGAGTTGCATTGGTCCATACGGTGTTGAAGTGTCCTTCGAACATATGGTCTGTGCAGGATATGGAGTTGGATCAGTCTGAACTGTGCTCATATGAAAATATCCCTAGGACTCTGTGTGGCCTCTACCAAGATGTCATCCTTGAGCAGCCCACATCTGTCTCCCATGCCTCCCTCAAGGGGCCCATAGGGTCTGGGGAGTTGTTCATAATATTTTGGTATGTGAGAGAGACAACCTTGTCAAGCAATTGTTCCTCTAGTGGGGAGTATTCAGGTATTAGTTCTCCCTCTGGCACATGACAACACAGGGCAAGTTTCAATTGTAGGTAGCGGAACCGCCATCTAATATTCTGTCTGCAGGCCTTGAAAGGTAATCAGGGCCCACTTCGCCATTCATCCCCTAGGCGATCCATCCCAATGAAGCTCCACCTGCGAAAAAACACTGCAGGTGCCCCACCTCGCCCAGCAGTTCACACTCCCGGAGCAAGTTTGTTCTGTCGATTTGGTTCCCCACCACAGTGATTTTGTAGCCCTTCGTTATGCTTGTATCACCATCCGCCAATGTATGGAGAGACGTTTCTTGTGCCCCTTACGATACAGCACAGCAGGGTAGCCTCCCTTTCACATGGTGTGGCGGTCTACCCGGTAAGCGGGCTCGTGTAGGGTGCAAAGACCCAATCGTTGATGATGATAAGCTGAGATGCCAAATCATAGTTCCAGACATTATGGACCGACAGCCCACCTTCATAGATCCCACGCTGCAGCTTACGCAGCCTATAAGCGGGCTGCTACTCCCCCACAACAGGTGGCTCTGCTCTGCCTTGATCATCCAGAAGAACGCCCCCGGAATTTGATATGGGGTATTTTGGAGTGTGTGTTGCAGGCAAGGGAGAGCAATAATCATGAACAGGACGGGCCTACCCATAAGGGACATCGGGAGGTGCCGCCAGTGGGCCATGTCCCCTTGCAATCTCTCCAGTTATGAGCCATGAAGAGTTCTTCTGACTTAGGGCCAGATGTAGGAAGCCTAACACCGGTCGGTAACGGCCGAAATTACCGAATTTCAGCCGTTACCTACCGGTATTAGGCTTTTCAGATGTAGGAGGCCACATTTCAGGATTCCGTAGTTTTCCGAATTGGTAATTTAAGAAATCTGTAAATTACTCAATTCTTAAAATACCAATTCAGTAAAATACTGAATCTGTAATGTAGGGAGCACTCAAGTGAGTTCTTCTTACATTTAAGGATTCGTTATTTACCACCAACTATTAGTTGGTGGTAAATAATGAATTTCTTTTAAAAAGCAATTTTTTGCTTTTTATTCAGTGTCATGTGGCAGACATACATGCCCTTAGGGCATGTATGTGTGCCACATGTGTACCCATGCACTATTCAGGGGTGCAACAGGGTGTCAATGTGACACCCTGCCACCCTTGAAAGGGTTCCCCCTATTACCGATTCTGCATTTACCGATTTGGCATTTACCAAATCGGTATTTACCGAATCGGTAATTCCCATTCATTTCTATGGGCCTCCAGGCCCGTAGGAATGAATGGGAATTACTGAATCGGTATTTACCGATTCGGTAAATACCGAATCGGTAAATACCGATTCTTAATTACCGAATCTTACCGATTCGGTAATTTTTACCGAAAAATTATCTACATCCCATTTACCTATTCTTAAATACTGAATCGGTAAAATTCGGTATTTAAGAATAGGTAAATCGAGATTACCTACATCTGGCCCTTGGTGATCTAAAATTCCTAAGTACTTGAACTTGTCTTGCTGGACCAAGGCTGAACAGGCCGATGTGAGGGGTGGGATCTCACCGGCCAAGGGAAAAACCAAGGACTTGTCGCAATTTATCTGGTAGCCTGAATAACTGCCAAAAAGTTAGGATATGTGGGTGTGTCTGTGGAATGTCTGACAGGGCTTGTATACATAGAGCAGAATGCCATCCGCATATAAAAGATATGCTCCTCCCAGCCAGCCCCAACATCCATACCTCAAACGGGAGGGTCCTTGTGAACCCACACCTCGAGTGGTTTGGCTGAAATCGCAATGATCATAGGGGAAAGCGGGCACCCCTGTCGTGTGCCCCTGTGCAGTGAGAATGATCTGATATCGTCCCGTTCACACGAACCCTCACCTGGGGGTCAAAGTATAGGAGGTGGACCCAGGCACAGAAATGTTGTCCAAAGCCCAGTCTACACGGGACCAAAACATGTATGGCTATTCAATACAATCGCACCTCCAGCGACAACACTGATATGGCCTCAGCCAGTTGGGTCTCAGTCACATGTATGACTCCATACAAACTTCGGAGATTCAACCTGGTGGCATGAATCCTGATTGGTCAGGATAGATTACCGTGGGTGTGACTGGAGCCAGCCAATTGGCCAATACCTTTGCCAGGACTTTTGGCCTCAAAATGTAGTAGGGAAATGGGCCTGTAGGAGCTGCATAGCTCCGGTGGTCTACCTTTCTTTGCAATGACCACTTTAGTGGCCAGTCTTAGGTCCTCTGGCAGTCTCCCCTTTCTGTGCTGTATGGAACATCTTTAGCATTTGCATGGCCACTCCCTCTGTCACACATTTATAGAGTGCCGCTGGTAGTCCTTTTGAGCCTGCTGATTTCCCGGATTTTAAACCCTGAATGGCCCCACAATCTCCTCATTCATCAGGTCCCGGTCGATTGCCTTCCTGTCTTCTGCTGAGAGCTCTGGCAGGGGAATGTCTTTGAGCATTTCTGCACTGTCGTCTCCTGTTCTGCTAGAAGCCGACTGATATAATGCTTCATATTAGGTTGCGAAAGCCTCTGCTATATCCGCTCCGGACCTCCTCGGAGGACCGCCAGGCATCCGGAGCTCCGAAACCTAACTCTGATCCCTGTCCCTCCTCTCCAGCCATGCTATTAGTTTGTTGGCCTTGTCACCCAGATCATAGAGTCATCTCTGTGCTACCACCACACGTAGATGGGCCGAGTTTTCCTCCTGGTCTCTGAGCTTCCCTTGCCTAAGGCACAAACAGTGCTCCAGTTTAGGGTCGATTTGCGCCTCTCGTCCCAGCCGCGTCTCAATATCAATGATTTCTTGTTCCACTTCATCACCCCAAGAGCACCGCTCCTTCCTCTTGCCCCCAACCACTGCTTGAACCTAGTTCCGGGCTACCACATTACATGTCTCCCACATGGTGCAGTGGCAGCTCACCGAGCCAGAATTCTCATTAAAATACTGTTTCATTCATTCCCTGAACTTGTTTCTGAACTTGCAATCCTTAAAGTGCCAGGGATCTATGCATGGTGGGAGAGTGTGGTCTTGGAAAGGGCCCTTCAGCCGCACTTCATCTGGGGAGTGATCTCATATGCCCCTCGCTCTGTGTCTCGTGCCCCGCGCAACCCCCCACATGTATACTCTGTGTGAAAATGTAATCAGGATGGGACTCACCACCATGCGCTGCCCAAATATGTGTATAATGCCTTGTAGAAAGATTGTGCATACTCCACAAGTCTGTGAGCCCCATCGCCTCTGTGAAAGACCATAGCAGCTGCAGCCCAGCAGCCCAAAGAGACACCATAGCCCTGTCCTGATCTGGGGACATTGTGGCATTATTGCCTTGGCACATGTCCAGTATGTCCAGCATTAGTTTGCTGAGTTCTGGAAGAGTTTTCGTGTGCACCCTTGGTGGTATGTAAGTGGATCATATCTTGAGAGCCCAGCCCTCCCATGTCCCGTCAAGCACCTTGTATCTGCCCAATGGATCCTGCCAGGTATGGCACAGCAGAAAGGGTACTGTATTTTTAGCTAGGATTGCCACCCCACTGGAGCATTATGTAAATCCTGCATGTGCCAGGAGAGTGTATCCGAGCCGATTTAGTGGTAGAAAGTGATAGCCCCTCAGATGCATCTCCTATAGAAGAACTAAGTCAGGTGACCATCCTGGCAAGTTTTTTACGACCATGGTACGCTTGATTTTGTCTCTAAGGCCATTGACATGCCACTCCATGACCTTCAAAGCTGCTGTGGGTTGTGGTGTTATATTTGGACCGGAGTAAATCATGACCTGCCCTCCCCCCACTACTCTCTCCTCCCCCCTGCCTCTCGGTAGCAGAATGTTGTGCCTCATGTGGTGGTGTCTCTGAAGCTGGGTCAAAATAAACATAGAGCATGCATAACACAGGAATACAGAAGCAAATCCCAGTGGAAAACACCCCTGTCCCTGCTACCCTGCACCGTAGGTCTACAACTACCCACATTCCCAATTTGCTGAGCGCCTGTCGCCAGATTATGAGAATCACTTTGGATTGGGGTTGGTTGGCAATGTTTTTTGGGCACAGATGGAGGCCGCCTGTCCTCCCTGTTACTTTAATGTTTAGTGTATGTCCTTCCATGTGTTGTAGCAAAAACATTCAAGTGCAGAAAAATCTTGAGTTCAGTCCTCAGTCTGTTGCACCCTAGGTGCGCCCAGGGCTTGACGCTAAGTGCAATCTTTTCCCTGTCGCCCATCCTCTTCAAACGAGGTTAAAGGCCACTCTTCCCAGCATGTTCACTGAGTCGTGCTCAAAGGGCGAGTCTCTGGGGAAAGTCCTCCACCTGAAATAACAGTTTGTGACTCTTGTGGGAGCCATCACTCTGACACCCACGTCGCCACCGATCTTGCACCTGTTGTCGCTGTTGTTTGTTCACTCATTCGCCCTTAAGCCAGTCCCACACCTCATTGGGCTCTGTAAAATACCATGACTTGCCGGGAAGAGCATCATGTATTTGAGGGTTTCGCCTTGTACGCTTTCTTAACCTCATCGAAGGTACGCCACTGCTGCTGTGCTAGGAGGGTAAAGTACTGGAACAACCGGTTCATTGTGCTTTTATAGGGCAAGTCTCCCCTAGTGCGTGCGCTCTGTAAAATGTAGTTGAAAATCTTGGCAATTATGGCTCTAGGGGCCCCGGCTTCGGCAGCGGCACCAGCACTCTGTGCGCCCTTTCAACTGAGAAAATGTTTGATAGCCATTTGGGCTTTAGGTAATTCACTATGAGATACTCCAGAAAGAGGTCCATGCAGGGGCCCTTTGCCCCCTCCGGAACCCCCACCACCCTGATGTTATTCCTGTGGGCCCTCCCCTCCTGATCCTCAAGTTTTGCAGCCATTATCTTGTGTGGATGAGATAACTGGTGTACCCGGTCTTCCAGCTTGAGAGTGGCAGATGAAGTTCACTGATATTCTACTCTGCAACAGTGACCTGCTCTGAGGTCTTTTTCATATCTGCCTGGAGGAGATTTACCTCTATGATGACTTTGTCTTTTTTTGACTCAACAGTCATTCCCAGCTCTCGGATGACCGCCATTATGACCCGAAGCAAGGGCTCCGCTGCCTCCTGAATCCTAGACGCACCTCCATCTGTCTTCAACTGTCTAAACACTGCGTATTTCTCTAGCTTGTTGGCTTTGAGGGGTGCACTCTTGGGCCACATTGTGCTGTCTCTGGGAAAGAGCTTCCCCACCCGAAACTCTCCTCCCTTTTTGTGTGCCTGACTCTGGCACTGAGTCTTAGTGGATTGTGCCAACAAAAACAGTAGTAGGAGGGAAAGAAGGGGGGTCACCACTCCCAGCCAAGCACCAGCTCTCTCACTGCCCCACCACTGCTACGATGCTCAGGATATGCTTAAGCTCAGCAGTGTCCTTCAGTCGCTCCAATCTTAACTCCCCTATCTATCACCGACTGGACCACTCAGTTCCCAGAACTGAGTTCTGGACCTCAGGATCTGGGTGACTGACTCGCGGACCAACACCTGCCCCCAGGGATGCAGATCAAACACTGGCAGGCCTGCTCATCTCGCCCAGGCCCATAGCACCACTGCTTCTCACCCACATCGGGCAACGCAGGCCCCGTCCTCGTGCTGGGCATGCACCTCCTATTCTAGTCGATGCAGGGCAGTGCAAACCCCCGTCATCAGTGGCCCTGTGCATGGCTTCGTCCACCAAGCCTTTGCAGTTCGCCTCACAGTTGGTCCTCATGCATCTGGGGTTGGCCTCCTTGTATATAGGTCGCATTTACTGTTGGCCCTCCTTGGCCCACTCAGATCACCACCACTTCGTTAGTTGCTTCTCCCCCCCCCCTGGGGGGGCACAGGGCGACGCACCAACTCGCAGTGAGCTGGGGAGTGAAGCAGGCCCCAGGCCCAGGCTGGCATAGCAGGTAGTGGACACCACCGGGCCCCAACCAGTCCCTGGCCAGGCTCACCTCCACCGGTTATAGGATGCAACTCACACTCAACCTCTGGGAGATCGCAGCACGGGACGGCTTGTGTCAATGCAGGCCTCTGCCCTGCCAGCCACACTGGAGCACGGTCATCGGCCCAATGTCAACTCCAGAGGCAGTCTCTCAGCGAGATGGACACCCTGGTATGCCCCATTCGTCAGGGCCAGACAGAATATTGCCAATTCAAGGGAGGGTAGGAAGGGCCGATACGGAGCGCTTCAACTATGCGGCCATTTTGGATGATGCCAAACCCCACCCCAGGCATTGCATACCTTTTTTATGCATTACGCTGTGACAAATTAGCACATATCGACAGTGTTACAATGATCATCTGACATACTTAGACGCGCCTTTTCACAGCTTTGAGGCAAGTTTGCACTGATGTACAGAATGCACACCTTAGCCCTCCAATCAAATGATTCTCCTTTCTTTTGAGCATGGGTGAGTGGGTTGCAAGAGACAAACCCCTTTTTTTTGCATCACCTCCAATTTGAAAGCTGAGAACAAGTCATAAAACAAAACAAGGTAATGAGTTATTCTTAATGGAAAAGACTTGTACTATTTTGTTGCATCTTTTGTGTACAAGACACTGTCTGCTAAATTCGTAACTCGAGGCCCAGGAAGGACCTTAAACAGAGAGAGCTGCCTGAAAGGTTTTCGGGTGCAAATGTTCAAATGCCTCTGTTGCTTTCAATTCAAAGTAAAGTATGTGTGCGAACGAGGGAGGAGGCTACGAAGGCCAGCATAGCTTGAAGTGAAAGCGACAAAAGAACACAGTCAGGTATGTTCCTGGTCAAGGACTTTTTCCGTTTGTGCTTCAAAAAAGTAATCAAAAAACATTTTAGTCATACATTTAATAATAGCTATGTGAACTTTCCCTTCAACTATCAATTTTCCCTTAATCACTTTCCATTTTCTTATAACTAAAGCTCGAATTGCAATTGCAGTAAGATTTTTAACAGTGAAAATAAAATTGACTAACTCCGCGTGCCTTAAACGTTAAATCATCAAGTGTGTTTTTTGGAGAAGAAAAATATGTTTTGATCTTTGAAAAATACTGAGATGTCTATTGCTTGTGGAGCTTCCCGGTGTCAAAAATGCATAGAGATCGATTCACAAAGCTCTATCCACGAGTGGTCAAAGATATGGTATTTGCTTTTTGTACATAATTCAATTTATAGCTGGATTATGTTGCTTCTATGGGTGAATTGCAGAAAAAAGTAACCCAGGGTAGAGCTGGCGGAGTGCTACTATGCGGAGGTCCATGGAGTTGGGGGGAAACTCCGTGGAACTCTGCTCTGCTCCACTCCACCACCCACCTCCAGCCCTCCTAATAAAATATTAGTTACAACATAATTTAAAGAAATAAAAAATCACTTACCTGTATTGCGGAGTCCCCGGGCTGCCCTCCTCGCCGTACATCTTGCATGAACTGCGCATGGGTAGGGAAATCTCAGCACACTCCGCTGGCGGAGCGGAGTTTTCCACCCATGCCTAAAAAAAGCTGTTGTCCTAATTTAAGGCTATGAGTACGAACGATTTGCTACTCGCAAATCAGTTGCAAATTGTTTTGCGACAAAAAAGTGGTGTTTTGTTATATACAAATGCCATTCGGTAACCAAAAATAACAATACAACTGGTTTGTGATTGCTATTTTTTGTGATAGATTTCTGCAAATCGCAAGCACCAAATCGGTGTTTGTCACTCGCAAACCTTATGCTCAAGGCTTTTGCAATTAGTGACTAGTTGCAAAAACACCTGCATTTTTGTACCAATTTGTTTCGGGTGGTAACTGTGTGCAAACTATAAAAGCTGGCCCAGAATGGATCAAGGGTTTTCACAGTTGTTACATTGTATGTGATTGTGAGGGAGATGCGACTACTGGCTGCTCAGCAGGGGAGGAGGTGGAAACAGGCGAGGATCTTTAGAATGAGGCTATACATTTTCCAACTGACAAAGGAGGAAATCTTTGAAAAATGCAGGCAAAGTAGTGCAGTTATATTAAACTTGATAGATTTGCCCAACCCACATATTGAAAACAGTACGCTGCCAAGCAGTTCCATCCCCACTCATGTGCACCTTTTGCTTTGGGCAGCTACTAGGAGGTCATTGCTGTTGCTGGTGGGGTGTAACAATGTGCACTGTCGCTTTTTTTTATGCAAGTTCTTAGGTGTCATGCCATTAAACATCAATAGGTACATAAATCAATAGAGGAATGCAGAGAAAATTCAAATCACAACATTTTTCTATTGCAGGGTGGCCAAATTCCCCCATGTCTTAGGGTGTGTAGATACAACGCATGTCCTTTTTGCATTTGTCATCCTAAGTGGGAAGGGTATGCCCAGGTGTTGGTCCTGTGTTTACCATGCCACTTGGGACAACCTATCCTGGCTGATGAGGGGTGTGATACCCTGAAACCCGTTTCAGGAGGCTTGTTTCCCATCGAGGGAGGACCTGGAGTAGAAGTGTGGGCTGGACTGTTCCTGTGGGAAGCAGGGTCAAGACTGATCTTTATATGGCGGGGTGTAAACTGAAATGGTGTGGTGTGCAAAGATAACAATGGATTTAGGCCTGATCTCTGTACTGGGGTGAATGTTTGACATTGTTTCAGCATTCCATCCTTCATTCGTTCATTTTGTATTATAAATATAGTGGCAAAATAGCCATGGAGCACCCATGACTCATACATCTTCAAGCACACCAACACCTGGAAAGAGAGGATTTTGAGGATAGCTATTGATTAGGTAATTTGAATGTGACCATCAAATCTCAGGTTCTGCGAAGCTCACACATGTTTTTTGTTCCATGTGACAGTGCGCATGCGTTAAAGCCTTGGAACTGATCGCATATCTAGCTAAAGCAAACCAAAATCAAATGTGTTAAAACTTTGCTCATTGACGCAACAGAGTAATGATTGAAAGAACATTTGGCATGCTGATATAAAGAGTAGAGTGCCTTTAAAAGAGTGGGGTGCACAACTGTATGCTCCCTAGACAGGCTGCAAAATTGTGGCAACATATGCCATGTTGCACAACATAGCAACCAGGTGCGTAGTACCCATTGCTTTGGAGAACACTGGTTCTGAAGATGAGGATTTTGAACCATCTTCTTTCTCAGCAGCCTAGAGACAGGATACAGTAGTGGATGGGATATGGCAACAGGATCACATTGCAACAAATTACTTCTTAAGGAAAGTGCTACATGACACTGCACTCACTGAAATAATAAAAGCAGTGTTGATGCAGAAAACTGAAGCAACCTTTGACCCCTTTGCTGCTAGACCCCTCCCCGTGCTAAGCCTTTTTTGGCTATTTGGGGTAGTTCGAACTTAGGCCCCTGTAACTTTTTGACCACATAAAGTATCCATGCCAAATTTGTGTCTTTTTTTGCAACATCATTGGATTCTAAAGGTACCCAGGGTTTGTGGATTCCCCTTAAGGGGACCCAGAAATTAGCAAAAATACAGCTAAGTTGTGTTTTTTTTTGGAAAAATGGGTAAAGAAGGCTACAGATGAAAGCATCTGTTTTTTTTCCTGCAAATGGTATCAAAAAAGGGGTTGTGGTGCTGAAATCACCATCTTCTCAGCTTTCAGGGAGAAGCAGACTTTTTTCAGAAAGCCAACATTTTTTACACAGTTTTGTCATTTTTCTGGGACAAAGCCTATTTGTTCTATTTTTTCTGCTTCCAACCTCTTTCCAGTTAATGGTAGGAATGTGTATGAAAGTAATAATGGATCCTGGAGAAATATGCATTTGGGAAAAGTAGAGAACATTTTGAATTCAGCAAGGGGTCATTTGTGTAGATCCTTCAAGCTTTCTTTATAGAAACTAACTGTTCAATATAGGACAAATAAAAAATTAGTTGAAAAAAACAGCCATTTGTGTCAACATTTTCACCTGTAACTTCTAATTATGACAGTTGTTTGAAAGCAATTTACCGTTACATCTGCTGGTCCTTTCTGGTTGTGGGGATATATAGGACTTGTAGGTTCACCAAGAACCCGATGAACCTAGAGGCAATAACTGAGCAGTGTCTTGAAATATTTTTTTATTATGTACCGGGTACATAGAACGTAATTTGCGAAAATATATACATGGGAAAATCGGTATGAAAAAAACCCATGTCTTGCTGAAATTGAAACAAAATATAGAGTTTAGAAACAGTAAATATTTGCACATTTCCGAAATTGGGAGTAGCCATACTAGTATGAGAATTATAGGTCATTTTTAAAAATGACTTATTTTTTACACATTGTCTTTCATTTGGAAGGCAGAAATGCATCAAAAGTCAATAGGTAATAACAGTTGCTCTACAATTCTCTGTTACCGTAAGTCTCCCGATAAAAATGGTACCTCATTTGTGTGGGTAGGCCTAGTTCCGGCGACAGGAAACGGCTAAAAATGCAACATGGACACACTTAATTTTCACAGTGAAAACTGACCCTTTTTTTAAAAGTACCTAGCTGTAGATTTTGAACCCTAGCTCAGCTGGCACCTAGAGAAAACTAGCAAACTATAATTTTTTTAAAATTAGACACCCAGGGGAATCCAGGATGGGGTGACGTGACAGGCTCTCACCAAGTTCTGTTACCCCGAATCCCTTGCAAACTTAAAAGGTTGTCAAAAAAACACATTTTCCTCACATTTCTGTGGGGAAAGTTCTGCAATCTGTGTGGATCCACATAATTCCATGCACCCCAAATTCCCCAAAGTCTTCCGAAAAAAATGATACTGCACTTGTGTGGGTAGACCTAGGGCCCACGACAGGAAACAGTCCAAAACGCAACGTTGACAAACCACATTTTCAGAGTGAAAACTGACCCTTTTTTTTGCAAAGTGCCTAGCTCTAGATTTTGAACCCTAACTCTGCTAGCACCTAGGGGAACCTAGCAAACTTATACATTTTTTAGAACTAGACACCCAGGGAAATCCAGGATGGGGTGACTTGACTGGCTCTCACCAGGTTCTGTTACCCAGAACCCCTTGCACACCTAAACATTTATTTAAAAAAAAACACATTTTCCTCACAATTCTGTGGTGGAAAGTTCTGGGATCTGCTTGTATCCACAACATCCACTGTTTGGTGCTGGGCTTGGCGGCCATCTAGGGAAACCTCCCAAACCCACATATTTTTGAAAACTAGAGACGTGAGGGAGTCCAGGAAGGTATGTCGTGCGTGGATCCTCCAACGTTTCTCTACCCAGAATCCCCTGCAAACCACACATTTTTATGAAAAAATCACTTTTTTCTCAAATTTCTGTGTGGAAAAGTTCTGGAATCCATGTGGATCCACAAATGTCCTACCACCCAGTGTTCCCCCAGGTCTCCCAATAAAATCTATACCTCACTCGCATTGGGTGGGTCAAGTACCCGTGACAGGCAAGGGCCCAAAACGTATGGAAGAGACATCAAAATGACCAATCACAAAACAACCTGGTTTTGCAAAGGAGTTCACCTGAGTTTTCGGCCCCGGGCTCGACGGCCATCTTGAAAAACTACCAAACCCACACATTTCTGAAATCTAGACACCAGTTCCCACAACGGTTTCCTAACCAGAGTGCTGGGCAAACCTCAAATTTAGCTGACAAAATCACAGTTTTCTAAAATTTCTGTGTGGGAAAGTTCTGGAATCCATGTGGATTCACAGATTTCCTACCACCCAGCGTTCCCCCAGGTCTCCAGATAAAATTGATACCTCATTGCGTGGGTGGGCAAGGACCCGCAATAGACAAGGACCCAAATTATATTAAGGAGACATCAAAATGACCTACTACAAAACAACCTAGTTTTGCAAGAAGGGTCACCTGGGTTTTTGGCCCCGGGCTCGGCAGCCATCTTGGAAAACTATCAAACCCATACATTTCTGAAAACTGGACACCTGGGGGAGTCCAGCGAGGTATGGCTAGCGTAGATCCAACAACACTTTCCTACCCAAATTGCCCTGCAAACCTCAAATTTAGCTGGAAAAAACACATTTTCCACATATTTTTGGGGGAATCACCGTGCCGGGTACCCCACAGCCTTCCCCTCAGTCTCCCAAGTAAAATGATACCTCTCTTGTGTGGGTGGGGCAAGGACCTGTGATGGGGAAGAGCCCAAAACAAAGGGAATAAGAGTATAGCACTGGGAATTTTAAGCCCTACATTTTTTTTAAAATACGTTTTTGGCCTATTCTGCATTGGACACCCACACAAGTGAGGTATCATTTTACTCGGGACTCTAAGGAGAACCCTTTGGGGTAGGACATTTGTGCCACCATGGTGATTCAACACAAAAATATGTGGAAAATGTGTTTTATTCAGCTAAATTCAAGGTTTGGAGGGGATTCTCGTTAGGGAAACATTGGGGGATCCATGCAAGCCATACCTCATTTGACTCCCCAGGGTGTCTAGTTTTCAGAAATGGGTGGGTTTGGGAGGTTTCTCTAGATGGCGGCGAGCCCGGGGCCAAAACCCCAGGTGTCCCCCCAAACCCGGAATTTTGTATTAGGGAATTTTGAAGTCTCCACAGTACGATTTGGGACATTTGCTGTTGCAGCCACTATTTCTACCCACACAAGTGAAGTACCATTTTTATCGGGAGGCCTGGTGAAACGCTGGGAGGTAGAACATTTGTGTCAGCCCAGTGATCCTACAACTTTCCCACACAGAAATGTGAGAAAAAATAGATTTTTTCAACAAAGTTTGAGGTTTGCAAGGGATTTTGGGTAGGGAATGTTGGGGGACCCACGCAAGCCATACCTTGGTGGACTCCCCCTGGTGTCTAGTTTTCTGAAATGTGTGGCCTTGGTTAGGTTTCCTGAGAAGGCCACGAGCCGGCGGCCAAAAACTCATGGGACCCCACCTAGTAAAACTAGGTTGTTTTGTGATAATTCATTTTAAATTTACCTCAATAGATTTTGGGCCCTTCCTGTCGCGAGTACTTGACCCACCCACACAAGTGAGGTACCATTTTTCTCGGAAGACTTTGGGGAATGGGAGCTGCGTGAAATGTTGTGGATCCACACACATTCCAGAACTTTCCACCACAAAAATGTGAGGAAAATGTGTTTTCTTGGACAGATTTTGAGGTTTGCAAGGGATTCTGGGTAACTGAACCTGGTGAGAGCCAGATAAGTCACCCTATCCCGGATGCCCCTGGGAGTTTAGTTTTTAAAAATGTATAGGTTTACTAGTTTTCCCTAGGTGCCGTCAGAGCTAGGGTTCCCAATCTTCAGCTGAGCACTTTGCCAAAAAAAGGATACATTTTCACTGTGAAAATGTGTTGTGTCCACATTGCGTTTTGGGCAGTTACCTGTCGTGGACACTCGGCCTATCCACACAAGTGAGGTACCATTTTTCTCGGAAGACTTTGGAGAATGCGGGGTGGGTGGAATTTTGTGGATTTTTGTGGATCCATACAGATTCCAGAAAATTTATAGGTTTGCTAGGTTTCCTTAGGTGCCAGCAGAGCTAGGGTTCAAAAGCTACAGCTAGGCACTTAGCAAAAAAGGGTCTGTTTTCACTGTGAAAATGTGGTGTGTCTAGGTTGCATTTTGGGCCGTTTCCTGTCGTGGGCACTAGGTCTACCCACACAAGTGAAGTATCATTTTTCTCAGAAGACTTTAAGGAGTGCGGAGTGGGTGGAAGTTTTTGGATTCACACAGATCCCAGAACTTTCCATCACAGAAATGTGAGGAAAATGTGTTTTGTTAAGTAAGTTTGAGGTTTGCAAGGGATTCTGGGTAACAGGACCTGGTGAGAGGCACAAAAGTCCCCATAAAGGATTCCCTTTGGTGACCAGTTTGAAAAAATGTACAGGTTTGCTAGGTTTCCCTATGTGCCGGCTGCATTGGGGCCCAAAATCCACAGTAGGCACATTGCTAAAAACAAGTCTGTGCCTAGTGGGCCTTCTGCTTCTGCCTTTTTCTGACCTGGGGGTGAATCAGGGGGGTGGTTGCCCTGATATGCCCCCAATGGGGGCAGAAAGACTGTGGCTATGTTTTGGGGGAGGGGGGCATTGGTGTGCCCATTTTGGGCAGCCCCACACCCACCCATAAAAATAGCCAGCATAATTGCTGGTGCCTAGTGGTCTTTTTGCCCCCCTCCGGGGGCAGATCATGGGCCACTGTCCCCATCCACTCCTCAAGGGGGGGGGACAGAAAGACTGTGGTACTTTCTGGGGAGGTGTCAACATTGGCATGTCCATTCTGGGATGACCTCAACCCTGATAAAAAAAATTCTTAGGCCTAGAGGGCTTTCATCCCCCGCCCGGGAGGCAAATAAGGGGCTATTGCCCCAATATGCCTCCAGGAAGGACAGTAAGACTCTGGTAATTGTTTTTGGGATGGGGTAATTATAATGCCGATTCTGGCCAGCCTCCACCCCTACATTATAAAAAAATCCCTGGTGCCTAGTGGGATTTCTGCCCCCACCCAGGGGCAGATCAGGTGCTATTGCCCCCATCTGCCCCTGGGGAGAGCAGAAAGACTGTTTTTTTTGTCAGGGTGGGGGCATTGGCCTGCCCATCTTGGGCAGCCCCCAATCCTACATCAATATAAAAATCCCTGATTTCTAATGGTCTTTCTGCCCCTTGGGGGGGCAGATTGGGGGCTACTGCCCCCATCTGTCCCCTGGCGGCAGAAAGACAGACATTTCTTTAGGGGGGGCATTGCCATGCCCTTTTTAGGCAGCCCCCACCCCAATGACAATAAAAACAATTATCCCTGGTTTCTAGTGGGCTTTCTGGCCCCCAGGGGGCAGATTGGGAGCTACTTCCCCTGTCTGCCCCCTGGGGAGGCAGAGAGACTGACCTTCCTCTGGGGTGTGGGAGCATTTCCATGCCCTTTTTGGGCAGCCCCCACCCCAATGTCAATAAGAAAAATCCCTGGTTTCTGGTGGGCTGTCTGCCCTCGGGGGGGGGGGCAAAAAGACAGAAATTTCTCGGGGGGGGGGGGACATTACCATGCCCTTTTTGGGCAGCCCCCACCCCATCACCAATAAAAAAAAATCCCTGGTTTTTAGTGGGCTTTCAGACCCCCAAGGGGGAAGAAACACTGTTGTGCCCAAACAAATATGGGTGGATCCCTGCTTGCGGATCTCCCTCCTGAGGTGATTCCCAAGTAGGGACCCATTACAGAATGGTATCATCCAAATGGGGAGATTCTCCCCTTTCCAACGATACCTCGTTGCTGTCTGCAGCAGAGGGATTTAGTGCCCCTGTTCTCATGACGGAATGGTTCATTCACGAGCACAGGAGCACTGGTGCTCATGACAGAACCATTCCCTCATGAGCACCAAAGGGGTTATTGTCAGGCTACTATATCCATAGTTTATGTTGAAAACTATATGATAACTAAGTGGTCAGTAAGGTATAAACTAATGTTAGTTACATTACCAAAATAACTATAACCATAACAATATGATGTGTCCATCCCTGCTTTCTACAGCTACGTCCAACATGGCCTGCCCGTACTTTTTACGGTTGCAGCTGCATCACAGGGCACATGCATCACTGGCAGAGAGGCTGCTAACACTTGAGATATCCTCATTATCCTGAGGGGCATCTCCAACACCACTTGCTAGGTATGTATTTTGTAGCACTTAAGCTGCAGATGGGATCTGCCTTAGGCCCCTGGCAAAGTCACCACTAAAGTGTCCCATTTCCACCTGCTGGGCAACTGTTCTTCTTGATAGGATGGTATCGGTTAGGCCATCCATTCTAGCTGCAGTGCTCTGATCTCGATTCCTTTGATAGGCACAGTCAGCCCCCATACTCAGACCTAATTCGTCTATGGCGGAAGAAAGGCTGACCACATTGGTGTTCAAGGTTATCAATTATGGGGCAGATTTACAAGCCAATTGTGTAATTTTTGCGCTGCAATTGCGTCACTTTTTGGGACTCAGCAGCAGCGTAAAAATGTGGCCCTCTTACAACATGACGCATCTAGGGAGATGCGTCATGATGTAAAGGCCTGGGTTACATTATACCTGTGTCAGGTTTAATGTATGCAGGGTGGGCGTTCCAAAGTAGAAAAGCCTCGTAGAAGTGACGCAGGCGTAAGGAGTGACACAGCACAATGAGGATAGGCCTCCCCCTGCATTGCTGGAGTTGCGTCGTGCTTGCGACGCTACTCCAGCAATGCATGACTTTTGCGTCAACAGATGCATCAGAATTTCTGATGCATCTGTCAATCCTTGCACCATGGTGCACCGTATTGTAAAAACAGCGCATCCATAGTGGTGCAAGGTTTCTCAGGGTGGCCCAGGGAAAGTGACGCATCTTTACAGATGAGTCACTTTCTTGTAAATCTGCCCCTATGTGTTTAAATCCAAATGAAATGCATTGCTGCATGTTCTGCATCTTCCTGTTCATGAGTTTCATTTGCTTGTGTTGCAGATGCTAAATTTGGATCATCGACGCCTCAAGGCCTCCAAACAGCTGTGCTTTGGCTTCATGATCTACAGCATGATGTGCTTCACAGTGCGGACCGCGCTCATGCCCTAGAACACGCTGATGTTTTTGCCTCACACATGGGTTCTAGATGGGACTGGTTGGAAGAGTTAATTTGTCATCCTCCGTTAATGCTGCCTGCGGTGACAATGAGGCAGTGTTTCATTGGGCTGTAGTTGTACTTGAGTGACTGGCAATGGACACAGGTTCCTCAGCTGCCATGTTTGGGTCCTCCACTCACTCCACATTGGTGCCATCACTGCGCACCTCAGGGAGATCTGTGAGACACAATTAAAATCTGTATTCATGTGATTCCTGTGCTGACATTTTGACTACATGTCGCATACTGCACTAAAACAGTACTTACTTCACTAACTTGAAGAACAACCATCTGATCTATGCTACAGTTCTATGTGGAATTGGACCTGGATGTGAGCTCTGAGATGTGACAGTAGTAAATAATTCACGCTTCCTTTGTGAGGTTCCAGGTGCTGAGAACCATGGTCTCCAGTGCAGTGGATGGGTGTATATTTGGGGGGGCTACCTCTTATGCCCAGGATTCCAACAGTCTTGTTGCCATATTTTCTTGACCTGAGGTCATACCAACTCTTATCATCTCATTTATGGGATGGTGGGTGACTCCATAGGCATTTATTTTTTGTTGCATTTCATGCCAGATCTTTTTCTTTTCAGAGTCTAAGGGCTCCATTATGATGTCGGGCGGATCGCCACCGCCATGGTGGCGGTGGCGATCTGCCCGACAGAAATGCCCGCCCGCCACCCATTTCCCCCCGCCACATTACAATGGCGGGGGGACCGCAGCGGGGTGAAACACCGCCCACCACTTTTCCGCCCCGGTCGCCTTGCGGCCGGGGCGGAAAATGAGTAACATGCAGGCGGTGTCTGTCAGACACCGCCCGCAATATTGCTATGGGCATAATTCAATACCTTTCCGTGGCGGCAATGCCACCACGGAAAGGCATGCGGTGTTCACTCTGGGGGGCCCATGTGGGCCCCCAGAGTGACGGCCATAGGGGGGTGGCACACGAGGGTACCTGTGGTACCCCCCTTCATTTGCATATACAAAGCGGCAGGCACCGCGCGGTGCCTGCCGCTTTGTATATGCAAATGCTAAAATGCATTTTTAGCATTGTGGCCAGCGGTGCAGAGTGCACCGCCCGCCACAATGCTAAAAATGAAGGATGTACCCGCCACTGTGGCAGGCGCATCCTAATGCCAATATCGGAACCCCCGCCCTTTAGGCGGGCGGTCCCGATCTCCGTTAGGGTGGCGGGCGGACTTATTCCGCCCGCCATCCTAATGGACCCCTAAGACTGTAACGAATGCCTTTCCAAACAGTACCTCATGGCTCTCACAACCTCTTCAGTCAGGACCTCCAACTCTGTTTCTGAGAATTGCAATTTTCGTTTTCTGCCTCCTACATCCTTTTCTCCTCTTCGGCTGGCCATTGGTGCAGATGGGCTTGGGATAGCTGTGATGGAAATGCAGCTGCACTCCACTTCTGCTCTGCATCCATTCAGGCTGGTCTTCAGACAGATACTTTGAGGTACTTCCTGGTTCAGAGGTGATGTCCCATGACCAGGAAGAGTTTTTCCCCATTTGCTGTCGTGTTTGCAATTTTCAACTTGAGTCGCAAGCGATTTCCAAAATTGCCATGCGACTTAGTAGTGACTGGAAATTTGGGGCCTCTAATTGCACATACATAGAGAATTGTGATTTCCTAATTGCTATTCGCAGTGATTTGCAATTAGGAAATCACAATTCGTAATTTTTGTACATCTAGCCCTTTGTTCTGAAATGAATGGTCGGGTTTGAAGCTTTTTGCATAAAATAAGTTGATTCTTTTCCAGTCAGATATCAAGAGACACAGGACTAGATAGACAAGTATTAGGAATACTGATTCCCTAATTGTGATTCTTTTCGAATTGCTGTTAGGAAATCGGCATTCCTGGGGTATGAAACTCACTGAGTTTCATTTAGGGATTACTTGTGGGCCGCAAATCGGCCTACCTCATGAATATTAATAAGGTAGGTCGTAGTTTGCGACCCATTAGAAATCACAGCCATAACATCTTTAAAGGAAAATGGAATGCATTTTAAAAGAGAAACTGAAACCATGAAGTTTGGGGCTACTATCTGCTCTTAAAAAATATTTTATTTACATTATGTTAATGATATTCTCAAAGGGGAAGGGGTCCCCTGGGGAGCCCTTCCTCTTTGAGAATTGGTTGCCACCAGTTTTAAACTTGTGGCAAAGTATTACTGTTTTGCTACTGGAATTCAGTCGCAAAACAGTAATAGATACCATCACGATTCGATCTATGAAAGGAACGCCGTAAAAACACCCGTTTGAAATACTGAATTGCAAATGCAAAATGTGATTTGGTTACAAGTCACAGAATCGCATTTTGCATTTTGGCAATTTGGGAATTGGGGTGGGGATGGTGTGGAGAAGTTTAATGTAATATAAGGTTAGGTAGGTTAGGTAGGTTAATATAGAGTTAAGTTAAGGTAGTGTAGTTTAGTTAGCGTAGGTTAGTGTAGTCATTGTTTAGACAGGGTAAGTTAGTTAGTGCAGTGTAGGTTGTTTTAGATGTGTATTTTTCATTTTACTTACATTAATTAATTTTTCTACTTTCATGACTGCTTAATGAATTTCTGTGTAGGAGTTGCCTTATATGCTTAGGTTGGTTTAAACCCAAGCAGTAGGTTTTCTCTGCAGTGTTTGTAGATATGTGTAACTTTGTGAGACACCTATGGACAAGATTTAGTCATTTTTCAATGGAGTCACTATAGGACTCTTCAACCATGTTTGGGCACTGTAAGAGTCCCTCTGTTTGTGAATAGACACCTAGCCCATCACAAGTAGCCACCTACTGTTGCACTGTGTGCATAAGGTATGCTACATGTATTGTAGGGATGTATTCTTCAACCCACAGTGAAAAGTCATGGATGTGTTGGTACACACACTGATGTCAGCCACTTGCACACTCACCCTAGCACCATTTGAATGCAACAGTGTTATTTGCTGGCTAGTATCTATGGAAGTGGCCCCCGCCTGCCCGGAAATTTCCATCACCGTTCCCATTGACTACTTGCTATTTGTGGCACTTCCTGCTTGAGAACTTGGGAACTACGTGCTAGTTTCAATGCACATAGGGTTCACCTAACCTATTCCCATTGGTATATGTCAATTGGCCCATGGGTCTGCGACGTTGTTACTGAAATTTGATATGTATGTATATGTTTATGATGATATCATGTGTGGTTACACTCACACTCAATGCATGTGAGGGTACTTAGGGGGAGAATTACCACACCATTCATCATTTGATAAATATTGAGTGCTTGCTGTTCCTGCTTACTGACATCCAAAGTGTAGCACTAAATTTCTGAATCCTTCAGTGACAAAGATATGATGCTATACAGGTGGAGTGTGGCCATTAATTGTGGCAATTTCTTATTGGATGCCTTATGATGGAACTCATATGTAAACTTCTGTTTGAGCTTTGAGGCTGATATAGGTGCACTATGGCTTTGCCATGACAGCAGAGGAAGGTATATGTGAATGTGTGAGCATGTCTTAGCGGCTCACATATTTCACAGGCCCAATTAGTACAGCTCTGCTATTGTGTGATTAGCTGGCCTATTTCGCTGTGTGGCACGCAAGATACTAATGCTTATTGTCACACCATGACGTTCAATAGTTGTGAGGGATTGCCCACATATTGTCATGCAAGCGGAAGTACATGATGCTTGCATTTGTCAGACCTGTGCATGTGATAGGGACAGTAGGCATGTTTTAAATCGTATTAATTTGTGGATGGATGAAGAGTTAGTGCTCACAAAATATCAAGCAGGGTTTAGAGCCAAAATATTTGACCAGGTACTAAGATTTTGTTGTTTGTGCTGGAAATATATTACTTTGAGAAAGGGTCATCTGTATGTAGCATTCGTCAACCTTCGGGCGGCGTTTGATTTAATCCCCCGAGAACTGTTATAGGAGATTCTTAAACGTCAGGGACTATCAGCTGATTTATTGAGGCTGATCACAAAATTACACGAGAACAACTATGCAAAAGTTTGGTGGGGCCCAAATGGGGAGTTATCCCAACCAATACCAATAAAGAGGGCAGTCCGCCAAGGATGTGTGTTGGCTCCGACACTTTTATCCCTGTTTGTCAACGACATCCCGTTTTGTATGGAGGACTGTAACAATGATTCTCCAAAATTGGGGGGCGAAAGTATTTCGTCCCTTCTTTTTGCGGATGATACTATTCTTATTTCCCTAACACCCGGGGCCTACAGAACTTATTGAACAGGTTAAATGTTAAATGTCGTGTACTTGTAAAGCGCACAGCTGCCCCAGCAAAGGGGCGTCCCGGCGCTGTATACCGCTGGGGAACCCATCCTGGCTTTCACTGTGAGATGGTCCCTCCTGGGCATCTCCAAGGTGAAGACAAGCATCCCCGGCGCTGATGGGGCCGTTAGTAGAGATTAAGCAAGCTATTGCCCAGAGTTGCTGAGTGGGACCCATGGTTGGAGTAGGCACAGAAGCGAGAATTATCGAGTCCGCTGACCATGGCCCAAGACCCTGCCGCGTCGGGAATCGAACCCAGGTCCCGGGCCGACCTCTGCTTCCTGGTCTGCCGCCTCTAACCAGTGAGCCACACCACTCCACTATATTGCACTATACTCCAGGTATACTCCAGGTATACTGCAGCACAAAGGGTCTAGAGATTAATACAAAGAAAACTAAATACATGGCCCTAAACGTCCACAAACATTTTAAGGGAAACTTGACATTAAATGGACACAAACTGGAATGTGTCCAGAATTTTACCTATCTGGGTGTTTCCCTGGATTCAAAACTAACATGGAGAAGCCAGATTGAAAAAAGCTAAATAGTGTTTAAACAAAACTCATTACCTATAATGAAAAGACATGGTAATGGCCTGAATAAAGCAATCACCCCGGCATTGGAGATTTTTAAATTTAAAGTACAATCAGCGGTACTATACGGGGCAGAATTATGGGGACCCATGTGCAAAAACTCCTTTGAAACTGGAGAAGACAAGTTTTACAGGGCTTTGTTAAAACTACCAGTCAGCACCCCGTTGATTCTCCTTCTTTTAGACCTGAATATGAAACGCATAGACCACCTTGCTGTTTTGAGACCGTTGATGCTCTGGGTCAGATTATGGACGACCCCAGAGCTGAAAGACTATAAAAAAGGTCTAAAGGAGGCTATGGATCTAGATTGCTGTTATAAAATCCATTGGCTCAAACACGTAAGATCCTGGCTGGTAAAATTAGGTCTATCACACTTTTGGAATGAACCAGTATTACTGAATTTGTCCTCAAAGAAAATTCTAAAGTTATCTTTCTGGTCATATGTGAGTCATGAGGTAGTGAACCTAAATATTCATGGGTCTCTGACAAATCATTTTTTATTGTTCAAAGATTCAGCATCTTTTGAATATTTCTTAGATGAGATTCACCCCCGTTAGCCAAGACCCTCTACATGAAATTCAGACATGATACCCTTGGGACAAATGTTTGTGAACTGAGGTGGTCTAATAGTAGTAGTTTTTTTTGTCCAACTTATGCAGCACCAAGAAAAAGGTGGATTGTGCCCCTTTGTCAGAACATAGGTTCCAGATCCCATAAAGAGGCTGGAATAATCCTAAAAACTGACGCTACTCAGGTTATAGTTTTTGGTATCAGTAGATTCCTCCTGGCTTTTAACTTTATAAGAATGAAATTGGGTCTGAAACTTTGAAACTACAGAATCTATCTCTAAGTACAATCTTCTTAGTCATACTGTTGCACATCAGGCAGAATATTTAAATATCAATATATGTCTCATTAATTGTGTTATTGTTGGACACGCAGATCTTAATCATAGTTTTACATGCATGCCTTTTTAGCTTTTTAGCTTTTTGAATTATTTGAATATTTTAACATGATTTTTTTGTTTCATCCGTAATTGTTGTCCAGGATTTAAATGAACTTCATACAAATCATAATATTATATGTTATGTGACCTTGTGACTTATTTAATGTATATTGGGCAATTGTAAAGTAATTATAATGTATTTTATGTATCTTTTATGGCACTTTATGTACCAAAATAAAGATTTAGACAAGATAGGGACAGTAGCACAATTATCACAAGATGCTGAGATTTTGTATAATCACACCCATCCATGGTCTAGTTCAACCTATCTGCAACAGACATACAACACACTGGTTTTTGTAAGTGATTTTATTTACAAGTGTTGCAAGGAGCAAGTGGCAGTCCTTACAGCAACAACCCCAACATTGTGTGCAAGCCATAGGATGTCCTGGCAACGAATGTCTGACAAAATATCGAACGCCAAAATATCTACATGCAAAAATATCGCAACAAAAATATCGATGTCAACAATATTGACATCATATCTCCAAAAAGGTAAGTACAAAAATATCAACAAAAAAAATACAGAATGTCAAAAATATTGTAATTAAAAAATATCGTTTTTTTAAAATAAAAAATAGGTAAAATAAATTAAATAATACTAATAAATGTAATAAACACAGTTAAAAATATGTTTTAATATTTAAAATTAATAATTAATATATATAATTTAATAAAAAATTAATTAAACATATACATATAAAACATAATATATACTTACTTAATAACTTTTTATAATTATTTTAATAACATAAAAAATACAAATATTAAAAATTACAAATACATCAAAAAACCTAAAATAATAATATAAAGAAAAATTACATAAAAATGTAAAACAAATTAAAAAAAGTAAGGAGAATGTTGGATAGCGTAAGGATAAAAATTACTATTCCCACTCCAGAGTGTGCAACAGGAGGGAAAGCGTTGGATAGCGTAGGGCTAAAAATTACTATTCCAACTCCAGAGAGTGCAAAAGTAGGGAAAGCGTTGGATAGCATAGGGGTAAAAATTACTATTCCCACTTCAGCGAGTGCAACAGTAGGGAAAGCCTTGGATAGCGTAGGGGTAAACATTACTATTCCAACTCTACAGAGTGCAAATGTAGGGAAAGCGTTGGATAGCGTAGGGGTAAAAATTACTATTCCCACTCCAGAGAGTGCAACAGTGGGGAAAGAGTTGGATAGCGTAGGGGTAAACATTACCATTCCAACTCCAAAGAGTGTAACAGTAGGGAAAGCGTTGGATAGCGTTGGGGTAAACATTACTATTCCAACTCCAGAGTGCAACAGTAGGGAAAGTGTTGGATAGCGTAGGGGTAAAAATTTGTATTCCAAATCCAGAGAGTGCAACAGTAGGAAAAGCGTTGGATAGCGTAGGGGTAAAAATTACTATTCCCACTCCAGAGAGTGCAACAGTAGGGAAAACATTGGATAGCGTAGGCGTATAAATTAAAATTTCCACGCCAGAGAGTGCAACAGTAGGGAAAGCGTTGGAAAGGGTAGGGGTACAAATTACTATTCCCACTCCAGAAAGTGCAACAGTAGGGAAAGCGTTGGATAGCGTAGGGGTAAAAATTCCTGTTCCCTCTCCAGAGAGTGCAACAGTAGGGAAAGCGCTGGATAGCGTAGGGGTAAAAATTACTATTCCCACTCCAGAGTGTGCAACACTAGGGAAAGCGTTGGATAGCGTAGGGGTAAAAATTACTATTCCCACTCCAGAGTGTGCAACAGTAGGGAAAGCGTTGGATAGTGTAGGGGTAAGAATTACTATTCCCACTCCAGAGAGTGCAACAGTAGGGAAAGTGTTGGATAGCGTAGAAGTTAAAATATAGCAAACTTATAAATAAATTAATATTTAAAAATAGATTAAAAATACTTGATAAATAAATGTAAAATATTTACAAATACAATACATAATTATTAAAAACATAATTACCAAATAATAAAGTAACAATAAATTAATATTAAATACAAATTAATAAAAATTAATTACCAATTAATAATTAATTAACAATAATATAATTAACAAAACATTTAATGAAAATACATTATTACTTAATTACATTTAAATTACTTCCCACCCTATTCCCCTATAAAACAATAACCCGCTACAGAACATAATTATCAATTAATCAATGAATTAAAATTAATTACTAAATATTAGAATCTAATTACCAATTAATTAAAATTAATTTATGATTCCTAAAAATTAAAAATAAATGTAATATAATTAAATTACTTCCCACCCTATTCCCCTCTAAACCCACAACCCGCTATGGTACTAAAATACAAAATTTAATAAAATTACATTTAAAAAAAACAAAAAACATTAAATACCTAATTAAGTAACAATAAATTAATATTAAATACCAATTAATAAAAATTAATTACCAATTATAATTAATTAACAATAATATAATTAACAAAAGAATTAATGAAAATTAATTATTACTTAATTACATCTAAATTACTTCCCACCCTATTCCCCTTTAAAACAATACTTAATTATCAATTAATTAATTAATTAAAATTAATTACCAAATAATAAAATGTAATTACCAATTAATTAAAATTAATTTATAATTCCTAAAAATAAAAAATAAATTTAATATAATCAAATTACTTCCCACCCAATTCCCCCATAAACCCACAACCCTGTATGCACTGAGCTCCTGAGGCGGAAAGCCGGGAGCGAGACTCGTTGTTTAAAATTGTATTTTAATATTTGTACAGATAGACACTTAATACTTGCTCCACCACCTACCTACTTTGCTCCCACTCAGCACTGGTTGCGCAGCGGATTTAGCGCTGTCGCGGCCACCCCCAAGCAAAACTTCTCTCGCCATCATCCCGGCGAGCCCGGAGGCCATGCCCCTTTTCCAGAGGCCACGCCCCCCGGCCGCCGCCCTACTTAAAGGCACTGATTGCTAGCGCCTGACCTGTATGCACTGAGCTCCTGAGGCGGAAAGCCGGGAGCGAGACTCGTTGTTTTAAAATTGTATTTTAACATTTGTACAGATAGTCACTTAATACTTGCTCCACTACCTACCTACTTTGCTCCCACTCAGCACTGGTTGCGCAGCAGATTTAGCGCCGCCGCGGCCCCCCCAAGCAAAACTTCTCTCGCCGTCATCCTGGCGAGCCCGGAGAACACGCCCCTTTTCCAGAGGCCACGCCCCCCGGCCGCCGCCCTACTTAAAGGCACTGATTGCTAGCGCCTGACCTGTATGCACTGTGTTCCTGAGGCGGAAACCCGGGAGCGAGACTCGTTGTTTTAAAATTGTATTTTAATATTTGTACAGATAGTCACTTAATACTTGCTCCACCACCTACCTACTTTGCTCCCACTCAGCACTGGTTGCGCAGCGGATTTAGCGCTGCCACGGCCCCCCCAAGCAAAACTTCTCTCGCCGTCATCCCGGCGAGCCCGGAGGCCACGCCCCTTTTCCAGAGGCCACGCCCCCGGCCGCCGCCCTACTTAAAGGCACTGATTGGTAGCGCCTGACCTGTATGCACTGAGCTCCTGAGGCGGAAAGCCGAGAGCGAGACTCGTTGTTTTAATATTGTATTTTAATATTTGTACAGATAGTCACTTAATACTTGCTCCACCACCTACCTACTTTGCTCCCACTCAGCACTGGTTGCGCAGCGGATTTAGCGCAGCCGCGGCCCCCCCAAGCAAAACTTTTCTCGCCGTCATCCCGGTGATCCTGGAGGCCACGCCCCTTTTCCAGGGGCCACCCCCCGGCCGCCGCCCTATCTTTCCATAAACCATGTGCATCTACCGGACGCGCAGCGGACGAGTGCAGCGGGCGCACCGCCTGCGCGCCGAAGGCACGCCAAAGGTAAGCCCGTCTGCGCCCGTCCGCGTCAGACCGGGTCCAGGGGCCCCCCATCATGGCCAGACCATTCCATATTCATCTGTTCAGTTGGTCAACCTCCAAGGCCCGTGGCCTTTGGACAATGCTGTGACTGCACAAATCGATAGCTTGGGCTTGGCTGCCCGCGCTCCTTTTTTCGTCCACCCCCCTCACCCTCTCCCTCTACTATCGTTCCCTGCCCAGACCTACCGACCCCTCAGGCCCCCTCTACCTTATCCGCCTACTACCTCAACACCAGGTCGGCAGTTAAACACTGCCACAAACTCTTCATCTTTATTGGACCTGCATAAACCTGATCTCCTATTTCTCACAGAGACTTGGTTCTGCAACAACTCCCTTCCCTCTTTACTAGCCGCACTTCCCGACTAATATTATGCCTTACGTGCTGACGGACCGTCCAGCAAATCGGGTGGCGGTGTCGCCCTGATTGCCCGTAAAGAAATTTCCTTTCAACCTTTAGCTTTCCCTTCCATCGCCTCAGCAGACTTCCTAGTGGTTCGGTCACTGTCCTTCAGCACTCCGCTCACCTGTCTTCTTATGTACCGCCCCCCCACCCTCTCATCCCTTTCTTCCTAGTTTCCAAGACCTGGTGGCCACCCTAAAAGTTAACAACTCCTCCATCTTGGTGCTAGGAGACTTCAACTTCTGGCCCTCAGACCCGGCTGAGTGTTCCACATCCAAAGAATTCTCGGAGACCCTTCATTCCCTCAACTTCGTCCCTCACGTTCATTCCCCCACCCATATTCAGGGACACATCCTTGACCAGATTTGGACACTTAGCTGTCCTTTAACCTCTCTGTCCATCTCCCCTTGCACTTGGTCCGATCACTTCCTGATCTCATTTTCCCTACTCATTAGCCCAGCCGTTAAGCCCTCTCTTCCTAAAAATATCTGGGCATGCTCCTGGAAGCATGCAGATGTGGCCTCTCTGTCCGCCACACTCTCCGCATCCAGCCTGGCTCTCCACGGACTGTTGTCTTCCGCACAAGCCGACTCCCTTAACTCTTGGATTCGATCTGGCTGCGACTCAGTTGCCCCCCTCAGGCGGGTGTCTTCCAGGCGCACCAACAATGCTAACCGTTGGTTTAATGAGGAACTGAAGGCTATCAAGCTCAGTGTCTGCCGTGCGGAACGGACCTGGAGGCGAGACTATTGCCCGAACTTTAAAACTCAGTATATCTCCCTTCTGGCCTTTTACAAAAAATCAATCTTGGTGACCAAGAATGCATATTTTTCCGCCAAAATCCTAACTGCCGAAAATCAGCCCAGAGAAATCTTCTCCATCGTGCACGATCTTGCCTACTCTGACCGTGTTACCCTTAAGCCTGCTCCTTCCCAGTACTTATGCGATTCCCTTAACTCCTTTTTCCTAGACAAAATTTCTAATATTAAAGCAAACACCCCCCCTCTCCCTCCTTTGTTGACCCCCAGTGCCCGCCAGTCTTAGCTCGCCTTGACTCCACCCCCCCTCTTACAGAAGAATCCTTCCTCTCTCTCCTGCCTATGGTCAAATCAGGCTCCCCTCTCGACCCTTCCACCGCTCACATTTTGAAACAGATCTTTACTGCCTGTGTGCTGCCCCCTCTTAATTTTCTCAATAGTTCACTATCACAGGGAGTTGTCATTCCATCTCTCAAATCGGCCGTCATCCTTCCCATTCTCAAAAAACCTGGGGCTGACCTATCCGTTCTTGTCAACTACCGCCCCATCTCCCTACTGCCCTTTCTGGGGAAGGTACTAGAGCGCCATGTGACCAGAGCGCTTGGTTCCTTTGTGGAGGAGAACAGGGTACTAGCCCCCCGTCAGGCTGGGTTTCGCCCCGCACACTCCACGGAGTCCGTCGTGCTATCGGTCCTTGACAACCTCAGAGAGGGTATGGACACCAACCATCCCCAGACCTTGGTCCTCCTCGATCTCTCCGCCGCCTGCGACACGGTTGACCACTCCATCTTAATGTCCCGTGTCAGGGCGGCGGGGATCGGAGGCTCGGCCCTGGTCTGGCTATCCTCCTTCCTGAGTGACCGCACCCAGGCAGTGCGCCTGGGCGACTTTTCGGCGGACTTCCGTGCAGTTCAATGCGGGGTCCCCCAGGGCTCCTCCCTCTCCCCTCTTTTATTTAATTTGTACATCGCCCCCCTTATCTTTGCCCTCCAGCAGATGGAGGTCTCTGTTTACAACTACGCAGATGATCTCCAGCTCATTTTTTCTTTATCCACATCCCCCGACTCTATTTCCAACTTTCAGTCGATGATGCTTTTTATCCAGGACTGGATGAATTTCAACCACCTGAAGTTAAACCCCGACAAAACAGAGCTGGTTTTGACAGGTGGTTGCTCCAGTCACTGGACCCCCCTCTTCTGGCCCCCTTCCTGTGCCCCTCCCCCGCCCCCTCTTCATCTGTGAAAACTCTCGGTTTAAAACTGAACAACCAACTTACCCTTCACTCCCAAGTCAGCTCTGTCGTATCTTCATCCTTTCTTTCACTCCGCACCATTCACAAAGTTTCTCTTTTTTTTTCCTTCCATGCTCTTAAGCTCATAGTCCTGGCGATGGTAACCTCTCGCCTGGACTATGGCAATGCCCTTTACTGCGGCATGCCCGCCTACAGCATGCGACGACTCCAGCTGGTTCAAAACCAGGCTGCCCGCCTGGTTTTTAACTTGGCCAAATCTCATCATGTCACTCCCCTCCTTAAGTCCCTACACTGGCTGGAGAACGAGCCCAGTTTAAGTTGGGCTGCATCACCTTTCAGACTCGTGCCGGCACAGCCCCGCCTTTATTTCTTCAGAACTCAAACCCTACGCCCCTGTTAGAGAGCTTCGCTCATCCGCCCAACAACTGCTCACAGTTCCTCGCTTTAAACGCAAAAAGTGGGGTGGCACGAAATTTACTACACTTGCCCCTGCTTTCTGGAACTCTCTTCCCCTTCATCTCAGGTCCTGCACCCAATACACTCTCTTCCGCAAGGCGTTAAAAACCTTCCTCTTTTCCCAAGCCTTCTCTCCTTAAACTTCCTTTCACCACCATCCTCCGTTTTTTTGCCCTCCTGTGCTCAGTACTCCACAGCGCCAAGAAACCGCCAGGTGTATGCGCGCTCTATAAATATTTTTAAACTCAAACTCTACGGTACTAAAATACAACATTTACTAAAATTACATGAAAAAAAAACAAAAACATATTAAATACCTAATAATATACATAAAAATAGATATTAGTAACATCGATATTACTAAAATCGATATTTACAAAAGTCGATATTACTTACCTTTGAAATTCTTTACCTTCAATATTTAAACATCGATATTATTTTATATCGATATTTAAAAATCGATATTTTGTCTGCATACCCCTGGCAGCATCCCTGGGGGATACATGTCAAGTGACATGTTGAAGAGAGAAGTGTTCCTTTGGAGGAGGATTCCAAATTGCCATTAGAGAAGAAAGGGCACATCGGCAGTCCAAATATGTGTAAGATCAACGGGTGGAAAAGAAAATAGGGGACAGTTCCAGGTAACAAGTGCATGGACATGATCATGAACACAGGTCCAAAGAAGAACTGACCAAGAGGTAAAGACAAATATAATAGGCCAGCTCTCCTTTGGAGAGTGTTGAAGTCCCCATCTTTGTCCTCTGATGTGTGTGGTGCCTCCTCTCAGGGTGTTGGTGTTGGTGCATGAGATATCTGAGGCACACACACATCAGGGGCAGAAGTTGGGTCTCTCCTGGCCGCAGTATCATTGTTCTGTGCCAACAAGGAAGGCTGCAGGGGGCAGAAGAGAGACTGCTAGCTTGTCAGCACAGCAACAGCATCACAGTGGTAGGCAGCCATTGTTGCAATGTAGGAGTCCTGCTTCCGCTCCATAGATTCTAGGATGGTGAGGATTGCCCAAAGCTGGTTGGCAGCCTCACTAGTGCCACTTTAGCATGGCAGTTGTTCATGCCTCTGCCTCATGACACCAGCAATGTCAGCCAGGGACTAATCTAATCCATGAAGCCGAATGTAGGCGACTCTTATTGCCTCTGATGTGTCCATACTGGAACTGAGGCACCTATGGACTCCCTCTAGGGTGCCCGCCATGGTCTCCATCCCTGCCCACACATCATCTACCAGCTGCCACTGAACTACTACCACTTCCTGATGGAAGACAAGTTGGGGGTCCTCAGAGTCCATGCCTGTGCTTGAGCTAACCAATGGAGCATGTCTGGGGATAGGAGTATCATCTTGAGAGACGGTCCACTGTTGGCCAGGATTTCCCACAGGGTTTCTTGGTCCAGGGTCGGCAGGCTGACATCCTCAGGAGGTACCTCATCCACCTCAGGCAACTGACCAGGAGGCGATGATTCTCTCTCTGCAATTAATTAGAAATATTATAATTGTGATCTATGTTAGATGTCAACATGTGTTATCTGGCAGACAATGAGTTATTCTCATTCCTTTTCAGATCACCATTGATATGCAGTACATATGTTACTCATATGTATTAAGGACAAGTTGCACTGTAGTTGCCTTTCAGATGGCAGTATCTCTGCATTGCTCAAACGACCACTGTGTAACAGGGTTGACATTAGTGACGCACATTGCAATACAGCTATACAGCTCACTGGCCTACCATGTCTGTGTCTTTACATTGAGGTAAGGTCCATATCTGCCGTGGTGATTACCTTACTTTTTGATGATGGCTACACTGATTGTGGTTGCACGTGTTTACATTACAACTGTACACATTGCACCAAGTCCCCAGGGTGCATGCATTCCCTGTGGCCACTACACAGGCCACAGTTCCTGGGAAGGTGATGTTGGCTTGATCATGTATTTGATTTGATCCTGCAGTCTGCTTTTCACACTGTACACCACAACAGTTTTCCTTGTTGTATTGTCTTGTACGCACATTATGCATACATGTGGCCAAGGGTTCATTTTTCACACCCATCCACACACCTCTACACAGCTAACAGCCTGGCTACACTGCAGGAATGTGTAAGGGCATGTACTAACCATGGGTTTTTTATTTGTATATATTCATGTGATGTCATTGCACACACAGATGGCTAGTAATTCAGCACCCACCTTGAGGGAATGGGCCCAGTCAAACTAGGTACATTGCTAGCACTGACACTCATCCCATTTCATCATTGCCAGACTTGGTTATCTGCAGCGTATCACAAATCGTTGGACTCAGGCCTGCTCACTTCTATGTGTACACGACTCCTATGGCAATCCTCATTTAGGGCCAGTAACTCGACTTATTGTCACACACTAATGGAACCCAGATCACATATTGATTTGCATGTGACTCCAACACCAAAAATATGCATGGCGATATTCAATTAACTGACATGGCTGCATGTATTTGAGGGTTATGCTTAAAGCTGTACCCCACATGCTAGTGGTACTGAAATTGGTGGCATGTACCTAAATAGGCTTGTCATATTATTAGGCCCATACACCTCACCCTCCAACCATCCATGAATCCTGCCCTTTGAAGGTGGTAATCTAGTGAATCCCAAGACTTCAGACATCCCTGTTTCACATCTTTCCTCCTTTAGTATATGTGGCAAGGTAAGAATTTCTTTTTTCAGACTCTCTCCTGCCACATGCTATATCTGCACCCAGGTCCACATCAGAAGTAGGATGTAGTACACCAATGTTCTCTTCTTGGTCATCCTCTCCCAGCTGCGATACTCATGTGACACGGTCACACACAGCAGTGCATGTGTATTGATCAAGCTACCCTGAGGTGCACACATCAGTTCCCACCTTCTTGGAATACAATGTCTCCCCATTTAGACAAAGTGGCAGCTCAACGTGCATAGCCACACCTACGTTGCACTGCACTACCAGGGGCCCACAGGGTTGTCACGCCATGTTTTCTTTCAACACAGATGGTCCTCTGGTGTGCATCACTTGCATTCACCCCCACCCCCAGTATGAGTTAATACAGTACAGGAGTGTGGCAGGTCCGTACCATGGCAGACAACACCTGGGTGCTCTCACCCCACATGTTGGTATAGCTGCGTGCAATACAGTTACATGATAGTGACTATATACGTTGATCTTCACATGTTCCTATGTTTTGCTTCCTCACATGCCTCATACCTGAGCAAACTGTCAGGCAAGGAGCGTATCCTCTGACAAGCCCATTCTATCCCTTTGCTTGACAGTCCTGATTTGGGTGTACAGGCCCAATTATGACACTCACCTCATGGTGCAAGTTGGCCTGCATTGTCACAGTCAGGTTGGGCAGGGTTCAAGTATCCATGCATGATGTGTTGTTCTAAGCCAGGGGGATTATTTACAAGCCACATGCACAGCTGGTGCTTCACATTTCTTTGATGCTATGGAGGCGCAGAGTGCAGATACATATCTAAGAGGCCACACAAAGACACTTTGTGTGGCTTTTCATAGCTTCGTAGATATAGTGTAAGGCAACGCAGCCCAAGTTGCTGGTTGCCTTACACTGCATCAGGGGGCGTTCCATGGAGGTAGTGGTGGGTTTCCCCATGCATCACCCATGGATTTTGAGGCAATCCTAGATTTACAAGGACGTGTAAATCTTGGAATGCGTCAAAATCGTACGCCACAGACACATTTGCACCATGGTGTAAGGATGCCTCGATTGGTGCAAGACAGCAAAGCAGCACCAGCACGGTGGGAAAGGACAGGAATTTGTCATATATCTTAAATACAGTGCATTCCTGCCCTTTCCTTTTGATACAGGACAGTGCAGCAAAGTGACGTGCTACGCTGCCCTGGACCAAATACTCATAAATGAGGCCCAATGTTTTTTGCTTTGTATTGTGGGACTTGTAGTCCTGATGACTCAGGTTATGCATTCCCCTACAAGTCCCAGTTTACATAGGTGGGCCTGGGGCAGTGCTGTACATCACACATGGAAAAGCCAAACTTGGTGGAGCCGGACTGAGCTGTGCAACATGTTATTGGGCAATGTGACTTACATTTATGTGATGTTTACCTGTACATGAGGACGATTCCTACCCTTCCCCTTGCACACAGAGCCGTTGATAGCAGGGACATCGTTTGCTGCACTACACAACATGTTATGTTATGTTATGTTATTCGGAACTTGTTAAGCGCACGGTCACCCAGGGGTTTCAGGGCGCTGACTGAGACAGATGGTAAATGAAGAGACAGATGGTAACAATGCTCTAACCGTGCGCTTGTTTGAATAACCAGGTCTTCAGAGCTCCCCTAAACTCTGTCAGCTTGGTACAGTTCCGAATATTAAGGGGCAAAGAATTCCAGGTTTTTGGGGCGAGGTATGCGAAACAAGATCCGCCAAGTCGTTTCTTTTTAAATGTCGGCAACGTGAGGAGGGACAGGTGGGCAGAGCGAAGGTCTCGGGTCGGTTCGTATTTATTTATGAGTTGATTGACGAACCTGGGACTTTTTCCGTGGAGAGCCTTGAAGATTATGCAGCCTATCTTGAAGGTAATCCGTTGGGCTATAGGGGGCCAGTGAAGGGAGGCTAACAGAGGTTTGGCTGACTTCCTGCGATTGCTCTTGAATATCAATCTGGCCGCTTGATTTTGAACAATCTGCAGGCGTTTGGTAATGACGAGGGGTAGGCCCAGGTAGATGGAGTTGGAAAAGTCTAATCGCGAGAGGACCAATGCGAGTACTACCTGGATGAGAGCGGAGTGAGTCAGCCGATGGGCGATTTTCTTAATCTTTCTTAACTGAAAGCAACAGGAGGAGATCACAGTTCCGACCTGGGTCGGAACATATGCTTTTTGCCCATATTGCCCCTTGTTGCCACTTACCCTATAGGTATTGCTGGTGCTCGAAGTTAGCACGTCCTGTCCGAGGACTCTTGACACCAACTCCCCTGGGTTGACACCAGCCACCTGCTTCTCCAAGGCCTCCAGCTCCTTTTGGGGCTCAGATCCTCCTCCTCTGGTCTGAATGGCTGCCTTCATATTGTTGGCCACGTTCTCCTTGGTCCTGAGCTAATTATCATGCCAGAACTTTTTGCAGTCGGTGACTGTCTTTTAAGCTTGTCCAACACTGTTGATCTTCTCCCATGTGGACTGCCAAAAGGCCTCTTTCTTCTCCAATGGCAATGTGGAGCTGTCAAACAGCTGATGCTTGTGGTTTGTGCCCTTTGTGATCAACATGACATTCTCCACCTCCCTGAAATGGCACTTCCTCTTCCCCCTGGGAGTCTATCTAAACATCCAGGCTGATGTTGGGGCTGTTGCCCTGACTGCTGTTCCCTGCTCGCTCCTCCATGTCTGCCTTCTGTGAGGTGTATTTTTTTTCTTTCAAATGCGTAATATTTTAATATTCTTTTTTTACGATTTCCTCACTCAAAAGTGGCTCTAGGGTTATTCACGTTGATTTAGGTGCCGCAAACCGGCCTTACGACACTTTTTCTGCACATGCGTCAGTTTTCACTGTGGCAGCCCTTGTGCAAATTCATTAGTCTTTTTTAATGCAGACTCTGACTTACGCCATGGTGCACCAATCCGAAAATACGACGCATCCATGGCGTTTCAAAGTGACGTACCAAAGCGCAACTTTTTTTGACTCATCGCTGACTTGACGCAGTGATGCGTCAGTTCTTGTAAATGAGACTCATTGTTCGTAACTGTCAAACTATGTGAACTAATTGACCGCCGAGGAGTCAGAGGGGCAGATTTACAACCCCCTTGCGCCACTCTTGCATCAATTTTACCATGTTGAAAGTGACGCAAAAGTGGCGCAAGGGGCTTGTCAATCTGCCCCAGAGCTTCTATGCCTGTCTAATCCCAAGCATGGGTCTGCCAACTATTGCGTCATCCAAACATGCATAACTAACACCCTTTAAAAAACCTCCCTGAAAATCCAGCCAAAATCATATTTCCATTGTTGCTTGTTTACGTAATTAAGCGCCTTTAATTTACATGAGAATGTGACTCGTATTACCATAAAAATCCCATTGTAAGGTAATGGGGCCGTAATTAATTTCCCTCCATTTCAGTGTTGCCAGGGTTTGTTCTGAAATGTACAGATAATGCGTGGAGTGCTCCACTGCGAGTGTGTTGGCTTGACGTGGATTGATACGGTAATTGCTTCAAGAAATCGCTGCCATAATGGGATCTTCACAAGTTTAACTATGCTGTGAGTGTTAGCGGGAGACAACTTGCAAATGATTAATTAGTGGTGTTCAGCTGAAGCGATTATCAAATGTGGCCATAAAGCATTTCTACACATTTCTGGCATGGCGACTTAGCCTGCAAACGAATGTCGGTAATGACAGCCCAGTTCAAATCAAATCAAAATATCTTTATTCGGGTTCCATATATGAAAACCATAAAAGTACATAAAAACACAATAAATATTAAAAATCATTATTCATTCATTGTAGAAAAATTATTAAAACTATTACACATCATTACAGGTTCGTACGGTGCCTAATGCATAATTTTAGATATTGTGCCACAGATTTTGTCATCAAAGAATTTTCCAGGAGTTGCAGGGCTAAATAGGCAGGGCGACATCTACGGATGTTCATAACTTTTAGTAGTGGTAATATCCACCTCCTGCGTAGTTCCATATAAAATTTACAAAAAAATGTGACATGTATTGTAGACTGTGGGGACATAGAGTCACACGGACACACTGCAGTGTTATGAGTCCATACATTCTGAATGGGAAATAGAACCAAAAAATGATATATGTTAAGCCTGAAACGAGTGAGGAGTAACTTTTCATATTGCGACAAATGGTACTGTAAATAAGGTTGGATAGTTGGGACCAGCTGTATCATTAAGCATTGTTGTACTGAGGGTTTACCTATTTCACACAGCATTCGGAGTTCAGATAAATGTGACAGACAAAGTGTTTTTAGATCTTTTTTTGAAATGTCTGTTACAGCCCAGTTAATTTTTACACTTTCCTAAAAATCCCTTAGCGAGAGCTTCACTCCAGACACAGGCGAGAGCTGTCTCACGACAAGTAGGGTATACACGGGAGAAGTTTGGGGAAGACGGCGTCGTGAACAGGAGAGCCGTGCCCGGAAAGAGATGCGACGTTTGGAAGCCTTGCTGGTGAAAGATGGCGGACAATCAGGGACTAAGTTACATCTGCCTCTCTCTTGGCTCAGGAAAGAGAAAGTGACAGTGTCAGTGCGTGGCTTCCAACTAGGAAGAGTGCTTGACTAGAGCAGTGAATCAAAGCAGTGGGAAATTTACATAATTTTCATGATCTTGCCATTGGGTCAGGCTCAGTAGAATTCGGAGGCAGTAAGATTGAAGGACATGTTAATATATTCACATTGATGTAATCATTTCAAACACCACAAGTTAGATCTCCTTCAATGTTTTTGCATTTTACTTCTTAGATTGACCTGGAGATGTTTTATTCCCATGCATATTTCATGTAATTTGTTTCTCGCGATTACAATTTGCATGTTCTAGTGTTCATTAAGACAAGTTACAGAGTAACTCTCTCCCCTGCAGTGTTGTCTCTACACGTGTCCCACAGGCATCACCAGTCCAGTGACCCTAATGATAAACAGTAGTTGGGAGTATGCACCCTCCCACTGATATTACACCTATTCAGTCAGTATCAGGCTTCCTTATGCAGCGTGGCCACGCCTGCTCCGGGATAAAGGACTACGATGCCCCTCTCTCCCAGTGTGTCTGACACAGTGCCCATTGTGATAGGGGTTCTTGAATTTGAGGGGAGACGAGAGAATAGTGATAAAAGATCCATGAAGGATCAGACTGACTCCCATAGCTGCTCTGGCCCGGGCAGGGGACAAGGGTACATACCTGGGTGTCACTTGTCTCCTGAAAAAAGAAATAACAAGGTGATGGTTATAATGCTTGAAATAATCGCTGCCATTGGCGATCGTTCGGGCTGCATGCCCGACCACCTTTTTCACCTGCTATGCCACTCTGGACAGAGACCTGCATATTCAAATTAGTCTTGGTCCCCATATGAACTGACTAGGTCTCATTCCTCCAGATGGGAACACAAGCAGCCCCAGATTGCCTTTGCTCTTCTCAGGCCTTATCAGTGAAGTATAGCTTGAGCCCTGTAGAACAATGAGCATGGGATCCACAACTGGGTATATCCGTTGTACCACCCAACTTTAAGGTGAGGGACGAAAGTCTTAAATTAATCTCAGCCACCAGCGATTGCTCGGGCCGCACACCGTTCAATCTTTTTTTCACCCATTTCACCACTCGAGAAAGTGACCTGTCATATGCAAATCAGCCATGGTACTCCTCCACCCATCACTGTTTGTGTTCTTCATTGCTGAAAAATTAAGGCTGTGACATTCTTCCTGCTGACAGAAGACTGAGCCTTACCTTGCCATCCCCAATACTTGCCGGCTCCTCTAGGTAAGCTCCCAAAACTACCTCTCCATTAACTGCTTGATCTACTGCAGCCACCTATGAAGGTACCGCCTGCGGTATTGCCTACAAAGCCACAAACGTTTCGGGATTCCTGTACCACAGTCACAAGCCCTTCTTTGGCCTTACTGAAATCCAGCAGAAGAAAAGATAGCCCTCCATCATCTCTCCCACTCAAGCAGAGGAGTGAAATGTGAGATGAACTGGTAGGGGAAGGCTTACACCACAGCTGAAACCTCGTTCCCACAGCTACATTAACAAATGAATGAAATGAAAAGATAATTTATAAAGCGCGATGGCTACCCAGGGGCGCCCCAGCGCTGCAGAGGTTGGGCTAGGCGGAGTACGCTAAAATTTAAATCGATTTATGAAAAAGCCAGGTTTTAAGGAGCTTTCGGAAGGTAAGCAGTTTAGGCTCTGATCTGATTGAGAGGGGGAGAGTGTTCCAGATCTTGGCTAGGTTGTAGGAGAGCGACCAGTCTCCACACCTGGCTCTCTTGATTCGGGGCACTGTGGTGAGATAAGAAGTCCCGGATCTGAGGTGAGAATTGGGATGATAGGCATTTACAAGGGGGCGGTTGATAGCGGGGCCTGTTCCCCAGTAGGAACGATGGGCAATACACATGGCCTTGAATTCAATCCTCGATTTTACAGGGAGCCAGTGGAGATCTTTCAGTTGAGCTTTGACTGAGACTCGTCATGGGATATCGAGAAGGGTCCTGGCGGCACAGTTTTGGACAATTTGGAGTCTATTAAGCGTGGACTGTGAGGCCCGAGGTATAGGGCATTTCCGCAGTCAAGGCGAGATAGAATCAGCCCTTGGACCATGATCCGTCTTGAGTGGAAAGGGAGAAGGAGGAGGATCTTACGAAGTAGCCTCAGGAGCCCGAAGCATGTGGCAGAGAGCTTAGTTGCCTGGTAGTTAAAATTGAGTGTTCTGTCCAGCCAAATGCCGAGACTTTTGATTTGTTCTTTGGGTACGGGGGGACAGCGTAGACAAAGGGGCCAGATGGAGTCGATAGATTTGGAGATGGTATTTCCCAGGAGCATAATCTCTGTTTTCTCCCCGTTTAATTTTAAGCAGGAGGCCGTCATCCAGGCGGCGACTGCTTCCAAACATTTGTATAGGCTATGGTGGGAAATGAGAGGGGGGTCCAGTGCAATCACCAGCTGTGTGTCGTCCACATAGGTGATAATTTTCACTCCAAAGGGGCGGACGACATCAGCCAAAGGGCTAAGGTAAACGTTAAAAAGGGTGGGGCTCAGGGAGGAGCCCTGAGGCACCCCACAGTTCAGGGGTTTGCTGGAGGAGGTGAAATCTCTCTCAAATATCTGAAAAGATCGATCTGTGGGAAAGGATCTCAGCCAGGTGAGTGCCGTTCCCGAGATGCCTATCCTACTTAGACGGTGGAGAAGAATGTTGTGGTTTACAGTGTCGAAGGTGGCACTAAGGTCGAGGAGAACGATGGCCGATGACCCACCGCTGTCCAAGATCCTTCTTGCCTCCTCCGTCACTGCGACCAAGGCTGTTTCGGTTCCGTGAAGGGGCCGAAAGCCCGTCTGTGAGGAATCAAGTATGTCGTTCGATTCCAGGAAGTGTGTCAGGACTGAGTTGACATACTTCTCTAGTAGTTTGCTGAGCCAGGGTAGCAGAGAGATAGGTGTATAGTTGGAGGGGTTGTTTTGATCTAGGTTAGGTTTCTTTAATAGAGCCTTGTCCATTGCTCGCTTCCATGGAGGCGGGACGATGCCAGCGTGGAGAGAGGAGTTAAGCAGGTCCCGAATAGTGGGTGAGATCTGACTGGTGATCGGGGTGAGAGCTCGCGGAGGGGCCGGGTCAGTGGGTGATCCTGATTTGACCTGCTGCATGACACTTTCTAAATGGCTGAGATCCAAGGGCGGGATAAATGTGAGGGGGACGGGTGATACTGACGCGGAATCTGGATCTAGGGGGCAGCTGGGCGGAGGGATATTTTGAGAAAAAGAGGAATTAATGATTTCTATTTTGCGGTAGAAGAAGTCCGCAAGCTCATCACAGTGAACCTGGGTGTTGCTGTGCTCCTTTGGTGTCTCAGGTAGATGAAGGAGAGATTTTGCTATCCAATAGATCTCCTTGGGCTTAGAGGCTGCCTTATCAATCTTTTCCTAACAATATTTTGCCTGCGCTAGTTTAATGCTAGATTTGTAGCTTTTGATAGCTGCCTTGTAAGCTGTTTTTCCCATTGGTGAGTAATCGACGCGCCATTTCCTCTCAATTCTTTTACAGTTGCGTTTGGCGTCTTGGAGGTCAGCGGTGTACCACAGGGCGATCGCGTTCCCCCGCTTGGGGTGGGTACATTTAAGTGGAAGTACCAGATCTAGAGATTTGGTAATCCAGCTGTTGTAGTTCTCGTTGCCCTCTATAGGGTTGGAAGTTTTGGTGGGTTTGGTCGAATCAAGGGTCTCCAGCCATTCCGGCTGGGGAAGTTTGGACCAGTTGCGTGACTTTTGGACAGTCTTGGGTTTAGGTAAGGGGTGGTTGGGGAGGGTCCATGTGAGAGGAATAAGGAAGTGATCAGTCCAGGGGAGGGGAGAAGGGTTTCCAACTTGTAGGTTCGGGCAATTGCTGAATATAGGGTCCAGAAGATGGCCCTTTTGGTGGGTGGGCCTGAGGACTAGTTGCTGTAGTTCGAGGGCACCGAGACTAGAGGATAGTTCTCTGGCGTTTGAGTCATTAGGGTCATCAAGGTGAGTGTTCCGGTCACCCATGGTATACAAAGCCCTAGGACACCAGCAGAAAGCAAACAAGGGTCAGAGGAGATGTGCCATGAGGCTCTTGACACTCAGGAACCACGTCTGGATCCATGGTGCTCACACATCTGCATCTACTGACTTGCTGCCTCCTCCCAGCATAGAAAAGGTCTGAGTGTGCTAGAGGTAGCTCTGTGGCATTGCCCTAAAGAAAGGAGCTTCAGTGACTGTGTCCTTGCTTGTGTTGAATGACCTATAGAAAGGCTTGGGGAATTAGAAACAAGGTATACTCTCAGCCATGCTCTCTCATCTCCACATCTTTAAAATAAATACAAGCAGAACCATGGCCAATCAATGGAGGCGCATCACTATCCTGCAGTTTGAATCTCACCGCATTGACACACCATGGTGACAGCAACGAACAATAGATTGTATGAATAGAGAAGGGTGCTGAAAGAAGACCCACGTTCGTCTGAACATGTGCAGAAACCAGATGCAGACCTGAAGCTGTTGCACATCACCTGCTGCACTGGATGTAAACCTTCATGCTGCTCACAACTCCACGCACAGGCCTTGTGAGCAAAGATCCCTCATGAAAGACAGCATATTGTGTCATGGGTTCTGTACACCGTTTAACAGCTGAAGGTGTCAGGAGGATTGATGACTGACCTAAAAGTACCTCTCCCACACCACCAAGACAGACCCCATTGGCCTGACTGCAAAAAACACAGGTCCACACCCAGACACTATGGGAAAAAAGAGAAGGCATTGATCTGTCAGTCCGAACTGGTAAACCTGATACGACCATGGGTTAGGTCACTCCAGAAGATATCCCCATCACCAAAGACTCATAATGCAGGCTGTGAGAGTATCCATTGACCCACACCAGGCAGGCTATTGATGAAGAGCAACAACTTTGTGAGAGACGGTCAACTGCTCAACTGTTCCTGTTAAAGAGTATAATAATTACATCTCACTGGCAATGTTATCTGCCTGGGGTCATACAGTGATACAATCAAACACAAGGGGTTACCCTGTGTCCCTCAGAACCTGGGTATACAATGTTATAACCATAATGAGTTCTATTGGGTTTCACAATTTCTTTGCATGAAAAATAGGTCACACCTATTTTGTTTTGATTTTTTTTCCTGAGTTTTATATAGTACAAACTTGACCCAAAGGTATGACATATCAGAGTGTTTTACATGAGCACTAGTTGCGTTACACAAGGACACTTTCATTTCTGTTAGGCACAGAGAGATTAAGTGATTTGCCCATAATCACAGGATGTTGAGCATCATTGTTGTGATTTGAACCTGGTTCCCCAGATTTGAGATCGACCCTCCTAACCTTTAGGCCACATCCTCCCCCCAAAACCTATATGGCAAAATTAATGTATGTTCTCCAAGAAGCTGCATTACATTACTTAAATCAATAACACACAACAACAGTTATAATGATTTAGTATATTGAAAGTCATATATGTAAATAATACGCATACATTTTCTTTTTCATATAAGGCTGCCAAAAACACAAAATATAAATCAAATGATGTGAATTAGTGATAAAGTGACATACAGTGAAAAAATAAGTTTGACATTACACATTGTAGACAAAGACTGATCTTAACATGATTTACATGGAAAATATTACAAAAGATGTCTGTTCTCAATCATATCCGCAGTTCAACAAACATCCTATATCATTTTGGCACTTTTTGGGATTTCCGTCAATGTTTTGACCCTATGTGTATGTGCAGCTTGGGAGATATGTATATATGGATGAAAAATGCAACATGAAAAGTATTGATTTAATTTGAAAAACACTTACGACTCATGAGAAAGAATAAAGAATTCTGAAAATGATCCATTGGAAAACTGCGTTGGATAACTTTTGTTTAAACAACTTCTACCCCGTATCTAGCGTGTTCGTCTGCTGTGCTAAGGGGGCTGTCGCTGAGTTAAGCGCCGCTGCCAGTTTGATTTCCCATTACACCCCTGCAGAGGGTGATATTCCAGGAGCACGCGACAATTGCACAGATTCAGAGCAACCACTTGGAGTGTGTGTTCACACCCATTGTGTTAGTAGCTAGACATCATGGTGTGTCTTCCTCTGGACCAGAGGGATGTAGAGAGCCTAAATGCTGTGCGATTCAAGGGAAATAGATCTCCTCCAAGCCCAGATGGTGCCAACACACGGATCCACAAGTATCCGTAATCATATGTCAAAAATTCAACAAGGGGAGACCCCACTTTCCAAATATTAACACAAAGGCAGTATTAAATACAGCAACATTTATGAGAAATGCTTTCTCCCTGGTCCCCAAGTGATTTAAGGTTTCATCTAAGAGCAAAGTCTTCCAGCAGCGTGTGAATGGCAAAAGCATTTAGTGAAATAGCCATGTGATCATTAACCAATCAATGATCCAGACATCCATTTTGTTCAGGGATGACTGAAATGGTGACACCGTCCTGCAATTTCCATTGTACATGACCACCTTTATCTGTAGAGTGACTCAAACCTGATTGAAGCCAGACCATCAAAACCATGTAGAAAGTTCAAAAAACATCCTTGACACACACAGACAATGCTTACACAGCTCACAAGCAGGATTGAGGCGACAGGTCCAAAAAGCATCATCACCTGAGATGGATGTGATCCTGCTCCACTGGAGGATAGAATAATTGATTCTGAGGTGGGCCTATGGGAGACTGTCTTTGGAGGTCAATCATCATGTTCAATGTGACTTACGCAATGCTCCTTCCTTAATGCATTTTTGATTTGCTGAGCACAAACTACCAAAAGTTTCAGCAAAATAGACCAACTGCAACCTTTTGAAGCATCGTAATGCCATGTATCGCTTCAAATAATCGTGGATCCTCTTTGCATCAAAGTTCATGCCATAACTCACCATTAAGTTAAATGATGAACTCCGGTGATGACGTCTTGTTGCGGATGGCATTGTTTGCTTACTTGTCCACTGCTGTCCTGTTGATTGCTTCTGAGATGTTTAGACTCCCAATAATGTCCTGATTATTTTGTTTTGTGTTATACTTTTGGAGGTTTTGACCTTCAATTGGTTTTTTGGAGATAAGTAGTATGCATGAGCACATGCTACAGAACAACCTTCTGTCCTAGATGGCTGTCACTTTCTCCACCCAGTCCCTCATAGGCATCACCAGTAAGGTGACCTTGCTAACAAAATAGATTTGGGCGTAAGTACGTTTACGCCTGTTAACCACCAGCTCTGGGTTTGAGTCATTCTTCCTCATGCAATGTGGCCTGTGTAATTGTCACTGGAGGGAGACTTGCTTGATCAGAAATGGTCTATTGGGAAGCTGTGAAGATGGATGCGTGGCATTGTTAGACATTGTAAGTCTTGAATTGGTCTTCCCCCCAACTTCTTGCCTTCAACCCTCCTATTTTTGCTGAATTTGTTTTTGTTGGCTTTAGGACTGTATGCACTTTACCACTGCTGGTCAGTGCTTTAGTGCTTGTGCTCACTCCCATCAACATGATAAAATTGGCTCACACACAATTGGCTCATTTAATTTAATTTAATTAATAAAGTGGTACTGCACGTACCCGGGGTCCTGAAATAAAATGCTACTTTTGGGCCTACAGAGCTAATTGTACCACCGACTTATGAAGCCCTTTTAAACATAACTCAAGCTTGCCATTGCAGCCTGTATGGGCAGTTTAAATTTCAATTTTGAATTGGAAAGATAAACCTTTTGGAAGGCCTAAACCTCCCTTTATAATACATAAAAGTCATCCGTAGGGTAGGAACTGCATGGCCCAGAGGGTAGGGTGCAGTTTATTTAAAACATTAGACATGTACCGTTAAGTTTTACATGTCCTGGTAGTGAAAAACTCCCAAATTCGTTTTTTCTACTGTGAGGCCTACCTCTCCTTCAGGATAACATGTGGTTCCCTTATTACATTTAATAACTGGTAACTTTCAATTGGGAGCAGATAGGAATGTCGAGTTTGATGTCTATAGAACTGTGAATTAAAACCATCTTTAATGGCAAATGCCACTTTTCGAAAGTTGCTATTTCATTGTTCCAAACCATTTGGTGCCTGCAGCCTATGTCCTGGGTCACAAGACTAGGTGCAAATGTCAGTTGGTCTTTGTGTATTGCTCCCAGACAGTGAGACAAAGGGAGGCTATGTCTTGGCAGGATGGGCCACTCTGACTTAATGAGGGGGAGGAGCTATTACCTACTATACTTTCACATCACAAAGGCTCTACCAGAACACTCTCACAAATGGATTGTCATCAGTCTTTTGTGTCCCCAGATAAGCTGGAACCAGGGCAGGGAGGAGGGAAACGTCAAACACATCTTAGGCGGACACTTGTAGAAACTTCTCCTACTTCAAAGTGGGTACCAGGTTTAAATAATGCACCTCAGACCCTTACTCTTCAGTACGCATCTGGACCTGTGAAAGACACAGAAAAAGGACTGCTGTGCTGCTTTGCTACAGCAAGGACTGCCACTCTACTGCCCTGCTGTACTACCCAGGACATGCATCTTGAATTCAGGACTACCAGAGTGACTCAGAGGGCTAGTTGTTTGGTTTCATGATCAGAATCCTCAGGGACAAAACAGGCTCCCCTCATCTTGAACCCGTACTTGGACTCAGCCTGTTGTGAGTCTTGCCCCCGAGTGGTGCCACTCCAGTCCTAGACCCTTGAAAGTGGATCTGAATGTGCTCTGCTAGCCCACTTGTGACCCCAGCAGAACTGAGGAAGAGCAGTGCATCTCTTCACCAAACTCTGCAATGTATCTCCATGCAAGGACCTTGCATCACGCCCACAGCTCCATAAGAACTGCCACTGTGCGATGCATCTCCCACAAGGACCTCAAAGTTACCCCTGCAGCTCCGTCTGAACCACTGGTGCACAACGCATCTCCATGCCAGGACATTGCATCATCTCTCCTGTGCGACACTTCTTTGATGCAGGATCTAGTGCCACTCCGTAACCAGGATTTAAGATACTTTGTTCAGCATGTCTAACGTGGTCACTGTATCCGGCCCGCGCCTCACTGCGGTTGGCCTGAACTTGTGGCATGACCAGATAACCACAGTTGGCGCTTTTAGCTTTTTAGCCACTATTTTGACTTACATCGATAAAATTGCATATCTCCGGTTCTAAAGATTGGATTTTTATAATTTTGATTTAAAATGAAGTATAAAAAGTTACTATATTCCGTTAAAAAGCAGGAACATTTTCCTGTGTTGGGTTTTCATTATATTTCTGTTTGTGCTCTTCATACTTACTCAACACGTTGCCTCTAAGTTAAGCCTGACTGCTTTTATGTCAAGCTACCAGAAGGTTAAGCTCAAGTTAATTTACTGACTTTTGTGGTTCACTCTGATGAGTATTGTGGCAATACAACACTTTCCATATTGTTGCACCGACTAGAGTGGGAATATTACTTTTTTACCCCTCCTGAGTCCAGTGCTTTACCTACTGTTGCATAGACTGGAGTGGGATTAGTACATTTGAGACCCCCCCGCAATCCAACACTTTCCCTACTGTTGGACCAATTGGAGTGGGAATAGTAATTTTTACCCATCCTGAGTTTAATGCTTTCACTACTGTTGCACCAACTGGAGTGGGAATAGTACATTTTACCCATCCTGAGTGCAAAGCTTTCCCTACTCTTGCGCAGTCTGGAGTGGGAATAGTAAATTTTACTCCTCCTGAGTCCAATGCTTTCCCTTCTGTTGCACAGACTAGAGTGAGAATTGTCGATTTTAACTATCTTGAGTTTAACACTTTGTCTACTGTTGTATACATTGGAGTGGGAATAGTTTATTTAGTAATGTATGTAACTGTTAAGATTGTTTTTGTAAAACTTATTTTCATACATTATTTACTTTTTATGTACTATTCTATTGGAAATATTTTTAAAAAATTGCAGTTTATTTATTGTACTTTTTATTTTTGTATGTGTAGGTAAATTTATATATACATATATGTATGTATTATATTACCTACTGGCGGTCGCCAGTAGGTAGTTATAATTAGGACCTTGTTTCTATTCAAGAAGTATTTTTTCTTTTCCCAATAATTTTGGTGCCAGTTGACGGTCAGCTCCTATCTTGAAATTTTCAGTGTTATTCGGCAAGCGGGGGCCGAGAAAAAAGGGGGGTCCCACAACGTGTTTTCTCCATGTTAACTCAGTTAGGAAACTTTAGACACCGCTACAGCCCGAACTGCTGAATGGAATTACACCAAATTTGGCAAAATGGTAGCCCTTGGTTCAGAAAGAGACCTTTTTTAAATGGTGTAAATCTGTTCAGTAGTTCCTGAGAAATTCAAAAAATAGAGGTCGACAAATCAATTTCCCATAGGAAATTTTAGACACGGTTACAGCCGAAACTGCTGAACAGAATTACACCAAATTTGGCAAAAAGGTAGCCCTTGGTTCAGAAAGAGACCTTTTTTTTACATGGTGTAAATCCGTTCAGTAGTTGCTGAGAAAATCAAAAATTATAAGTTTTTATATTTAGAGGCACAGTGGATCCGCGCAACCTCTCGACCACGTGTTTTATTCTATTTGGCTGTCAACACTCCACACCAGGAAGTGTTGTCAGCCAAAACAAGAAAAGGGGGCAGGGTAGACATACCCTGACCCCCTAGGCCTGCTCAGGGGGCCCAACAAGGACCCCCAGGGCCCAAGAAAGCATTAAAATAAATGTTGGGCAGATTTGCGCACCCAGCGCGAATTTCGGCAGAGAGAGCTAGCCCACCAGCTGAGAGAACTAGCCCATCAGGTGCCTCCAGTAAGCGCCACAGGCCTGTGGTCCAGACCATGCCCTTTTAAACACCTCTCTGCAATGCAGTTCTGTGGCGCTTACTGGAGGTACCTAGTTGGCTAATTTGACCCCAGGGACCCTCAGGATTCAAGGGGACTTAATTTCACAACTTACAACGCACCAGGGGGCGTGTTTGCAGAGTGGTGAAGAAAGGGGGCATGGCCTTTGTCTACCTCTCACCAATCCCACTGCGTGGGGTTTACTGGAAGTAAAAGGTAGGCTAGTTGACCCTTAAAGGACCCCAGCAGTGAAGGGAACTTCATTCCCCATCCAAGTGCATGCCAGGGAGCGCGTTTGTAGAGTGGTGGGAAAAGTGAGCGTGGCCTGGTACGAGTACTTACTAATGCTGTTGTGTGGGACTGATTGAAGGTAATAGTTTGGGAAGTTGGCCCCCAAGGATGTGTTTGAGGGACAACTACCCCTCTTGTGACCTCCAGTAAGTCCCACACAGTGGGATTGCTAAGACGTCTTCGGAGGCAATGGCCCCCTTTCTCTACCATGCTGCAAACGTGCCTCGTGGCAGACTACAGGATGGGGGATGAAGTCCAATTTTGTCCTGAGGGAGTTTGGGGGCCAAGAATCTCTGCTGCTACCTCCTGTAAGTCCGACGCAGCGTAATTCCTGTGTGTTGGTTGGATGCCCAGCACCCTTTATCCACCACTCTGCAAAGGAGACTACTAGTTAAAGTAGCATTTTTCTGCACCTCTGACTTAGAGGTAGTTTTAATCCCCCTGCCCTATTATGGACTAGGGCCTTACAGAGTAGGTCATGCTAATAACAGGGGTACCCCAACGCATAGTGTCCCTAGTGTATGTGGGTGTTTTCACAGGCTCATGGCCTGGTTAGGCAGAGTCAGTTACCACCAGTACCCGTCTGAAAAAGTTGTGGGCAGAGGATGATTTTGCAACAAGGCCTCTTTCTGCTCTTCTGTTGGTTCTTTCTGGACATGTCTTGCTTCTTCCTGCACTTTTCTTCGTCTTTGTGGACATCTGTTGGTTCTTTCTGCATTTCTTTTGCTTCTTTCTGTGTATTTTTCATTCTTTCTTCACATGTCCTACCTCTGTAGGCATAGTTAGAGACTAGCATTTAAAAAATCTTAGAAATTAACTTAAAAACCATAGGTTTCAGGCATGGTATAGTTAGTAATTAGCAGTTAAAAAACCTTTGAAATTCTCTGAAAAAAACATAGGTTTCAGGCACGTTATGTTAGAAATTAGCATTTAAAAAACCTTAGAAATTCACTGAAAAAACCATAGGTTTTAGGGAAAGTTATAGTTAGTTGGACATTTCACTCGTACAAAGCCAGAGAAACTCCCCAGTTATGGTTAGTTCAGCTATACAGAAAACAGAAAAACAGAGTTCTGCACTGTGGTCTTGTTACCCCTTCTTCAACAAATTGTTTGCTCACGGTGAAATTATATCCTTCCTATACTGTTGTCCTCTTAATTGTCAATATGTAAAAACTGTGGTGAGGAAGTTAGCCACTGAAGGCTTTAGCTAAACTTGAGCTAGATGCGTGGCTTTGGCTCAGCTTGAGGTTCTCTTGGATCCTCAAGCCAAAAACGAGTTGAGACTTTACATGGCTTCTGAATTCTGTGTGCCACCCTTACTCTAACTTCTTACACTAAGAATTAAAGACAAAGCATTAACATTTGATGGGGGCCAAGAATCTCTGCTGGTACCTCCTGTAAGTCCGACGCAGCGTAATTCCTGTGTGTTGGTTGGATGCCCAGCACCCTTTATCCACCACTCTGCAAAGGAGACTACTAGTTAAAGTAGCATTTTTTGCACCTCTGACTTAGAGGTAGTTTTAATCCCCCTACCCTATTATGGACTAGGGCCTTACAGAGTAGGTCATGCTAATCATAGGGGTACCCCAACGCATAGTGTTCCCTGGTGTATGTGGGTGTTTTCACAGGCTCATGGCCTGGTTAGGCAGAGTCAGTTACCACCAGTACCCGTCTGAAAAAGTTGTGGGCACAGGATGATTTTGCAACAAGGCCTCTTTCTGCTCTTCTGTTGGTTCTTTCTGGACATGTCTTGCTTCTTCCTGCACTTTTCTTCGTCTTTGTGGACTTCTGTTGGTTCTTTCTGCATTTCTTTTGCTTCTTTCTGTGCATTTTTCTTTCTTTCTTCACATGTCCTACCTCTGTAGGCATAGTTAGAGACTAGCATTTAAAAAATCTTAGAAATTAACCTAAAAACCATAGGTTTCAGGCATGGTATAGTTAGTAATTAGCAGTTAAAAAACCTTTGAAATTCTTTGAAAAAAACATAGGTTTCAGGCACGTTATGTTAGAAATTAGCATTTAAAAAACCTTAGAAATTCACTGAAAAAACCATAGGTTTTAGGGAAAGTTATAGTTAGTTGGACATTTCACTCGTACAAAACCAGAGAAACTCCCCAGTTATGGTTAGTGCAGCTAACTATAACTTGCGCCCCCGCAATGCACTGCCCATGACGTCACATATTACATCACTCATGACATGGTCAGTGACATCACTCATGACATCACTATAACTATAAGTACAACGGGGGACTTTCTCTGATTTTGTAAGAGTGAAATGTCCAACTAACTATAACTTTTCCTAACACCTATGGTTTTTTCAGTGAATATATATATATGCACTGGGTGCTCACGCCCACTAGGCGGAACATTCAAAACGGCGCAGCTGTGCTGAGAACTGTGTTACTGTGCCTCAATGATGCCTGTGCCAGTGAACAAGGGAAATACCTCCCAAACGCATATGGAAGATAATGGCTCCAGAGAAAGTTGCTGTTTGCAAGCTACTTCAACATTGTGAAACCCCCAATAAATGGTACTCAAGCACAGAGTATGAGGCGCTTCTTTGCTTAGAGCAGCTTTTCTTTTGGATATATATATATACATGCAAACATATTATATTTTTATCATAGTTTTTAAATTTACCAATATAACAACTGTATAGTTGTTATATTGGTAAATTTAAAAACTATGATAAAAATATAATATAAATTAAAATTGATGTTTTTTAAAGGTATATATTAATTATGTGTATATAAACATACACACTTTTTATATGTGGGTGTGTGTTAAGATAGAAAATAATTGTATATATACATAACTATATATATATATATATATATATATATATATATATATATAAATATATCATTTTATATATTTATTTGCATGTTATTATTTGTACATGTTGACTTATTTAAGTTTGACCTATTTAAACTACATATAAAGGTGAAAACGTTTTTTTGAATATATGTTTCTATATTAGTATGAAAAGATGTTTATTTTCAATATTTTTGTACTTACCATTATATGTATAGAAAAACAATACATTTGTGATCAATAGTTTTGACACAATATTTTGGTATGACGATATTTATGGTATCATAATGTTTATGATTTTGATATTGTGCCAGTGATCTGAGAAAGTTTTTGCCATGGCTCTATGAGATTTGACGTTCACCTGGCTTTACCACTGTGCCAAAATAGTCTGGCAGTTAACTTTGTATTTAACGTATGGCCAGGTTCCATAGTACAGTGACATTTCTTTGTTGAGAGTAGTCCCAGGGTTTCGCCATCAGAATCACTCTCACCACAGTTGTTGTGTAATGAGCTGGAAAAAAATCAGTGGAAGTAGAAGATATGTTTTTTATTAATCTCAGCTGCCCCTTGTGATACATTGTACGCTCTTGGGTGAACTTATGTCTCTTCTCCTTTGTTTTTTAATGAGAAAGGAAGAACATAATCAAACTAAATATTGGTAGTGAGTATGTGCTAAGAAATAATACTGTAACCCAACAATCCTTTTATTTTAATCATGGGGAACAGAACACCCAGTCTCATAGTCCACTCACTAAAATGTGGTGTAGTGAGAAGGTTATATGGCTGAGATACCCGCCACCCCCTCTCAACACAATCCCCAAGGATGGGAAACCGGAAACAGTTCTGAACTTTTGGAAGACGGGAGGGAGTGACCCTCCCGGCCGTATTTATTAAAATATGAAACAAAATTAAAAACATTAAAATAACAGTTTCATATTATGTACAATTTCATTACGACATTGCGATGTTTGGCTAACCTTAACATATTCTCTAATACAAAGGTTCTCCTAGCCGAACTAACATCCTACAAAACATTTAACTTGAAATTCTGAAATTGTACATCCTAACGTTTAAGGGCCAACGGCAAGGTCGTAACCGGTGTCAAGATCCCTAAACCAGAAATATCCCCCTCACTTGTGAGGGGCGACCGCACAGAGGTGTACCTCAAGTGCAACTACCAATTTCCCTTGACTTGACGGGGGCCCCAATAAACTCGACGCCACTTAAAGGTCGTCCGAGGACTCGTGTGAGGTATCTAGAAGGTAGCGTAGACCCCCCCCCCAAACCCCACACAACTTACCACATCTGCCGTCGCAGATGTCCTGGCCCCGGGAAATTCTCCAGGAGGGGGCTGTAGCCCCTCCTACCCAGGAAGGGGCCTTGACCGCCTTTCCTTTCCTTTCGGCGGCCCATCCTTAGAAGGGACCGCCTCCCCGTTGAGGGGCCAATGGCCACCTCCCCCGAGCGCTCCCATCCGTAATGGGTGACACCCACTCATAGGGATCTTCCAATTAGTGCTCACCGATCATGACCTTACCGCCCGACCAAAAATAAATACGACAATTCTAAACTAAATGACTAATTTACTTAAAAGACAGTAACAACAACAACTTTATTAAAAGTATGCTTACTGATCAACACTAGAGCAGGATTACTTTATTTGCAAAACATACCACAAATTGACCATTCTTTATTGCATATTCAAAGTTATCACGATAATAATCCGAACCTGCAAACAAAATTAGAGTTACCACATCAAACTTTATTCAAAACCACTTGCTGTCCTCAGGGGCTGGTGGGTGGGTCAAAATTGGCTCTTCGTTCCGTCTCGAGCTCACGTGCAGCGAGGTGGTGCAGCTTCAGAGCACAGGAACAAGAGGATGCTTCCTTGGCTTGTTGCTCCTTTTATCCGTCTTCAGGGCGGGCGTAAACCCGCCCCTGCCTGCCCCAAGGGCGTGGCCGGCCGCGTCAGTGTCTAGGCCAGCCCACTCCAGGGCGGGAAAAAGGCGCGCCCCGGCTACGCCGCTTCGGGCATACCAGCCGAGACTCGCCTCCCGCCCAAGATGGCTTCCCGGGGGGATCGTGGTACTCCGCCATACGTTCGGGGGGACCGAATGGTCGCCCCTTTCCATATGGCTGAGATACCCGCCACCCCCTCTCAACACAATCCCCAAGGATGGGAAACCGGAAACAGTTCTGAACTTTTGGAAGACGGGAGGGAGTGACCCTCCCGGCCGTATTTATTAAAATATGAAACAAAATTAAAAACATTAAAATAACAGTTTCATATTATGTACAATTTCATTACGACATTGCGATGTTTGGCTAACCTTAACATATTCTCTAATACAAAGGTTCTCCTAGCCGAACTAACATCCTACAAAACATTTAACTTGAAATTCTGAAATTGTACATCCTAACGTTTAAGGGCCAACGGCAAGGTCGTAACCGGTGTCAAGATCCCTAAACCAGAAATATCCCCCTCACTTGTGAGGGGCGACCGCACAGAGGTGTACCTCAAGTGCAACTACCAATTTCCCTTGACTTGACGGGGGCCCCAATAAACTCGACGCCACTTAAAGGTCGTCCGAGGACTCGTGTGAGGTATCTAGAAGGTAGCGTAGACCCCCCCCAAACCCCACACAACTTACCACATCTGCCGTCGCAGATGTCCTGGCCCCGGGAAATTCTCCAGGAGGGGGCTGTAGCCCCTCCTACCCAGGAAGGGGCCTTGACCGCCTTTCCTTTCCTTTCGGCGGCCCATCCTTAGAAGGGACCGCCTCCCCGTTGAGGGGCCAATGGCCACCTCCCCCGAGCGCTCCCATCCGTAATGGGTGACGCCCACTCATAGGGATCTTCCAATTAGTGCTCACCGATCATGACCTTACCGCCACAGGCCGGATAGTTGACCGGCTATCCGGACCCCCCACAACACTCCTACCTAAAGGTCATGTCTTAAAGTCTTTAGCCAAGCTATCAAGTCTCCTATGAGTAACTCGTTCCCCACCCGGGACAAATGAACACCATCCCCCAAATACATACTGTCACCGGTAATACAACCATGCGAAATAGAATGCAGTGTATTGGAACGGCACAATCTACTCACTTTGTTATTAATTTTTCTTACTGAATGATTCAGGGCAGAAACAGAAATAGCCCCCGCCATACTTTTCGTGGGATCATATGGGACCATGCAATTGTGCACCCTGGAACTCTCCTCGCTAACCAACTTACAGTGGAAAGCATCGCCTCAAGAAGAAGTCGTCTACCAGTGGTGACCAAGTCATTGCCCCCAAGATGTACTATGACTATAGACGGCGGTGACCTCGTCCGCCCTAGCAAACCCTCGAAAAATGACTGAAACTGGTCAATACAGAGTCCGCCCCTTCCGTAGAAGGACACACTGTACCCGTATTCCCCAGCCACGTGAATCATGTCACCTGCTTTGAATACGTCCGCGGCACGCCTCACGTATGAGTGGCCCACGACCCACACCTCCTTTTTCACAGCCGGTGAAGTCTGACCGCTGGCCCGGTGTTGGGTCGACTGCATAGTCCGCCCCGCCTCGTAGGCTTGCGCAACTGAAACCAAACAAAAACAAGAAGCGTGAGTACAACATTACAGCTTCACAACATGTGCAACCGCACATACCTTTTATAACAATTGGAGGACCAACGCCCCACACGTTTAACTTGTTTGACATTCAGACCCCTGGCTGTAGCCTCTGTAGCAGCCCCTACCCGAAAGGAATGGGTCCCAAACTCGCCCGGGTTCAAGCCCGCAGCGGTAATCGACATCGCAAGCACCCGCTGAAACTGAAACCTCGTCAGTGGGGTGGCGTCAGCGTGTCTCAACAAGGTCCCCCCCCATGATGCCACCCTTTGTGCTAAATATTCCTCTACACAACTCACCGGGCACATGGAGGACCCGGGAATCCTTTGTATGATTATGCAATCGCCCATCGCACCCTGATCGGTCTTGGACCTGACAAACGAGACAGTCATTGTCCCCCCTCTGACCTGAACGTGCTCTCGGCACAGTCCCCCCATCACGTCTTGCTTGTTCCTTGCCACTAGTTCACTTACCCGCATAGCCCCATGGAATGCCAGCGTAAAAGCGGCTCGGAATAACACTGTTTCATACTGGGATGAACACGTTGCAGGGAGTATGGATAACAACAGGGCCAACCTATCCAAACCTATCGGGCGCCTTTCATCTACTCTGCGACCCTCAAGGCGTTGCCACCCACGTAGCGCTTTTTGCACAACGAAAGACGCTGTCGGGTCCTGGATCCCATGAGCCCTAGCCACAAAGGAAATGGCGGCCCGATGCCTCTGGGCCGTAGCCACTGATTTGCCTGCCTGATGTAAATACAGCAGGAATTTCACTACCAACTCCTCCTGGCCCCAAAGCTCCCCTCTAGCAGCCCCCAAAAAGGCCCAATAGGAACGGAACGCCCCTTCATATGACTTCCTCGTCCTGGGTGCTAAACTCTCTCCCACGAGGTTACGAAGTTCGGGGCACCGAGAGACCAGAGAGCTTCGGGAAAGGGTGCCGCCACCGGGTCCGCTGTGGGCAGAAAACCCCAGAAAGCCTGCATACGAAAACGAGAAAGGGCATCAGCCGCCTGGTTCATCACCCCCGGCACATGTCTTGCCTTAAATAGCACATTCAATTGCATACACAGTAATACAATTTCCTTGAGCAATCTCAGAATCCATTTGCATCGTGCTGCCTGGCTATTGATACACTCAACCACGGTCATGTTATCAGACCAGAATACCACAGAGTGATCTCTGAACCCCTCGGGCCAAGTTCTCAGGGCCACCAGAATGGGGAAAAGTTCCAGAAAAGCAATGTTACTTGTCAGTCCACTATCATGCCACCATGACGGCCATTTGTGTGCCGACCACTGAGTGCCGAATATGGCACCAAAACCAATGCTCCCTGCCGAATCTGTCCACAGCCCCAGCTCCTCAGAGGACACCGCCGGTTTGTTCCAGACAATTCGACCATTGAAATCCGCCAGAAATGCCAACCAAATGCGCATGTCCTGGCGAACCTCTGCCGAGAGCCTTGTGCGATGATGACCCTCCTTCAGGCCGACCATGGCTTGAGCGATCGAGCGGGAAAAGGGGCGGGCCATCGGTATTACTCTTAGGGCAAAATTCAACTGTCCCACCAATTGTTGTAATTGATGTAGCTTAACCTTAGACTCATTTATACACATTTGCAGGGATGCCCTGAATCTTAACACTTTGTCACCTGGTAAACGAAAACAACCTTCTTCGGAGTCGAGCTCGATCCCCAGAAACTCGAGGCAAGTCGAGGGACCCACAGTCTTACCTGGTGCCAATGGCACGCCAAAATGATTCATCAATACACAAAATTCATTCAAAGCCTGTCCACATTCCGGATCCCCGGCTGCCCCCAGAAACAAAAAGTCATCAAGATAATGCATAACATGTTGAAACCCCGTCTTCTTTATGAAGACCCATTGCAGGAAACAACTGAACTTTTCAAAATAGGCACAAGATATAGAGCACCCCATCGGCATACACCTATCCATGTAATAGTGACCCTGAAACATGAAACCAAGGAGACGCTGATCGTCTGGATGTACCGGGAGCAACCGGAACGCTGACTCAATATCTGATTTTGCCATCAGCGCACCGGGCCCCAGGCGATTCAATATGGCTACGGCCTCATCGAAGGATGCGTACCGCACCGAACACACTTCCGGGTCTATCGCATCGTTTACGGAAAGACCACGTGGGGCTGATAAATTATGTATCAGCCGAAACTCCCCCGGGTCCTTCTTGGGGACCACCCCTAAAGGGGAACAAACAAAGTTAGCAACTGGTGGCACATTAAATGGACCGGCGACTCGACCTCGAGTAACCTCTTTCCCGATCTTTTCCTGTACCACGGTCGTATGCTGCAAGACCGATATCTGGTTTTTACATTTCGCTATACCCTGAAACTCCCCCACTGGGATGCGGAAACCATATGAAAACCCGTTCCGCAACACCCCAGCGGAAGCGTGATCCGGGTATTCGCTGAGCCAGGGAATCATTGCCATGGTATCAATCGGAGTAGGTAAAGGCGCCCCTCGGACTATGTCAGACCTGTTTGGCGCCTCCTCTACCCCCGTTATCACCCGTTTTGGCTCTGCACATGGACTCAGGATGGGATGATTGCCCACACCCACCACATTCGTGCCTAAATTTGCATGACCCCTGGGGCCTGGTACATTTACCCCTGTTAAAATTCCAACAAATCCCCCTTTTTCCTGCGTTGCCGATTGGCCTCGAGTGGTTGTCGTTACTCGTACCTGATCGAAAGGGCGTCCCAGCATATTGGCGGGAGGATTCACCCACGCTACTCCCTACCAATGGCAACTTCAACATACCAGTATCTTCCATTTTGGACCAAGACACAGAATCATAACAATCCCAAGTTAAGTTTTTATCATGTTCCTTCGCTTTTCTGAAAATATTATCGTAACAGAACCATTGATTGCCCTCGTGTGATACAGAATACCCCATGATCCGTGACTGATAAATCGGCAATTCGGACAGCAAATCGGGCCTACGTTCACCCATGATGGATGTAAAAATCCCCCATGCTTTGACCCAATTGCCAATATTTTCATTTACCTTAAAGGCGGCCATCTTTGCGCGCCAAACACTCGGATGCATGAGCTCCTTCTGGCCCTTAACATGCTCCATCTCATAATGATCGGTAAGCAACGAGAAGATGTTTATATACTCCTCTGCCCATATCTTCTCTTTGATAGCCAGAGGGACATGTTGACCCAACTTTTCCCTCCGAGAGGGTGCCGACTCATCCCTCGCAATCGGCAATGGCCGCTTACCTGAACCGGAAGCTGTATCTGCGACTGGACCTGTCCCAGGTGGTTTCTCTACTGCCGCAGCCGGCAATGGTGCCTTCGTCGCTTCCCTTGTTTCACGCAGTTGCTTCATCAACACCTGCGCGTCGTCAGCCGTGGCGCCCTTGCTACCTTTACCCAACCACTCTGCTAATTGTGCTGCCAGCTCGGGCGGCATATCCTCCCCGGACACGGGGGTGACCACCACGGGAATCGGATTCCCTTCCTCCGGCACGGGAGTTGGTGCCTCAAGTGGGGTACAGGGAACCGGGATGTCTCCCCCAGCTGCTCCCCTTCTGGGCCTCTTGCCTTTTCCTCCTGGAGCTGCTCCTGCCAAAGGACGTTTCGGCCCCCCTTCCTCGTCTTTATCCGCCATTCGCCTCTTTAGGTCGGTCACCTCTTTCATAAGAACACGCAGCATCTGGTCAGTAGTCATTCGCTTTCCCGCCTTCTTGGGCATTCTCCGACAGAGTATCTGCAAAACAAACAAGAAAGATTACAACGCTCAAAATTGGCTCTTCGTTCCGTCTCGAGCTCACGTGCAGCGAGGTGGTGCAGCTTCAGAGCACAGGAACAAGAGGATGCTTCCTTGGCTTGTTGCTCCTTTTATCCATCTTCAGGGCGGGCGTAAACCCGCCCCTGCCTGCCCCAAGGGCGTGGCCGGCCGCGTCAGTGTCTAGGCCAGCCCACTTCAGGGCGGGAAAAAGGCGCGCCCCGGCTACGCCGCTTCGGGCATACCAGCCGAGACTCGCCTCCCGCCCAAGATGGCTTCCCGGGGGGATCGTGGTACTCCGCCATACGTTCGGGGGGACCGAATGGTCGCCCCTTTCCATGAAGCATGAAAACAGAGTTCTGCACTGTGGTCTTGTTACCCCTTCTTCAACAAATTGTTTGCTCACGGTGAAATTATATCCTTCCTATACTGTTGTCCTCTTAATTGTCAATATGTAAAAACTGTGGTGAGGGAGTTAGCCACTGAAGGCTTTAGCTAAACTTGAGCTAGATGCGTGGCTCTGGCTCAGCTTGAGGTTCTCTTGGATCCTCAAGCCAAAAACGAGTTGAGACTTTACATGGCTTCTGAATTCTGTGGCCACCCTTACTCTAACTTCTTACACTAAGAATTAAAGACAAAGCATTAACATTTGATGTCAAATTAGATGGGGATTGTGGATATTGTTGCAGATTGAACTAACAAAGACATCTTACCTTCCTTACATGAGCAAGACGCCTGAATTTTGTATAAGTGGTTGCATTGCTGGGCATAAATTGAGGGACATTTCATTCCACTGGAGTGGCACTGCCCCCCCCCTTTGCAGAGCACGGATATCGAAGGACATCTTGAGAAGCTAAACAAATGAGCAACTGGGTACACGAGTTTGATGGCATAAACTCTACCAATATAGGATTTGCTTGCCTAGGCTATTATACATGGAGCAACAATATAAACCACATTCCAGAGAAGGATTTGTACAGTGCATATCCTTAAAATATGTAGATAAAGATGCTCTAAAATATATAACAATGATGAAAAATGAGGCAAAATGAAACAAAACAATTGTCTAAGATCACATAATTTGGTTCAGCAGAGAAGCTGGGATTGGTTGTGGAGTGGCTAGATGGGAATCATTTTGGATGTGTTACAAGACTAAAAGCAAGGCTGGCTATAGCATCCCTTGGGATGTGTTACAAGGCTGAAAATAAAGTGGAAAACATATGTACTACAGCATATTTGTGGATATTTCTAAATTGGACATTTGCTCTGGACAACTTTTTTCAGTTGTTTGTTGGTCTTTGTCTCTGCCTTGGAAGCAATAAGTGGCTTTTTTCATATCCTTTGAACATTATTAAGACTTATAGTTGGGATTTATAATACGATTGTGCACAGAAGTTACCCAGCCACTTCTCCATTGTAAGATATAAGATTTGTGTTTCATATAGTTATGAAAATATTAAAGCTCAATAAAGTCATTCAGATTCCTTCATAGAGACATAGCTGAGATGATAATGAGGAATTAAAAAGAAACACATTAAGTTGCACAGTTTTCTTCATCCAAAGGTTTCAATACTGCAATAATGTACTGGATTCCACCTGTAGGTCTATGTAGTTGCAACACTTCCAAAATAGGGGATGCAAGTCAACTTTAACAAAAAAAACCTTAAACTTTCATGGACTGTTGGAGGGAAGGGTGGAAACAGAAGTGAGGATGCTGTATCAGGGTAATATTGGACGTTTTATTGTCAAAAAGTTGTTTTAGGTGTCTATTGTTATTAAAAACCAAGATGAGGAGATCAAATAGGATAAAAAAAATATTGAAATATCCCAAGAGTTCTTTCTCAATGAGAGTCTAACCAAAGTAACAGTTTCTTCTCTTCGTCCAATTTCTGTCTTGTTTCTTTCTGGCATTCCGGTATGCTGGCGGGGTCCCAGGAGGCTTGCGGAGGGAGCCAAGCAATAGGAGAAAACAAAGAAAATGTGGTAAGTAAGGGGTTGTGGTTTTGTTAGTTTACCCTTTTACCACACCTGGTGAGAGGATTGTGCACAATCAGAAAAGAAAATCAGATAGGAAACGCCAGAAGGAGTTTCTGGTGTATGCTCTACTTCTAGGCTCGTAGCCTAACAAAATCAGTAGGTTCCTTATATTTAAATGGGGAGTTTTTTGTATCTGATAGATGTACTGTCATCATTGGTAGACCAGGAGCCAGAGATGTAGTTAAGTAGATTTATTAGTAAAGGTAAGTTGGTACAGGGTGCCCCACCGGGAGCAGCATCCTGCTGCTCAGACCCACTCAATCCAACTGGTCACTCGTTCAAAGCATGCACACACACCCAACATTCTATGACATCACACTCATGCAGGCTGAGCAGCCAGGACTAGGAATCATAGGATATAACAGATCTCCTTCCTTTAGAAACAATAAAACATCAATAAGCAAAGTGAAGAAAATAATCACATTCCGTTCCTTGGAAATGAAATCCAATTAGGTCACAAAAATCATATATGATAGGTAAATGCATTCTGAGGTCACAAAAAAAATCAAATAGCATTCTAGGATGTTAAAGTCAATAAGGTCAAATAAGATGGTAAAAGATAAATGATCAATAATTGTATTCTTCATATAAAATAGTAATGAAACATGTAAATTCACATTTAAAAGATTGCACATGTTTTCAGGCAGGATACAATCAAAACAGATTGCAAATATTTCAGGGAAAATGCAATCACCACACTTACCCAGTACACTCTGAAGAACACCACAGGGACCATGCAATCACCACACTCACCCAGTACACTCTGAAGAACACTACCAATCACCACAACACACCCATCCCCCTCTGCAAAGGAACATGAAAAAAAATGTTTTGCACATGTTCCAGCAACGATGTAATAACGCACAATAAATGACGTGCGAGGGAGAAACAAAAATGTAATGCACACTGACAATACAGCACTACTCCTGAGCACTCTGCCAACGCAACCCTGATGTGCGAGGCAAAATAAAAAACAGCTCTCCCAATGCAACCTTGACGTGCAAGGGATATTGCCAACGCAACCTTGACGTGCGAGGCAAAAGACATTCCCATCGCAACCCTGACGTGCGAGGGACACCACCAATGCAACCATGACGTGCGAGAGTCCCAGTTATGAAAAGGTTGTATGAGGTCATGCCCTCTTTATAGAACCCTTGTGCCCAACACAATGCAGGAGAGAAGGCTGTGAATGACTATGTAGAGGGTAGTGAGGCAGTAACAGCTCTATTTCCCACAACCTACCCTTCATCCTCTTCACAGTTACGTACTGCCTGTAGCCGCAACTCTCCAGAGTTGTGGCGTGTCTTGGGCATCCTCCGGTGACCACCACTCCTCACTTCACTCGTCTGCTGCCTGTTCAGTTCTGGCATCTTCGGTTCTCTCGTCCTCTCTGATGGTTTCTTCCTGGTTGGCATCTTCCTGGTCAGCGTCTATCTCCGTTTCCGGCATCTTCCTGGTTTCCTCCCCTTCTCTTCTCCTGAGTTCGTCCTTTGTGTTGTGTTCCTTTGCTCCACAGCAGCGGATTAGGTCCTTTCCCACACACCCTTGCTCGTTGATTGGTTCTTCCGTCCTGACGAGGAAAGCTCCTCCTGGGAAAGGGAAACACAGTCCATCGTCACTGTTGAACTGCTGTTCCAGCCCCCAATGATGTTGGAGGTATCCAGGCAGAACAGGGACCATGGCGAAAAGATGGAGGGTGAGTAGGGTTTTGGTGAAAGGGTAGAGGGCACTTCCTCACAGGGGCCTATTCAAAAACTACATTTTGTAGTATGCGAGTACTACTACATATGTTTAGTAGACCTCTGATTTCTTAACTTTTCTGTGCAGAAATCTCCACCACAGTTAAGCAGATCTACAAACCCCTAATCCTACATTTTATTTGAAAGTGTGTGAGGGACCAGGGGGGCTGGCTGGAAAATGGGGAATACTTACTGCAAAATGGAAGGGGTTTAGGGAAAAGTAAGGCAGGGTATAAAGAGACACAGACTATTACAAGCACCCACCCAGAAAGGAGTAAGAATATTGCTTTTCACAAACTACAGTTATGAAGTTACCGTAGCTCTAAAGGGAATGAAAGAATAGTAAATGGGATCCAGCCCAGCCTTAAAGTACGGCAAGCACAGCACATGACCACTCACAGGTTCTGCAGCACACTCCCATAGTTGGTCGGAAAGCCTCCACATTTGGAATAAAAATGTGTCCTGCAAAACATTCCATGCATTTCCTATTTGAATACATGCTACATTTAACATAATGAATCTTAAGTTTGAATTCCATCTTCATGGTAAGAAAGTAAGAAAACAGCAAATTCTTCAAAAATGTTTTAGCTCTTTTTAGCCACACAGTGCAGGTATTTACAGTAACTCCCATTTCTCTATGGGAGCTTGTGCTGCGGCCAGTTTCCGACCGCTGCACAAACTCCATTAGGGAATAGCAGTTTCGTCTCAGCGACCATAGGTCGGTTGGTTGCCGAAACTGCAGAGATGCCCTTAATGTAAAGTAAACACATTTTTGTGATTTTAAAAGCATGAATAAATATTTTTTTATGTTAATAAAATTATTTTAAATTGCTCCAGAATTATTTTATTTTTAATTTAAAAAAAAGTTAATTTAAACAATAAATTAAAATAGATTTTTAAACATTTTGTAAAACATGAAAAGTAATTTACATTAATTCTAAACATAACTCTTAACACAATTTTGTGCATATTAAATACATACAAAAATATTAATGCTGGGAATGTTTTGAATTTTTTTAAGAAATACAATTTATTTATTACAAAAACATAGTTTTAATTAAGTACAAATTTGAAATAATGTGTGAATATGTTGTAACATCTCAACTTAAAAGTTCTAAATTGTAATTCATATTTGACATTATTCTCCATTCATATTAACATATTTTTAATGTGTTAATAAAAGATTAATAGGCTTTAGTATTTTTCTGTCTACTTTTCCATAGGGAGATCTCTGCCATGGTCATGGAGTTTATTGATCACCCTAAGTTGGCAGGTAATGCTGAGACATGGGTCCCTTGCCCACTTTGCCACTGGATTCAAGCTACCTGGCTAATGAGGGGTGTTACCCTGAAACTGGTCCCAGGATGCTTGTTTCCAGTCCATGGAAGACCTGGCTTGGCTGTTTAGGCTGGACTGTTCCCATGAGGCACAGGGTCAAGACTTATCTGCATATAGCTGGGTCTGAACTGGGGTGGCAAAGTGAGCTAAAGAAAGATGATGGATTCAACCTAGATCTCTGACTGGCGGTGAGTGTCTGAAAAGTTTCAGTGCTCCATCCATCATCTCCTTGTGTTTGCTTTGTTCGCCCTAAGTTGGCAGGGTATGCCCAGATGTGGGTCTCTTGCCCACTTTGCCACTGGATTCTAGCTACCCGGCTGATGAGTGGTGTTACCCCAAAACTGGTCCCAGGATGCATGTTTCCAGTCCAGGGAAGACCAAGCTTGGCAGTTCAGGCTGGCCTGTTCCCGTGAGGCACATGGTCAAGACTGATTTACATATAGCTGGGTCTGAACTGGGGTGGCGAAGTGAGCTAAAGAACGATGATGGATTCAACACAGATCTGTGACTGATGATGAGTGTCTGAAAAGTTTCAGCGCTCCATTCATCATCTCCTTGTGTTTGCTTTGTGTGCCCTAAGTTGGCAGGGTATGCCCAGACGTGCGTCCCTTGCTAACTTTGCCAGTGGATTCATGCTAGCCCGGCTGATGTGGGTGTTACCGTGAAATTGGTCCCAGGATGCTTGTTTCTGGTCCATGGAAGACCTGCCTTGGCAGTTCAGGCTGGACTGTTCCCATGAGGCACATGGTCAAGACTGATTTGCATATAACTGGGTCTGAACTGGGGTGGCAAAGTGAGCTAAAGAACGATGATGGATTCAAACCAGAACTGTTACTGGCAGCGAGTGTCTAAAAAGTTTCAGCACTCAGTCCATCACCTCCTTGTGTTTGCATGGAGTTTGCCATCTACATGTGAAAAGTCCTGGAAGTAACTTTACAGTCATAAGACCAGCTTTTAGGGGTTTCTATGTGCTGTGGAATAATGTAAGTCTGCACTTAAGTGTAAATCTACACTTGGAAATGGTGAATAGGAAAAAGGTGAAGATTTACACTGAGGTGCCGTAGTAGATTTACAAATTAGTAAATCTATATGATCAAAGTTACCTACGTGAATTAGACCCTTGATGTTCATGTTTGCACATTTCTTGATGGGTCCTAAAAGATAAGCATATTGAGGGTTACATAAGAATCTGCATAATGGACAAATGTTTATGAAGGTCTGTGAATTAAGCCATGACTTGCGTGAAGATGGGATGCATAAAATAATACAGAGGTGATTAAGGAGCAGGTGCTTTTTAGGTCTTGGCTACTGACAGCTTTAGATGTCTGTTGGCATGACCTGTTGTTTCTAATACCAGCTGCACCACCAAGCATATTGTGGCCTCAGACCGCTGCTCCACAGCCAGCGATGGTGGTTCCCCGGCAGTAGTGGGGGTCCCCTAGTGGCCCGACCGCCAGAGTCATAATATGGTCTGGCAGTAGCTGCACTCATCGCTGCACCACCGTGGGTCGGATCATAAACAAACCCTCAATATAAATGTATAAATCTCCACTGCAACTTCGCCCAACTCCTCCTCCTCAAACACCACCTTGCCCAGTTGAACTTTACCTTCTTAGACATTTTTCTTCACAAATTCTCAAAGTTTGAAAGTAAGCAGAGACCAGGCTAATTCTACCTCATGTATTTGTACCACGCTCCATTGCATTCAGCCATAACTTTTGACTTTGTCTCGGTCTTGTGCGAATACATGTCCGTTAAAGGCGCTTTGATCTTTCATGCGCCAGTTTTAACTAAAAACGTTAAACATTCCTAACTTCGGTTCTACTAGTTGAATTTTTGGCTTTTGGGAGGCAACTCATTTATTACAATTTCATTCATTTTTGTTAATTGGTCTGGGTATACACATTGCCTAATAAGTAAGCCTGACTGCTTTTGGGCCAAGCTACCATAGGGTTAAGCAGAGTTTAATGTATTTACTTTTTGTGGTTCACCTGGACAGGGAATATGGTTGTTGCCCAAGAGGGGAATTAAGAAACCAATACCCACCTCAAGTAATAGTCTTACCAATCCCTACTGTCTAGGTAATTTTGTAGTGCATGCAGTCAGTTTTCTGCTTTTCAACAATAGGCAGGCTTGTCTAGTGTTGCAGGGGGTGGAGTGGAATCAGGTGAAAGGCCTTGATGTTTTCTGATCTTTGCGCAGGATATAGAAAATCTTTAGACTTTAGATTCACACTGTCACCAATCATTAATCTAACAGACCAAATGCATCCCCTGTGCCTTCTCTTCATGTTTTTAGCTCAAAAGGTTGGCAAAAAGGTTGTTGACAGAACTTCACCCTGTACATGAATTTACTTATCTTGAACTAATGTGAACATCCAGCCACATGGCACCGCATGTCCATAAGTTGCCAAACCTAAACCGTGTGCCACAAATGCAGTACAGAAAACTTACTTTGTGAACAAGGTTATAAGTAATTTGTAGTTGCATTACATTTATTTTGGAGCTCAATGGATATAAAATGACATCCAGGACCCTTTGCTCTTCAAATAGTACCTTCAAATCATTGGTCATCTAAAAGATGAAGCAGGGCTTGAAGAGGCTTGTCATCTTGGTGTCAGATAATGGGACGCATGCTACCCTAGTGCCTCACACCAACTCTTTGCTTCGATGAGGTCCAACCCCAGCATGAGTTTCCCAGTGCTCCACCAGGGTCTGAGCAGCAGCAATAGAGCTGCAGGAGCTCAGGCACCAGCCAGTACGACGCACAGGTGTGATATGGTTGAAAGTCGGATTATGCTGTGGTGCACCAATTCCCTGATGTTGTGAACATTTCGCTGCACCACATCAACAGCTGAGGGAGCCCTAGCCACACACAAGAGGAGGATAGAGGGAAATTCACAATAGAGCAGTATGGAATGCCAGCTCCTGTTCTGGTGAGTGGAAACATCTGGACAGTAGTGTTGATTCTTCATGTCACCATATTGTGGTTGGCAATATGTCTTGTTGCAGCTTGTCAACCAAAACTGCAAAGATTTTAGCCTTGATTTCAGATGGGCAATTTTACAGTTTCCATGTGCTAAGGCTGCTGCTAAAGTCCCTCTCCCCAACAATTATTTGCTGCTCAGAATACAGCGTTAATGAATATGGCTATTTTGAATGTTTGTTCACCTACCTAAGTGAGTAGCTGTTACAAAGGAACCTATTGTTTTTGAACAACATAAAAATCCATAAAATGCTTTGGTCTGGGCCAAAAACTGTAGGACAACCCAACTAGCTAATGTCTCAATACATCATTCTTGAAGAAGCCAATTAATGAAGGTGGCTGATGAAATCCCCTTTCTCTATGTTATACATATTGGCTCAAATTTACTAAGGACTTGCGTTGCCCTTGCGTAATTGAAGGTGACACAGGCCCTTAAGTCACATTTATTAAGCCAAACAGAGCAATTATGCATGGCTCTGTGTGGCTTTGTAAATGTAGAGTAATGCAAGGCAATGCAAATCGCAGCTGTGAGATACTCTGCATTGGGAAGATGTCCCATGGGTGGGGTGCAGGCATTTCCACCCATCCACCCATAGATTTTGGCACAATCCCAGATTTTCTAATGGCAGTTAATCTGTGATTGCATTAAAATGCCACACCATCCCAACAGAGGCGTGACGATATGTATATTTCTCCTTGTTCTTTTCTCTTTCTACATGTGCTTCATTCTGCAGCACACATAGAAAGAAGAAAATGCCTAGTAGGAGTATTTTTGTGCAGGTATGTGTGCCTTCATGCACAAAAACATTCCTGCCTGCAAAGCAATCCTGCCCATGACAAAAGGGTTCCTGTGTTGGTGCTAGGTACTACCCAGTGTGTCAGTGCAGAGTGAGAGCAGGAATGCACAGTATCATGGCCCATTCCTGTTCTCACCATTTGATGCAGCAGCAACTGCATTACGTCAACTATTCTGCGTTACCTCAACTATTAATACATCTGTCCCATTGTGTTTTGTTTGTTGTGTGATGGCAGAGTTCTTATCTGATAGATTAAGCGGTTGATAGCAAGGTTTGAAAAGCAAGCTTTTTGAAAATAAGATCTGAACTTCACCAACCACTTTGGGCCCCATTTAAACTTTGGCATGGAGGGTACTCTGTTGCAACAGAGCACCTTCTCTGCCAAAGCAAAGGTTGGCGCACCTCATTTAGATGCGGGCTGAGCTTCTGTATGTAAACAGCAGAGACAACTCCATCTCCACCACCTAAACACACCTCAGATGGCCCGATGGAGTAATGTGTTTGCTCGCCCCATTTAGTGTGGGCGGGACATGTTCAGTTCTGCTGGTGGCAAGGGGCCGTAAAAGTTGCAAAATGACTCCCTTGCCATAGGAGAAGTCTCCCATGGTGAGGGAGTCATTTTTTTGAATTTTCAAAAAGAAGATTCTGCTTAGGTATTTTCTTTTGAAAATAAAAGAAGGTTGAAAAAGTGACATCCAGCTCTGTCATGTTAACAAAGCCATCAGTCAGCATTTACAAAAACTGCAATGGCAATTGCTGTAAATGGAGGCTATGTCTGCTGGGCCAGAAGACATCTCTAAATTTGGCAGGCGGGAACGGAGTAGTTAACTCTATCGCCTTCACAGAGTAAGTTCTGGTCCATCAAACTATAAATTAGGCCCTTTGTCACCAAGGTATGAATGAGCAAACTGGCTAGAAGAAAGCCAACAGAACTCCATATAAAAAAACAGATTCCACAACAATAGCTAATTATGATGAAAAGTATTAACAAGTTATGATGATGAGCCTTAACAATACAGATGACAAAATCTTATTAAAAGAAGTAGTGGCTCTCCAGACACTACGTAGCAACTTCTTTGGACCGGCAGCACGCCACAGGTTTCATTTGGGAAGTGTGTTCAACCTAGCTACAAATGAGGACTGGGAATACCTGATATGCAACAGCATTATTGGGCCTTGCAATTGGTCTTTGTTAATGGCTTTTCTTTTTTTTATAAGAACTTTTTCATTAGCTATACATCAGAAACATAAACAAAACACACCATTCTCTGGTCCATGCGGGGAACCTGCAACAAGGAGCTGTGGCAGTCAATATAGACCTCTTCTCCTCTCCATCCCTCTTACAAGTATTTACCATCAAGCCCATAATAGGGCCACCATTTGTCCCACACCCTGGCATTTTTGACAGGGCACTCTCTCGCAATATAAATAGATTCCTCTTGTTTACACAATGGTCCATACCCTCTCTCCATTCTCGTAGCGGGGGCTGTCGGTCTCTTCCAGTGTTTTGCAATGTCTCTCTTTGCCAAGATCATCCCCATTCCAATAGGATGCATTCTCCCCTGGGTCCTATCAAATCTTGTAGGATCCCCAGTAAGGCAATTTTAGGAGAGGTCTCGATCCGTTGCCCCAGAACATCGGAGAGAGTTCTGAAGATGGCGAGCCAGTATTGCTGGATGGAGGGCATACCATATGGAAGAAGTCCTCCGGGCTGTCCTGATATCTAGCACTGGTTGGTTCAGGGATTCTTTTCACCTTCCATAGCCTTATGGGTGTGAAACATGTGCAGTGTAAAAACTGTAGTTGGATGAGGCGTAGTGTGGCCGATATTGCCAGAATACATGGTGCCATACAGGCTTTAGTCCATACCGTATCTGCATCCAACGGCCTCACCCAGCCCTCCCACCAGGATCTCAGATGTGAAAGGTTACAGGGAGAGTGGTTGACCAGTACTCTACACACCTGTGAAATGCCCCCCTTCTCTATTGGTCCTAGGGGTAGCTGAGACTCCAGAGGGTTATAATATTCCGAGAGCACCATAAGAGCCTCCCGGTGGCCCACCAGGGCATGACCAAGCTGGAGATAATGGTAAAATTGTGACTTGTGGAGAGAGAATTCAGTTTGAAGGGTAGCGAAGGATTTCAAGTGATCCCCTTCTGACAAATTTCCCCTTTTCGACACACCTAATATCCCAGTAAGTAAAGTCTTCCAACCATTTCACCTGACTCAGACACCTGTCAGTCAGTCCAGAGGGGGGTTTCCAGTTTGACCTTATGGTTCAAGCCTTGCCACTGCAACACAGCCCTCCAGGTCTGGAGCGTCACTTCTAGGAAGGATTGCACTATAGGTGTCCCATATAACAGGCCCTTGAGGTTGTCCAGACCTATCAGTGAAATTTCCATTCTGTAGACTGGGTCATCCCACCCTCCATGCACCCATTCGTTCAGCACCAGGGTATGTGCGCCGCAGTAGTAGGGACGAATGTCAGCCATGGCCAAACAACTGTTGAATGTTGATCTGACACTCTTGGCAAAGGAGAGCCTGGGGGGCTTGCCCGCCCATATAAAGTTACTAAGTATGGGCGAATTTTGCGAATCTCGCATTCGCGAATTTTGCGGATTTGCGAACTCGCAATCCTCAAAATCCGCGAATTCCCGCGAATTTGCGGATTTTTTTTTTTTATGTTCGCACGGGTTTCTGCAAGTTCGCGAGGGTTTTGTACAATTTCGCAAATTGCGAAATTGTACAAAACGCGTGCGAACTTGCAGAAACCCGTGCGAACACAATGTGCCCAGTGGGGTATGTGCCTCTTGTGTGAATAAAAGGTCAGAGAAAGATCAGTTCAGCAGATGAAGAGAAAGAAGCTTCTGGTCACAGGAACAGCACGGGTATTGCGCTCGTGAAAGTCAAGGATGCAAAGCCTATCCAGCATCACAGCTGATTTTCCACGGTAGATTTGGGAAGAAGGCACACCTGTCCAGCCTCGACGACGCTCACGATTGTTTTTGGGCTAATGAATGAGTCACTGAATTTGAGCATCAACTAGTTCGAGCGACCATGTGTGTGTTACTATGCAATCGCCCCGAAGGGCGCAGGGGTCCCTTGAGTGAGCTGCAGACCTGTGCCCAGCCATGCAACTATTTTACAATGGCGCCAGCAAGCTGCCAGCGCCGTTGTAAAATAGTTACAAAGTTAGCTTGCACAGGAAGCACTTAGATAAAATAAAGCAGCACCTGCTTCGTTTTATCTAATGGTTCCTGTGCAAGCTAACTTTGTAACTATTTTACAACGGCGCTGGCAGCTTGCTGGCGCCATTGTAAAATAGTTGCATGAGTGGGGGTTCAACTTTTGAACCCGTTACGTTCGCGGATTTTTTTTTGCGGATTTTGCGGGAAATCCGCAAAATTCGCGGATTGCGGATTTCCCAAAAATCCGCAAAATCCGCGAGCGTAACGGATTTCCCGCTCACACCTAAAAGTTACACACCTTAGTACTGATGTTGGCCAGCAGGTTTGTCAACACTTTGGCGAATAGTTTAACTTCTGCTTTGATGAGGGAGATGAGCCGGTAGTAGTCACACCAGTCTGATATGGCTTGCTAGGTTTTAACAACACTATAATGGGGGTAGGTCTATCTTCGAGTTGAAAGGCCCCATTCAATAGTTTCAAAGCACATAGCTAAGATAGGAGATTTAATGATGGGATGTAGTTAATGGCAGAATTCTATCGGGAATCCATCGGGCCCAAGGTCTTACCCTTAAGCTTTGTCAGGCCCTTGTTAACCTCCTCTATGGTCAATCAATCAATCAATCAATCAATCAACAGGATTTTTTAGTGCTGCTAATCACTGGGTAGGGTATCCAGGCACTTGCAGGCCCCAGAAGCCTCATTCAAGCATCCAGGTCTTGAGGGCCCTTCGAAATTTTAGAAGTGAGGTGATGATCCGGAGCTGCACGTGGAGGCTGTTCCAAGTCTTTGCTGCAATGTAGGAGAAGGAGCATCCTCCACTTTTGCTTCAGTGGTTGTGGGGCACATGGACAAGTGATAGGGAGGAGCAGATGGTCAACAGCTGGTTTAGGGTCTCTTATTATGGGGGTGAGTCTGGCTGATGGAATGTCAGGAATTACTAGGGTAGATGTCTCCTGCACCGGGCGTGTGTCTTCAGCATAGAGAACAGCATTGTAATTTACAAACGAGGGGGCTTTGTCAGAGCCCGTCATAGCTCAGGTATCATCTGTCTTCACCACACTGGGTGTTACAGGAATTCTGTTTTGAAAACCGAACTGTGCCTTGGGAGAACAGGACGTCAGAAGGTAGAGACTCAGTCTCTCTACCACATCAGTACCTGTAGGCCAAATCCAATTTGCTCACAGTGTCTCCCCTGAGCTCCTAGCCTTTCCATAGCAGTAAGTGATTTTTGAAAACCTAGAACATGAACCTCTAGTCCTCAAGGGAAACATGGAAACGGACCATCACCTTTCGTTCTCACTCATACATTTCCATAGTAAACAGAAGCAAGACACAAAGGGAGTTTTCAATATATTTATAGAGGCTACTGTAGTCTAATTTGAAGCTGGTTTGCTGCGATTAGCAAACAGATACAACTAGGAAAGGTAATCAACATTACTAACAGCCTGTAAACTTTGAACAGCCCCACCATCAATCTAAGCCTACCCTCACTATGTGAGCACTGGGATATATTAGTGATATTTGGACTTAGCCTCGAACCCCATACCAGGTATGTGTGGTTAGGTGGGCTGCATCTTAGGTGTAAACTCAGTTTTCACAAGCTTCTGCCTCCATTTTAACACTGGTCCCTCTGTTGGAATTCTCCCTGCTGACCTCGAAAGGGCCGAGATGTAGTTTACATTATAAGAACTGTGTTAGAAAACTACAGCTGTGCTTCTGTGTTGTGTCTTGAAATTTTAGGAGTTGTTTCTGACCGGGCACAAGAAAACAGTACACCATGTAGTTCACCTTGCATGAAATGTTCAGACTGAATCCCAAGAAGAGTCACTGAATAACAAATAATATGCACAGCGTTTTTAAAAAATTAATATCATGCCCAAAAAAATGCATTACGTATGGCTGTGTGGAGCAAAGATGGCGTAATGCTGCTAATACGGGCAACCAAGTGAAAACCAAAGTTGGGACCAGAGGGGGAAATACTACACCCCCTCCTTGATCAGAAACTTTGGCCCACATGCATCAAAGCAAAAACCGGTCACACCGATTCTCAGAATCTGCCCCTTTGCGACCGGTATTTTTGCATTTGGGATGCATCATCCCAAATGCAAAAATTGCAATTTAAGTAATCTCTAAATTGCGATTACTTAAATTGTGATTGCATTTAAGGAATCTCAAAATGAGATTCCTTAAATACAATGCATTAAAGGTAAAAAATTAGCAATTTCGCTAATAGGGGGAGCAAATTACCATGAAGTTGAACTTCATGGTAGTTTGCAAAAACTTTGAAAAATGCACTAAAGTGCATTTTTCAAAGTACCATTTTACACACACACATGCCCTTGAGGCATGTGTGTATGCAGTATGTACTCATATGCAGATTTCAGGGGTGCAACAGGGTGTCCTTTTGACACCTTGGCACCCTTGAAATTGCATTCTCAATTTGCGATTCTCTAATTGAGAATCGTAAATTGAGAATGTCTTCCCATTCATTCCTATGGGCCTCTAGGCCCATAGAATGAATGGGGAGGTATTCCTTAATTACTACTTGCAATTTGCGAGTCGCAATTAAGGAATCTTTAGAAATCGCTATTTTTTAAGTGGTTTCTACATGCATAGCCTTTTGCTATTCCTTATTACCGAATCCTTATTTTTTCCTAATAAGGAATCGCAAAAGGCATTGTTGATGCATGTACCAGTTTGTGCCTAACAAAATAACAAACAAATGTGCACAAGCTTAGCAAATTTAGTGCAATATGTTCTACAAAAAAACTTGAATCATAGTAAAAAAAAGTAACATCATAATTTTGAAAACGGGGACAAATTAAGGTGAGCCGGAGGCTTCCAAGATTTCATCTGTATGGTCAATGCATAGTGAATCCAAAACAGATTCTTTCTCCACAGATGATGATTCCGCAATTGCTCCTTTTAAAAGCTCCAAAGAATAGACATGATTCTTGTTATCAACCAATGCAAAGTAAGGAGAAGGGCAACATGCATCTGTGTTATTGGAACCAAAGTTAGATGTCTCTGGCGCTAAGGCACCCATCTCCCCCAGAGGGAGGGGATCATGCCATGCACCTTGAAGCAGCCACAATTTCATGGGACAACTCTGAAAATGGGACATTATCAAACTCATCAACGGGTTCATGTCCACAGGAACAGGCAATTACAGAGCCAGACCAGCATCCAGTATCCATTCGAAGGGGCACCATAGACAAAGAAGCATGGGTTGTATGCAGGTAAATCAGACGGGTGAGAATGACAATGACTAGTCAGTGTTCAGTTCTTGGAGCAAATGGACTCCAAAGAGTCGTATTATGCATTCATGGCACAGCTGAACCGGTGGTAGTTCCCGCACCAATAGGCTTTTAAATAATATCCATTGTGGAGCAACAAAATAGAAAAAAATGCTGCAAATGAGAAATACCAGCAAGGGTGTACCTCGAACACTGACAAATAATTCATGGATAAATGCTGGTATTACTCTAAAAATATTTCGGAAAGTACTGACTAGGCAGGTTCAAATTTTTTTTTTAAGTGTGCAATCCTGGCAGGGTTGGAAGCATTAAACATGCTTGCCGAAATATATTTGAAGATTGGTATTCAACAACTACTGTATTTCACTGGATCTCCTTGCAACCTGCAGTACAAAAGTTTCTCGTACAGATGTTAATGTAACATCCTTTTGAAATATTAAGGCTTTTAGTCGGCTAACCTTGCTAAAATCTTTGGAATTGAAGGCCACAATGTAGCATTTAAGACTATATGTGTAGGGGGATAAAGCACTCATTGCAGCAGGTCACTATCCGGTAGACCGATGAAATATACGATTCAGGCATTCGAGCCTCAAAAGTCTTGATCATTTACCATTAAACAGCTTCAATTTGAACGGACAGTAATGAGGGTATGATTTCAAGGGGATGTTATTCCTTATAGATAAAAAGCCAAATTCTCTACCGAAGCATTGCATGCTCCATTAATAGTAATGTGTTTACAGGACAAAGTGCTCACCATCTTCGAATCCCTCTCAGACTGGGATGATGACATGACAACCACCTCTGCTTCAAACATCCCATGTCCCATTAGTGTCCTAGACTCCTTTGCTCCACCTAGCTTTGAACTAATAACACAAACTATCAAATCCGTAAAATCTGGAGCACCATCGGATCCAGGCCCACCCATGATATTCCACATAGCACCAGACACATTCAGGGAACAACTCAAGACACTCTACAAGGAAGTCATAACATCTGGCGTCTTTCCAGATGCTTGGAAAATGGTGTCAAATCTGCCTTTACTAAAAAAAGCCAACTCAGATCCCAATGATTACAGTAATTAAGGACCTATAGCCAGAATCCCTTTCCCGGCCAAAGTACTGGAAAAAATCCTCAACTCCCAACTAACAACCTTCATTTCCTCTGCAGACCTACTGGATTCCTCCCAGTACGGTTTCCGACAAGGGCATGGCACAGAAACTGCTCTGGTTATGGCAGCAGAGGAGATCCGGGCAATTCTGGACACGGGAGCCAGGGCCACCCTAATCCTATTGGATTTGTCAGCGGCTTTTGATACCATGAACCATGACATACTAATCAAATTGATCAAAGAAGCAGGAGTCAAGAACTCTGCCCTAAAATTGGTCAAATCCTATCTGAACAATAGATATCAATACGTTCAGGTCAGCAGCTCCCGCTCAGAGATGTTTACGTTCCCATGTGGAGACCCGCAGGCCTCCGCCCTGAGCTTTACCCTGTTTAACCTTTGCGTAGCTCCTCTGGCCAACATCATCAGGAAATACGGATTTACTAAAATATCTTATGCCAATGACACCCAAATTGTGGTGTCAATTTCAAGCAGCCCTGAAGACACTGCCGATAACTTTAAACAATGTATGTACCATATAAACCAAAGGATGGGGTCGAATTGTCTGAAGTTTAACGGCACCAAAACAGAGGTCCTCCTATTCGGATCAGACACCTCTTTTTGGGCTCAGAACTGGTGGCCCCATAGCATGGGCGTGCTCCCCACCCCAGTACAAAAAGTGAGGCACTTGGGCATCATCTTTGATGAAAAATTGGCCTTTCAACATCAGGTCAACAAAGTTGTATCAATGACATTCCTGACTTTAAATTCCATACGAAAAATAAGCACTTTCATTCCCCCTGAAGCAGTAAAAACCTTAATCACAGTTCTAGCCTTGGCTAGACTGGACTACGGAAATGCCCTATACTTAGGCTTCCAAAAAAAGCACATGGCCAAGCTTCAGCGGACTCAAAATGCAGTTGCCAGAGTAATATTGAACATCCCTAAATTTCAGCCCATTTCGGAAGGCCTAAAAAAACTCCTTTGGCTCCCCATGAAAAAGAGAATATATTTTAAGGCCCTCTGACAAGCATACAAGGCATTACATGGTATGGGACCAGCCTTCCTGAAAAGACATCTCACCTGGTACCATCCTCCAAGACACCTTCGCTCAGCAGAGAGCAAACTCCTCCGGACTCCAAAATTTAGAAAATTCAACATGGGCGGAAGAAGCTTCATCCTAGGCACAGCAAAACTATGGAACTCACTTCCAATAAATATCAAAAGCTGCCCAACGCTACTCGGGTTCAGAAAGCTTTTAAAGACATGGCTTTTCTCAAATTAATTGAACCTAAATTATCCACTTGAAAAACAAAAGAGGGGCCCTGAATCTAAGGATTAATGACAAGAGGGAAACAACCCGCCAGGGCGAGAATACTAGAGAGAAACATGGAAATGGGTGTTCCCTAAATACCAGAAGAACAAAGTTCTAATCACACATACAGCTAGCCCACACAACCACAAGAAAGATGTATTTATTCAAAGAAATCTTTCATTTAAATTTTTTTTTTTTTTTTTTTTTTATATAAATACATTGTTTTCATAGAAAAATAATTTCATTAAGACAATGGAATAGTATCTGAAAAACTTTTCATAATCATATACAGAAATACAATATAAAAACTAGGACACGCAAAGATCATTCAAAAAAGGCACAAAGTACATTCACTCCTACACTCAAACACACCTTTTATACAATCAAATACATACACAAACATTCACATACATATCACCACACACAAAGGCGCCGACGCGCGTTTCGGACAAGTGCCAATACAGGCTTCCTTCATCAGGGCGCACTTGGAATAGAAAACAGGCAGACACAGTAAATGACGTCTGGCACAAGGTCCTGGGAAGCGGTCCTAGTAGCAGCAAAGGCTGAGGGTGGGTATTCTAGGGGCCCTCAGAACCGGGACCACTGAGATGTTTCAGAGGAATAGCAGGTAATTGGCAAACAAACAAATGTAAAAAAGGGATCCAGTAGATACATGCGCTTGCTAGACAGTCGAAATTCGGAGCAACTCAATTTCAGGGGCCTGTAGATGATCCAGGCGAGGTTCAGGGAGGGAGCTGAAGTACCACTGCGGGTCAGGGGGGCAAAATAGACCAGCCCAATGTCTTTTAAAAGGGTCTCAGAAGGGCCAGATAAAAAACTCTCCAGATAGATGAAACTACTAATAGAGGGACCAGGAATCAAAAATCAATGGACCTCAATATTATGGTCGGCTCATGCCCTCTATAAAGGGGAAAGCGGCATCGTAGAGCACGGACTTTTAGGCGTAGTCAAGACAGAAAGCCTGCGACGACCCGAAGGTCTGAACTAACTGAAGACCACGATGAAGGCAGCGGCAAAACTCCTTCTCCCTGCGGCGGTAGGATTCACCGATCAATTTCTTTGCTACTACTAGGACCGCTTCCCAGGACCTTGTGAATGTTTGTGTATGTATTTGATTGTATAAAAGGTGTGTTTGAGTGTAGGAGTGAATGTACTTTGTGCCTTTTTTGAATGATCTTTGCGTGTCCTAGTTTTTATATTGTATTTCTGTATATGATTATGAAAAGTTTTTCAGATACTATTCCATTGTCTTAATGAAATTATTTTTCTATGAAAACAATGTATTTATATAAAAAAAAAAAAAAAAAAAATTTAAATAAAAAACTTTCTTTGAATAAATACATCTTTCTTGTGGTTGTGTGGGCTAGCTGTATGTGTGATTAGAACTTTGTTCTTCTGGTATTTAGTGAACACCCATTTCCATGTTTCTCTCTAACCTAAATTATCCACACCTGGAACTCAGGCTTCTTCCCCCGCTATGAGCGCCTAGACACCTTCGGGCATTCGTGCGCTATATACATCTCTATCACATCTGAATTAAGAGGACCCCAATGTTCTAAATGAATGCAGCCGATATCAACAGTTGTGTGTGCAGTGGATGAGCCACAGTAAAAGCTGTAATTTGTTGACAAATGTCACAACAAAGTACATATTTCTTGGCCTGTTTGTATAAACCGTGCCACTAATAAAGTTGCTGTAGCAAATAAATTGTGCCCACCAGACCTGCATGTGCAGAAGCAACACCTTCATGCACTGCTACCACTAAGGCTAGCCTGCGGTCTTGGCTGGGAATCAATCGATCACCAACTCCTCCAATTGTTACAAAGGGGCCATTTTGTTCACTTAAATGATATGCATTTAACTTGGAAAACCCCCATGTAAAGTTATACCGTCACGTGTAGCATGAGCGGAAGCTAATATATCATTGTCTACTTTTGTTTGAGAATGAGTAATCGCAGCAACCTTTGCAGTTGCATCTGCAGATTTGACTGCTTCATCTGCCAAAGAATTCCATGCAACGTGTTGTCCCACACGTAGATGACTCAGTGTTTGTATGACATGAGCCTGTGGCAACCTATTTTTAGGGTCTGCCACCTTAAGCCAAAGCAGTTTAGGCTTTATTGTGTTACCTTTAAAATCTTTGAATCCATTTTGGCACCAATAATGTAAATTGTTGTTAAAAGACTGGACACAGTAATACGAATCACACACTATGAGTCTGGGGAATTCTTGATCCATATTTTCCAGAGCTAGGAACAAGGCTTTCAGTTCAGCCAACTCCCCAGTGCAGTCTTCTAGGAACTGTGGGTGAGTTTTTTGTGGTTGAAATTTTCCGTCCAACATCACACCAAGAAAAGTTGTGCATGCCACTGAATATTGGTGTTTGGTACCCTTTAAAAGGTTGGGCTGAATCATCAATATAGAAAATGTATTTATACTACTGAATACGAAAAATATTGCTGGGCATGGGATAATATGCTCATATTGAAGAAACTCTTGTGTCTGTAAAGACTGGTCAAATGCGAAGCTTACATCAATAGTTGTTAAGGATGTTGCCCACTGTATACCTCTAGGATGAAGAGCTTCAATGTTAGGACCACTAGCTTTGGTCACAGCCCCTAATGCTGTAATTGGAAAAACAACAATTAAGCGTTTCCCTTGTGCAAGTGGCGATCTTTAAGTATAGGCATCTGCATGTCAGACAATATTTTTTCGGTGGCGGCAAAATGCTTTACCGCACTGGAATACGAATGTGATTTATAAGCATTTGGCAGGGTCTCACCTTTGTTAAAGGTGACATAGGTAAAACCGATGGCATCTGCAATGATAGGGATGACCGGGTTTGTTGTATTGACATGTGTAAGTCTTGTGCTGCAAGCAAATCAGATTGTAGTTATCTGAGCATGTCTGTGTGTTGTGATGACTATTGAGAACTGGAAAAATCAGGTTGTATCAATTTATATAATAATTTGATGCAGTGCGCATAATCAGATAAGTAGGTTCTGGCAAAATTTAGGAATCCTATAAAGATTGCAGTTTCCGTACACTGTTTGGAGGCTGCAGCAGAGAATACTTCTCTAGGAAGTATGGTACAACGCTTTTTCCTTCATGTGTAAGTTTGTTCCCTAAAAATAGAACACTTAGCAATGCTATGTTCAATTTCTTAAAGTTAAACTTATAGCTTTAGTCGGTGAATCTCAATATTATGCGATCCACTCTGGCTGAATGTGTATTTTACTCATCATGCATCAGGTAGATACCAAATATGCGTCTGGGTCAATATCTTGTAGAATTTACACTATGCAGGCACCAAACAGTCCAGCACTGTTCTTATACCCCATAGGAAGATGTGAAAAATGACACTGAAAGCAGAGGATCGAGAAGGCTGTGCAATCTCTGCTTTCAGGTGGTATATTTTGGCTTCAAAAAATTGGAAATATCCAAGGTTGTTTTGTATTTTTTACTGACTATATTATTTATAAGTGCTGTGCTGTGTGTATTTTGAATTGCAAATGCACTTTTATGACTGTTTAAATATCTATAGTCTAACACTATGCAACATGAATGATCTGGTTTTCAAACAGGAAAGAGAGGATTATTCATTTGAGAGACAAAGGGTTCAACTACACTCTGGTACTCCAACTGGGAGAGTGTTTCTCGAACAGGTGCTTTAGCATCCCAGTTTATTGAGTATTGTGGCTGCACCTGTGAGGTTTACTTGATAAAGAGAGTCCTTATCCCAGCCGACATGACTGCGATATAAAGATGGTACTAGCTTTAGAGCCCATTCTGCTTTATAGGCTTGCTTGAATTCGTCAGAGACAAGCACAGAAAAAGACAAGATGATTACACCCTCACCTTAAGGGGATGTTTGGAAAAACTGCGGAGGCCAATCGACCTCTGCTAAAAGAATGTCATAGGATAACGTTAAATTTCATGGAATATTACTCTAATGGTGCACTGTATAACACCCTCAATGTGTACATCCAAATTAATTATATTCTGTCTGGAGGGGCTACACACCTGTCTGGGATTTCGACTGTAGCAAGGTTATCAGTAGCTGTGGTTGCCAGAAACTCTGTGAGATTCCAGTGCACTTTAGTGACCTCTGCCACACTGTTGAAGAGAGTCACTGTTAACCTCCTGTTCAGGAGGAGAGTTCTCATTGTTTTTAGTTTATTTAGTGGTTATAGCCACAACTATCCTTTTCTGAAATTGAGGCTTATCTTCAAGTCAGACAAGCGTTGTGAGTCCCTCTTAGATTTTAGGTACTCTTCCTGTATGCGGTCAGAACACCTTCCTCTCTCATATTGTTCATCTGTTGAGTCTTAAAAGGAACAAGAAGGCTGAGTATGAGAAAGCTGAGAGTGATCATGCAAATTATAGTGTCTGTCACAGTTCGCCGGAGGCGGAGATCCCCCTTGAGATTTAGCTATTCTTTGAGTTTAGGCTTGTCTCAATGCTTTTTTTTAACAAACTACAGGTTCGGCTTGGCAGTCTCCTTGTCAGAACCAGGTTTGCCTGGTTGTGGTTTCTTGGGTCTGGGTCTCAAATTATTGCATCCTATAGAAGTGTAGGCCTCAGCAATCATTTTAGGTAGCTCACTTTCCTGGTTGAGTTGTGCAACCTGCACGAGTCGCTGATGTACAGACAGCGAAGTCAATTCATCTTTAATGTTGGACAGAATCATTGCAGTAACTACAGGACATTTTCCCATTTGTTTCTTCTCCAAATCCAGGGCAGCGACTGCCCCATGTTCATTCTGTATTTGTTTTAACACCTCCGGCAAGGCTGACATGGACGGAGTACCATGGGTTATGGTATAGACAGCGGCAAAGACTGTGCCCAAGTGGTACAGTTACGGGAACCATCCCATGGGGTAAGCACTTAGTCAATATCCTGTGCTTGTCTTGTGGTCCCATAAAGGGTAACACAGCTTCAATTTGATGGATTTTTTGGCAAAAATGCAATTTCATCACGTTTTGTGAGAATTTTGCCCATGATTGAATGAACAATTACAGGACTTGTTGTTGGCACTGCAGGCAACTGGGCTTGCTCTGCGAGGCATTGCTGGGACAGCCAGCAAGGTATCTGTAACATACTAAGTGAATTGCCTACATAGTCTAACTATACCATTGTATAAGGCTTGTAACTCATTAACATTTAGACCTTGTAGGTTAGAGAATGGTGTTTAACCAGCTATTCCTGGCCAGATGGCCCCATTGTTAGTAAGGGGCCCATGAGTACTGGTGCGAGTACATATGTAACTAATTTTGATGCTCCCATTATGAAAGTGGCATTTCTAAGAATGCATATGCCCTTTATTGTTGTGGTGAATCAACATTAGTGCATTAAATGTGTTTGTGTTACCATCCACAGCCGGAAAATTAACCCAAGTGTAAAAGACTTCAAAGCAATCTCCATTGTGGGCTTTGGCAATGAAGATAAAGTCACCACCTGCAGTACCCAAGGCCATGTACAGTTACATTTACATTGACTACAGGTCTGCAATTGTCAGCAATAGGGACGGGTTATGGCTGCACCATTATTAAAACAGTAATGGAAACAAAGTGCAAACAAAAAAGGGGTGATCCTTTTAAAGGTTAAAGCTTGAACAACCAACTGAAAAAATAAAGTGATCCCTAAAAATACTGTGGAGAATATATCCCCAACCCCACGGACGTGTCCTGTGGTAGGTGTGCGGGTCCTATGGGAACACACAAGAACTACTTAGGAGCCCTACTGAATTAGTTCCAGACCATCGTTCGTAGTGTCATGTTGCAGGAATTCTATTAGAAATAGAACTGTGCCTTGGCAGAACAGGACGTCAGAATGTAGGGACTGAGTCCCTCTACCACATTAGTAAATGAAGGCCCAAATCCGACTAGCTCACAGTGCCTCACCTGAACTCCTAGCCATTCCAGAACAAGAGGTGATTTTGGCAAACCTAGACCATAAATCTCCAGTTACAAAGGGAAACGTGGAAATGGATCATCACTTTGCGTTCGCAGTACTGCCTGTCCATCATAAACAGAAGAAAGACACAAAAGAATATATTTATTGAAACTATTGGTGCCTATTTTGCGGTAGGTTTGTTGTGATTAGTAAACAAATACAACTAAGAAAAGTAATTAACATTACTAACAGGCTGTAAACTATGAACAGCCCAACCATGACAATTAATATATCAATCTAAGCCTACCCTCACTCTGAGCACAGGGAAAGATTAGTGATCTCTGGGCTTATCGCCGAAACCCATACCTGGTATGTGTGGTTAGGTGGTTCGCATCATAAGTGTTAACTCAGTTTACGCAAGGCTGCTTCCTCCATTCCAAGACTGGACCCTCTGCTGGAATTCTTCCCTCTGACCTCCAAGAGGCCAAGATGCAGTTTATATTATAGGGAAATGTTGTGTTAGAAAACTGATGCTATGCTACTGTGTTGTGTCTAAAAATGTTAGGAGATGTTGCTGACTGGGCTGTGAAACGCAAATACGGCCTAATGCTGCTAATACAGGCAACCAAGGGAGAACCAAAGTGGGTCCTGAATGGGAAATACTACACCCCTTATCGGTCTGGAAATTAACTTAGCAACTAAATAAATAATAAAGGAAAACATGCACAAGCTAAGCAAATTCAGTGTGATACATTTAAAAAAAATTATAATTGTAATAAAAAAACATAACATGATCATTTAGAAAACAGAGACAAATTAAGGTGAGCCGGAGGCATCAGGTATTTCCGAGATTTCTTCCACAACATTAATATTTAGTGAATCCAAAATGGATTTCATCTCCACAGACTAGGATTCCACAATTGCCCCATTTAAAATCTCCAAAAAATACACATGATCATTGTTATCAGCCAATGCTGAGTACATACATGCAACATGCATCCGTGTTATTGGAGCAAAAGTTAGCTACTTCTGGCGTTGACATACCCATCTCCCCCAGAGGGAGGTGCTCATACATTGCACCATGAAGCAACCGCAAGTGAGCACAGAAGGAGAAATACCACATGGGCACTACCCTAAATTCTAATTCTTTAGTCTCCCGGTGTCGTCAGGCCTTGTCCAAGCACAGTTGGTGCAGGGTTGCCTTCTCCAATGGCAAGCGTCAGCCTAACAATTCAGTCAGGTAACCTGATTCCTACTCTCTGAGGTTACAGACCTTTCTAAAAGATCAGTCGGTCCTGCATCGCACAGGAGCGGCCCAGCATATAACAGCGTGCATTCCCACGTAAAATTGGCTTACCTGCTCCCTACAGTGTCCCCAGTGAATCTGACCTTTCCTGATTGACACTCAGGAATTCCTTCAGTAGGATCTACAAGGACCGGGTGAAAGTCCTATTTCTGGAAAACCAGGCTTTAGGGCTTTACAGCTGTTAATCACTTCCCATGTTTGATCTGCTAACTGAAGCAGTACTGGTGAGTGATCCTGAAGGCCCAGGATGTGAGAACTTTGTGTTTGATTGAGCTCTAAAGCTGGTAACAAAAAGAGGTCAATGCAGAATAGGAGAATAGGGAGCCATGCACTGTTGAAGCATGAGTCAATCAATCAATCAATCAGGGGTTTATAAAGCGCGCTACTCACCTGTGAGGGTCTCAAGGTGCGGGGGGGGTGCAGCTCTGGATCAGTCAAAGAGCCAGGTCTTGAGGCTCTTCCTGAAGGTGTGAAGAGTGGGGGAACGTCTTATGTTGACTGGGAGCTTTTTCGAGGTCTTTGATGTGACATAGGAGAAGGCTCTTCCACCTGCTCTGGTTCTGCAGATGCCTATGGTGTCTGCCATAGCGAAGTCGGTGGAGCGGAGGTTCCTTTTAGGTACGTGGAAGAAGACTCTTTCATTGAGGTATTTGGGTCCAATGTTGTGGAGGGATTTGTAGGCGTGGATGAGGTTACTCTCTTCTCGATGGGGAGCCAGTTGAGGTCTCATAGGTGCTGGGTCATGTGCTCATGTCGGGGGGTTCAGAGAACGAGTCTGGCTGCGGTGTTCTGGATGGTTTGGAACAGGGTCTTGTTTATTCCGGCGTAGAGGTCGTTACTGTAGTCTAGCCTGCTGGGTATGAGTGCGTGGATGGCGGTCTTACTGCATTCGGGGGGATCCACTTGAAGGTCTTGCAGAGAATGCGGTGGGTGTTGAAGCAGGCAGAGGCAGCAGCATTTATCTGGCGGGTCAGGGTGAGGGAGGAGTCTATAATAATGCTGAGGTTCCGGGCGTTTCTGAGGGTAGGGGGCCACCAGAAGCTGTCCAACGCAGTGGGGGAGGGTCCAAGGACAAGGACCTCTGTTTTCTACAAGTTCAGTTTTAGTGTGTATTCCCTAACACTAGCGTTCCACACCCTCCAGGCGTCACTTAAACGAAGGCCCAATACCCAATTTTTCAGAAACCTCCACTCTCTAGTTCGATGCTAGGGGCAGGCAGGGAGTCCAGGGGACCCTGGATATCACTAGAAGTGTTCCCTATGATTGTCCTAACCATCGGGAGAGTTAACAGAAGATCCCTAAGTGTCATCAACATAGGGAAGCTAAATTGTGGAGGAACATAGATACATAGGAAATGATTAAGGGGTCCATCAAACAGCCTTCTAATAGCATTTATCTCCCCAGGGCATCCCAGGTCACCAGGGAAACTACCAGTAGCTGGGATTTATGGTTCATGATGGCCACTACCCTGGACCCTCTATTGAACCCCACATGGTACACATTATTGGAGCCATATCTTGTTGGAAAAGAGCAGTGCGACCTCAAAAGGTGGACACAACAAATCTGAGCCATGACGGTGAAGGAAATGCATGACAGCTTTAGAGAAGGCAGGAATGCTAAGAGACTCCAGGTCCTTTTGGGAGGTGATTAATCATCCACTCTTTACGGATGTAAGCAGGAACGTGGAATCAAACATAATGGGTTTAGCTTGGGAGTCGCATTTTACGAAGATTTTTAACCCAAATGATATTAGTCCACAGGTCAGCCAGCCAGTTATATTTTTTAATCCTGAATCCGCCCGGCAATTAAGTGAATCCCTAACTTTAGGTGAAGTGGAGAAGGCTCTTAGAATGGGCATTGCCTCTAAAGCCCCATGTCCAGATGGGGTACCTTTGGACCTCTTTAAAAGAAATCCGCCATTTTGTGGCCCTGTACTATTAAATGTCTTTAGAGCCGTTATAACTGGCCAGATCCCACAATCTTGGAAGAAAGCTGTGGCAGTGCCAATATTCAAAAAGGGAAAAAGAAACGATCCGACCTGTTACAGGCCGATTTCCCTTATAGATGCCACATGTAAGGTGATGGGGAGGGTGATTCTGGCATGCTTGAAGTTATGGGCTGATAATGCTGAACTAATAACACATACTCAATATGGGTTTAGGAAAGGAATGGGAATTGTCAAACAGTGCCTCAACTTCTCGATGATCATTGGCAAGTAGAGGAAGGCTAGGGGAGCGTCGATCCACCTGGCTTTCATGGACTTGTCCAGTGCTTTCGACATGGTGTGCAGGAGCAAGTTGTGGACACTGATGGAAGATCTGTGCTTTGAGGAACCACTTGTCACTCTCCTTCGCAGACTACATGCTTCCACTTCTGTAGCCATCCGGTATGGCCCAGGGGGAGAGAAAACAAAGCCCATTGTGTCGACAGAGGGGGTCTGGCAAGGCTGCATCCTACCCCCGTTTTTATTTTTGGTTTATACAAATGGGCTGGAGCAGTTTCTGTTAAACAAACATTTGGACATCCTGAGAATAGCAGGTGCCCAAGTACCTTGAATGTCGTATGCTGACGATACGGTCCTGATGGCCTTGACTGCCAACAGCCTCCAGGGATGTTTGGATGCTTTCACCGAATATATGACGTCACTAGATTTGACGGTGAATTATAACAAATCCTTTGTCATGGTATGCGGACTCAAATCAACAAAAACACAAAAACACACAGTGAATGGGATAGCTATTGAGAAGGTAAAAAACTTTAGTTATCTGGGGAATGTGTTTAATTCTAACCTAAATTGGGACCAACTTTTAGTATCTCGGGTGCAACAAGCTTCAAGAGTTATTGAGGGGCTGTTTCGATTTGCGGCCAAACTTGGTCATAAGCCTGTTGCAGAGCTGATAACCCTATACAAATCAAAATGTTTGTCAGGAGCAACTTATGGTGCAGGAGTCTGGGGATATCAAAAGAGTACACAGATCCAAATAATTGAGAACACATTTTCTAAGTGACTCTTATTTATCCCGTCTAGTTCGCCTGCCTCATTTTGTCACTCGGAGGTGGGCATGGATTATATTACAGATAGAATACACATTGCACCCCTGTTTTTATGGGGGAAAATCTGGTCTTCAGAGGAACTTAATTTCTCCTGACTTGTCTTAAAAGATTGCATGAATCTAGACAATGCAATGGCGGTACCCTGGTTACGCTATGTTAAACAAACTTTTTATAAAATAGGGTTAGAAGATTTTTATGATAAACCTGAGTGTATACCGCCAAACATGAAAATGTCCATAAAAGAAGCTTTTGGATCTGAGCTGAGTATATCTTCTAGGTCCACAGATAGATCGGACCCCCCTTTTTTAAAACAGCAACAATTTTATTTGTCTTTTAGCTTACAGGGAAGTGCACCTTTTTTAATGACTGAGGGCCATATGTAGGTGGCCAAATACCGGTCGGTAAAGCCGAAAATCGGTAAATTCCGGCTTTACCAACCGGTATTTAGCCCTGTGAGATGTACGTATTACTGAATGGCATCGGTAATAACGAATCAGTAAATAATTACCGAATCCTTATTTACCAATCGGAGAACACCGAAACAATGAATACCGAATCGGTAAATGATGAATCGGTAAAAGCTCCAAAATGCGATGTAGCAAAAATCGGTATTACCGAATTTGACCAAAATCGGTAATAATGATTCGCTATTTACCACGGATCCTGAGCATGTGGTAATCAGGTGCAGTGCATAAAAACAGCTCCAAAATGCAACAGTGTGAACACAATGGCAGGTCTCTACCTCATAGCAAGGCGGCTACGCTTGAGAGCAGCAGGAGTGAGGATCTGGAGACGGGAAAAGCGGGTGTACAGACTGCGCATCACATTGTTTCAATTGACTGAACCTGAAATCCATGAAAGGTACAGGCTGCACCCACACACCATCCTTGACCGAATACGGGCCCTCAAACCATATCTTGAGCTTCAGACACCAAGGGCGCACACAATACCCACCAATGTCTAGGTACTCTGTTGCCTGCACCACCTGGCATCAGGAAGTTACCAGGGTGTGATACCCGCAGTAGGTGGTGTGTCACAGAGCTGTCTATCCCGTTTTTTCAACACCTTCCTGGATGCCATGATGGACAGAATGGAACATTACATTACCTTCCCCAGTTCACAGGCGCAGCTGCAGAGGACCAAGCTGGATTTCTACCAACTGGCGCAGTTCCCACACATCATTGGCTGCGTAGATGGGACCCATACTCCAATCTGCCCACCTGCAGCAACAGAATACATTTACCACAACCGCAAATCCACCCACTCCATTAAGGTGCAGGTGATATGTGATGCCAAGTACATCATAACTGACATCATGGCCAAATTCCCATGAAGTACCCACGACTCCTACATATTCCGCAACAGTGGTAACCATACACATCTGGCTGCTGGTGAATTTGGAGAAGGATAGCTACTAGGTGAATCAATGTGACACACCCTGATGTACACCTTGGCTCAAGCTATTGGTCACACTAATTAATGGCACTTTCTTTTGTATTTAGGTGACAGCGCATATGCCCTCTGGCCTTACCTACTCACACCATACCTCAACCCAACCACCCCAAGGGGGAGGAGATACAATGTTGCACATAAGAGCGCACGCAACATGGTGGAGCGCACCTTTGGACTGTTTAAAAGCAGATTCCGTTGCCTCCACAAAAGTGGAGGTGCACGTCAGTACAGCCCCATAAAATGTTGCAAAATTATTGCAACATGTGCAATACTACACAATCTGGCCACAAAAAAAGGAACAGCAGTGGAACTAACTGACACTGAGGACGAGGACGAGGACAACCCTCAGCCAGAGCCCTGAGCAGCTGGTGTTGCAGTTGAACATGATGGGAGACAGAGAAGGGCAGAGATAATGTCACACTATTTCTGAGTGAGTAACGAGACAGAGCCTGTAACAGTTTTTTTAAAACAGTGTTTAATTAGCACACCTCCAGTATTGTGAGCAGTGTCCATTTGGACATGGGTTACATCACCCATCTAATGTTTGGCAATTGGCAGTGGTTCCTATTTTCTGCGTCCACGCGCTACATGTGCACGTTCCCTGCCAACACTGTCTGTAGCGTCAGACACGCTGCACCATGGCGTTCGCTGCGCCTCCTGACCTTGGTGGGAGAGGGCGTAATGCTACCATGGCTGGTAGCCTCCTCACTGTCCCCCCCCTTCCATCGTGGCCGCCTTCGCATTCTGGAGGAGCTCTAATGCTAAGGTCATTGTAAACATGCCCCTGGCCACATCCCTGCTACAATGCGCCATCTCCTCCTGCATGGCGATGGACCTGCGACACATCAGTGAGGTTGCAGTGGGCAGCCGGTTCACTGCCTTGGTACAGGCCTAGAGCCTCTGCCTCTCCCTGCGCCTGCCAAGACGATCCTGCTCCAACTGGCTGCAGAGATTGTCCACAGAGGTTGCAACTCTCTGCATTCCCTCACACATGTTGTCTCCCATTGCACTGATGCCCTTTTCCATCCTGTGCATGTGTTTGTTGATGTGTGCCACCTCCCTGTGCAGTGATCTCATCACCCTCCATTGCAGGCGCTGGACCTTCAGCATGTTGCCTTCCAGTCCGGCAAACACACTTTCACCCTGTTCGGATGCTTCAGGACTGTCCGGCCTTGCCCTGCGGCGTCTGGTTGAACTGTGGGCGCCCTCATGGACTGGAGACTGTTGGCCCCCTGTGCCCTCCTCCGACGACTCCTCCATCTGCTGGAAGGTGGCCACGGCATGCCTCCTACCTGACTGTGGTGGTGGTGGTGGTGGTAGTGGTGTTGGTGATCGTCGCAGTGGGGACTGGGCATGAGGGGATGGCGGCGTTCCCTGGCGCTGTGGTGATGGCTGTGTTGGAGGAGTTGGTGGTGGTGGTTGCACGGAGCTTGTGGTCCCTGCAGGCATGCTTTCTTCCTCCTGTTGCCTCCCCCCTGGCCTGGCTGACTTTGCTCTGCTCCCCTCCGCAGCACTGCGAGATGTCTCGCCTGTAATGACACAAATGTAGATATACTCACTGCTCTGTCTGCATTTGAATTACATTAAACATCATGACTACAGATCACAGTGATTGTCCTGAAATTGCCAATTACTTTCAAATGCTATTGTGTTTGCTAGCCTGACTGTCCTATACATCAGTTCCCTCGGACTACATCTCCCACAATGCATAGCAGGTAATGAGTAAGACATGGAGTGGAGTGGGATCCCCTATGCCACTATGGTGATTGGGGTTGGGGAGGGGGTAGCACAGCATGCTGGGCATGCGTCTTACCTTGTTTCCTTGCTGCTCTGGCAGAGCTGTCTGTGTCTCCCATGCCACTCACACTCTCCGGCTGGAGGGTGGACTCCACCATCAGTTCCAGTGGTGTTGGTGCTGGTGCTCTGTTCTTTCCTCCTCCAGTTTTGCCAGCATGCCTCTGCCTCTCCGCCATCCTTGCTTTCGCAGTCTTCCTGAGGTCATACCACCTCTTCTTGATGTCCTCAATGGTACGCTGGGGCACACCTATGGCATTTATTTTGTCCTGTATGCCAATCCAGATCTGTCTCTTTTGAGACTCAGGTACATGGAGAGACTGCTTACCAAAAAGCCTGTCATGGTCTTGACTTGCATTCTGGATCAGTACGTCCAGCTCCTTTTCGCTGAACTTCAGCTTTATTTTCCTCTCACTTCCCTCCTTCTCCCTGTCCTGGCTTGCCATTTCAAAGCAGTTGTTTTTTTTTTTTTGGTTTGTAGCTGTGATGCTCTGTTGCTCCTGGCTCCTCAGCTCACCTGCCTGCCTCACAGTAAGCTCCAGGTTCTCTGCAGCTGCCTGGGTGGGGCCACTTCCTGTTTGGGAGGTGATTGGGTGACACAGGATTGGCTGATTCATCGAATTACGAATTTTTGAATTACCGAATCGGTATTTACCGATTCGGTAATGAATTCGGTAATTCCGATTTGGTGTTGGTTTTTCGGTATTTTTTTTTTACCGATTCGTTTCGAATCGTTTTTTTTACCAATTTTTAACGAATCGGTAAAATTTAACGATTTTTTTTCTACATCGCATTTTCCGATTCCTTAATACCGAATCGGTAAAATTTGGTATTAAGGAATCGGTATTCATGATTTACCTACATATGGCCCTAGATTTCATTTAGGCACACTGCACTTTCTTGTTGCTTTTCCAAAACAGGTGGGGTGGTTTGAGAGGCTACCCCCCTGTCCTTGTAACAACACAGCCCAACAAAATACTATGCACCTTATGTTATTTTGCACATTATATAAAGACCCTAGGGTGCGTTTTCTTGAACCAATTTTATACAAAAATTGTTTCCGATCCCATAGAGGGTTTTTCATTTACATTTCATAGCAAATGCTTTCATTTGTAGATCTGTGTTTAGTTTTATAAAAATTGTTTTTATAATGGGGAAACAATATGCAATGTAAAAGTACGTAATTGGGAGTTTTATTGTCTGCAAAAGATATTATTTATGGTTTTTTTGTAAATATTGTCTTATTTTATGATTGTATGTCTTTCTTGTGAACTTTTATGATTCATCTGGAATCGAATAAAGGCTTCTGACTGACTGGCATGACAGCTCCCCTCTTAATACTGTTGAGGAGGCTGTTGATGTTCCATGTTAGCACTATAAATTGGTCATGGTGGCCTAAACAGAGATGAAGAGGGAAGGATGTGGGGGCTGGGTGTGCAGGAACCCAGCCCAATGAACCCCCACCAGTGTCCCTCCACCAGGCACCAGCAAGAAAGATTGGGGCTAGCCATGGCCATTCAGGGCATAGGCAGTGAAGTGTGTGGCTAAAAGATTAATACCAAAATAAATAACAGAACAGACTAACTAATCCCCAATCCCCCAACACCCACCACCCTACACTTCCCCCCTGTAGAAGCATATGTCACCTGAACTTAAATCCAACTAGGTGCAAACAATATCTCTCTATTGAATCGCCTTCTCAGCCCCCCGGTTGACATGCCCTGGGATGCAGTGGTGCTGGCTTAGTAAATCATGTCATGTTGCATGTGTCTGTCCCTTCCAGAAGAACACCTAGGAGGGGAGTGTTTCCTCCAGCAAATCTGGCACCTAGTGGGCCAAGGTATCAGTCTCTTCCCTCTCAAAGTCCAAAGTAGCAGGCATCACCAAGTGGCTACAAGGCCCCCTGCAGAAACTTTTCCAATGGCAAGGGCCCGCTGGCCATTCCCGCCTACCAGCCGACTGCCTGCCTCTACTTAGTCGGACCATGGCAGCAACCGGGTCAGCTGCAGTTGTTTCTGCTCCATTAGCCAATCCCACGTTCTTTCAGGGTTATCAAACAAGTGCAATATGCCATCATGAACTATTCTTAGCCTGGCTGTGAACAGGAGCATATATTGTATGCCCATAGCGTTGAGCTTCTGCTTTACTTGAGAGCATGATTACTGTTGGGTTTGGACGAGGTGAGTGTAGTCTAGGAAAAGCATCACACAACTGCCCTGGAGCATGAGTTGCTCTTTGATCCTCGCCCCTCAGAAGATAATGTCCCTGCTGTGGTTGTTGAGGATTTTGTCAATCATTATGTGGAGTGGGGCCCCTGGAGGATATCTCTTGGTCAATGACCTGTGTCCTCTTTAAACCACAAAACAATTTAACAGGAGGTCTCCTGCAATCCATGCTGAGACCCATAGCTCCGGAAAGAGTTCCAGTGTTGACCCTTATGCCCCCTCATCAAAAACCAAATAAAGCACTGGTTAATTCTGTGCGCCCTGCTTTCAGCATCTTCAACCCGGTTGGTGACTCCCTTTGAAGCTGTCGTCAGATGCAACACTTATGTCTTAAGGTCCAGCATGTATACTCCAGCTTCAAAATACATTCTTCTCCCTCAGTTACTCTGGCCGCAGGGTTCCTCAGGTCTTGACGTAAAAGGGCTATACCCACCCAGATGTCTCCAATCTTAGATTGAGTGGCAAGGGTGCCTACTGAATCGCTTGTAGGTTCACTGTGCTGTCTCCCCTCCTTGTGGGCTAGTGCTCCTGGACTTCTCTTCTGTCCCTCAGCCAGTGCCATAAATTTGTCAATTTTTGTCTGGGCAAGAGGCTTGTCTTAGCCCATCCTTGTCCGTCAGGTGAATCGATTTTCCCAATAAGAGAAGAGTGGTGCCACTCCTGGTCTGCATGCCCTATCTCTAGTCCAGCATGGGCAGCATGAGCAGCCAAGGCATAGGAGACCCCAGAAGGGGGGACAACTCTGGTCACCACTCTCTGTGGCAGTCAAATCCCAGTCTACACCACAGATCTATTCCAAACAGGTAGTCAGCGATGTCAGACCCAGCCTGCCTGCCACTTTGTGCGTCCATTGTGAGTGGCACAAGCATCCGGGACCCGTAAGGAGACAAGGAAGCTGAGGACCCACCTAAAGATGAGGGCCTGCAGGGATCAGTGCAAGGCGTGGGACAGAACAGCTGGATTCTTTAGGGGCCCGGTCTCTGCCGGAGAAGCAGCACATCCCAGGGCCCGGGCGACAACCAGCAGTCATCCACCGAACAAAGCAGAGGCAGTCACAACCTTTGCAGCCGTTCACCTCATGGTCAGGAAGTCTCTGGCAAGGTGGCCGTGGGCCAAAGTGAGTCCCCCCTAACCGCGGTGCCTTCTTCCACCCGACTGTGGGGATGGGAGCTGGTTTCCCTGTGTCTGCTGTTGCCCTGACGGTATGTGGAGCAGCTAGATCAACTAGTGTGGTCTTACCCTTCCTCCTCTCCATGAAGGCAGTTTCACCACACCAGTACCGTGGCCTTCTCCCGGGGGCCCTAGCACACCACTGCAGGCCCCCTTTCTCAGTCAGGAACCCGGGTGGCACAGGTTTGCCCAGCGGCCAATTGGGCTTACTTCAACATAAAGGGGGCCATGGCACTACCACAGCTGTTACCAGAGGCTGTTACATTGCGCCATTGGCAGACTGCCGGCCCGCCTCATGGATGGTCCAGAGTGCCTCACTGGTCCCGCCATCTCAGGTGCCCCGGTCCCTTCACTACCTGGGGTACTGCTACGTGCACCAGCACTGGCAAAATGTTAGGTGTTGTCAAAGCATAGCGGTAGCTCAAAGAAGAGCAACTGCCATCCTGGCCATCCAGGCTCCGCCCCCCAATGACTTGATTTTCTATGATAGTCTGACTGCTATTCAACTACAATTAAACTGCTTAGAGTTGCATGACCTATATACTTTATTAAATAGAACCTATATCCCACACGCCTTGCCACCCGTTACTAAAACCTTGCTGGTATGATCGACAGCCATGGTCAGTCCCCAGTCCAGCTGCAACAGGAGGAGGGTTATACATGGGGCTAGCTACCACACCATCTAAAAAAAATCATAGTTACAGAAACATCAATTAAACGCCCAAATGACATCCTGGCCTTTGGGTAGGAGGAATCTCTGTCACAGAGAGCTATGACACCTTGTGGTGAAAGCCAGAGATCCTTGGAGGCCATAAAGCCAATCCACCTGCTTTCGACCTAGAACATCACCATAGGGACATGGAAAGTGAGGACCATGTATGAGACCGGCAAGACAGCCCAAGTTGCAGTGGAGTATAAAAAGTACAACATTGCCCTGCTTGGCATCAGCAAGACCAGATGGACACAGTCTGCACAAAAAAGACTGTCGCTAGGAGGATTGCTTCTGTATTCTGGATATGAGGAAGATAATGTCCCACATACTCAGGGAGTTGCAGTGATACTAACACCGATAGTCAACATAGCTCTCATTGGATAATACGCCCATGATCCCAGAATCACAACAAAAACCTCCTGCACAAAGAAAAAGAGGATCAGCAAGAATGCTATCTAGTGCTATACACCTGCAAATGAGAGCAAAGAAGAGGAAAAAGAACAATTTTACAATAGATTTCAGTCCATCATAGAGAAATGCCTTGGGAGGAAAATCACCATGCTGGTGGAAGCCTCCATTCTAAGATTGAAAGTGATAATACTGGGTATAAAGAAATCAGGGGTGACATTGGCCGCAGCGTCATGAACGAGAATGGTGAAAGTCTTGCTGATCTCTGTGCCCTGACCAGCTTGTGGATAATTGGTAGTGTATTCCCACACAAAAGAATACACAAGGCAACTTGGCCAGACCATTCAACATAGAATGAGATTGACCTTGAGACTCTCTGCAAAATCCAAGAGAGAAAGGAAAAGAAAGCTGCAGTCAACACTAGTCAGACAAAGCAGAAAAAACAAAAGCTCAAAGCAAATACACCAAAACTAACAAGGAAGCTAAGAGAAGAGAAGATTTAGAACAGATAAGGGAAGATTCATCAACGGTCTTGCCACAGAAGCCCAGGAAGCAGCAAGCTATGGAAGCTTGAAAGAACTCTACAACATAACAAGGAAACTCGCCGACAGCAGGCCAGAAAGACCTTGTAAATAGAAAGCTGGGAAGAAAATTATGGGTAAGGAAGGCCAACAACGAAAATGGGTGGAGAACTTTGAAGAACTGCTAAACCAGCCCATGCCACTGTCTCCACCAGACATACAGCCAGCTGACAAGGACTTGTCAATCAACTGCAGCAGACCAAGCAAGGAAGACATATGTCAAGCCATCAAACATCCGAGAAATGGGAAGGCAGCATACCATTAACATTCCTGTGGAGGCACTGAATGAAAACACTGAAAAATCAGTAGTCATGCTCTATCCCATGTTTGGAAGTATCTGGGAATAAGAAAAGGTACAACATTCCCAAGAAAGGTGAGCTGAGTTATTACACATACTACAGAGGGATAACTCTTCTATCAAACTTAGGCAAAGTGTTCAACAGAGTCACCCTGAAAGGAATGAAGGAACTAGTTGATTCTCATCTTTGAGATTGGCAAGCTGGCTTTCACAAACATAGATCCTTTACAGATCAGATTGCAACACTGCACATCATCATTGAGCAGTTGATGGAATGGAGCTCCTCTCTCTATGACAACTTCATCGACTATGCAAAGGTGCTCAATAGCGTGGACAGAGAGACATTTGGAAACTACTCTGCTACTATGGTGTGCCGGATAAACTCATAAGAATCCTCAGGAACCCTTAAGAGGGAATGACCTGCAAGATAGTCCATGGAGGACAACTCACTGGAGCCTTCGCGGTGAGGACCAGAGTCTGATAGGGTTGTTTGTTCTCACCTTTTCTCTTCCCTCTGCCCATTGACTGGATCATGAAGACATCGCAGCAAGGAGAAGAAATAGGAACCAGTGGACACCTTGGACAAAATGCTATGAACTGGACTCTGCAGACCACCTATACTAATCTGCAGATTTAATTGAAGACCTACAAGGTGGCAGCCACATCAGCACAACTTGGCCTCAACATTCACAGGGGAGAAGATCCTGAAGGAAACACTGCCAGCACAACTGCAGGCCATGCTCTGGAAGAGGTTGAGGCCTTCACCTACCTGGGCAGTGGCATAGACAAGCAGGGCGGTACAGACTCCAACGTCAAGGCAAGAATCAGCAAAAGAAGGGCTGCCTTTATTCAGCTAAAGAAGACCTGGAGATCCAAGGACCTAACGCTGAAAAACAAGAACAGGCTTTTTAACACCAACGTAAAATCGGTTCTTCTGTATTGAGTATAAACTTGGAGGACAGCAGTGACCATGTTCAACGAAGCACCAACCTTCATATGCACATACCTTGGAAAATCCTCCAAATCCACTGGCCAGATATCACCAGCAACAAAGACTTATGGCAGCAGACTTTACAACTCCCTGCTCATGAAGAAATCAGGAAAAGATGCGGGGCTCGACAGGTCACACCCTCCACAAGCCCACATCAAGCACCACCACTCAAACTCTGTCCTGGAACCCTCAATGGAAAAGGAAAAGTGGAAGGCCAAGAAACACTAGGTACTGAGGCCTCAAGGCTGACTGCAGATAGTTGGGTTACACATTGAGTCAGAGTGAAAGAAAAGCCCAGGACAGAGGTGGCTGGCGAATCCTGGTTGATGGCCTATACCCCAGATGTGATAGTAGGCATAAGTAAGTAATGCTCAACAGCAGCCTTGAGGGGAATCAAGTGGCTGGGGAAGTTAACTCATGAAATGAGTTTTATAGCATGTTGGGTGGTATTGGAAATTACCCTTTTAGCAGTTTACCCCAAACATTTTGCCTTCTTCCTCCTCTTTTTTCTGAATTCTATTTGCAGGCTGTAGGACTGAGTACTCTCCAGTGCTAAAGTGCATGTGCTTCCCCTTCTAAAACCTGGTGACATTGGTATATAACTGACTGGCATGTTTAGTTTATTTATAAGTCCATTGTAGAGTGGTATACCATATACCCAGGGCCTGTAATATAAATGCTACTAGTGGGCCTGCAACACTCATTTTGCCACCCACACAAGTAGTCTTTCAAACCTGTCTCAGGCCTGCAGTTGCAAGAACTGTGTATCCAGTTTACTCTCACTTTGATTTGGCATTTAAAATACTTGCCGAGCCTTAAACACCCCTTTTATTACACATTAGTCAACCCTAAGGTAGGCCCTAAGAGACCCCAAGGTCAGGGTGCTGTGTAACTAAAAGGCAGCTGGGTAAACCTCACCCAGCGTCCCCTCGTTGCACTCTTGGGGGTTGAAAAACCCCCTTCTTCAAAGTTCAATAAAATATCCTATTAGTCATTTTTTTTTTCTTGTTGCCTTCTGTGTATTTATTGACTTCTTATTAGCTCACAATGTTATCCTTCACATGTAGCTATTAACGTTCATCTTCAAAACAACTTTTCATTAAAGGCAGTTAACAATGACAATGCCATGTTCCCAATGCATTTCGGGATTAACACTTCATCAGGGGAACGATTGTTCTGGAAAGAAAAAACTCAATATCAAGAGCTGAACACTCCCGGCTTCGTATAAACATAGGATTGCTCGGTAAGTGCCACGGTGTCAAAAGGATGCAAAAGAATAAAGACAAAAATCAGGAAAGTCGAAAAAGTGAAAACACGCTCATTAGTGAAATCATCTATGTTTAGAGTGCATGTTGAAACTTGGACCAATGTTATCAGAAGTATATGCGAAGGAAACCATAAGAAGAATGCCATGTGTCACCAAACAGTGCATACAATCGTATTATCGTCTGTGTGCGGATACCAATAAAGTAGAATGTGAAAAAACGGCTCACTTGTTCCCTATCATCGTAAAAGTGTAATTTGAAAGAGTGAACATAGAACAAATGAAAGTGCGGCGGCGAGTGTGTCAAACCCACATGATCTCAAACTTTATACAGGAGAGCTTGTTTAAAAAACAAAGGACATACATAATCAATGCCCTGTAATGTGAATTCACTAACAGGAGGTTTTTCACTTTTTCGACTTTGCTGATTTTCAGGCACCACATCTTTATTCTTTTGCATCCTTTTGACACCGTCGTACTTACAGAGCAATCCTATGTTTATTGGAATCCAGAGGCGTTCAGCTCTTCATATTGAGTTTTTTCTTTGCAGAAAAATCATTCCCCTGATGAAGGGTTAATCCCGAAATGCATTGGGAACATCGCAATGTCATGTTAACTGCATTTAATGAAAAGTTGTTTTGAAGATTATCGTTAATAGCTGCATGTGAAGGATAACATTGTGAGCTAATAAGAAGTCAATACATACACAGAAAGCAACAAGATTTTTTTTGACTAATCCAATATTTTATTGAACTTGAACTGAAGAAGGGGGTTTTATAACACCCCAGAGTGCAACAAGGGGATGATGGGTGAGGTTCACCCAGTGCTTTTTTCAAGTATTATTCAGTTCACATGGATGCTGCACATATTCATCTCCTGTGCTGAAGGTCAATGGAAACGGGTGTGGTCATGACGAGCTCAGCTCGTCATGAGCACAGCTCCACTGTACCTCATGACGAGCTGAGCTCGTCATGAGCATCGAAGGGGTTAAGTCAGAGGGCGTTACCCTGATGTCAAGGCTACAGGGTTTTCACTCTTGGGAACTCATTGGTTTTTCCAAATGGGATGTGTGTAGGTCTCGAGCTAAATCAAAACATTTGAGCAATTATAAAAATAATATTCCATTAGTAATACCCAATTCTTTAAGTACCTGCACGTTCACCACAGGTTAGAAGCCTATGCAGGAAAAATAGTGGCAGCGCCTGAATTCAACTCATTGCAAAATCACAGGGAAAAACAGGTAGATCCAGAATGTATGCTAAATGCCTATATCCACTGTTGCAATTAAGAGAACAATGGGAACATGATCTTGGACAACTTGAAGATGAAGAATTGGTAGAAGCTAAGATGGCCTCATGTCCGTTAACCATCACCTCCTACTTAGGACTTACAGAATTCAGCTCCATTTTGGTTTCCCGTTTAACTTGACATAATTTTTTCTAATAGTGACTTTTTACATTATTTACATTTACACAATATTATACTCATTTCTTAGCAAGCACTTATTTTCATGCTATTTGTACACTCTGTACAATGCTAAGAACATAGAACAAGATGCCCTTGCATTTACGTTGTTCGGTTGGAGATAGTTCTAAGACTCCAGACACACCATCATATCAGCTCTGCACCTTTGACACAGTGCGATTGGAATTGTGCTTTTATTATATAAACAGCTTCTGCATTATATTTGGCAGAGGACCACTTCTCCTGGGAATGTTCTGGAATGCAACAATGGAGTCCTGCTGACTTTGACCTTTATCCTGCAAAGATACTCCCACTACGCTATCAACAGTATATATATGGTTAGGTAGGAGTACAATCATACAATCCTAATGTAATCATGGTTGAATTGTTTATCTATTTCACCATTCTTGTAATGCTGGCTACAATGCTTTGTTTCTTCTGTCTAATAATTGCAGCACATTCTTTGTTTACAAGAATGTGTTAGTTTCAATGAATGTTTGAAAAGCCAATTTTTTGGAGATCCAAAAATTATCAAAGAGGCCTAGCAAGGGCCTTCATCTTTTGTGCCATACTTTTAGTCAGGAATGAAATATGCAAAAAATGGGTGGAATGATTGTCTCCTTTGCACGCTGAGTGGCTGGCCTTGGTCATGTTGATGTCCAAGCTCGATCTGAGAGGGACCCAGACTTGGCAGAAAAAGCACACTGGGATTTTTTATTAAGATGGTCAAATGCTGAGGTGCATGAGAATTGTTAAGAACCCTGATTGTGTATCCGCTTTATTTATAATAGAAATTGGGCCTATGATTATACCTATCTGGATCTTTCTAGACTGTGTTGGACTTCAGTTGCTCCCTTCTTGCCAACATCAGCAGTCACCAGTGTATACTGGACCACATTGGAGAGGGACTGTGCCCGTTTCTGGACTGTGCCCTCCTAGTACGCAGGTGTACCAGCAGGGGGTGAAATCCTAAACCTGCTATTAACAACGTGTAAGGTGCAGGCTTGCGGTTAGGTCACGGAGGTTTGAGGTAAATGAGGATTAATAACAAATAAAAAAAGAAAAGCCAATTTGTATATTTCTTGTGTTTACCTTGAGCATGCAAAAGTAAACAACAAAAGGGTAAGATCTGTTTCCATGTTTTCCTTGGGAGTAAAAGATCGGACATGTTTTAGGTTGCTAAACCCATCTGATACCCTGGGAAGGTTAGGAGCTCAGAGCTAGCTAGAAACCAGGTCAACATTTTCTGATGATGTGTGAGACTCAGTCCCCATATTCTGAAGCTTATGTTGTCCAAATACATAGTCCGGTTTAATTAGTAGGAATCGTATACCAATAATTTTGTGGGTGGGGCGTGGAAAAGAGGAACGGCTTAATGGGGAATTCTTGATGTACTCTATCTTCTTTCTAACAGCTTCGCCGATTGTATATGTTGTACTTGACTTGCTTATCAACAACATTAAAAATAAGTTATGAAAATAAAAAGCAGCAGGGCTCCTCTTTTCCGTGCATTTGAAAATCCATTCACATTACATGAAATTACTTGTATTGGTTGTGATATCCTTCAATATAGAGCATGCTACCTTAACACAATACACAAAAACAAATTATGCTCTCTCCTTTGCCATACTTCATTTTGCAACATCTCTATTGTTGGAATTACCTGACATCCCTTAGTGGCATAGCACCCCCACATGTCCCTTTCTTGCCGACCTTGACTACATTCCTGTCCTGATTCTTATCCTTTACTTGCTTGCTATGCTGCATCCATTTTTTTGCTGCTTTAACCCCCAACCCCACAACCCTTGCCCTCCTCAAACTACCTGAAGAAGGAGGTAGCCCTTACCTCACCTCCTCAGTCCCTCCATCATACAAGGGTACCCTGACTTGGAGCCTGGTCACGCATCTATTCTCCCTCCCCACCTCTGTGGCACATAGCATATACATTTTTAACCCCCGGGGTATCTCCTGCAGTATCTCCTCCAGAGAATTCCCTGCTTAAAGTGCTTAAAGTGCTATCATTCTCAAAAACGGAAAGTGCTTGTGCTTTAAATATATATCCAAACCAACTTGGGCTGATTCTGTTGGCCATGACCTGCAATACTTTATACTAGGAATTTGCAAAACGACCCATTCTTGTCAGGAAAAAAAAAGAAGAAATCAGCTTTGCAGTGTTTTCTATAACTATTCAGGAAGCAGTTGCTACAAGCTTATCCCACATCAGCATACAAACTACCATTTCTCCCTCAAAAGGAGATGAAACTAAAGATCTCCTGTGAAAGTGAACACCGAGCATAAAGTGCAAAATGCAAGCGGGTTTCCTAGTAGTAAGACTTAAACAAAAAAGGTAATCCTTATTACAAAAAGGAGTAACAACAGCTTCACATATACATAATCCCCATAGAGGAGAACAGAGTACAATAGTAAAAGTGCACATGGTTAAAGTGAACATAGTGCGTAAAGTGCCTAAAGTGCAAGAAGAGAAAAAAAAGGCACCACGCTGTGAAAAATATCACAAATTCCCATTGCTATATATATAGTCCAAAAGTTCTAGAGTCCTGGTGATCATGCTCTGCTCAAATATCAGCCCTTTCCCTATTTTCTGTTTGCTTGGGCAATCTTTTGTAGCAGTTCTTGAGCTTCCTCAAGAAAAGAGCAGAGATGGAACTTTCCTTTCCATAGTTTTTAGATAGAGACCTGTGCATTCTTGAATTGACCCATCATGCCCACATAAATCTCTCAGTCTGTTTGCTGCAGATGCTGACATATTGGAGAACACTCTCACTTTGGATCTGTCCGGTACGAACAATTCTCTCCTTTGAATTGTTTTAGTTAGGATAGCCTCTCTCTATCTCTATCCTGGGATACTTAGCCCCCAGAAATTTCTGGAAGGTGACCTTATGGGCCCTCATTATACCAAGATCCTCCAGTGCTTTCTCAAGTATGTTGTCTCTAATCAATGACTCTATGTAGACCAGAGGATTGGGCTGGCCGTTCACTGTCCTCCTGAATCCCTTTGAAACGCAGATTTGATCGTCTTGCGTAGTTTTCCATGTCATCCAACTTTAGCTGTGAGGCCTGTAGCTCTTTCTGGAGAGAGTCAATATCTGAGTCATATATTAGTGAGTGGTCCTCGATATCCGATACATGTTAGTCCAGTTCTTTAAAACGCTCTGGTATTTTCTGTACCATAGACTCAATTTTATCTAATTTCTGGTGTAGTAAAGATAGTTCCTGGGTCTGTGAGGATTTGCAATTACATATTTCTCCGAAGAAAGGTTTGAAAAGCTGTTGCATTTGATAAGTCGAGACCATTGGAGATTGGGCCACGGTAATACTTCCTCCAGCAACAATAGTCTTGCTTGCATCCCCATGGTGACATGGTGAATCCAGCTCTTCGACCCTGAGTTTCAACGGGAGACAGCTAGATATTGAGGGAGAAAAAAGGTCTAGGTCACCTGGTGTCACTGGCTCCTGGATAGGGGTGTCCCCACTTTCCCCTGGAGCAGACTGTGTAGACCCCCCTGAGTCGTTCTCTCGGACAGCCTGGCTATTTTGGCCATAGTGATGCCAGATATCATATGCAGGGTGATCTGAGCTGTCCCGCCAGATGATACCTGTTCCGCAGGGAGCAGCTTGGTGGCCACCGTGGTTACCTTACGATTATTTGAAAATACAGGGTAGTCTTTCGGAGGATTGACTGACTCTGTCAGCACACTCTTAGCCTCAGTTGTTTTCCTTATAGCCTTTGGTGAAGCCAGGACCTTGCTCCCACCTCCATTAATCTCTTGATGCGCGGTAGCGAGTCATGGAGTTTTAATACCCAGTATCCTGCCTGGGACTATAGATTCTTCTCCCCCAGGGCCCCTGCCATTGATGGCACCGGTGACAATTTCTGGTGAAGACCCCGAGGACATCCCTGGGGGTCATGCGCCGGGAGCGAGAAACCTGAAAGTGCTGAATCCATTACAATGTTGATTGTTTCTCCTTTTTCTGTATGGGTCTTCCTCTCTTAGCCACCAGTATTCACAATTGTGCTGCTTTTCTCTTTGCTTTTTGGATCAACTCTGGAGGGATAGAGGCCTCAGCTGCAGCTCTTACTCCTGCTCCTGCTCCCAATCCTCTTAGAACTATCTGGTGCATACTTTGTGTCCCAGCCTACAGAATGAATAGCTTGAGGCTATAGGGGACTTCAGTTTTGCTGAGTGGACAGAGACAGTTTTCCACCCAAGTTACTGCCCCTAGCAAACACAACAACCCCGAGCCTTCTAGTCCCTACAGAGAAAGAAAAGTGCCATCTGTTCAAAATTTCCCAGTAAAAGGTATTTTACCTCGCCAGAGAGGAATCTCAGGTATGTTCAAGAGCCGCGATATAAATAGGAAGCTCCTGCCCAGCACCTGGTTACCTCACAATATCCAGTTTGTTATGCGTGCTGCGATGGAGGGGTCTAAAAGTCTCTACGGTCCTTGAACCTCGGCCATCATACAGTACTCTTCTGTTGTCAGTTCTCACTATTAACAGCTGTTATCCTCCTGCGACGCTACGGCCCTCACTGCAGCATGTGTCGCGGCTCCTCAGTCACAATCGTGGCTGGAGAGGACCCGGAAGCAGCTTCAGGGGAAAGAGGAAGGAGAGAAGTGTGGTGCCTCAGTATCAGTGGAGCATTGGGCTCACCCACTGCCGGGCCTGCTACTCAGCACCCACTTGACGAAAATGTTTTTTCAAGTGTATGGAAAAGAGGAGCAATGTTAAACGGGATGGCCTCATTTTCCCAGCAGGTGATATTTCTTCAAGAGACACACCTAAAGTCTAACTCCCATAATTTAACACTCCCCAAGAAGTATACACATTCATAATTTGCCTCGGCAGATTCTGAGGTACGCAGGGTGGTTATTTTACTCTCTTCCACACTAGACTGGGAGCTTGGAACGGTGATCCGAGATGAAAGTGCAAGGTGGATCTGGATTGAAGTTTCAGTTAATGGTGTAGGCCTTGTGTTGCTGAATTACTATGGGCAAATGTTTGACGAAGCTGGGCCTCTGAAACAGATCTATGACTTGTTGATAAATGCCCAGGGTATTATAGTAATGGGAGGCGACTTTAATTTCATTCAAGACCTAGGTTTGAATATATCAAATAAGGGTAAACCACAACTAAATCCAAAGACAGCTAGATTGTTAAGAACTATGAAAGAAGAATTTGCCTTAGTTGATCCATGGCGGCTCGACCACCTAGGCCTTGCTCATTGTACATGCTACTCAGCTAGATATAAAAGATTTGGATTTTTTTATTGAGAAATAAACAACTGGAGAGAGGCGAGTCAATTATTTTTTCTCATTAATTTTCAGACCATTCATTAGTCTCCCTGGTAATATATCTACCCAGCCCAAAAAAACATAACAGTAGGTGGTATTTCGATAAAGCATTGCTCTCCGATCAAAATTGGATCATCGAAACTCGTGAATTCATACAATGGTTTTACAATGAAAATATTAAACCAGCATCGGGTTTTATAGTCTGGGAAGCTTTTAAGGCCGCCTTTTGGGGTAGAGTGATTGCATACAGGGCAAATCTTTATAAAACTAGAAAGCATAAGATCCAAGGACTTCAGAATGCTGTGGATCAAGCTAGGGTAGAACTTATGTCTGGCCTCTGTGAGACTCTGAAGAAGGAAATCTTCGGCAGGACATAACAAAGGCAAAAGAGCAATTACACTTTTTTTATTCTGGAAGAGATTTCAGGAAGTAAAATATTCCAACAGAAGGTATATGACGAAAGCCAACACATAGGCAAATTCTTAGCTTGGTCAACAAAAACGCAACAGAGTAGGCAACTAACTTCACAAATAACGGACCCTGTACCGCTAATCTGGTTGCCAACTGTGAGATGTTGGCCTGGTATATGCTGTCCACTAATTAAAGTGGGCACCCTGTACCAGTCCAAACAACCCTTATTGATGACGAGGTGAAAGATAACCTTTATGAAAGCTATCCTATTGGTAGCTATGGAGAGCAGCCTTCAGGCTAAGTCTTGAAGGAATGTAAAGCAGCTTGTTTTTATCAGATCAGAACCTCCTGAATAACCAAATGAAAGGAGAACCACACAAGATGTATATAAAATATATGTATTTATTATTAAACACTCTCTACTAACCTCTTTAAGAGATTAGAGGACAAGGCCCACAATACTTAATCAATAGAACAACAGTAAATAGCACAATACACAGCAGGCTCCAGGGGGAGACCGAACCATATAGTAATGAAATGGCATAACAACAACGACTTCACTAGACACAGTGCCTAGAGCACGTAGAATCACTGGGACCTTACAGAACTACCCAAAGGAATGACACAGGGAGCCCATGGAGGACGGGTGCAATGTATGAACATAGACGCGAGTTCCGTACAACTCTATGGGAAAGTCGCGGTTGGAAAATTACAGTTTAAGGACACTTCGGACTTCAAGCAAACCATTTGGAACATAGAATGTTCTAAGGCCAGCACCCTTGTGAGTACTAAAGTACCCGTGTTACCTATCCCAGGGGAGCCGGGTGCATAGGGGTCAAGTGGTGTTCGAAACCTTCGTCGTTTTCAATGGTGTGACTCAAAGAAGTGCTGCTGCCGGGAAGATGAAAAGTGTCTGATGGAATCCAAGCCTGGGTCCAAGGTGAGAAGAACCTGAAAGCAGAGGGGACAGAGTCTGGGTCACTTCAGGGTGACCAGGGGCTTGGTAGAAGAATGCCCACCAATGTCAGGTACTCCAGGTGTGAAAGTTGGATGCTTGACTCTGCAACCACGGGGACCTGGAGATGTCGATGACAAACAAAGTCTAGAGGAGAGCTGTCCCACAAAGGATGTCGAGGGTTGAGGCGTCAGTGTCCGGATTGAACACCAACAAGCCTTGGCAAATGCAACCCATGGGGGCAGAGGAAACAAGTTACGGGGAGGACCAGCAAGGTCCTGGAGACTCTCCAAGCTATGAGGAGTCACCTCACATTTGGAGCAACCAGGAAATCCCAAGAGAAATCAAAGTTACCTTCCCAGGGACCCACAGGCCAACAGACCAGGGAGAGCAAAGGGACCTCAAGCTGAATCACCAAGTACATGACCAGGGAGCATTCGTGGAGTGGAGGCCAGAAATCTTCAGTGGAAATATTGCTCGGGTCAGTACTACACATAGCCCAAAGCAAAGCTTCAGGGATTGCCCAAAAAAATATTCTGCTGCAAAAGTATGCGGAGCACAGGGGTTCAGGTTGCACAGTCCCCACAGGGTATACTTGTCTCAGGATTGCTGAGAGAGCATATTGATCTCAGAGATGCTCGGAAACCCACCTCCTATGTTGCGGTAATCTTTGGAGTCCTCAGGAGCATGGGAGATACAAACTGGTCAGATGTGTTAAGCTGGCTGCTTCAGCAGGAGAGTAACTCCTTTACTCCAAGGGAGATTCTCCAGTCATCCAGTAAAGTGCAGACGATCCAAGTACTTGGTTTCTGCTTGCAGTCAGGTTTCCTATTTCATACCCAAGGAAGGGGTTGGACAACCTCTGGGGGGGACAGGACAGAGGGGTGGTTACACTCAGGTCCTTTGTTCAATTTCATGCCAGAACAGGAGCAAATGGCTCCTGCAACCGGTTTGAGATGGACTATGCACAGGGACACCAAATGTGCCCCCAGTGCAGACTTTCAGGCACTCTCAGAGTGCACCCACCCAGCCCCAAAACTCTAAAGCCTGTCTGGGAGTTGGTCACACCTCCCTGTGACAGGAAACCTATTGTCAGGCCTTCCCCTGCTCGAGCTCAGCTCAGCAGCAGGAGGAAAGACTTGTGTCAGTGGCTGGCAGCATCCATTTTGTGCTGCCCAGGTCGAGAAAGCTAGTAGCGGGTAGACCTGTGACCCATAGTACTGGTTCTATAAGGGAGGAATCATACCTCCCACACCAGTTACTGGTGTGGAGGTATGATTCCAAGGTGTTTGACACCAAACACGACATGTTTCTAAGCAGCCGTTCTAAAGTTAGAATTTACAGCGAGGTTACAATGCACTCAAGTATATATGGTTTGGCTGCATCACAGACAACTCCTGGAAATAGATTCCAAGGCTGCAGAGGGGTTCTGCTCATGCAGGGGCACCCCCTCACACAAAACCCAGCACCCTGCCTTCAGGATTGATAAGACCTGCCATAGGGTTGACTGATAGGTTTATATGTGCAGTGATTTAGAATAGATTAAGGTAACCTATATCTAAGTAAGGGGTGCATGCACCACCTTACACAGGCTGCATTAGCAGACCTGTGGTGTCAGTTTGAATGGTCTCTCAGGGGTGGCATAATACATGCTGCATCCCCTGGGAGGCCTCTGGGGTACCTATGCCCTGGGTACATGGTGTACCATATAATAGGGACTGATAAGGGTACCCCAATATCCAATCTGGAGTGTACCTAAAGTATATGTAATCAATTTATAGGAGAAAGCAGATAGACTGGGGTCCTTGATAGCAGGATCCTAGTCACTCTAAGTCGAAAACAGTGATACATCAGCAAAAAGTGGGGGAAATCATAAGAAGCAGATCCTACTCTCCTACACCAACAAACACAGAATTGCAGAAATCTGTGTGTCCCATTTTAAGAAAATATATGCGGAGACCCAGCTAGTTGGCACCCAGGCCCTTGAGTATTATCTCAGTTCGGCCCAGCTACCCACGGTTACTGAGGATGAGTATAAGGTTCTGGTTGAACGGATTACATCTATAAAACTACGGGATAAAATCAATGGCTAGTTCGAAGGCAAGTGGGAATGATGGAATCCCGTTCGAAGTCTATAGGTTGTTCATAGATCCCACAGGATTTCGCCAACTACAGGCCCATATCCCTTCTCCCTGGAAAGAGCAAGATCGCGGAGAAGCTGGTAAATAAGCAACTATCGCTTTACCTAGAAAGCAACAACCTCTTAGCGGCCTCCCAGACAGGATTTCGTCCAGGTCAGGGCACGGATATCGCCCTACTGACAGCAGTGGAGAAGGCCAGAAGCATTCTGGACATGGGAGGATCAGTGGCAGTGATCCTCCCAGATCTCAGTGCGGCCTTCGACACTGTAGACCATCCCACCTTAATCCACCGACTGGGAGAGATCGGATTAAAGGGTATGGCCTTGAAATGGCTAGAATCCTTCTTGACTGGACGCTCCTTCCAGGTGCGGGAAAACGACAGCTGCTCACCCACCATCCCCCTCCGGTGTGGAGTGCCACAGGGCTCATCTTTGAGCCCTACACTTTTCAATGTGTACATGGCCCCACTGGAGAGGAGGGTCAGCTCGTACGGCGTATCAGTCATCAACTACGCCGACGACACTCAGCTGGTCGTTACCCTCTCTCATCCTCATCACGCTCCATCCGACCTCCACAGCTGTCTTTCCGAAGTCCATCAATGGATGAACCTCTCCTCATTAAAATTGAACGGGTCCAAGACTGAGATCCTCCTGATGGGCCATAATGGGCCCTCTCTACCATCTCACCTTTGGCCCAAGTGCCTAGGGGACCCTCCCGCACCCAAGGATGAGGTCAAGAGCCTTGGTGTGTGGATTGAGAAGGACATGAGTTTTAAAACCCAGGCAAAAAGAACTGCAGGGACATGCTTTGGGCTACTTAGAGCCTGCAGGAAGATCTTTCCCCTGCTCCCAGATACCGCAAGGAGGCTCCTTATTCAGGGTCTAATCCTGGCAAGATTAGACTACTGTAACGCTTTATATTTGGGTGCCCCTGAAGCCACCTTGAACTCACTGCAAAAAGTCCAAAACGCCGCAGCCCGCCTACTCACGGACACACCTGGAAGATCCTCCGCCAGACCGGCTCTCAACTCTCTCCACTGGCTCCCAGTCAGAGAAAGGGTCGTTTTCAAAGCCCTCTGCCTGGCCCATAAAACCCTCAACAACAACGGTCCCCCACTTCTGAAAGAACTTTTAATCCCATACAAAGCAGAGAGAAATCTCCGGTCCAATACAGAAAATCTCATTGCAGTCCCTAGAGTGAGAAAAGCCAAGACCGGTGGCCGTCGCTTTTCGGTTCACACGGCTAAACGATGGAACCACTTACCCCGGAAACTCAGGACAGAACCGAACTATCTCCAGTTCAGGAAAACCTTAAAGACCCTACTTTTCCCGTAAATATAATCTCACTAGCTGGCTAAAACCCCTGGAGAAGCAGATCAGCGCTGGGATGCTCTTCGGAGTTACTACGCGCTTTACAAAAACCATTAAATAAATAAATAAATAAATAGATTAACTCTCCCCCTTGTTAGTTTCTTTGTGTAATCAGATTATGGATGGGTTGCCTGTCTCTGACAGATTTAAGGAAACAGTTGTGATCACTATCTTAAAGAAGGATAGGGATCCTACAGATCCAAGTTCCTATCACCCAATTAGTCTACTAATGTGGACTACAAGCCTTTTATGAAAAGTTGGGTAAATAGGATCTCAGAATGTGTGCAATAGGTGATACATGCTGACCAAACAGGGTTTTTTTCCTGGCAGATCAATGACTGCAAATAATTTTTATTTGATTCAAGCTATTGACTATTTTTCAGCCAGGAAGGATAGAGCAGCTATTTTAATGATGGGTGCAGGAAAGGCATTCAATTTGGTGGATTAGCAGGCCCTTTTTTCATCTTCCAGATGTTTGGCTTTCCATCCCGCCTGATAGAGATGTTAAAGGGAACCTATATGGGGGCAACTGCGAAAATAATCATAAAAGCAGAGCAGGTGGGTGAAGTACTGAAGAAGGGGGACAAAGCAGGGCTGCCCCCTCTTCCCCCTTTTATTTTTGCGTAAAGATATGCACTAACATGTCAATCCTGGCTCCTCTACTGGGAATGACAAAATTAATCTCTTTGCCGACGATTTGATTCTATACTTAAACCCAGACAGGGCAAACATCCAGTTGGCACTCTAGGAAATTCAAGCATTTAGAGAACTTGGGGGGTATAAGGTTAACCAGTTCAAAATGGAGCTTCTCCTATTTAATTCACTGGAGGCCTATCTTCCTGAAGGGCTAAAATTTCTTCCAGTAAGACCTATCCGATACCTGGGCCTGTATGTCGCAGCCGACTTCTCTCAACTCTTCCATTTAAACTATGTAAAAATGCTTAATAAAATAAAAAATCTTTTAGAAAAAGGGTAATTTTTATAGCAAACCGAGTCTCTTTAGTGGAAAATTTCGATACTTCCCCTGCTGATATTCCTGTTTTTAAATCTTCCTTTAAAAATACCAATCTCATATTTTAATGAAGTAGACAAAGCTCTACGGGAGTTTGATTGGGCAAAAAAAAAGCCTTAGATCAAGCTATCTATTCTTCAACTAGACATGGAGCAGGGGGGACTTGCATAACCTTACTTATCTACCTATTATCAAGCTGTGTTAATTAGTTTATTAACGCAGCTGGCTGTCCATGTTTCGAAATTTGATAACTTTTTATTAAACCTTATGCTAATACAAAGCGCAATCAAGCTACCAGCATTTCTGCGTGCTGCGAAGCTACCTAAAAATACAAGGTACAAGGTTGTGACTACAATTGCTAACCGTATACAGCGGTTCCATAAAACTTACAACGTTCCATTATGCCACTCATACACTTTCCTCAAAGACTGTGAGTTGTGGGGTCTCCAGGTTTCACAAAAGATACTGCAGTCCTATAATAGGCTATGTTTTCGCTAACTAGGAGATTTTTACAATGGTACCAATCTGATATCGTGGGAAGTATGCACATTATAATGCGCACCCTAGAGTTGTGATCTCTGGTTCAGTTTTAGGCAGATAACTTGCTTTCTCATGAATAAGTATAAAATAATCAACGAGAGGGAAAGAATAATTCTAAAAGCAGCCTTAGAGCTGAATTTAAGTGGCACTGGAAATTGGTATCGATTACTACGACAGGGTTCAAACAAGGTTCTCGTTGAGGAAATGCTTTAAAAAATGGCTCAGGAAACTAATTGCTTATTTAATATTAAGGAATGGCAACAAGGGTGTGAATTTGGGAATAAGGCTTTCAGGGCAGCTACTTTAAAGAGAATGTCCTTCCTTTGGAGGTGGTTGGTGTATCATGCCCCCCTCAGACTACATAAATGGTTTCCATCTCTTCCAAACAAATGTTTTAGATGTAATCTGGCTGGGGCAGGCGATTGGACGCACACATTCTTTACATGTCCTAGACTACACCATTTCTGGGAGGAGGTGTTTAGTTTTTTAGTGATTGTATGTCTATGGATATTTTACGCACATCCCTGCTGGCCCTATTTGGCTTTCCTCACGCAGTTAGTCAACTGCCAAAGTATAGGCAATATTTTGTTTTTGCAGCTATAGCGGTAGCCAGATCCCTGGTGTTGCAAAACTGGAGATCTCAGAAGGTGCCTATAATGGGACAGTGGCTTCCCAAGTTAGACTGGACCTACCAATTCAAAGAGGCGTATGCAAAAAGGGTAAGGGCGCTTTGTAGATTCAGGGCTACTTGGGAGGGCTATGCCCTGGTTTCACGCTTAGATTAAAATTTGTAAAGCAGGCTACTCTTTGTGTAAAGAAAATGTGTGGTTTTAATCCATGACGTTGTCTGTTTTTTACTTGTGGAACCGAGGCCAGTTTGCAGCATTTTTCTTTTCTGTGTTGAGTTATTTAGAATGTTGGTTATATTGTATGTGAAATAGTGTGTGAATTTATATTTATTTATTGTCTAATGAAATATGAATTTGGGTATTGTGAAAGTTTGTTTCTTTTTTATATACCATGATTATCATGTCTGCTATCTACGCTCAGTAAAAAAAATAAAAAAAATAAAAAAAAGTAGATTTTGAACATTCACTAATGTTATTGGGAATTGGTACACAGTCACAGCGAGTCGTGAATCCTACAAACATCCAGTCTACTAAATGACTCACTTAGTACTAAACCTGTCTCATGTCACCAGTCAAATAAAATCGACATGACATGTCCCATGCTGCCATTTCAAATACAGGACGTATATAATCCACCAGTGAAGGGTACTCCTGTGGACATGGAGAATGCACGTCTGTTTATCAAGTCCCCCCATGCTCCCCTCCTCGGGAGGTGCCTACGATCTCGATGAATTCTAGCTTTAACATATTTATATACCAGTATTGGGAAAGCAGAAAGAGGGGGATTTAAAAAATAATAATTGGGGGATTTAGGGCCAGATGTATCAAAGGATTTTACCCATTTTGTGTCTAGGGGAAAATGTTTTAGTACATATGGCCCTTAATTTCCCCATTACCTTGCATTGAAATGAGGGCAATTTGAGACAAGGGACAGCTAGATTATAGCCATGTTTGGCTTGAAAGGCCGAGAGCCTCCAAACTGCATCGGGCCTATGGGCATGTATGCTTTAATGCCGAAGAGACTTGGGACAGCGAAGTGGCGGCATTAAACATAATGAGAATTGAGATTCCGATCTCATGTGCATCATGTTCTAAGAGGCTCGGCTTCAGAGTGCATTGTGAAAGCAGAATTAAACAGCATGACTTAAAAGACCAAATGATATGCCTCAATTGTTTCACAAAAAGGGATTTGTGTTGCCGTTGTGGGAGATTCTGTGGAAGGCGAATAGCAGGTTTCAGTACATTTGTCACATATTGTCATTAGAGCATAAATGCATCGGGCAGGAATTGTTTTTTTTTTGAGCTCAGTGTTTATTCTCGATTTGATTTTCAGCTCCCTGTGTCTGCCCTATTTTATGTCTGAAATATGATCTCTAAAGACATCGAGCAGCAGCCAGATGACAGCCTAACCCCCTTTTCAGTAGCATCTCGGGTGCACTTCGTTTTACTTTGCTCATAAACTGCTTTGTGTAAATTCATCTAACACTATCTGAGCGTAATGCAAGCTGCACCCCCACCTTTGATCTCTCGCTGAATCAGTAACCAGACAGGCCTTTGTACAGCCATACAGATGAATATTGGACATGACACCATTGAAAGGCCGAAGATTTTTCAGTTTTCATTCATCTTGGGCGCTCCCTAATGCTGCAATCATATGCCATTTCGTGATGCTGCCATTGCGAATTAATTCCAGGGACTGGCATTTTCTATTATATTCCTGACATGTACCATGTGCCATGTTTCAGTGGTGCCCCAAGTGTAATGTGCTCATGTAGAGAACCAGAATATTTGACAAAGTTAACTGAAAAGATGCGATTTAATTATTCTACATTTAATCAATTGTAGGGCCTAACCTCTCATCAAGTTTGCAAAATATGTCCTACTATAATCTTAGTATACGCAATTTATCTAGTGAAAATAAATAGGAAATACACTAGGTGGCTGGTGGCACGTGTAATTAAATGTTTTAAATATTTTAGATTTAGGAACTGTAGTGGTGTTTTGCAGTGTTTCATGACTGCTTTATATCTATTTTATGTTGTTATGTTTGCATTACCACATACCTGTGCTTTATAAACTGAACTAGCAGCCCGCCCCGGCCTTGCCCGGGGCAGAAAGGGGCTGGGGGCAGCATCGCAGCAGGAGAGGCTCAGCAGAGCGGCCGCTTCTGCCCACGCTTTGTTTCCCCCGACGTCCCGACTTTGTGTAAAATGCTTTTTTATCACTCTCTGTTCATGGCCCCCGCCCGTCCCTCGCTGCGCACCCTTTATCACTCACTGTTCATGGCCCCCGCTCGTCCCTCGCTGCGCACCCGCGGCTGCTTGACTTACCTCATCCGCTGCTCCTCCCCGCGCTGCTGTGTTTACCGCTCCACTGCTCCTCCGCTTCTCGCCGCTCATGACCGCTTGTCCACTACCTCATCCGCCGCTCCTCCCCGCTCTGCCACTGCTCCTCCGCTTCTCGCTGCTCCTTTCCGCTTGTCCTCCGCAGCTCCTCCCCGCGCTCATGTCCTCCGCTCTTCCTGTTGCCCCTGAACGCCGCTCCTCCCCGCGCTCCCGATGTCACCACGCAGATGTCGCGGCCGGCGCTACTTTCTAGGGACTACTTTATTATTATTCGTAAATGTTTTAAATAACGTATATTTTTTATTTTTATATCTCCTATGTCCTTCTGCTTGCTCTGAGGTTTTCATAGATGTCTTGGGTGTTTAGATTGGTGGTGTACTTTTCGAGTTTACCTGGCTCAAAGGATAGACTTCTCTCTTTATAATAGTAGTATAGAGTATAGATATATAGATATACTTTAGGACTGCACTGGGGGCCTCATGTATGAAAACTGACGCATCACTGCCTGAAAAACAGTGATGCAACAGTTTTCACAGTGCCCTCTTTCAGAAATGATTGAGGCGTCGTATTACCGTATGACGCATAATGTCGCAAGGAATGACAGATATGTCAGTATTACTGACATATCTGTCAGCGCAAAACTGTCGCATTGCTGTAGTTGTGTCAGAAGAGGGACGCAACCCCATCAATGCAGAGGGAGGGCTATGAATATAGAAGTGCATCAGTCTTACGCCTGCTTTGAAGCAGGCGTAAGATATTGACGCAATGGTGTCCTAAAAGTGGAGCACTGAAATCTCATAGATTTCAATGCACCACTTCTATGAGGCTTTTTGCGGGAAAAAGTCCACCCTGCATATATTATACCTGGCGCAGGTATAATGTGGTGCAGGGGTTTACTTTGTAAATAGGGCTCAGCATGGCGCATTTTTTACACCACCGGTGGGTCACAAAAGTGACGCACTAGTGGCGCGAAAGTGTTGCAAGGCCTCACAAATAAGGCCCTGGATTTTTGTTGCTCACAGAGCACCAACTTTCACAAACCATTGGATTCTTCTTGGTCCCAACGAGGCTGCCTGCACAATAGTAGGAATCCACATCTTATGGTGGCCAACAAGCAGTTCCTCCAGCTTTTCAAAACTTTACAGGAAGTTATTTAGGAACATTTTAGTCTTCGATCTTTAATGGAATCTGCATGATTATCATTAAGTCGAAAGTTGACAGGCAGACTGTACCACATAGGAGGAACAAAGTGTGAATTAGTTTGTTCACCCATCTGACAACGATGGAAATGGGGTACAATGGTCAAATTAGCCATGACAGAGCTTCAAGTGTGGGTTGTGAGATGTAAGAAGATAGTGAAACATTTCACTCTGATTATGGTTGCTTCAACATTATTAAAACATTGGAACGTTGGAAGCTCCATTGAAACACTGGAGTAGCTCCGAGCTTATAATAGCTGGTATGTAAATGTAAATGTAAATGTGTTTCGATTTATATAGCGCACTTTAACCCAGGGGTCCCAAGGCGCTTGCTTAGGGAACCCGTCCTGGTATTCCCCTGTGAGATATCCCGGCCGGGTATCCACAAGGTGAAAGCCAGGCATCCCGCCGCGAGGGGCCGTAGTGGAGATTAAGCAAGCTATTGCCCAGAGTCGCAGAGTGTGACCCCGTGAGTCGAGTAGGCACCGGAGTGAGAATTGTCGACTCCGTGGAATTTTTGAGCCCGAGACCCGCCGAGGCGGGGAATCGAACCCTGGTCCACGGCCGATCTCAGCTTCCGGGTCTGCCGCCTCTAACCACTGAGCCACGCTTCTCCAACATTCCAATGCTTCTTTGTGACTGTGAACAAAGCCTTTAGGGAGCCTGAGGGGAGTTCAATCCCCTCGTGCTCCCTGAAACTTTTGTTTAATTTGTTAGAACATTCTGCACTCTAGTGGCAGAATGTTCTAATAGCCTTATAGCCCTTCATAGCAGGGCTATACCGACTATTAAAGTCCCGCTGCCTTGTTAAAGACCCTCGCCTTTGGCTCAGGCCTTTAACGCTGCAGCAGGCCTGTAATAGCCGATATAGCCGCCCGCTATGGAGGCCTATAAGGCTATGATAGATGTTCCTTAAACTAATTTTACACATAGGTTTACATTAATGTCTTCTCTGTTGAACTGAATGCTTCTTATTTAGGTTTGATGTGAAATGGTGCTTGTGACCTTCATGGCAAACATATTGTATTCTGCTTTTATTTTAATTAATGTCTATTTGATTTTTCTGTTTAGGTTATTTTATCCTTGGTGAGGATATAGTAAAGAAAGTTTGTTATGGTTTTAATTAACTAAACAATAAAGATCAAATTCTGTATTCCACATACAATTGGGGAAGCATCCCGCCTCAAACAATATGAAAATTTAAGATGTACTGTATTTTCGCATTCCAGCTACCAATATGTATTTTGCGGAAATCACTTAATCAAGCTTGAAAATAATCTTGTTGAAACTTTATTACAAATATTGAATTAATAATATTATTTCTTTAAAAAACATCTAAAAACTTTAAATTAATATTATATACTTGCACAATCTCAGCTTAACTACCTTTCGTATAGTCAGTTATGTCTCATTGATCATGTGATTATACACAATATTGTACAATGATCGTAATGCAATGAATTCTAGTTGATGGCTTGATTGATATGTTTCATATACATTAGGTATCTGAATTCTGTTCCACAGATACGTGTTCATTCATATATATCTTTTTCAATTATAAGTGTGTGCCAAGTACCCATTTAAAGATGTCTATCGTTCTATTTTATAATATTCAATGTTTAATTAGAATATCACAATAATATCTAATTCTGCTTTATGTGGTATTACCTAATTTTCACTGTTCAATACAGTGGTTCTTTATCATCAGATATAAAATAAGGTGCAATCACAGGCCTCTAATTTTCCTGTAATGTACACACAGCCATACTCATTGTATCCAAGACACATTCTCAGCTTCTCAGCCAAGATCTATGTTAGTCATTAGCAGGCCAGCATATAGGTTAGGGCTTAAGACACCACACAGATACAGTACATGGAGAATTTGGTGAACAGAACAATGAAGAATATTTTATTATATCACCATAACTTCAACTCCCAACCACAGTACACAGGTCCCCCTCAGGTACATTCCAGATTAGTACTGGCAAGCAGAGTATAAAAGAGCATACATATACACCACTCATCCTCCAACAACTGAAGGAAGAGTTGGTCTCGTACATTAGTAGCTTTCAGTAAGTGGTTTCTGAAGCATTGTGGACGGAAGAGTCCGTTGTAGCTTGTATTCAGGAAGTGCTCAAGGAAGCACCTACTTTGGTGGTTAAGAGACCCACCACATCCACTGCTCTAATTGGTCTCTTCTTACAAATATGAAGTGGATTCTATAACATAGGTGGGTTCTGCCGAAGCCACTGGTTTCTGACCAAACCACACATTCTAAAGAGAAAGTTCTAAACAAGTAATGCCTGAGATATTGCTATATGGGCCTAGAGGTCAGTTTCTTATGCTCCGAAAGCCTATTAATCTGGAGGTTTCAGACAACCTGTATCTCATCATACTTAGATACTACTGAGTTCTGGTACACCTCTCTTGTATACGTAAACTTGAATGCTTTTCTACTGCTATACCTGTGACTAGTTATATTCTTTTCATACCTAACTCTGATGGACATTTCTTATTTTGTCCCTCCTGGTGATGACACTGTCCTGGCGACTCCATACCTATAAGCAACTGACTCCTGCTGGAAACTGTATGTCCTTTTAAATTTCTATGAATATTGAAGGTAACTATGTTGCTTTCTGTTTAGCATTTATGTACTACTATAAATCTGCATTTAAAATTGAATACTACTTGCTTAATTACTATATATGTATGTATTTTTTTTCTTTTCTTTTTTTTACAGAGTTTTATATAGCACAAACTTGTCCCGAAGGTATTGGATATCAGAGCGCTTTACAGAGCACCAGTTGCGTTACATGAGGACACATTCATTTTTTTGTCAGGCACGGGGATATTAAGTGTTTTGCCCAGAATCACAGGATGTTCAGCATCGTTGCCGAGAATCAAACCCAGTTCCCCAGATTCGAGGTCGACCACCCTAGCCGTTAGGCCAACTCCTCTCCCCTATGTATTTTTGTCTCTGATACTGTTCCTCTTTTAAATCACTATAGTTTTCACCAACACATCATGTTTTGTGCTACGTACATATGCTATCTCTTGCATTGATGACCTGCTCTGCATATATGTATACATATCAACAAACTCCAATTCACTTTTCATTACTTTTCCTTCTTTTTTTTGTTTTGGGATGTGTATAGGTGACCCATTTCACACATTGGGGATTCTTTTTCCTCATTGACGGCCTTGATGTTGGCATATTTGATTTGACATACATTTGTGTTGTTGTAGTTGTTTGCCTGGGTTAACTTCTATGTATTTCTTATCTTATCTCACCCTTGAGAAAGCCCCAGGCCTGCATGCCAGGAAAGGGCGAAACACATGTTGGCTGTTTCATTTCCATACAACTTTGTTCAACATTTCGGAAATTTGGTTATCCAGTAATAAATGTTGCTTTATCCAATTCATGCTATTGATCTGATCAACTTATTTACACTGCAAGTCAACAAAAAACGTGTTACTCGATTCATACTCAAACTCTACTTGACCCAATCGGTAAGGGATTTTGTCATTTCTGAGGACAATTACGTTTTCTCAAATTTAATATACTAATCAAGGACAGGCGCTGTCTGGGACATCAACCGCTCCTTTACTTTGTATAAGAACTATTATAGCATGATCAGAAAGTATTCATAGTTGGAGAGGATCCCAGTCAAAAGATGATTCTGAGAAGGAGACATGATCTCCCTGTAGCAGGGCATTTTGGAATGAAAATGATGATAGATTTTATTGCACATCATTTTCTATGGCCTCAAATGAGAAAAGACATTAAGAAGTAATGTACAACAATGTGCAGGATGCGTTCAAGTTAAAGTTCCCTAAAATAGACCTCAAGAAACTTTATAGCCATTATCCATAACTTACCAATTTCGATGGACTTTAGCACTGATTTACCTCCCTCAGATGGCAAAAAATACTTTCGGTTGTTGTAGATTAATTCATATAGAGTGCTGACTTTGTTCCCCTTTCTACAACCTCTTACCCGGCAATCACATTCTTGAAAGAAGTAGTGAGGTTTCACAGGTTACCAGCTGTCAACATGACATAAAGGAGTTATGGAGGGCTTTATTTCACCCATTGTGGTCTGTGCACAATATATCCACCAGTTATCACCGACAAACTGATGGCCAAAAGAGAAACTACATCGTACTTTGGAACAGTACTTGAGATGTTTTTGATGAATCATTCAGATCATTGGGCACAAAGGATACCAATAGAAAAAAGTTAATAAAACAACACCCTCCAAAGTTCTTGTGATTGCTTCCTCATTTTAAGTTCGTCCTGGTTTTTACCCCACATTTGACCTTCTGTATTTTCACCATTTAGAATGCTGCCTCAGTTCAGACCCTCCTACAACAAATAATAAAGGTCAAATAATTTCACTAAATCATCTGAGATGTGAAATGATAAGTAGTGAACATGTACAAAGCACACAAGGCAGCTATATTCACTGTTAGATTTTCCCTTTAACAAATAAAAGCTTTAGAAATTACTGAACCATGCACAAATGTATCTGATAGCTTAACCTTAATGTGAATTGCTAAGAATTTTCTTCATAGCAGCAGAATGTTCCGGCTTCATAAAAAAGTATTATTTATTTACGCTACATATGTTTGATACACCAAACTTGAACTTCCTGTCTATCTTGTTTTCATACAATGCTGAATACAGAATTGCATACTTTAACATGAAATATGAAAAGCATTACCGAACTAGAAAGCTGCAAACAAATGTTTCGAACAGTAGAAAAGATTCTGCAATGAACGTCCTTGGGAACTATGGTTAGGAGTTTTCAGACGCACAAATGTTTAGTGATGTCTGTTGCATATTTGATAGTAGACTGTGGACATCATTTGTTTTCCATGGGAAAGGAAGAGTGAAGACTAGTCACCATCGAAAAAAGTCTTTCTATTTGACTAGAGTGGTCTAATCTGCAACTAAGTATTCACATGTGTTCTTGTCTTTTACATTAGTGCGTGTTTCTAGTTAGGTCAGGGCATTCACTCCACTCCTTTTTTTTCGGATTTGTGATTCGCTATTTTGCTGTGGGCTACTGCTGATGGCTACTTTTGCCTGCCTCTTTTGAGGTGGCTCTTCATGACGTTATCCCTTTTATTTTACTACCCTGGTGGGTGCAGCTACTGCTGCACCTTTCCCCCTATTTCTCTGTTGAGGCTTTTTTGTACAGATTGCTACTGAAAATGTATGCTGATGGTTGTTGGAGAATGAGACTCAGCTGAGTTTAATGAACTGCTCTTTATGGGGAGTTCGACAACTTAATTATGCTCCTTTGATCAAAGTATTTTCTTAGTCTCTTTATGGGTTCTAATAGCTTTTGATTCCAAACTGTAGTTAGAATTGGAGACTAATTCCTTAATGGAAATCGATTTTCAAATTGCACTATTGATAACTCTAACCATATTTTCTTTGATAATTTCTGGTAACGGATTTATCTGACTTACTACTTGAATAAAAAGACAAAAAGAATTTACAAATCTCTTTCGGAGAATAACGGTTTTTTAAACTAATTTAAACCTCCCATTATTGACTAAACTTAAAAGCTGTTAATTGTGATGTTGATTGATCTGATTTGATTTAGCTTCCATTCAAAAATGGGGGCAAAGATCTGCTGCTTGGAAATAGATTTAGTATGGAGTTAGAGCCCATTCTTGTGAGTCACAGGTTGAACTGGTTCTGGAAAGTACGTTTTGGACTCTTTCCGCGCTATCATATAATTTGCTTGTGTAACATCTCACCACAGATTAGACCCAACCATATGCAAATCCGTCTCGGTCCTGCTTCAATAGGAACAGTCCAGCCTAAACTACCAACCCAAGACCAGTTTGGCCTGATTAGGCCTCTTCAGTAGAGTGTAATTTGGTACCAGTGGTACAGTGAGCAAGGGACCCACGCCTGTGCACACATTTGGCCACTTTGGGTGTCAATTCAAACACACAAAAGATGATAGGAGCAATGCTTGCAATAAGTCTAACTTCTGGCAAATACTCAGGTAAGCATTTCAACCCATCATTCTTCTATCCACCATGCCACCTCAGATTAGACTCAGAGATAGTCAACTCGGCGTTGGTCCTGCTCTAGTAGGAACAGTCCAGCACAGACTGCCTGAAACAGAACACAAGCAACCCAACAGCAGTTTCAACTTAATTGGGGCTTGTCAGTGTTTCAGTTCATGGGGTATCTGAACTGGCAGTTCAGGCTGGACTGTTCATATTGGAGCAGACTGAGTTGCACATGGCTGTATCCCAACTGAGGTGCTTTAGTGGGCAAAAAATGATGGGTAGGAATGCTCCCCCACCTGTTTGCCAGTGGTTATGCAAGCATTCCTCTATCACATTTTGTGTTTCAGTTGTCTTTCCTCTATCAAGCTCCATTCCATCTAGTGCTGCAGTGATGTTCTCAGCTTGTAAGATTCCAGGGCAGGACTAGTTACAGCTTATCTACTGTTTGCACTTGGTAAGTCCATATGTACATTCTCCGGGTTTATGTTATCCTTTCTCTATTGGCATGGTCCCTGCACTGATATATGTAGCCTCTCTGATAGGGTGAAAATCGATCTTGTTTTGCTTGTGATCCTAGGCATTGTGCTGCATATAATCCATTACAGATAGCCAACCTTCGGTAGCACGTCTTTTCTAGCCCCTAGGCTGGTTTCTCTTTACAATGTTTGATACCTTGCCAGAGGAGTAGGTGGACTTTTAAGGGGGATAAGGTGGCATTTGCCACACACCCCCACATATCAGAGCTCTGAGGTTGTGGTAAACTATTATAATACACTTTGTATGTTGACTGTAAAAAGTCGCCATCTATTTTTGTTTCATGTATAATCCTCATTTATTGGAAGTGATTATAGCTGAACATTTTATTGGTCTATGTTTTATCTTATTATTTCTCTCTAGTTATATCTTTTTCGAACACATTCACAGTGTATTAGTTGCCCATTTTTACATGTGCTGGCAAGAACCAATTGCATTTATCAACTATTTCAGGGGGCATTTCATTGCTCTTAGGATTCTTCTTTTATTGCTTAAAAACTATTGATAGAACTTTAAAAAAGACACATATGTGTGATGAGTAATCTGCTTTGGCTTTCAGGTATTTTACTATTATATTTTTCAATCACGTTTACCCTTCTTTACCTACATTTGGTTGATTGGCTTCATAGTGCGTTCTCTCAGAATAAGCCTTTAGTTTAAGGCTTGCATCATAATTGGGAGCAGGCCAATATTTATTTTCAGCAATCATGTGGTCTCAGGAAGATTAAGATCGTCTTTTTGGATATTACTTCCGTGAACCAGAAGATCAGACCCTCCATTTTGTTTATTCACACAACTGTTAGTTAACTAAGTTCTAGCAAGTCCTTGTTTTGCAGCTGCATATTATTAGAGGGTACATTTTATACACCATGGATGACTATACTAGATGTAAAGATTATTTAGAGTAATTACAATTACATTTGATCACTTACCTCTTTTGCATGTAATGCTTCATAACAGAAAGCACTTTCAAATATATCACTCCTACTTTGTTATATTAACTAGAATATTAGACAAGATTCTTCTTGTTAATTGGTTTTCAATTCTTTCACCATTTATCTTGAACACGTCTATAAACATCCGAGCTTCCTATTTATTTAAACATGAAATGTCCTTGCTCTGAAATCAAACACTAGCTGTTCAGTTTTCATATCCAACTTTTAAAGATGCCACCATCCCATCTCTTGTAAAAAAAGTTATATCTCAGGTATCCACAATTAAAATGGTTATTCCCGTCATCACCTAAGCCCAAATAGTACTATCCAGTGTTGCCAACCTGTAAGGCGAGATTGTTGTGTATTATGTTATTGTGGTAGCAAATTAGACTTCTATTGCGTTGGTGGTTGACAGTATAGAATCCTTGAAAAGTGGCCTATTTTATAAACTGGGGAAATAATTCCTACTACACTCTCGAAACTCATTTAGACTATATTGGTATAAGTCCAAATAAAATTACAAATATCCATATAGTTTCCCATCAATCAATCAATCATAGAATTTATAAAGTGCTCTACGTACCCGTGAGGGTTTCAAGGCGCTGGCGGGGGGGGGGGGGGGGGGGCCTGGATGATGTTACTGATCGAAGAGCCAGGACTTGAGGAGTCTTCTGAAGGTGAGTAGGTCTTGGGTCTGTTGCAGGTTGATAGGGAGGGTGTTCCAGGTCTTGGCGGCGAGGTATGAGAAGGATCGTCTGCCGCTGGAGGTCTTTCGTTGGATGCGGGGAATGACGGCGAGGGCCAGGTTTGCGGAGCGGAGCTGACGGGTGGGGGTGTAGAAGCTGAGTCTATTGTTCAGGTAGGCTGGTCCAGTGTCGTGGAGTGCCTTGTGAGCGTTGGTAAGAAGCTTGAAAGTGATTTTCTTGTCCACGGGGAGCCAGTGAAGGTTTCTCAGGTGGTCGGAGATGTGGCTGCGGCGGGGTACGTCGAGGTTCAGCCGGGCGGAGGCGTTTTGGATGGGTTGGCGGCGTTGTAGGTCTTTTTGCTGGATGCCTGTGTAGAGTGCGTTGCCGTAGTCTATCCTGCTGCTGACAAGGGCCTGTGTCACCGTTCTTCTTGTTTCTGTCGGGATCCATTTGTAGATCCTACGGAGTATGCAGAGTGTGTTGTAGCAGGAGGCGGAAACTGCATTGACCTGCTTAGACATGGCGAGGGAGGAGTCGAGGACGAAGCCCAGGTTGCGTGCATGGTCGGTAGTGAGGTAGGCCACCAGGAGTCGTCCCAGGCGGAGGGGGTGGGTCCGAGGATGAGGACCTCCATCTTGTCCGAGTTCAGTTTCAGACGGCTGCTTCTCATCCATTTGGCAATGGATTTCATTCCCTCGTGGAGGCTGGTTTTGGCGGTGCGCAGGTCCTTGGTGAGGGAGAGGATGAGCTGGGTGTCGTCTGCATAAGAGAGAATGTTGAGGTTGTGTTGTCTGGCCACTTGTGCGAGGGGGGCCATGTAGATGTTGAACAGCGTCGGGCTGAGGGATATGCCTTGGGGGATGCTACTGATGATGTCGGTGGCTTTGGAACGGAAGGGGGGAGGCCGATTCTCTGGGTTCTGCCGGAGAGGAATGAGAGGATCCAGTCGAGGGCTTTTCCTTGAATTCCGGTTTCGTGGAGGCATGTTTTCAGGGTGCGGTGGCAGACTGTGTCGAAGGCGGCAGATAGGTCCAGAAGGATGAGGGCTCATGTTTCGCCGTTGTCCATTTGGCGTCTGATGTCGTCTGTGGCGGCGAGGAGGGCGGTCTCAGTGCTGTGGTTTCGTCTGAAGCCGGACTGGGAGGGGTCCAGGATGTCGTTGTCTTCGAGGTGGCGGGTCAGTTGTGTGTTGACGATTTTTTCAATGATCTTCGCCGGAAAGGGGAGTAGGGAGATCGGTCGGAAATTCTTGAGGTCGTTGGGGTCTGCTTTGGACTTCTTGAGGAGGACGCGGATTTCGGCGTGCTTCCAACTTTCGCTGTTTTGAAGGAGATGTTGATGACCTTCCGTAGTTGGGGGGCAATGGTAGAGTCAGCTTTGTTGTATACCTGGTGGGGACAAGGGTCTGACGGAGATCCTGAGTGGATGGAGTTCATGATCTTGCGTGTCTCTGTGTCGTTGACGTTGGTCCAGGAGGTCAGGCGGTTTGCAGAGGTGGAGCTTTTGGGGGTGGGGTCTGGCGTGGGCGTGGCATTGAAGCTGTTGTGGATGTTGGTGATCTTCCGATGGAAAAAGGTGGACAGCGCGTTGCAGAGTTCTGGGGATGGTGGGATGTCGTTGACGTTGGCGCTGGAGTTGGAGAGTTCTTTCACAATGCTGAAGAGCTCTTTGCTGTTGTGTGCGTTGTTGTCCAGGCGGTCTCTGAAGTGGGATCGTTTGGCTTGTCTGATGAGTTGGTGATGCCTACGTGTGGCGTCCTTGTGGGCTGTGAGGCTTTCAGGTGTGCGTTCGAGGAGCCATTTCTTTTTTAGTTTCCGGCAGTCGCGCTTGGAGGTTAGGAGCTCGTCGGTGAACCAGGTGGCTTTTTTTCTGGCTTGGTTGTCGGTTGATCCACAGTCTGAGGTTGTGGGTGGTGGTGTCTGGGTCGGTGGGGTCAGAGGGTGGGTTCTGGGCGAGGGTGTTGGTAAGCTGTTCTTCAGTAACTTTGTTCCAGCATCGGCGGGGTGGTTGTTGGGTGCAGTGGTGCTTGGTATGTTTCTTGAAAGCGAAGTGGATACAGTGGTGGTCTGTCCAGTGGAGTTCGGTGGTGTGGTTGAAGGTGATGTGGGCTCTCGAGGAGAAGATGGGATCAAGCGTGTGGCCGGCGATGTGGGTGGGTGTGTTGACGAGTTGTCCGAGGCTGAGGTTGGTGAGGTTGTCGACCAGAGTTGTGGAGTTGGTGTCGTTGTTGTTCTACAGGTGGAAATTTAGGTCCCCGAGGAGGATGTATTCCATTGAAGTGAGTGCGTGGGTGCTGGTGAGGTCGGCCATGGATTCGCTGAATGGTGCTCGTGGTCCGGGGGTCTGTAGATGAGCGTTCCTCTGAGAGTGGTGTTGGGGTCGGTGTGGATACGGAAGTGTAGGTGTTCGGTGGTCTTGCGGTTGTCGTCTGTGTGGGTGTAGACTTTGAGGGTGGATTTTTGGGCGAAGGCTATTCCTCCTCCGATTCCGTTGGTGCGATCCCTTCGGATGATCTTGTAGCCGTCCGGGATGGCTATTGCGATGTCGGGTGCCGAGGAGTCATTCCACCAGGTTTCGGTCAGGAAGGCTACATCTGGGGCGGTGGTGTCAAGCAGGTCCCAGAGCTCGATGGCTATCTTGCATGCAGAGCGGGTGTTGAGGAGTATGCAGTGGAGGTGGTTTGTTCCGGTCTTTGCAGGTTTCCTCGTCCTGTCGCAGGTGAAGTTGCAGGTGTGGCAGAAGAAGGGTCAGTTGGTGTTCCTCGGTGAGGACTGGAAGCATGCTGTGATGTGGCCGGGATTGAGGGCGTTGAGCTGGTCGGCCGTGTAGCGGCGTGTGGAGGTGCTGGGGCCATGCGGGCCAGGTTGGGTGGCGCTGGGCGCGGTCTAGGCGTTGACAGGCGCAGACGGACTTGCCTCTGGTGCGCCCCAGCACGCCAGCGGCGCGCCCGCTGCGTGAGGTCACGCAGCGACCGCCATCAAGAAGGGAGGAGGGAGGGAGGATATGATATGATTCCTAAATTCACAGTATTTACAATATCCATCCACTGTTTCCTTTTACCTCGCGATGTTCTCTCTGTTCCCTCCACATCTGTCAAAAAGTACATGGTCAGTTCTACACCTGTATTGTTCTTTAAGGAATCAGCTACATATTCTTTGTTAAAATGTGCAGCCAATAGATACAAACAAGACTTTCCCTCTAAGTATGCTAACATGGAATGTGAATGGTCTTAGGGTGAACAGTAGGAGGAGGAAAATCCTGGAAAATTTAAGACAATTATTTAGTGGTATAATAATACTACAGGAGACACATCTATTGCAAAAAGAATGGGAGAGCATTCTGAAGAAACTAAGATGGGAGAGGCCATTCTGATTAAGAGTTCTGCCCAGGCAGCTTTGGGGAAATATATTGCAGACTCAGAGGGACGATGGCTAATAGATAATGTTCAGATACACAAAGCATGGTATGCATTTGTTGGATACTATGGTCCAAATATTGATGATCCAGTGCCCCTCTGTACTTTATGCCACCAGTTATTAATGGTAAAAACTCCCATAGTTATAGGAGGAGACTTTAATGTATAACTAGACCCTACTCTTGATAAATCCACCACAAGAGGTACAGTAAATAACCCTGAGATGAGGGTAACTGTGCAGACATTGATGAACGACCTGGGGTTAATTGATATCTGGAGACAAAGGGCCAGTAGAGATAAAGGTTTTACTTTTCATAAAAAGAAGATGGCCACACCTCTAGAATGTACTTTTGTCTTGTAGGCACCAGAAAAGTTACAGTGATAATATGCCTCCCTGAACACCTGTTTGATCACTCTGCAGTGAATTTAGAACTACCTCTAGATAATATATCAGTTACCCCCAGATGGTCTCTGGACAGGACATTGCTGTTGGGCCAAGCAGTAATCAGCCGGTTGAAAAAAGATACAGTAGGCTTCTTTGAAATAAACAATGATTCAGCTTCCCAACATATAATTTGGGACACCTATAAAGCACTTATAAAGCACTCATTAGGAAAAGGATAATAAGCCTTGTAGTATATAAACACAAAGAAGCCAAGTGTAGACTGAGACAGCTAGAATTAAGATTTGATGGAATACAGACAGATTTAGATACTTATTGTAAGGCTCAGGATCGGTCTGCATTAAATAGTAAAATTAGAGAATCAAGAGGCAAACAAGCAGACTGACATGAAGGAATCCCACTGAGAAAATGGGAGGCTAGCAAGCTAGCTCTGTACGATTATGGGGAGGGCTGTGGAAAACTATTAGCATGGACAGAAAAGTGGAAAGTGCTAAAAATGTCATTAAGGGAATTGAAATCAAACAATCTAGTATATGGTACATAGATGATTCTGAAATAGAACAGGATTTCACAAGTTTTTTCAGGAATTATACACAGACGATTTACAGGCGTCCAAAGATCAGATTGAGAGCTGGCTTAAGGAGGACGCCCTGCCGACACTTGAATCAGTATTAAAGCAGAGCTTAAATCAAGAGATAAGTCCAGGGGAAATGAGGGGGTGCAATTAAGGCATTAAAGAAAGGAAAAGTACCAGGATCTCATGGCTTATAGAATGAGCTGTATATGGTGCTAAAAGATGAACTAACTCTGATGCTACCTAGCTTACTATTAGGCATTTTCTTTGTAGGCCACACCCTGCCACAAATCTGGGATGAAGCAACAATAAGTGTAATTTTAATAACTAACAAGTATCCTAAATTCTGTGAATCATACAGACCGTATTCATTGCTAAATTGTGACTACAAGGTCTACACACATGTGTTAGCAAAAGATTGGAGAGGGTGCTCGAGGACCTACTTAATGAAGATCAAAAGGGTTCATTAAGGGAAGACCATTAAATGATTTGACTCATAATCTGGTGGGTGCAATAGATATGGCTACTGTAAGGTAAACTCCATTAACAATACTAACATTTGGTACGACTAAGGATTTCAACAGTGCGAGTTGGCTTTTCCTACATGGTGTGATCAAGCAATATGACCTGGGAGAAGAATTTTCCAAGGACATTTCAATCAATATATAAAAAGCCAATGACAAGCCTTGTAGTAAGTGGGAAATTAACCAAACAGATTCATATAGGAAGAGGGATGCCGCAATTGTGCCCGTTTTCACCACGGCTCATTGATTTGCATATTAAGCCCTTAGCAAGTAGAACTCGGAACAATCAGGATATTATCCCCTTCGAGCATAATGGATGGGTGAAAGAAGTTGAACTATATGAGGGTACTAGATGGATATATACCCAAGATTTTGCAGGCTTTTCCGTGGCCATTCTGCAAACTCTGACTGATTTTGGAAGGGTGAAGCATTCCTGTTAAATGACATCAGGACACAGGAAGGCTGTTTCATCTTAAGTTTAATCCATAGAGATTCCATCCATGTAGAAGCAGGCATCAACAGCAACTGAACAAGTTTACTTCCAAATCGCCTCACATAGAATTTGGTGACATCACAGATGACACCACTAACATTCCTAACCTGACATCAAATTAACATTGAGAAGGCAGAGTAAGTGTATGCCAGTATATTGACATACTACACATCTCCCTTCTTTGCACAAAAAGAAATGCAACCAAAATAATATATACATAAACCAAAAAATAAGAGAAATTCTTTCAACATAATCAGAAAGATAAGATGTTTTTCTACAAATTCTAGATGAAGAACGATTCTCATCACTTTCAATTTCCTTTGAATATATACTAAGCATGGGCTGAAAATTCGTTCGGCTTGCGGAATTTGTGGATTTTCCGCGATTTCGCGATCCGTGAATCTCGCTAGAAATCGCGGTAAAATCCGCGAATCAGCGGGGACGAATTTTCAGCCAAGCACTTACAGGGTTACAGCAGCAGGTGCAAAAGTTGAAGCTAATTTTTTGTAACCTTTTACAAAAGGGTTACAAAGAAATTAACTTCAACTTAGGCACCTGCTGCTGCAAGCCTGTAAGTGCTTCCTGGCACCTCGTTGCCTACTTGCAACTATTCTCTGACCCTGCTCTGACCCTTGAAGCAGGGTCAGAGAAGAGTTACAAGTAGGCAATGAGGCGCCTGTCATGAAAATTAAACCTCAACAGGGAGCACTGACAGATATAAAAACAAGCAATGCAATAGGTCCCGCATTAGGAAAGTTTGAGCTAGATTTGTAGATTTCACTCAGCCACTTTTAGGAGGTGTTCCTGCGCAGGAACGCCCTCCCCTGCGCCGGAACGCCTCCTGATGGCGCAGGGCTTACCAACGTGACGCATCGCTCAGATGCGTCACCTTGTTAATACCCAGCACCATGGCGCATCTTTTATGCTGCAGCTGAGTCACAAAATTGACGCAACTGCGGTGCAAAAGAGGCGCAAGTGGCTTGTAAATATGCCCCATAGTGCTTTTACTACACTGTAGTTGCGTAAGGGGCCAGAAGATATGTCTCCAGTGACCATGTGTGCCCGGGCCTGTGTTACAGGCACACATGGTCACTGGAGACACATCTTCTGGCCCTTTAAGCAGCTGCAGTGTAGTAAAAGCACTCTACATTTACCCAATGAGGGAGCACTTACTGGATTAGCTAGTAGAAAGTACTCCAGGGCAAATCATGAAACAATCCGCGATTTCGCTGGAAAATTTGCAAATTCGTGGATTTTTTTGCGATTTTGCGGGGAAATCCGCGAATTCGCAGAACGCGAATTTGCAAATTTAGCCCATGCTTAATATATAGTATCTTCACGTTCATCTTGACAATCATCTACTCTTCCTTTTACTACTACTACTATATTAAAGTTCCAAATTCTATGATCTTGTGTCTCATGGGTTTCATGAACTTTGCAACTGATTTGCCCATCAAGCCAGGAACCATTAGCAAATCACCAACCATTGCTTTGTTTTTACAGATTTCTTAACAACAAAAAAAATGTTCTTAATTTTCCTTTTTCTCCTTCTCTTTTTTGAATCATGTCATTGTCACATTTCTGTTCCTTACCTTTACCCAACTCATACTATTAACCCATGTAGGTTCTACATTGGTATTAGGAACTCTGCCTCGGAATTAAAAAAAAGAGTGTCTTACCAGTGGTGGAATGAGGAGACAATCTATACTCCTGATGCAGACGTCTGGCCAAGACCAGGGTTCAATTCCCACCTCGGCGGGTCTTGGCCTCAATTTCCTCTGACCTGATAATTTTCGCCTCTGTGCCTATTCTAATATTGGGTCCCACTCTGAAACTCTGGGCTATAGCTTGCTTAGTCTCCACAACATCCCCAACAGCGCTGAGATGCCTGGCTTCACCTTGGAGGTGCCCAGGAGTGGACATTTCACAGGGAAAAGCCAGGAAGGGTTCCACAGCGGTATGCGTTACAGCACCAGGACACCCCCGTTGGGGTATTAGTGCGCTTTACAAGTACAAATTACTTTTACATTTACATTTGCATCCCGTTGGAACCTTGCAGTTGCAAGACAGCTCCCAAACCCTTTTCACTTGCATCAGTGATGAGTATGGGTTTGATGATAGGGTTAAAGCTAGCAAGAGAAGGTCCAGCTTTAAGTTTTCTTTCGACGTCATTGAACTCCTTTTCACAGCATTCAGTCCATTTAAAATCCACACCCTTCTTTAATAAGTATTGCATGTTTACCTCACAATTAGCAAAGTTCTTTACAAATTTCGAATAATATTCGACTACCCCTAAAAATGTCATGAGTTCACTCTTGGTGGACGGTGAACTCATCTCTTGGATAGTGTTAATTAAATCAACTTTATCTTTCACACATCACTAGTAATGTTGTGCTCTAAGTAATCAATGTAGTTAGTTTTGAATTTGCATTTCTCTGCCTTACTTGTCAGATTATGATCTGAAAGTCTTCCCAAGTCCAGTTTCAAATGAGAGTCATGCTGACAGGCATCATCCCCAAAAACTAGTATACCATCTTGGTAAACCAGATAAACCATGAAGAATACTTTCCATTACTCTTTGAAACACCGAAGAAGCTGACACTAACCCCAAGGGCATGCGTATGAATCTATATGTACCGAACGGTGTTATGAATGAAGTGTAGTCTCTACATGACTCTTCCAATTCTATTTGGTGGTATGCCGAGGTAAGATCAATTGCACTAAACATTTTGGCTCCACCCAACAGAGACAATAACTCATTCATGTTTGGCAAACGATATTTGTCGATCACTACACACTTGTTTAATTGTCTCAAGTCAATGCAGAGTCTTAGATCCCCATTGGGTTTGTGTACTGCCACTACTGGGGCCAACCATTCAGTCCCTTCACCTCCTCTATGATTCCCCAATCTTTTAAATTTTCAATTTTTTTTGCATATCCTCCCTTACTGAAAGTGGAACACTCCTCACCTTGCAACATACGGGAATAGCATCCGTTTTAAGTATAATCTTGTGCTTGTATCCTTTGAGGCACCCCAGGTCTTTACTGAAAACATTGGGATAATCTCTCTTAAGATCATCTATCAAATCCCTATTCTCTCTTTTCATAATGGAATTTTTGTCACTTCTAAGTTGGATGGGAGGATCAGCATTAGGACCCAGAAAGACTCCGAGATCACCTTGATGGATCCAACTGATGATGCTATCACCCTTTTTTGACACATAAATTCTTCCTGAAATAAATTAATTTTTATACTCTATCAGACCTATGAAATATCCATGTAGTTTCCCATAAGCCAACGGCCTTAAATTGGGCTTCAAAAGTTTGACTTTACCTTTCAAATTATTCATGTAAAACCCACATGAAACAATTGTAATTTTCCCTCCTACATCGAATAGAACTCTAGTTCTAGCTCCTTCAACTAAAATTTCGTCACATGGAGAATTTCTCTTCTTCTCTTCACTCCCTACTTGCACTACTATCTGACCACATTCATAATCTTCAGAGATGAATTCATCATATTCACAATCATAAACTTAAACTTCTTTGATCTTAGGTATCCCTTTACTATTACACATTGAGGCAAAATGTCCTTTCTTTTTGCATTTTGGACATGTTAACCCTAAAGCTGGACACTTTACATTGTTAGCCAAATGTCCCATTTTACCACACCTGAAACACTTACTATTAAGCCATCTTTCATTTGTCTTTCCTTTGTTCGAAGAGGCTTCTTTGTAAATCTTATCTTTATTTCCATAGTTCACTTTACCTTTATTCAAAACAGCAACACATTTCATTGAGTGTTCAATTCTTTTGGCTACAACGAGAACCTCATCTAAGGTAGGCTCATCTCGTAACCATAATTCTTCCCTGACTTTCTCTATTTTGCATCCAAACATGAACTGGTCACGTATACGTTCATCAGTTAAGCCATCGAATTTACAGGAAGATGCAAGTTTCCTTAAAATAGTTACATGACCTTCGACGGTTTCGTCACCACCTTGCATCCTTTTAGCAAATGTATACCTTTCTAAGATGGTGCTTATTTTTGGTAAGTAGTGTTTATCTAATATTTTGATGCAAATTTCATAGTCATTAAGCCCATTCGCCTCCTCATCTGATAAATCTGGAAGATGTTTTATAACGTCTTGCCCCTCTGACCCTAAACAATGTAAAAGGTAAAGAAGACCTTCTCTCTGCGCTAAATGAAGGGCCACATACTCTAGCATATCTTTCAAATAGAACTTTCCATGTTTTCCATTGTATAAAAAAGATTTAAAAAATGGGGCTGCAGTAATGTTTTGCATAATTGTTTATTTTTTATATATTCAAGTATCATGCATGAATATATGTTCAACAAATGTTGTTTCTGTATGTGTCCTAATATCAGGTTTATATGTATAAAGCTAATTTATAAATTATATCTATCACAATGTGTATTTTATCAAATACTTTCAATGCTGTGCGCATCAGCGAGAAAGAGATCACATAAGCAGCTGAGTGCGGAGAGCACGTAAACAAAGGAGTTATTAATTACCTTGCTGTGTGTATCAGCGTCCAACACACATAACTGATAAATCACAAAGCTGTGCGCATAAGTGTAGAGGAATTTCAAGCGCACCATAAACGTGATATAGAAGTTATAAAACTATGCGTATCAGCGTAGATTGTGATGCTGAGTGCATGATAATAACTTATGTACAAGTCGTGCGCATCGGTGTGTAACAGGTTGCTAGGATACCTGAAGCGACACTTTCAAAATGGCCTCCCCGTTGAACCACGTTGCAGGATGACGTCAGACGCTTGCGTGTAAGCTGCGGGATGACATTCGTTCAAGTAGAAGGAAGAAGAAGATTCGTGATGAGACAAATGAAGCAATTCTACTTCTCGATCCCAAAACCTCGAGACCAGGCAACGATAAAAACAAGGTTGATGTTTAATTTTGAAGAATGCAAACTTTTAAATTATGCACAGTCTCTCACATTGAAACAATGACTTTTTCCCACATGAATGATGTCCACAAGAGCAAAATTTCAAGCGCTAAACAAGCAACATAAGCAAATATCAACCACTAAGTCAGCCATCAAACACGCAAAGCTGCAAAGTGTTGCCAACACTATTGACAGTCATTAATAGAATGCGCAACGCCAAACCTTTTCCATTTTCGCTGATGTCTGAGCTCCTCAAATTAAAACATTAGCAAGCCAATGAACTTTAGGGTGAAGTCAGATTTAAAACAGCATTAATTTCCAGCACCTGATATTTTCGGCAACAATCTTCAGCGTGCTAAGTGCTACCAAGAGTAGCAATGTCGCTTATAAATTTAATTTCAAATAAGGGAACATCTATCAATATTAAAAGATGAGCCTGCATCAATCATGTATATATCCAAGTATATCCACATTTTTATATATATGTGGTGAAGCTCCCAATCTTTAATAAAATACAATTTTAACAAGCCTTGTTAAAATTTGGACTCTGTTAAAGTTCCCTTAGTATTTAAAGTCACTTCAATGAAGTTTGAGAAGAGAAGGTCTTGAGCAAAGTACTTTGACCTCTTTTAGGAAAATGACCTATTCTCTATAATTCAATGTATTTCTCACCAGTCTTCAGTGTTGAGATCTCACATGGTTATCCTGCCGACTACACCAGTGAAGCATTCCTGTTAAATGACATCAGGACACAGGAAGGCTGTTTCATCTTAAATTTAATCCATAATGATCCCATCCATGCAGAAGCAGGCATCAACAGCAACTAAATACGTTTACTTCTATTGCTGATGACACCACTAACATTCCTAACTTGACATCTAATTAACATTGAGAAGGCAGAGTAATTGAATGCCAGTATATTGACATACTACAGAGGGTCTCTGGATATCTGGTGAACCAGCAAAAAACAGAGCAAATGGTGTGAAACACTCACTGTGACAGCCCCCTTGAAAAAAAGGAAATAAGGTATTTAGAGGTTCACCTAGTACAGGAACTGGACAAGATGGCCCAAGTGAGTTTTGATCCGCGTATGACAGAGACTAAGAAATGACTGAGATCATGGGGTTGCCTCTCCTTTGTGATCATAGGATGGACTAACATAGTAAAAATGGTGATACTTTCAAAATTCGATTTAATCTTTAATGTGATACTGTTAACTTTTAGAGCAGAGTGGTTCAGGAAATTACATGGCGAGATAAGCAGTTTTATTTGACTGTCTAAGTGAGTGAGATTTGACTGTAGGAAACTTTGTAGGAGTAAATATGAAAAAGGCATATTAGTCGCAGACTTTCAGTTTTATTGTTGAGCTTTTCAGCTAAAGAATATAAGAATACTGATGCAAATACACAGATTTCCCCCTTATTTAAAGCTGTGACAAAACAATTTGACACAAGGGGGTGGGGAGAAGATCAGCATTTTTGTCTTTATGTACGGCCAACCTAAGTTCTTCAGAAATATTAGTTTGAAGTCTCTGAGTTGAATGCTGCCTGTAAGCTCTGGGACCAGGTTAGGCAGTGCTAGGGATACTTCCATACAATGACTTCACCCAAATATGGAACTCACCTGGAATGCCAGAATGTCTGCAGAATATTCTAGCAAGACCTCTAAAAGAAGATGGTGTAAATAGATGGGGGCCAGATAATCTGGGGGGGGGGGGTTGCCTGGTGCCCTGAGAAACCTTAATTTACATTATAGGCTATCCAAATTTAAGTTCTACCAATTGGCCAGCTGGGCACACGGATTGAGCAACAAGAAGGCAGGAAACACGGAAGGGGAAGAAAAAGTACAAGGTTGCCCCCCAAAAAAGATAGGTGCCCAAATGCTTGTACAAAGTGTTGATGGAGCCTTTACCCTGCCAGACGAAACTTGGAGGAGGGACCTGTCAAGTTAACACACTTATGGCAAGTATCTATGTCTACTCCCTGGGTCTTAGTAACATTCAAACCTCTCAGGAAAAATCATTTATTCACAGTACACAGGGGGTATTGGACCCCAAAGAAGTTGTCATGTCTAGGAGGTTGAGGGACGAAGTCCTGTATATAGTGTGGTTTAGTGAGGTCAGATGAAGTTCACAAGTTCTGGCAATATGCCTCTATCCAACTCTTCTGGCACAATATAGTCAGATTACAAATAATATAAAACTGAATGCTTTATGCCTCTGTTAAGCTTCAAACTCACATTCTTTTTATGTTGTTCATCCATGCCCTCCCTGTCACTCCCTCTTTTTACCTGTTTATTCACATTTGTAAATACATAAGATGTTTGTTATGACACTATAGGACTTCTGCCAGAAAATGGCAAATATCCTGTCCACACTGCTCTCCAAACCATCAGCCCATTAAGAGAGTAGTGGTAGGCACTGTTGCCTGTGGCTGAGTTGATGTTGTAAGTGTTGTCAAAGGGGCTGTCAAACTGGGGGTGGGCCATTGGATACAATATCCACTGGCATCTTGTCTGTAGAAAAATTTTTTTTAAATGCCCCTCAAACACTGGGTGAAAATTCTCATCATTTAAGAGATATTTTCTTATGTGCTTTGCATTGAGCCACAATAGGGGTGACTGTCTCCAGGACTCAGATATGTTATTTTCTCCATGTCACTGTAGTATGGTGGGCCAGTCACTGAAAACTTTGTCCATGGTGTGACTCCTGCTTTGCACGTATGCATGTAGAGGCTGTTTCAGGGGAGGTACGCTTATGCTTGTTGCAATGGTATACACCTTAAAATTTGGCAGCCTGTTTGTCGGTGGCATGGCAGAGGCAGTTCTCCACCATAGTGGCAGATGGCAAGCAAGCTACCAAAATCAAAATGAATCCATTGGTTTGTAAATAATTATTTGAAACTTCTGATCTGGTCAGTTAATCAGAACATTATCTATTTTGTGTTAACAAGTCCAATAATTATAAGTATTATATAAATAACAGACACTGGCAACGCTGAAAGGTCTAGTTTGTCTTTTGTGCCTTGGCAAAGGGCATTATTTTGACTTGTGGCTGCACACCTCTGCCCCACTCTCACACTGCCAAAGCCAAGATAGACTGCCCACCAGATTCAGACTTGAATCCAGGTCGGCAGCCATGCTGCGAGGGTCCCATGGCTGTGCCTGTGTAAAAGCTCATAGAGGAGAGGCAACAGACACAGCAATTGAAAAAACGCAACTTGGTCCTGCACAGGAAGGAATGCACCATTTCATGCATTCCTTCCTGTGCAGGAACTGGGATGCTAAAGTACCAGGGCACATGTGCCCCCCCTGCATGCACCCCCAAGCACGGAGATGAAAGGGCCCCCTGAGTTGCCTCATCGCCATCCTTTCCATGGCAGGCTCATGGTGAGGCAACTGGCAATATGCTCAGTGCTGCCACAACAGAACCACCAGCTCATTGCTCTGCCTGACTAGAGCCCACCATCCAGGATCCCTGGCGGATGCAGTGGTCTAGTGGTGGTCCAAACGCAAATGTCTTGATGCGGCAGGTGGACCGCCACCACAGGGTCGGTGGTCCAGAACTCATAATGATGCCCTAAAGCATTTTTTAATACTTGTAGCAATGAGAAAACAAAAATTGTTTTCTGCACTCAGTGCAGCTATTTGATCATTAATTTGTTGTGATTCAGTATACTTTTGCAATATAAAACAGTCCCTCATGTATGGCAATGAAAGCACTCCTTAAGATGGGGAATGATACACAAAAAAGCAATAGTATGTGGTGAGGGAAGAATGCTCTTCTGGCAACAGCCAAAGCACACTCTATATATATTTGGAAGAATTACTAAGAATAGGTCATGCAAACATCTGCACTTTCAAGCCAGCTCTAAAGGGGAATTAAAAAAATCCATACTACAGGACAACGTTCAATGTAGTACATCAATTCATCTAATGGTTAATAAAACGAGGAATACTTTTTAAGAAGACCCATTTGTAAAAAGTGCTTCAATAGTGAGAGCTATAAAATGCTAACCATTAAAAAAAATGTTCTCTATTTCTGTGCCAACAATAGATTTATATTTAATTTCCATGATTTGAACACATTTGTGCTATTCACAAAGATAATTTCCACTTGTGAATACATTTACATGTGTAAATTTCTCTTACCCTTTTCATTAACTTTACAGCTTTTGGCTGTCAACAAAATCTGAGTGTAAAGTTAGTCAAAAATGTAGACTTGCAGGTCACTGCTTAAAAAAAAGAGAGTGGAGCTTAACTTACAAGTGTAAGTTACTACAAGAAAAATGGTAGTAAGTTTACCTCCACACTCATGGTAAACTCATGGCAAGGCAAACTCATGGCAAGGACGTCAATGTAAACCCCATAGGAAATAGTGCTAATTTAAAATAAACTTTTTCAAATAGTAAAAAATATATATACATATAATTTATTATATAAAATGAAAATAGTGCATTTTTTAATGTAAATACGAAGGGGCAGATTTACAAGCCCCTTGCGCCTCTTTTACGCCACCGTTGCATCACTTTTGAGACGCAGCGGCGGCGCAAAGCCAGCGCCAGGCTGCGGGATATTTACAACGTGAAGCATCTGGAAGATGCGTCACATTGTAAAGCCCTGCTCTACATGTAGGCGTTCCGGCGCAGGGGGGGGGGCATTACAGCGTAGGAACGCCTCCTTAAAGTGGCTGAGTGAAATCTACAAGATTTCACTCAGTCACTTTTAAGGCCATGCTGCGTCAAAACACTGCGCCCGCTTGAAGCAGGCATAAGGATTGATGAAGCATTTTCAGGATAGGGCTCCCCCAAGCCTAGCTAGAGCTGAGTTGTGCTTGCGATGCAACTCCAGCAATGGGCCGCCTTTATGGCAGTCAATGCTTCATGCATCTGTCCATTTTTGCTTCATGGTGCACCGCATTGTAAATGCGGCGCATCCATGGTGGCGCAGCCGTGACGCACAACAACTGGTGCATCCCTGCTGATATGCAGGGATGCACCAGTTATTGTAAATCTGCCCCCACATGTTTTGATAACTTTTTTGCATTTTAGAATGAATTTAACAATACATTTCATTAAAATATAATCAGATTATTTTTAATTAATTCTATACATCACCTCAATTATTATTAATGCATACTATAATATTTTTTTAACTTTCTTTAGGAATTTATATTTTAATTTAAACTTGAAAAAATATTTGTAACAACATTTAATATATTTCAAGTCTAATTTAAGGTTTTAAATCACAATGTAGTTACTAGTGGAATAAAAAGTGTATTAAATTTAGAAACATTTTGTATAAATGTTATTATTGTAAATGTAGAAATAAAGAACACAACGTAATCAAACTTTAATCAAGTTATACATACTAAATACAATTACAATTGTTTTTCCAAATTATGACTTTAAAAAATAAGCCCCTTCTAAAGTAAAACATTAAGGGCCCCATTAGGATGGCAGGCGGATTGCCCCCGTCACGCCGGTGGTGGTCACCGCCGGCCCGGCGGGGGCAGATCCGCCCTGCATCCCTGTTGAAAAGACCCCCGCCATATTATTATGGCTGGGGGTCCGCAGCAGATGGAAAGATCGTCCGCTGCATTTTCGCCCCGGTCAACTTGCGACTGGGCGGAAAAGGCTGCAATGTGGTGGCGGTGTCTGTTTGACACCCCCAGCCACATTAAAATGTGCATTTAGGAATGCCTTTCCATGGCGGCATTGCCGCCATGGAAAGGCATGCAGAGTCTGCTGGGAGGGCCCGTTGCGGGCCCCCAAGTACTTGGGTGGTGGGGGGTGCACATGGGGGGTACCTTTGGTGCCCCCCTGCAGTTCAATGCACAGCATGGCAGACACCGCACGGTGCCTGCCATGTTATGCATAGAACTGCACAACATGCCTCCCTAACATTCCCTCAGCACCGCCCGCCTCAATGTTAGGGATGCAGGATGTGCCAGCCACTGTGGCGGGAGCATCCTTATAGCACCCACGGGACCCCGCCCTTATGGCGGGCGTTCCATGTTCACGACAGGATGGTGGGCGGACAAAGTCCGCCCGTCATCCCAATGGGGCCCTAAATGTTTTTACTATGCATCATAATTATTAAAAGTAATGCATAAAATTAATTACAAAGAGTGTAATTATAGTTAATTAACAATCTTGTTACACTAAGTTTATGGTGCAAAACATTTTATTAAAATATTTTTTAAATAGTGAAATGATAGCTTCTATTTTAATATATATTTCTAAACAACAAACTTTTTTTTAACTATGTTAAATATTTTAATTTCTTTTAACAGTATTTCATATTGGGTTTATTTTAAGTCCCTAACTCCATTGATTTGTATAGGAAAGTTTTGCAGAACCAGCGGTTGACCATGTGTGGTACTGTTATTACTTCAGCCCAGATCTGGAGTAATTTACTACCATTTTGGGTCTCTTTTTGGCTTAAGTAAATTTAGAATTTCAGTTTATGAATAGCAATGGATTTTTCTTTTGTGGGTGGGAACATGTCCCTCCATAAACCCCTCCCTGGCCTCACTTAACCACTTCTTACTCCTCCCTAGTCCCCATTCCTTTACTAGTAATTATTCACCATTTTCAAGTCACTCCTCTCTATCCCTCCCACATTTACCACTAAAACATATATTTCCAAGTGCAGATACTCTGCACTTGAAGTGGAAATGTCCACACATAATAAGGTAGGAGAGGTGAAAGATGTAAACTTCAAATGTAGGTTTGTGAATAGCAGTTTGTAGTACATGTAGTTGTGCTGCAAAACATACTAGAAAACGCTATTTGAAAATATGCCCCATATTTGATGAATACCAGAAAATACAAGCAAAGTATAGAAAATAGATTTTTCAAAAATTGAGTTGAAGAGAATCGTATACTGAAGTATTTAAAAACAGGTGTAAAGCCAATGCATCTGTAGCTGTCCATACAATTAACAGCCTAATGAAAGCTGAACAAGTGTCTCCCCTCTATGTATCCAACAGCTACAGTCTATGAATCCTTCTATATTGTATGCCCTCACTCTTTCAGAAGGAATTGAAGCTACTGCAGCAATGTTCAGTAAGACTATAACATAACATACCTTATACACAACCCTATTTGCACACAAAAAATGTCTGTGTGATTATTGCAAAAACAACAGTTGATGGACAGAATGCAGAACAATGTCATACATTCACCCCAGTACAGAGATCTGGGCCTAAATCCATCGTTTTTTTGCACTCCACACCACCCCAGTTCAGACATGGCCATATGCAAATCAGTCTTGACCCTGTGCCTCATGGAAACAGTCCAGCCCGAACTGCCAAGCCATGTCTTTCCTGGACCGGAATCAAGCATCCTAGGACCGGTTTCTGGCTATCAGCCGTCTTCAGCCAGAATAGCTTGACTCCAGTGATGTGGAGAGCATGGGACTCACGTCAGAGCATACACATCCCACTCGGGGTGACAATTGCAAAAACAAAAGTTGTTGGACAGAATGCAGAACAATGTCATACATTCACCCCAGTACTGGGATCTGGGCCTAAATCCATTGTTTTTTTGCACTCCACACCACCCCAGTTTAGACATGGCCATATGCAAATCAGCCTTGACCCTGCGCCTCATGGGAACAGTCCGGCCCGAACTGCCAAGCCATGTCTTTCCTGGACCGGAATCAAGCATACTAGGACCAGTTTCTGGCTATCAGCCATCTTCAGCCAGGATAGATTGACTCCAGTGGTGTGGTGAGCATGGGACTCACGGCTGAGCATACCCATCCCACTTGGGGTGACAATTGCAAAAACAACAGTTGATGGACAGAATGCAGAACAATGTCATACATTCACCCCAGTACAGAGATCTGGGCCTAAATCCATCGTTTTTTTGCACTCCACACTACCCAGTTCATACATGGCCATATGCAAATCAACCTTGACCCTGTGCCTCATGGAAACAGTCCAGCCCGAACTGCCAAGCCATGTCTTTCCTGGACCGGAATCAAGCATCCTAGGACCGGTTTCAGGCTATCAGCTGTCTTCAGCCAGGATAGCTTGACTCCAGTGATGTGGAGAGCATTGGACTCATGTCTGAGCATACCCATCCCACTCGGGGTGACAATTAAAAAAACAACAGTTGTTGGACAGAATGCAGAACAATGTCATACATTCACCCCAGTACTGGGATCAGGGCCTAAATCCATTGTTTTTTTGCACTCCACACCACCCCAGTTTAGACATGGCCATATGCAAATCAGCCTTGACCCTGCGCCTCATGGGAACAGTCCAGCCCGAACTGCCAAGCCATGTCTTTCCTGGACCGGAATCAAGCATACTAGGACAAGTTTCAGGCTATCAGCCATCTTCAGCCAGGATAGATTGACTCCAGTGGTGTGGTGAGCATGGGACTCACGGCTGAGCATACCCATCCCACTTGGGGTGACAATTGCAAAAACAACAGTTGATGGACAGAATGCAAAACAATGTCATACATTCACCCCAGTACAGAGATCTGGGCCTAAATCCATCGGTTTTTTGCACCCCACACTACCCAGTTCATACATGGCCATATGCAAATCAACCTTGACCCTGTGCCTCATGGAAACAGTCCAGCCCGAACTGCCAAGCCATGTCTTTCCTGGACCGGAATCAAGCATCCTAGGACCGGTTTCTGGCTATCAGCTGTCTTCAGCCAGGATAGCTTGACTCCAGTGATGTGGAGAGCATTGGACTCATGTCTGAGCATACCCCTCCCACTCGGGGTGACAATTAAAAAAACAACAGTTGATGGACAGAATGCAGAACAATGTCATACATTCACCCCAGTAGAGAGATCTGGGCCTAAATCCATCGTTTTTTTTGCACTCTACACCACCCCAGTTCAGACATGGCCATATGCAAATTAGCCTAGACCCTGTGCCTCATGGGAACAGTCCAGCCCGAATTGCCAAGCCATGTCTTTCCTGGACCGGAATCAAGCATCCTGGGACCGGTTTCTGGCTATCAGCCATCTTCTGCCAGGATAGCTTGACTCCAGTGGTGTGGAGAGCATGGGACTCATGTCTGAGCATACCCATCCCACTCGGGGTGACAATTGCAAAAACAACAGTTGATGGACAGAATGCAGAACAATGTCATACATTCACCCCAGTACAGAGATCTGGGCCTAAATCCATCGTATTTTTTGCACTCCACACCACCCCAGTTCAGACTTGGCCATATGAAAATCAGCCTTGACCCTGTGCCTCATGGGAACAGTCCAGCCCGAACTGCCAAGCCATGTCTTTCGTGGACCGGAATCAAGCATCCTTGGACCGTTTTCTGGCTATCAGCTGTCTTCATCCAGGATAGCTTGACTCCAGTGGTGTGGAGAGCATGGGACTCACATCTGAGCATACCCATTCCACTCGGGTTGACAATTGCAAAAACAACAGTTGATGGACAGAATGCAGAACAATGTCATACATTCACCCCAGTAGAGAGATCTGGGCCTTAATCCATCGTTTTTTTTGCACTCTACACCACCCCAGTTCAGACATGGCCATATGCAAATTAGCCTAGACCCTGTGCCTCATGGGAACAGTCCAGCCCGAATTGCCAAGCCATGTCTCTCCTGGACCGGAATCAAACATCCTGGGACCGGTTTCTGGCTATCAGCCATCTTCAGCCAGGATAGCTTGACTCCAGTGGTGTGGAGAGCATGGGACTCATGTCTGAGCATACCCCTCCCACTCGGGGTGACAATTAAAAAAACAACAGTTGATGGACAGAATGCAGAACAATGTCATACATTCACCCCAGTAGAGAGATCTGGGCCTAAATCCATCATATTTTTTGCACTCCACACCACCCCAGTTCAGACTTGGCCATATGCAAATCAGCCTTGTCCCTGTGCCTCATGGGAATAGTCCAGCCCGAACTGCCAAGCCATGTCTTTCCTGGACCGGAATCAAGCATCCTGGGACCGGTTTCTGGCTATCAGCCGTCTTCAGCCAGGATAGCTTGACTCCAGTGGTGTGGAGAGCATGGGACTCATGTCTGAGCATACCCCTCCCACTCGGGTGACAATTAAAAAAACAACAGTTGATGGACAGAATGCAGAACAATGTCATACATTCACCCCAGTAGAGAGATCTGGGCCTAAATCCATCATATTTTTTGCACTCCACACCACCCCAGTTCAGACATGGCCATATGCAAATCAGCCTTGACCCTGTGCCTCATGGGAACAGTACATCCCGAACTGCCAAGCCATGTCTTTCCTGGACCAGAATCTAGCATCCTAGGACCTGTTTCTGGCTTATAAGCCGTCTTCAGCCAGGATAGCTTGACTCCAGTGGTGTGGAGAGCATGGGAGTCACGTCTGAGCATACCCATCACACTCGGGATGACAATTGCAAAAACAACAGTTGATGGACAGAATGCAGAACAATGTCATACATTCACCCTAGTACAGAGATCTGGGCCTAAATCCATTGTTTTTTTCTGCTCCACACCACCCAGTTCAGACATGGCCATATGCAAATCAGCCTTGACCCTGTGCCTCATGGGAACAGTCCAGCCCGAACTGCCAAGCCATGTCTTTCCTGGACCGGAATCAAGCATCCTAGGACTGGTTTCTGGCTATCAGCTGTCTTCAGCCAAGATAGCTTGACTCCAGCGGTGTGGAGAGCATCGGACTCACGTCTAAGCATACCCATCCCACTCGGGGTGACAGTTGCAAAAACAACAGTTGATGGACAGAATGCAGAACAATGTCATACATTCACCCCAGTACAGAGATCTGGGCCTTAATCCATCATATTTTTTGCACTCCACACCACCCCAGTTCAGACTTGGCCATATGCAAATCAGCCTTGACCCTGTGCCTCATGGAAATATTCCAGCCCGAACAGCCAAGCCATGTCTTTCCTGGACCGGAATCAAGCATCCTAGGACCAGTTTCTGGCTATCAGCCGTCTTCAGCCAGGATAGTTTCTGGATCGCCAGTGGTGTCATGGAAGTCTTTCCTACACTAAAAGACTGGCGATCCTGAAACAAAGGGCCCCTTGTTGCCCATGTGCAATGGAATGCATCTAGGTGGCACAACGTGTGCCTCCCTGTGTGCAGGCACCCCAGTTCCTGCATGACAAGAACTTTACAGTTCATATCATGCAGGAACTATTTTTGCCATTCCCATTGCAGTGCCCATTTTCAGGGGCATCCCTGTGGGACCACCAAAAAGAGCCCAGCAAAACTCATAATCTGGTGGGTGGTGCGACCACAGGTTCGGTGATACGGGAGCAGGCTGAAGGTGTGGCATTCCTTTCCCACACCACCAAACTTGTGATCGGGCTCTTAGTGTGTTGCATGCAGCAAGCACAATTGCATGCAGCTTGCATGCCTTGCTAGACACCTATAAAGCTTGACTTCACATGATCAAAACTGATAATTTTAGCTGAATCATTTGCTAACAGGGGGCACTTGTATTTTTTGCCAGGACCTAGGTTCTGTGCCTCTCCTACCCTAACAGCTACTACACAACCAAGGGGTTGATTACAATCCTGCTTGTAAGGGCTCCAACTTGGATTCGTGTTTGCTGAATCCGATTCGAAATGCTTGTTTCCGACCGTATCGTACCCAGTTCCAAACTACCAATTATGATGCCCGGATACTGTTGGGGATATCCTAATCGGTTCCGAAAGGCATTAGGACAGGTCGAGCCTTTCAGAGCCAAATCGTACAGCTTTAGGGACATGGTTTCCATGCGAGTGATTACAAAAACAGATTCGGACAGCTGTTCCGATTCGGTTTGCCCGAAACAAAACAGCTGTTGCAATCTGTTTTTGGGGTCCTGTAGTAGGCCCCCCTTCACCCGGGGCCCTCCAAATTGGGCCCGTAGGGGGGACACTTGGGCCCCATCTTCCCAACCATGCACAGTGTGGCAGGCACAAAGGGGCGCCAGCCACAGGGTGCAATGTTTTCCCTAACCACCCCTTTCTTCAGTGGGAGCCTGCGTTCTCGTTCAGAACATAGGCACACATTGAAGTCAATGGGAGTCCAATGGAATCGCTTCTGGAAGCATCCGGATGCATCCAAATTGCTCGGTTGGACTCCCCCGATCGGAGTCATTCAGAAAGCATTTCGGAAATTATTTGGTCGGAGTGCTTTCCGGACTAGATTGTAATCGGCCCCAAGTACGAGTGGCATTTGTACCCACGCCTAGTGATGAACCATCCATATGGTTCATCACAGTGACCCATATGAGAATCTCTGCAAATAGCAGTATAATGGATAATGTACTTTGAGATGTTATCAGTGATGTAATCAATGATCTAACTTGACATGTCATCAGTGATGTATCATGTGAGGTCAAAAGCAGCCTATGATGGGGGTGAAACATACAGTTAGTTTACTAACCAAAGCTTTCAAATTTCCAAGCACAGGATCCCAATGGTTGGCCACAACCTGAGGAAAGGGTTGAGACTGCCATCTTATGAATCGGGGGCTTGGGCCGTGAGTCCTAGAAAAACGTTTAGAGAAAGAATATAAGGGGGCAGGATAGGGGGCACGCTGGCCCCAGAACCATATGTGACTGTCTAGAAGGACTCCCCTGGATTAAAAAAGAAACAACATTTTAATGTTTCCATTCTGCAGACCCGCAAATCTGCCACAGCCCTCACCTAGGCCTCCTAGAGAGTCACAGTAGATTCAAGGATCTGGAAGAGTGCCCAAAAAAATATAGGTGGATGGCCACCTTCAGGGAGTTGGGCATGTGGCAGGTGCAGTTGTGCGGGTTGAGTGCAGGGCCCAGTCTGTGCACCTGCATAGGGTTTGGACGCAGGACCGATGGCTGAGTGAGGCGAGAGAATAACTGAATTAACTATAACTTGTGCCCTCGCCACAGTGTTGTCATCAATTATGTAATTTCAATTGTCTTCAGTGCTGTGATCAATGATGTGATATAACATGTCTTGACTGATGTAATATTTGATATAATAAGCAGTGTTTAGGAAGGGCGTGAGCTATAGTTACTTCAGGTATAACTATCGCTGATAAATTTCAGTGATTTTAAAAGTTTGTAATCTTATATTTTAACTGACATAACCACCTAACTGCAACTTCACTTTAACCTTTGTTTTTTCAGTAAAATTCTGGGAATTTTTTAGGTAAAGTAAGATATGATACTGTATCTAATTAATGTCATGTTAAACGTTGGTATTTTCAGTGAATTTCTGAGATTTTCTTTAACATGAGATAATATAAAGGGGTGTCATTTGAAGTAAGACAAACCTACTGACTTTGTCAAAGGGTCAGAACACCAAAATATGCAAGTTACGCCTATTGGTTTTATCAGGGTGTCAGCACTGCATCAAATACAAAGAAGACCTATTGGTTTTGTCAAGAAGTACATAAAAAGCAATGCTGCATAATAACAATTGCACAAAAATGTTTAAAATAATGCATTTTTATTTAAAATGACCATGTTTTAGTCTTTCTTTAATACTATTCAGGCTACAAAATGCAGCCATAAGACCAAACAGAAGGGTTCCCCGCAGCAGTGCAGGTGACCACAGGTCTAGCTTTGAGTGCTTACATAATAATAATAATCTCTCCTGAGATATGCATTCAATGACACTGAAGTCGCACAGAATTTTAACATTTCTTTTGGGCTGCTGTGCTCCCTGCAGCCCCCCACAGCACTTACATAAATTGCTGGTGGTGCTTTACCCCTCATTGGGGCACCACTAGAACTACAATATTGTAAACAAAGCCCACACAAGGCATTATGTGGCGCTCCTGGGAGGGAACAGTGAATATAGCCTTATAGCCCGCCGTAGCGGGCTATACCGGCTATTAAAGGCCCGCTGAATCGTTAAAGGCCCGAGCTGAAGGCGAGGGACTTTAACGAAACAGCGGTACTTTAATAGCCGTATAGCCCTGCTACGAAGGACTATAAGGCTTTTAGAACATTCTGCCACTACAGGGCAGAATGTTCTAACAAATTAAACATAGAGTTCTCGAAGCTCGAGGGGATATAAATCCCCTCGAACTTCGAGAAGCCTTTGTAGAACATTGAAATGTTGCTCTCCGGGCCTTTACTGGCCCGTAGAAGCAGGGAGCACTCCATTGTCTGAAATGGAGCTCCCAACATTCCAATGTTCTAATATTAAATTAGCACGTTGCCGCTTCTATACTGAAGTGGCGAGGCCATGACTAATGCTTTTTTTTGTTCTTCTGTGTGCCCTGGTTTCACCCAGTGCACAAAGAGACTTTTTTTTTAACAAGCAATGATAGTGTGGGGAATGCACTCCTGTACTGCTGTTTTATGATTTTGACTGCCCAGTCCCACTTGGAACACTCAGAGCATTCTGTTTTTGTCTAATGGCAGCTTGCTGAGCCCACACGAACTGTGCTGACCAGATTGGAAGTCGGTACCTTCCTGCCAGGTCCATGCGGGGAATGGATGTGCAGTGTACCCCTGCTTCCCCACACGCAGGGAGCGGGAGTGCCCACCACAATGTGGGTGTTGTGTGGTGCCAAGCCTCCCAGATCTACGTGCGTCGTAGTCCCAGGGATGATGTCCAGGAACCCCACTGCAACAGCAGCAGGCGCAGGACAGATGAAGGGTCAATGGGGCAGGATACACCTCAGTGAAAGGGCCCCACACATTGTTCTTAGCCCAATACAATTTTTTATGTGTCTTTGCTCATGGGACATCTGCCATTACACAGCGGTGCCCAGGGGATTGGGCACCTGTGGGCAGAAAACACTTTTCTCATGGAGGAAGAAGCTGACCGCTAGCAGACATCTATCCAAATAATTGACAGATAGAAATCTAACAAATAGCCTTAAAGTCATCTTTTGGTATTAGTAGTAATAGTTGTCTCTATGTTTATCAGCAGATTGGAAATCTGAAAATGAGGGAGTGGACACGACGAACTGGAACACACCAAAGGCACATTAGGTTTTCATGTGTGAGACACTGATAACAAGTTAAGAAAGAACGGTAGCATACACAACTTTTATTTGAGCGCTAGGTTCCACATAATGTAAACACTTCCATATCAATCTGATTTGATAACAATAGGAATAATGCAAAGGGTAGCATAATGTTACTCCTAAGTAAACTAGTCACGCACTGCATGTGACAGGCATTATTGTCCTATTAGCCTGTCCAGTTCACTATTATTCCAATTAAATCGTAGCTTGCAAATTGAATTTAATCACATATGCACCATCTACTTCAAGACACATACGTATCATCATTAATCCAGTGGGCGTATTAAAAATTAACAAATAACTCAAGAACTGATTAATCTACTGCCATACCTTCATCTGGGTAATAAATACTGCATAATGACCATAAAAAAACGCGGATGCTATTTTCAAAAGCTTGAGTAAGAAAGCACTAATTGGAAATGAGAGTTATTTTTGTCTGTATATATGATGAATATATTAAAAATGTATGATTGTTTGTTTATCAACAACATTATTTAGTCAATTCAAGGGAGACGCCGCGCGTGAGTTTTCCCACCTGTGCTGATATGTTTTTTCTTAAACCAGTATAGGCACAGCCGATAATTTTTTCCTGAAATAGCATTCATGCGAACTTTATCCATGCTGTTTTACTTTTAGTTTTTTCAAACTTTAAATGCCAGTCTCGTAAGAGATTTAGGGTTCTAACAAACTAAGAGAAAAACGTTAGCCATACATTCCGAGAAAATATTAAGCCACAATTATATTATGAAATTAATTCTCCATTATTGACTATCCAGTAAAGTTTAATCATCTTTTTATGTACAATTGTGTTCTATCGTTAAATGTTAGTTGCGTAGGTTGACTAAAATATTTTTCATTTTACAATACATGTTTCTATATCCAGAAATGGCAGTATATCTACATAGAAGTACAGTGGATGCACTGTTGATAAGCATCATCTCTAAACACTTTTAGGATGTGATCATTGCACCAGAAATTAGAGTCCAAATTGTATAGCTGTAACCGTGTAAGAACTTACACTAGATGTCCTCCAGTTGCAGAAAGAGATCCCAACAAATTCTTTGATTGAACTCCCTCCGTGCTAGAATTGACAGTTTAGAGTTGGGTGGAGTTGGAGTTTACCACTATAAATTCGTGGATCAACTGCCTCACAGGAGCCACATTACTCCATCTCATGTAAAAGTGGAGGAAATACCTGGTTTCCTTGTGCTATATTCTGTCTACTTTTCCAGATGTCTCCTCTGGCTTCCCTCATAACTGTTATGCCGATGATATGAGCCGAAACGTGGATGACATGTGTCTTCGGAACTAACAGTGATGTATTAATTTCTGTTTTGTAAACAAAAATCTGATTAGATTCAAATCAACAATGCAGGGACTGGACATATGCTTTCACCAAGTGGCAGCCCAGCCACCGATCAGCAATATGACCATGTGTCAAGGACTCCACCAGTCGCCGAAGTTGTCCGCCCCACAGAGCCCGGAGAGGAGTTCTGGGTTAGAATGGAAACTATCTTTATTAAGACTTGCCTTCCCCTTCATGATAGACTCAATGATATCGAAAACAGACTCTTACGTCTAGAACAACAGCATTTAGTTGTCACCGGGGAGGGGGCTGTTCCTCAACCAATTGATGCTAATGTCGTTATTGAGAGACCACAGGAGTGTGACAAAGTACCCTGCCACCCTTCTGTGATACCTCTAAAGACTAATTTAGCCGATCCAATTTCCCAAAGTGTGCCGGGTGAGGGACAGGTGGTTCAGCCCAGGGAGAACACTGTAAATAATAGTCGAGAGAGGAATAGAACTAAAAACCAGGGGGGTGGAGGGTTCCTCAATTCCCAAGCTACATCCGCTAGGAGTCATTTTTGTGATTCTCCATCTACTGAACAAACCTTCCGAGATCTTACCCCTGAGTGTGCCCCATATATAATAGTTCTTGCCGGGGTCCCATTATTGGATAGGGGGAATAGGGAGGATTATGGAGACCTTAAGAACAAGTGCATCCACTGGCTGAATCTTAACAGGCCATTACCCCCGCATGTATCCAGTGAAATTTTTTTTGCTTGACGTGTTTATTGGTAGGGACTAGGGTGAAAAGTACAGGGGGAGACTGTGTAGTTATTAACTTCAGGAACAGTTGGGTGGTGGATTATATAAGCAATTGGGCTTTGGCTGGTCCTGGCACCCAAATTCAAACTTCCCCCTTGACTTATTTTTACCCTACCTCTAGTGGATCTGGAGGACATCAAACCTGGGGAGGCTGTGATCTCTGGGGTTATAGGGCTCCGTTGCCTCATGGTGCACGAACACGTAACAACACTAATATGCCCAAGAAGTGACTTGCTTTCCTTGAGTAATAGATTTAGTGTCTTGGACCAGCTAGACTGACAGCCAATCATTTGTCCATCTCAACTTTTCTACATTGCTGTGGAGGGCACTATTGCCGTCCATGCTCGTCCTGACAGCTGTGTGTGTTCCACCAACTTAGCCAGTTTACAGGGGGGCAGATAACTGCTGAGGCCTCAGGGTGTGTGGGATTGAGGGGATTAGTGTGGGTCCTGCTATTCCCCAACCAAGAACCTTGGTGGCCGCTAGTCACCCAGCCTCTCTGATGGATGTGGGTGGGACACACGAAAGAGAGCTCGAAGTGAGGGGCCACATCTTGAGCTGGAATACTGCTGAGTATGTGACTGTCCGAGGTGGCAGTTTCAATCTAGTCCATTCCCAAATTGGGGTGGGGACCTAAAAGAACTGATTGGAACCCCCCAACTAATAACCCAGGTGGATGTTGGTTGCCCAGCATCCCTGCTGGATGTTGTTGGGACTCACAAAGGTGAGCCAGAGGAGGCGGGCCGCATCCTGAGTGGAGATAACACTGTGGATTGTCCTAACTTGGAACAGTATGGAACTGGGATGGGGAAGCCAAAGGAATCTATTAGAAATCTCTCGTGGAATGTGGCTGGGATCAAAAATAAATTGCTGTGTCCAGAGTGGGGCACATTTGTGGGAAAGAATGATGTCTACCTATTTCAAGAGACCTGGGCACTGGGGGATATCCAGAGTAGTGGGTTTTCAATCTTCAACACACTGGCAATCTCGATGGGTAGGGGCAGACCCTCGGGGGGACTTAGTATCTGGGTAGGTATCCACCTGGGTGCACAGGCAGTGTCAATTCCCACCGATTCGCTAGATGTGCAGTGTGTCCTTCTCACACTTCCAGATAGCAGTCAAACGGCCCTAATAAACATTTACTTACGGCCAACTCCAGGTGGAAAGGAGTCTGGAGTTATCAACCAACTTAGGCAGTTTATTCTAACACTGGACCCTGCTATTATTTTAATAGTCGGTGGTGATTTTAACTGCCAGTTAGAGCCACTTACTAATATAGTAGAAGATGACTTTGACGATGTGGACCAGTTCTGGCATATTCCAGAACCCCAGATCCCGGCAGTTAGAGCCTGGACCCCGCTGGTGCTTCAAATTAACTCTCTCACTCTTTCGTCCTCTCTCAGAGCCTGCAATGGAAGGACAAACTCAGACAGACCTAGGCGAATGACATTTAATAGAGAAGGCCACAATTCTATTCTCGATTACATCATGGTGGAATCTGGAACATGGGGGCTGGTTGTGGATTTTCAGATTCATTCTAGGAAAGACAGCGACCATAACCCCCTGGTCATGACACTGAAACCTGGGAGCCTGGGTCTGTCCAATCCAGATTCTGCCCCTAATGTGACAGATCCCCCGCTTATATTAACTAACAATAGGCGGAGAGTCAAATGGCCACAGATTTTAGGATCCCCTGACAAGCTTGCCAAACTATACCAAAGGGCCTTGATTCCCACCTGGAAAATGAAATACACGTATTTTTTTCTGTCCAGCATATCAGGTTGCACGAAAGCACTGGATAGTTTCAATTTGTAGGAACTAACCCCTAGATTCATCAAAGTCCCGTTTTGCGAGTCCTTAATAGCGATTATTAAGGAATCGCTATTAAGGACTTGCAAAACGGGATTCATGTAGGAATCGCTAAATAAATTGCGATTCCTACACATTCCTTATTTGCGATTAGCAAATTGCTAATCGCAAATAAGGAATAACTCCCCATTCATTCCTATGGGCCTTTAGCAAATAAGGAATAACTCCCTATTCATTCCTATGGGCCTTTAGGCCCATAGGAATGAATGGGGAGTTATTCCTCATTTGCGATTAAGCAATCGCAATTAAGGATGCGATTTTAAGGGTGCTAGGGGTGTCCAAAGGACACCCTGTAGCAGCCCTGAAATGTAAATTGAGACTTATGTTGCGCACACACATGTCCAAAGGACATGTGTGTGTGTAACATACAACTGAGAAAAATGCACAAAAGTGCATTTTTCTCAGTTTTCGCTATTTACCACGAAGTCAGACTTCGCGGTAAATAGCGGCAAAAAATAGCGAAATCGCAATTTATTAATGGTTCATGAATAGCATTTAAGGAATCTCAAATTGAGATTCCTTAAATGCGATGGCAATTTGAAAAATTGCTATTTTTTGCGATGTTTCAAATTGCGAGTTCATGACCCATTGATGAATTCCAAATGCCATTTTTGCGGGCGCAAGCGGCCGAATTCTGCGATTCGCACCGTTTGCGCCCGCAAAAATGCTTTATGAATCTAGCTGTTAGGCTTTCGTCAGTGTGCCCAGGCACTCAGAGTTCTTAAATATGATACTCATCCGCCTGTCGTTTTTTCTGTTTCGTGTTTCTTGAACAGTATGTGGCATAGACGCAGGAAACTGACTAATGTAGTTATTGATCAATAGGTGCTATTGTGTTTTAGTATGATTCTTTTGTTCGATAATGATATCAATGTTTAATCCTTCTTAGGTCTTTACAGAATTGTATTTTTACTCTGTAAATTTGTATATTTTAAACACAGCATGTATTTTTTATTTTAATTTTTCAATGCATGCATTTCATCTGCACTTTTATGGCCCATTGTGGCCGAAATAAAGTTATCGAACGAACAAAAGCGCTAATCTACATTGTCTCAATCCCCACTTTCTCATCATAGGAATTAAAAATCTTTTCCTCGGCAAGGTATAGAATTTACAAAAAAGTATGCAATGTACTGTGGATTGGACAGAAATATGGTCACAGGGACATAATGTCAAGTTTTGAGACCAGGAATTTACTTCAGGAAACGTGGCCAGTCTAAAAAAAGTCGTCTCCCCTAAATCGTGTGAGTAGCATATGAGAATAACAACTTTGCATCCGAATCAAGTATGGCTGAATGGCTGGAAACCCTGTCCTTGGAGAATCAAATGATTCTCCATGACTGAGGTCTTACATTTCTCTGCCAGCCAACATTTATTCTCTAAGAAGTGCAAACAGGTTTCTTTCAACTTCTTCCTTGAGACAGTCGCTAAGCAACTCGGGGAATCAAAATATTCAGGATATCCGATGCCATTTAATAGTTTCTTTACATACATAATCCAGGGGATTCTGGAGACCCCCTGGAGATTAAGACAGTCCATGATTATGTATCTGTTTAGACCTGTCTCATCAGTAGACCATACCTTGTGCCATAGTACAAGGGGATTAACCTTGATGAGGTCTGAGATATAGTGTAGACCTAGTTCTTTATGGCACACATAAGTAGAAGTGGACCCTGTCTATAAGTTACATTCTTTAATTAGTCTAGATTAACCTATGGAACGGTATCCATTGAGTACTATGGATTTAGGACTCTGTCTTTTTATTAGATATCATTTTCAATCAGAGTTAAAAAGCAGTACATTTCATGGATAGGTAAGTTCTAAAGTGCCCGAAAATCTACACAATGTGACTTCAGTGTTAAACTCTCAATACAAGGTCCTATTAGAGCGAACAATTAATTGTAAACAAGACTCCATCATTCCCAGACTTTGGGTGACATTAGGAGACAGGTAATTTGGGGTTGCATTACATGTAGAGTAGAAGAATCAGGTAAGGTTTGTAATCCGAGGTGTAGCCTGGACACATCATGGTGGTGTGGTTGACTGATTTACCCACAGGCAATCAATTTCCATAATACATTTGCCCAGTAAGCGGTGGATTTGCAAATGGATCTATGTTTTAAAAATGTAAAACATAAAAAGCATGTCGCCAGACTTTAAACATCTTATTTTTACTAGTTGAGGTTTTATGATTTCTTGCTGTGTTGAGACTGCGTACTGAGGCTAGAAGGATTAATAGAGTTTCCAGAATAGCAGCTGAAAATAATAAATCTTAGTTGTTTTGTCCTAAAATAGTTACCACTTGTGGGTCTGCATTTTTCCCATGATCCTAAGAGTTCCTTCATTAGTCCCTCCTTTCCAAGCGTGAGGTAATCAGGAGCAGTGGGTATTCAGTTCTTCTTACACCAGATATCTATATAGACACAAGTTACAATTTCAGCTTCCATTTTTGTGGTGGACTGTACTAGCATTTTCACACTTAAATGGTCTTTGTGTATGAGGAACCCAGTGTTGAGACCAGGCTTTTAAATTCTGCTTTAAGCAGAAACAAGCTATCAGGTTATGGAATTGCTGTTGCATTCATATTTCAGGTATAGCTGTATCAGTGCTTCATACCTCTCTGTGGAAGGCATCGAGAGTGAGGCTGGGTAGTCGTGAGAGCACACAGCCTGGTGGGAACTGTTGCTATGGTTGTAGTTTTGAGCATAATACAGATAAAAGGGAAATTAAGGGTGATCTGATTGATCACTTCTTATCAGATCATGAGCATGGAGGTTCCTCAGAGGTAACACGAGAAGGTCTTCCTCACTATTAGTTTCGACATAGTGATTGGGTGGGATTGTTGTCTTTTGTGAAGGAGGAGAAATTGCCAAGGAAAGCACATGTGAAGAAGTTAAACTTGCCTAGGTACACTTGCCTATATATAATCTTAACTAAGCAATATAGTGGTGATAGATATTGTGCTGACAATATTCTTATTGGTTAATGTAGTTGACACTGATATTCTGACATACAGCCCAAAATATACTATATATCATTTATATGTTTGTGTGTGTTAATATAAATTCAATAGGTATGTGTTGAGGGTCCGAATTTGTGTAGCTGTGTACTTGTGGTTCAGTTATTTACTACTTTGTTATATTGTTGTCCATGACACTTCATTTGCAGTGAAAGTATGATTATTTTGGTAATTATTTGTATCACACCAGCTTCTTGGAGCAGAAAAACACCTTATCGTGACCTGTCATTTAGTAAGATGATAGAGGATTTGCTATATGCAAGGATATGCTGTTGGGTCTATCTCCCTGCTATTTTTCAAACAAAATGAATCACCAGATGAGGAGACTCTTGCAGAGAATGGGTTTCCTCTTTAATAAAGAGGACTGTCTGGCAATGCAATCAGTTCTTTTTTCAGTTCTGAAATTCAGTTGCTTGGTGGACACATTTGTGGTGTCTCCCCAGATACACACCCATACAGCTGCTTATTTTTTTACCTTATTCATATAATTTATTGTTGTAGATCACATTATTTTGTTATGCTTTAGAGTTTGTTTAATGTTTTCCACGTGTTTTAAGGACCATAAGTTGATGGATGAAATTCTTTAATTACTCTCAGCCACTGGCGATTAATTAGGGCTGGCATTCCCAGTACACTGTGGGCCATATTCTCAAGCCTGGGCGATAAAATTATCGCCGCTTTATCGGCAGGAAACTGCCCCTAAAGTGGCAATAATGGTCTGATAATAGCCTCAATGGAATTCCAATCGAAGCTCATGTTAGATGTACTTCACATCTAACATGGGCTTCGATTGGAATTCCATAGAGCCTATTATCAAGCCCATTATCGCCACTTTAGCTGCAGTTTCCTGCCGATAAAGCGGCGATAATATTATCGCCTGGGCTTGATAATATGGCCCTATGTTTTGTTTACCATGAAACTCAAGGGCCTGCCTTGTGCAAATCAGTACCAACCCCACTTCTGATGGGAACAGTCCATCCCAAACTGCCAGCTGAAGCTCTGTCCAGAGTTTCAAAATTATTTTTCCCTGGTGCATGTTTACACATTGTTCATCTTATCGATGTTAGGATAGAGATGGAGCCACATCAGCCCTATGTTTTATGGGAATAAGAAGCCTCTCAGAAGGCAGGCAAACAAGTGAAATGAAATATTTTTGTCCCTTCTTATTTATTTTCATCTTCTGTTTTTGCCTTATAAGATAAAACACTTTTTGAAAGAAGTCAACGGCCACTGGCTGGTAGACCTAATTTTCATCAACTATCTTGGTTGAAGACTTTCCTGTGTTAAAAAGGGTATCAGGAAATGCACTGTGCTAAATGCTGGACTACAGGTCAAGATGTGTTAGATACAGATGGTCCAGGGCTTTTGTATTAAGGCCATTCATTGTAGTTATCTGTATGCTGTGTCACTCACCTCCTTACAGTTTTCCTCTCACCCCTTTATGATTTAAGATTAGAATGTGGCACAAAACAACTCTCAATGGACGCAGGTATAACTTTTTAAATTCCCTTCAGGGAGGAAAAAAACTGTGGGGTCATTGATAGTCTTTCTATCTGAGAGGAATTTGAGAACGATAGTTATCCATCAGAGCTTTATTAAATATGCCTAGATGTAAAAAAAAAAAGCCCTCCCAGTTAAGTTGGCCATGAATCTCCTAGCTGGCAAAATGATGCGCGCTTCGTTTCATTCTGAAATTTGATCTATGTATTGAAACTGACCAACTTTGAAAAAGGGTCTCACAGAGAATTTTTTTCTGGCTAATAATGACTACAGAATATTTGTTACATGACTCAATTCAAATTAAAAACGTTGCCCAATGTCTGAATTAAAAAGAGCAACACATTTTCCCAGGCAATCACATTGTGAGCAAACAAAAAATTTGATCAAAGCAACTGATCTATATATATATATATATATATATATATATATATATTTTAAAACCTTGTTTATGCTGCTATTTATAACATTGCTTGATGCTAGGGACTTACAACTGTACTTTTATAATTTTATTCGAAAAGTGTTTTCACTCCTGGCTCACAAAGGAATGATCATTTCTTTATTAAACGTCCTATGCAGCAGTTATGACGAATTCCAAAGAGGATGAATTGGTAATCCAATGCCCTCAATTATTTTTCATTTATATGTAGAACCACTTGCCATCCTGATCAACAGTTCCGTCTGTGATTGCAACTTCCTACCACCTCCCCAAAATTAAAGCTGTGCACAAACAATTTTGCTTAATTTCTTCTCATCTATTGCTCTATTTTGGTTCCATTTTGCACTACTTTTGTTCGATTTTTTCGCACTGGGCAAGATACTGATATTCAGAGTTTTTCACTGATGTGAGGATACAGAGCACAGAAAAAAACATGAGGGACACAGATATTCTACTATTCAACTCCAACTTTAACTTTTCTGAAAAGTTCCAGATGTGTTAGAAACCAGGTCGGACTAAAGTTATATTAGGGGATTTGAGTGCTTTAAAGACACAATAATCTTTATAATTGAATTGTCTTACACTGGTGAGTACGTCAAGATGCCTATGGGGCCCTGGAAAGCTCTATATGTTCCACTATCCACAATGAGTAGAGATTCACTGGTAAGATGGCAGTAGTACCACTTTTATGTTTATCAGCATGTTAATGACATTTGCAGTCAAACTTGTTCACGCATGTTGTGACCATGTCATAGAAGTTCGTTTTAAGACATTGGCCTCACTAAATAACAGGAAAGTAGCCTTCTTAGGATTGTTTAATATTAGTGGTGTGCCTGCAGAGACTGGGCTAGGTGGCTGTCTGGGTAGGCTTCTTTTTATTGCTGATTAATTTATCAGAATGTGTGGAAAGGTTGGCCTTGGCCACTTTGGTGACCTTTTGTCGGAATCCCTAGTAAAAGTTTGTGATTCGCTTTGGCAAAGGATAGGATAAGATAGCAATTATGGATTGTGCGTATACCCGAGGGTGCCAAAGTGTAATACCAGACAAAGAGGAGACAGAGTAGAGGCGCATAGGCCACAATATAGGACAAAAAAAGCCAGGTTTTAAGATCTTTTTAAAACCTGATAGGAGTCCGCGTTAGAGATGAAAGTGGGAAGGGAATTCCATAGCTTGGCGGCCGCTACAGAAAAGGAGTGGCCATCCTATCTTGTCCTCCTAAATCTGGAAAACACAAGTTTTTTCTGTGAGGAGGATCACAGAGTATGATGGAATTTTGTTTGCTTGATTCCGTTCTGGGAAGGACATGGCTTTTGTAGTTCGGACTGGACTGTTCCCATGGGGCACAGGGTCAGAGCTGATTTGCATATCGCCATTGTCTAACCCAGGGTGGTGTGGAGTGCAAAAAAACGATGGATTTGGGCCCAGATCTTTGGACTGGGGTGAATGTGTGACATTGATCCACATTCGGTCCATCACCTGTTTTGTTTGCAAATTCGCCATAAGTGCGCTGGGGATGCTCAGACGTGGGTCCCAGGCACTCCACACCACTGGAGTCAAGCTAGCCGGGCTGATGAGAGGTGTTACCTTGAAACCGGTCCGGTCCTCGGATGCTTGATTCCGTTCTGGGAAGGACATGGCTTTTGTAGTTCGGACTGGACTGTTCCCATGGGGCACAGGGTCAGAGCTGATTTGCATATCGCCATTGTCTAACCCAGGGTGGTGTGGAGTGCAAAAAAACGATGGATTTGGGCCCAGATCTTTGGACTGGGGTGAATGTGTGACATTGATCCACATTCGGTCCATCACCTGTTTTGTTTGCAAATTCGCCATAAGTGCGCTGGGGATGCTCAGACGTGGGTCCCAGGCACTCCACACCACTGGAGTCAAGCTAGCCGGGCTAACCGGTCCGGTCCTCGGATGCTTGATTCCGTTCTGGGAAGGACATGGCTTTTGTAGTTCGGACTGGACTGTTCCCATGGGGCACAGGGTCAGAGCTGATTTGCATATCGCCATTGTCTAACCCAGGGTGGTGTGGAGTGCAAAAAAACGATGGATTTGGGCCCAGATCTTTGGACTGGGGTGAATGTGTGACATTGATCCACATTCGGTCCATCACCTGTTTTGTTTGCAAATTCGCCATAAGTGCGCTGGGGATGCTCAGACGTGGGTCCCAGGCACTCCACACCACTGGAGTCAAGCTAGCCGGGCTGATGAGAGGTGTTACCTCGAAACCGGTCCGGTCCTCGGATGCTTGATTCCGTTCTGGGAAGGACATGGCTTTTGTAGTTCGGACTGGACTGTTCCCATGGGGCACAGGGTCAGAGCTGATTTGCATATCGCCATTGTCTAACCCAGGGTGGTGTGGAGTGCAAAAAAACGATGGATTTGGGCCCAGATCTTTGGACTGGGGTGAATGTGTGACATTGATCCACATTCGGTCCATCACCTGTTTTGTTTGCAAATTCGCCATAAGTGCGCTGGGGATGCTCAGACGTGGGTCCCAGGCACTCCACACCACTGGAGTCAAGCTAGCCGGGCTGATGAGAGGTGTTACCTCGAAACCGGTCCGGTCCTCGGATGCTTGATTCCGTTCTGGGAAGGACATGGCTTTTGTAGTTCGGACTGGACTGTTCCCATGGGGCACAGGGTCAGAGCTGATTTGCATATCGCCATTGTCTAACCCAGGGTGGTGTGGAGTGCAAAAAAACGATGGATTTGGGCCCAGATCTTTGGACTGGGGTGAATGTGTGACATTGATCCACATTCGGTCCATCACCTGTTTTGTTTGCAAATTCGCCATAAGTGCGCTGGGGATGCTCAGACGTGGGTCCCAGGCACTCCACACCACTGGAGTCAAGCTAGCCGGGCTGATGAGAGGTGTTACCTCGAAACCGGTCCGGTCCTCGGATGCTTGATTCCGTTCTGGGAAGGACATGGCTTTTGTAGTTCGGACTGGACTATTCCCATGGGGCACAGGGTCAGAGCTGATTTGCATATCGCCATTGTCTAACCCAGGGTGGTGTGGAGTGCAAAAAAACGATGGATTTGGGCCCAGATCTTTGGACTGGGGTGAATGTGTGACATTGATCCACATTCGGTCCATCACCTGTTTTGTTTGCGGAATTTTGTTTGCTAACACATTTTTTAGTGTGTTTAGCACCTTAGCCTTAGTTTAGATATAGCACACTAATAAAAAGATAAACTAACTTTTCCCCCTAAAACCAATATTTTAAGAGGCCGGGAAGTGGCACCAATATTTAAATACAAGTAGCCACTTAAATCTAGTGGAGATATGTCTATATTTCTAAAGCGGCACAGAGAGCACAGGCTCACTATCATTGTGCAGATAAGGATTAGTTTGAGATGAATACCGTGTTATGCCTAATGGATTTTCACTGTACCCCTCAGTATCTTCATAGGATTAATACTAACATTTCTGTCAATTGTTCTATATGTTAGACAGATACTCTTTTAGTCTATCTTCAGATGGCCTGGATTGCCCTCAGTATAGCCGCTTACTGGTTGTCAGTTGCTCATTTTACAAGTGTATGTTTAAATCATATTATTGAGCTGTGCCCCCTTATTAGTGTTTTAGGTAGTGCTCTCCAAGTGGAGTGACCAAATGTGGGAGAACGGAAATGTATAGCTGTAATCATGCCGATAGCACGATCAGCCATCACATATAGTCTTCGCTGCTATCACCATTCTGTGACATATGATATGGAAAGCTTGTCAAGACCAGAAATTATGAATGCCTCTATGCATTAAGGGATGCAACAGAGGCAAATTGAAAATATTTGGAGGGAAAGTTGATACATCAAGGGAAGAAGAGACTGTAAAATTATTCTATGCAATGGTACTATGGTTTTAACAGAATTTTTACTAGTATGTTATTTGGCAGTTTGTTCTTATTCAAGCCATGGAGAAAATCCTGTATATCTGATATTTGTATAAGTGGTATGGAATCTGCAATAAAAATTAAACATACAAATAACAAGCTCAGGCAGCGCAGTGGTCAGTGTTTTGGTGAGTGGCTAGAGCTCAAGTAATCAAAAGCTGAAAACATTGGTCCATATATATGACAGAGTGGTAGAGTGTGTTGTTAGCTTCCTCGGCTTAATGACATGCTCCGCCACTTCGGAAATGCAAGGCTACACCAAATTTACAAGAATGTGGTGCAGCCTTGCGTTTCCCCCTGCGATGGCACTAAGTTTCACAACTTAGCGTCAGCGCAGGCACCCTTGCACCAGAGTGCAAGGGTGTCTGTGTACAGGGTAGGATTGGTGTCCCTTCCTGCACATAAACAATCCTAAAATGCAATTTTGTAACTTTCATGTATGCTGCTTCATGCAGCACACACGTAAGTTACAAAATGGCATTTTAAAAAAAGGTTTGTTTATGTACAGGAAGGGACACCTTCCTGTACATAAACAAACAATGGCATTTTGCACATGGAAAAATCAAAAACTAGGAGAAATAATGCATTTCTCCTCATTTCTCCACCTTAAGACCAAGGTTTTTTTGGTTTTAATTTTGGCCCTGTCTCCTATGTACGCCACCCTTGTACATAGAGGGCAGTGTCAAATACAATAGGTGTTCTGCGGTGGAACGCCCACCACAACACCCACTGTACGCACCTTTCAAGCTAAACATATTTATTTATTTATATAGTGCTAGAGGGCTGTCCCCGTGGCAATAGGGGCTTGTACATATGCCCCATATTTTCTTGCAGGAAATCCAACAGAAATGATCATTTGGAGATACAATCTGTTGAACTGGATGTGCTAACATTTGGATTCTTTATTTCAGTATGAAGATTTCTGAGATGATGTTTAGGAGGGATCTTAAAACTCACCTGTTCTTACATTATTAGGTATGTTCTGACGCTGCGCCCGGTTTGGTGGTTTTGCCTCCCCCACTCACTCTAGCGTGGGGACACGCCGAATGGCGTAACCAGGCGCTCTATAAAACTCGCTATTATTATTAGTATTATTATTATGTGGTCAGGCAGCATAAGCTCGGAAGCATTGCTATCTTTGATGTATGATGTAACTTGCAATTATAAAGTGATATAAGGAATTAAAGTACATTAAAATTACGAAATGCAGTTGGAAAAATAATGTGCGCTTGATGCTTCTCCTTTCGAAAGTGAATTATCTTTCCAACTAAGTTCGGTAATTTTAATTAAATGTTATCAGCATCTTCTTTGCATCTTCAGCTACATCCTGAATGGGGTTCACGCACCTTAGCTGGATATTGACAGATGGATCCTAAGAAGAGATCAACCTAAAATCAGACCTTCTGGCCGACAGCATGAATAGGTTTGCCCAGGGATCATCAATTGCTAATAGATTGATGCTTCGACAGAGAAGGTGCATCTCTCCCAAGGGGAACACACAAAACTGGAGAAGGAATAACTGTCATTAACCCCTTCGATGCTATTGACGGAACGGTTCCGTCATGAGCGTCGGTTGGCCTGTGCTCATGATGGAACCGTTCCGTCATGAGCCCGTTGGCTCATTAGAACGTTCAGCACAGTGCAGGAATCTGCGCCGCGCTGATGTGGTTAAGAGAGAGCTGACATGTTTACAAACTGCAAGTATTGACACACATAAATTCTGTTCACATTTACCTGCATTTTGTGGACAGTTGCAAGATCTGTCCCTTCTACAGACACTCTCTATTGGAATATACCAAAATCAGCTGACATTTGTCAGCATACTGGACTGCCAAGAGCACCCATAGTCCACACAAAATGGCGAATGGTTTTCTTTACACAAACTGTATTAGATACCATACAAAACGGTATTATGTGACATATCTTACTAAGTTTAGATTGTAGAGTTGGCAGTATAGCACAGGCACACTAAAGGAGTGGTCTTTTTTTCTAATGTTCAAAATTCAGGGGAGCTGGTCCTGCAACACATGCAGCACACAGCATAGGATGCACCATGGGAATGTACTTCGAGCATAAATGGAGACTGTCAAGAGGCATGTCAGAAGGTATGGTTTTCTGCTTATGACTTGTCAGTCGCTAAGAAGCAATAGATTAGGAATTAGGGCTGGAAGAGTAATTTACCGTTGGTATGGTCCAAGTGAGCGAGAGCAGTCTTTTGTCATAATCAGAGTTAAGTTCCTTTTAGTGAATAAGGCTGGTGTTCATTAAAGACTACTGGCTCTGATTAGATTCAGGATGCATGCAAGCAGCAGAGACTTTACTGATTGAGACAGCGCCTGCAGTGGACACCATTCTAGCTGGCCACAAACACTCACTTGTCTTGATCTTGGATCTGCAGGTATCCCTTTCCCTTCTGGCATCCTTCTTGCTATGAATCATTTTGCAATGTAGCTGCAGCAAACACTTCCCTATATGGATGTTAAATTGCAAACTCAAAACATATTGTTTCCTTAGCAACTGTTCTGAGGGTATTTTAGAACACAGACAGATGCCCTAAACTTGTAAACAATTACAAAGAACTTTGAACAATTCATTGCACAATTATTTCAAACTCTTAAGACTGGGTTATGATTATCTGCATGCCTACTGGAGATAGATGGTTGTTAAAGTCAATATGAAGCAACAATATGGATTCTTCATAGGACTTTGCATATGTATATTTATTAATTAACATTCTGTTTAAGTTATTAGATTTCAAATCTATGTGTATATATTGGTAAGTGTAGGGAACCACAGGATTGTATTGGTACTCATTATGTTGCAGTTCAGAAGGAGTAGAAAGTACACTTATCTTCCACAAAAGATAGTAACACAGCTTGAGGTAGTTATTCTAAACATAAAAAGAGATGTGAGTGCATGTGTATTTTTCTAGGTAGTTATGTTTCCCCATGTTTAGCTGTCAGGAATTCCCAGTTACCTATTGAAGCATAGAGAGTGGGTTATACAGAGATATTCCTGCTTCTGCCACTAGCCCTCATATTTAGCATTGATGGTCATTGGTAAGAAACAATGAGTAAAGGAAAGCAACATTGCTTCAGTTGAACCTGTGCACAAGGTTAGTGCAACCTGACACAATTGCCAAAATCTGCTTGCTCTGAATTCATCTCAGAGAGGGACTTGCTGATAGTCCACAAGAGTGTCGGCACTGTCGGGTGTGATGCTTTGCATGTGAGGAGAATGCACTAAGCGATGACACGCCAATAGTGAACTACAGCTTCCAGCAATTTCTGAACTCTCATGCTATTTGAAGACTGTGATGGCATCCATTAAAGAATATCAGGTGTAATTCTCCTCATGTTTACTGTGTCCCTACTAAGCAACTGTGATACGATAATGGTCCAGCAAGGACCTTGCTACGGGTTTCAGAATGTTTTTGTTGCAGTAATAATCTGTTTGCTTAGGAGTCTGTAGAAGGACATTCGGGAAAACAAGTAAGTATTCCCAAAGTGGGACCGTGTTGGGAAAACAAGCTTTGAATTATTTTTTAACATTGAAATTACAACATTAGTAAGCAATGTAAAGTCAGTTGAATTTAAACTTGGGTTTTGATTCTGTGAAATCTCAAGGCAAGGACATGTTTTATAATACATAAATAAAAATATATGTACAGATATATATCTTATGTAATTTCAAATAATGGCATCATTGTTTATCCAGTTTTAAATTTCTGGTTACAAACCAAACTTTCCTTTTGCAAATTACATGGGGTCCTTACCAGCGTCCATGTTGGATATAGCGTGGAACTCATAAGTCTGTTTTCAATGGCTATGGAGTAAACCATGTGACCTCCATGCACAGGATTGGTTGATGGTGTTTTAAAGTTTGTTGGGTCACTATTCACTTTTTCCAGTGAGCAAGGCGACTGTGTTCGCCGAAACGCATCTGGGTTTCAGCACTTTGCAGTTTACTTGTAAAATTTGCAAATAAATACCTGCTTCGTGAAGAAGAAAACAAGCGTCCGTTTCTCTGTGGTTTGCAGCATGCAAATTTGGAGGTTTTGACTCGAAATAAAAAAAAATACACATACATATATATATATATATATATATATATATATATATATATATATATATATATATATATATAATGTATATATATATGTCTATATCATTGGAATTTACTGAAAGCAATGTTACAGGGACTTTATAGTTAGGAAGTAGAATAAAATAAAACCTTAGAATTTCACTGAAAAAAACAAAGGTTAACAGGTACGTTATTTTTAGGCTTACATTTCTCTCGTACTAAACTAGTGAAATTCGGCAGCTATATTTACCTGAGCTAACTATAACTTACGCACCTGCAATACACTGCTTATGACCTCACATATTACATCACTCATGACATGGTCAGTGACACTTCAGAATCACTTTCACCATGCCAAGTGAAGCTTGCAATGACAGTGCACAGACAAGGCCTTCACTAGTAGCCATCAGACATTTTGAAATACTATTTCTCTGCATGGTTTGGGAAGATTGTGTCAGCACTTGCCTACCTATCTGACAGAGTGTAGAAGAACGCCTTTTATCAGTGCCATGAGATGTTTAGGTATATGTGCTGTATGTAACTACCTTGATGGCTGCCTAAATGTGTATATAAGTGGCTTCAGAAATACTTCAGTGCTTATGTTAGGCAATACAGAGCTACATAGATGTGAGTGCAACTACCTTTGAGTCTGCAGCATGTAGAATTGTTTTCTGGTGAGTGACTAAATCTGTACATGCTTCTGTAGCTGTCTCAACAGTTGTAACAGAGGCTTTATGTTTTTCTGAACATATATGTCAATTGCTTTAGGGATGTTATAGTTTATGTAGTAGTATGCTTAGGGGGATTCGAGTGCACAAGTAACTTACTCTACATAAATGACATAATTTCATCTTTAAGCACAAACAAGCTTGCTTTGCAGCACACCTACATCATCAGTGAACTGAAAAGAACATCTCTTTTATTTTAAGCACAAACCAGCATGGTTTATAGTACATCTACAGCATGTCTCACATGTGACTTGTGCATTCTGAAATGTGGATTCAAGACTTTACAAACAGCTTTTACCTGGCAAATCAAGCTGCAAGTGAAAGGGCACACTGAGGACCTGTACTACCAAGGATCATCCATGTTGAAATATTATTTATCTACATGAATGAGAATGTTGTGTCAGTACTTGCCAATATATCTGATAAATTGATGTGTTCACCGGTAGCAGTGCCATGAGACATTTAAGTAACTATGTCGGTAGCAGTGCCATGAGACATTTAAGTAACTATGTCGGTATGTGAATGTCTACTTTAGTGTCTCTATGACTCTCTGAATATCTATGTAAGTGGCTATAAGAAAACACCTCAGTGCCTGAGTTACAGAAAAGAGAGCAATGTAGATGTGACTACAACTGTGTTTGAATCTGCTGCATGCACAAGTAGTTTCTGGACAAGTGACTGAATGTATGTGTGCTTCTGTAGCTGTTTGACAAACAGAACTACTGCACCCAGAATTCAACGAAAACACTCATTGAGAACAGCTCATCATATCTACACATAAATATTTCCACATCTTCTAATGCCTGGCTAACTAAAAGTTTAACTCTTGAGCTACAATTTTTTGACTACCAATTACACCATGTAGTAAACAGCAAATGTACAACATACGTGATCAAAGCAAGAGATTGTGAACCAACTTCTCACACACCTAGTGTGCAAATCTGACAAACAGTCACATTCTCATGCACTCATAAAGTGTCTTACTCACCTGTTATTAAACATACAAAGACACTCACAAACCCCCTCATACATTACCATATATAGCTCTAAAATGTTCTCAAAAATATTTGATAGTCTCATAACATTCTCACTGTCGTTTTTAGTCATTTTTTCTTTAAATTAAATGTAATTCACAAATCTGAACAATGAGTTAGTTGAGCAAATATTATCTTTTGATCTTATCAGATAGAGACTATACTGTCAGGAAATGTAAAAACTAAGCATAAGAATAGCACACCACTCTCATTCAAAGCAATAACTAATGGCAGGATTTTCAACTTTTCACCCTTTGATAGTGGGGAAAGGAGCAACTAAAAACATATCTTTCATTTTATTATTTTGTCACTTCATTCCTGAATGGTTAGTATGTATTAACCCTTTCATGCACTTTTATAAAGAAGCCCAATCTGTGTGGTGTTTTGCACACTTCTGACATTGGGCTATGCTTGAGCTACATGTGGGTGATATTTTTGGTACATTTGGGCTCTTTTCTCTCCATTGGCCACTTTGATAGACTTATTTGTTGTGAATGTTTTTAGTTTTCCACTTCAATTCCATCATGATAGCAGTCAGATGTGCCATATTTTGGCATAAATTCAGAGTGCACTCTTGTTGCTCATCAGAACACTGTAGTAAACTGCTGATCACCAGAGAGTTACCCAGCAATATGTTGCTGGTGTTGAAAGTGCATGTTTCAGTCTATATGTCAGAATGTTTTAATGAAATAGAAGAGGGTGATATTTGAGAGCTCACTTAAAACCTGTTCTAATTTTTCTTTCTACAGCACCAACCATACTTTATGTGACAAAATGAAACACCTCATTTTTTCCCTTTCTAAATTAAATGTTTTATACGTTTTACCACTTTGATTCAATCAAGATAGCTTCATGGTGTGCTATCCTTTTGTCATAAGTAAAACTGTTAGTGATCTGGTTGTTCTTTAGAACACTCTAATAGGTAGCAGTAGAACACAAGGTAATCAACTGACAAGCTGCTCCTGTTGAAGTACAACAGGAAGATATTTGAGATCCCACTTAAAACGTGTCCTCATTTTTCTTTCTACAGAAGTAACCATCATTTCCAAGACAAAATTAACCCCCTCATTGTATTTCTTTCTAAATTAAATGTTTTAAGTTTTACTAGTTTGATTCAATCAAGATGGCTTCAGGTGTTCCATACTTTGCCATAAGTTAAACTGTTAGAACTCTAGTTGTTATTTGGAGCACCTCCCCTCCCAGATCCAGACCAACCCCAAAATGACCCTCCACGGATCCCTCATCTACAGGCTGCCTACCCCGCGCTTCCTCAACTGGGCCTCGGATGAGCTATCGTAATGCCGCTGTTATGGAATTATTGAAGGTATTATTGGAGGTAACATGAGAGGTTATTGGCCCCAAGGATGGTCAGCATCCAAGGAGACTTCATCCCCAGCCAGTAGTGCACCAAGAATTGTGTTTGAAGAGTGGTGTAGAAAGGGGCAGGCCCAGGATGAGCTCCCAGTAGTTCAGCTGTGTGGGACTTATTGGAGGTAGAAAGAGGGGTTCTTGGCCCCCAAGGACCATCAGAATGAAAGGGGACCTCATCGCCCAACCAGTAGTGCCCAAGGAGGCGCATTTTCCGTGTGGTAAAGAAAGAGGGCAGGGCCTCCACTGAGCTCTCAACAATCCCCCTGTGTAGGACTTGCTGGAGGTATCAGGAGGGGCCATTGGCCCCCAAGTACCCTCAGCATCTAAGGAGACTTCATCCCCCAACCAGTAGTACACCAGGAGGTGCATTTGCAGAGTGGTGAAGAAAGGTTATGGGACCTCAGATGACCTCTCAGCAATCCTGCATAATGGGTCTTACTGGAGGTAACAGGAAGTTTTGTTGGTCCCCAAGGACCCTTAGCAGCTAAGGGGACTACATACCCAACCAGATTTGCGCCATTGATCCCTTTTGCACAGTGGTTGAGAAAGGAAGCGGGCCTCCCATGACTTCTCCAAGGGCAGACTTAAAAAAAAAAAGATTAGGGGAAGTTGAAAGTTTTTTTTCAACGTCTATTTCCTATGTATCACGTCCCTCTAACCTTTGGTTTTGTCAGTGAATTCCTAAGGTTTTGTTAATGTTATTTCCTAACTATAATGTCCCTGTAACCTTTGGTTTTTTAAAGTGAATTTCTAAGATTTTCTAAATTTTAATTCCTAGCTCTAACCTGTAACTGTTGATAATGAGTGTGTGACTGAGTGCATGAGCGTCTGTGGGTGCATGCTTGTCTGAGTGGGTCTGTGAGTGGTGGTGTGAGTCTCTGAGTGGGTCTCCGAGTGGGTTCATGCGTCTTTGAGTGGGTGAGTGAGTGGGTGCTGGAGTGTCTTGAGTAATCAAATCCATGTAACAGCGAACATCCCCAGTGTTTTGAGACCTTCACGGGTGATTTGCTGTGCTCTTCAAATGACTGATTGATTGATTAATCAAGTGTCTGATTGGGTCTGTGAGTTGAATGCGTCAATCTCTGAGAAAGTGTAGGACTGAGTGTATGTGACTGTGTGAGTCTGTGAGTGCATGAATTAGTGTGTGAGGGCATGTGTGCCACAATGATACACAGGAGCCACACTGAGCATTACGACTGGTACACAACTTCAACCACATGTTAAAAAAACATTTTCCCATTTTTAAAATCATAAGAGTTTACTCACAGAGCTGTAAAAGGCACCCATGAGGTCAGGGTACCCCTAACCTGGCCCCCTTCATATTTTCTAACCATATTTGCCATCCCCGGGACTATGTCCCCCTTCGTAGAATGGCAGCCACAACTTTTTACATAGGTTGCAGCCTCCCAATCACAGCACTGCTCCTGGCACGAGGCGTCGTAAAGCTCCACATTGTCATGGTGAAGGATATGCATCCCTGGATATACAAATTTGGGGGCATATTACCAAGGGCATTATCGCCGCTTTAGCGGGAATTTTTCCCGCTAAAGCGGCGATAATTGTATCGCCCTATTACCTAGCTGTCGCCAACACCAGTTAGCGATAGCTAGTAGGAGATAGCGGGCATTTAGGTGCCCACTTTGCATGTCAGAGATAATTATCGCTAATGACATGCAAAGTGGGCGTGCCAAGATGTTAGCGACTGGAAACAGTCGCTAACATCTCTATCTCCTATTACCAACTTTTGGAAATAATCGCGCTAAGCGCGATTATCTCCGAAAGCTAACGCCTATCCAGAGCTGTTCTTAGCCATGTTATCCAATGGTAGGTGGATAACATGGCTAAGAGCATTTGCTCAGTAATGCATGAATATCGCTGACTTTACAGCGATATTCATGCATTTCGGCCGATTTTTATCGCTTAGGAGATAAACCTTGATAATAGCAAGGCTCCTAAGCGATAAAAATCGGCGGAGCTCAGCGATATTATTATTGCCGCTAAACCAACATAGCGATAATCATCGCTAGTTGTTCGTAATATGCCCCTTGGTTTTCTTTTAAAAGCTCTATAACTGCTAAATGGATTTACACCAAATAACAAACAGCACTCTTTCCGGACCAAGAGCTAGCTGTCTGCCAAAGTTGGTGTAATTCTGTCTAGCGGTTTGGGCAGAAGTCATGTTCAAAATCCTTATGGGAATTTACATGGGAAACTTACTTTTTTGGACCCCCATTTTTTCTGAGCCCCTGCTTGACAGATCACCCTGAAACTTTCCATGGACAACTAGAATCACCAGCATACATTTATGGAATGTTTTGTGAAGATTTGTCAAATGGCTCGAAAGTTATAGACAAATCAAAAAGAGCTTTCCCTATGGAAACATGGTCCTAACTATAACTACCTACTGGAGACTACCAATAGGTAATCTGTTTATGCATATATGTGTGTGTGTGTGTGGGTGCATTACTATGCATAAAGGTTTTAGGAGTGCTTTAAAAGGAAGACATTATTTTCTATGATAAGGAACCACAAAATATTAATACCTGTTCATTACTTCCTCAGTGACACAAAATCTTAAATAGTAACTAAGCACATAATCATCATAAAGTGCACAGTTCTGAACTAACTTGAGGTAGTTATCTTACTGATACTGAGAAGTGTTGATGAACACTTAGCTAATAAATTCAGCTCTTGTATGTTTTAGTTTCAGAAATAGCCAGTTTTCTATCAGAACATAGATGTTTGATTACATAGATATACTATGACAGAATATGTATTCACTGTTGCAATTTGATGCATGATTATCACAGCGGGTTAGTAAGATCTCTCCTATTGTCTTTAGATACTCACCTTGAACAGCAGACATAAGTGCCAGGCTGAAGTGACAAGTCAGATTGATAGTCTGTTCTCTATTTTCTTTTTAGGTCGAGCATTCGAGACCTCTTGTATACACTTTAGTATATACTTTAGTATATACCTATATGTGTATATGTATATGTGGCTTGACCTTTTCATATGTCCTTTTCTCCGAACACAGGTTGTGTTCTTTGGAGCTTCACCCGCCGACGTCATTTCGAGCCTGAAGAAACAATAGACTCGGTGAGATATGCATGCCCCTTAACTACCAAGTGGGCGGTGTGTATTTACATCAAACAATGTGATATGCATCATAGGAATTTTTACTTGTTACTTTTGGGTTTGGGTGTTTCTATGCCCAACCGTGATTTTTTAGTTGTCTTTGAAGCGTGTTTGGTAACTACTTTTAATTATTGTAGCCAATGGGCACTGAGGGACTATGGTAATTGAAACCATTAATGCTGTCTACTTCAGTATATTAGACTGGATACTGGTTGGTAATATAACTACTTTTCTTTCCAGTAAAAACGATCCACGGGTGTGGCAGTACCCTCCATGCGGTGTCCTCTATCCATTGCCTAAGGAAGGTAAGAGGGATATAGGGACTGGGACAGTTAGACTGTCCTGACGAAGACCGGCGTGTCCCATAAAATTGAGGGCACTGAATAACGGTTGAAACATGTTGACCATCGCCGTATGAGGAGTAGTGTTTTTGGATCTTGACTGTCTGCCTAAACACTTGCACATCCTTCACACTAATTTTAATCCTGACCTTGGGACCCATCAATAAAGTACTTACGGGTACCCATGAGTCTGTTTTAATGAGCACCATCTAACTGCACTTTGAGTCTATCACTTACCAAGTCCAGACGGACAACACCTATTTGTGATCACTGTGTGTCACTTATATGTTGTTTGTTTTCTTGTTTAGTTTTGAGTAGTAGTGTTTTTCTGTTTCCCTTCCGTATGCTCTGCCCCCTTCGTGGCTATGTGGGGGCGTATTGTAAGCAGACCCGATGATGAAGCATGTCACTCACATTGTGTGTGAGTGAGGGCAGTATTTTTCAAATAATTTTATTTTTCTTTAAGCCCTGTCTTTACGTCTGAGTGTTTGTCGTTCCCCACCTCTCATTGTGTGTGTTTGCATGAATGGAAGACATCAGAAATGTGTCATATTTACAAAGATATGGTGCATTTCTGCGGCCTTCTTGAGCTGGTGCACTGTGCACTGCATACATTCAGCACAGGCACATTTGCACCATGGTGCAGTGGTGCCTGCATTACAAGCAAGATCGTTTTTGTTCAGGAAGAGACACCTTCCTGCACAAAACCAATCTTTAAAAACATTTTTCTCTTTACATTTGTGATGTGGAATGTGCCTGGGTCTGGGAGGTGTACCATTTTGCCACATTTCCAGTTTTACAACTCTTTGCAAATCTGGAATGAAGCAGAATGCATGGGAACACCCCATACTCCACCCATGGAAGGCCTCACTGCCGTAAGGTAATGCAAGGCAATGATATGTCCTGCCTTGACTTACAATGGATTTATTAATCAACAGTTTGCTCAGCTGGTACATGCCTCTACTCATAGATTGGTTCATTGACTGGATCCCATTTTCTCTAAATGGTCAAGGTTGGTAGCAAACCCACCTATTCCTTTTATTTGGTCTGATCATTGTGCCATATCCTTCCATGTGTCTCTAACCTCACCAATACAAACATCTAATGTAGGCAAGTAGGTTAAAAAACAGAAATGGGCCAAGTATACTCCTGCGGCTTTTTAAGAGGTGTTAACAAAGAACCGTTTCATCTTGAGTGACTGTGTAGGGACAGCTAATAGGCAACTGGAGGAATGGATAATCAGGCACTTGATCAAATCACACCCACCTTTAACTACACAGTCAGACGCACCAAACACTCGGCAGAATGGTTAAATGAGGAGCTACATTTGCTAAAAAAGGACCTGGAAATGCCTAGAATGTGTTTGACGTGGAGGCTTTTAACTCTCTGAAGGTATACCACAAACAGATCAGGTATGCACATCACCATTTCTACATGGAAAAAATTGAGCAGGATCAAAACTCCTCCGTTAACTGTTTTCTATTGTACAATCACCATCTTCTTTGGACTGAGTGTCAGCGTCTACTATTCCCTCCGCAGTCTGGTGTAATTCAATCCCTTAATTTTTCTCTGACAAAGTCATTGCTTTTTATGCTACCTTTCTAGAGGCAGTCAGAGATGCCCCATGTCTTGAAGCCTGGTTTGAAACATCCACTGTTGGGGCAGGACTGTCCACCGCTAACACCCTAACTGTAATGGACTTTTTCCCTCTGTTGACAGAAGTTAAATCAGGATCACCATCCGATCTCACCTTGCTTGCTATTTTGGAACGAGGGATAAAGGAAATATTGCTTGTGCTTTGTGATCTACTTAATAACCCCATGGAGCAAGGCAGATTCCCATGAACTTGAAACATGCTATTATATTATTATTCAACTCCTTAAAAAGCCTCTACTGGTCCCTATGAAGCTGGAAAACTTCAGGCCCATCTCTCTGCTGCCCATTTTTTCTAAAGTGGCGGAGAAGCATGTAAATAAACAGCTGTTGAGTTTCATTGAGGCCAGGGAATGGCTCCATGAGACCCAGTCGGGGTTCCCACTGCAGCCCAGCACAGAAACTGCTTTGCTGTTCGCTTCTGAATCCCTCAGGCTTGTCGTGAGTGTGGGGAACAATGCTGCACTGATAATTCTGGGTATCAGTGTTGCTTTTGATACTGTGTCCCACAGCCTTTTGCTCAAACTGCTGTGTAACTATGGTATCAGAACCAATGCCTTGAGGTGGCTAGCTTCTTTTCTAGGTAATCAGACCTTCCAGGTGTTTCAAAAACCTTTTTGATCTGAGGTTTTTCAAGTGAAACAGGGGGTGCCACAGGGCTTAGCACTGAGCTTCACTCTTGTCAACCTTTACATGTGCTCCCTAGCTGATATCATTAAGCGCTACACCTTTAACATTGTGTCGTACGCCAAAGATACTCAGTTCATCATTACCCTGTCCCTTGATGAAAGAGGCACTGCAGCTCTGTTGAGATCGTGCTTGGCAGGAGTGAATGAACCACCGCTGCCTCAAACTAAATGCCGGAAAAACAGAGGTACTCAATCTAGGGAAGCAAGCATCAATCTGGTATTTTGCCTGGTGGCCAGATGCACATGGGCCAGAACCTGATCCCAAAGTGAAAGTCTAGAACCTTGGCATTTGGTTCAATGCAAGTCTCACAGTTCAACTGTTAGATCACCGTTTTTTTGGGCAAATGTTTCGGGATTCTGGAAAGTCTGAAAAAGATTGTGACACTTCTACTAGAAGCCGCCAGAAATGTCCAGACTGGATTAATGCAATGTGCTGTATCTGTGCGTTTCACAATGCACTCTACAGAGGGTGCAGAATGCTACTGTGTGTCTGCTGCTTAACCTTCCGAGGCGTTCACTTACAGGTTCAGCTCTTGCCAAATTACATTGGCTGCCACTGGGCAAGACAGTGTCCTTCAAAGCTCTGTGCTAATGTCACAGAAAATTGAATGGAAAAGGGCCTAGGTATCTGCAATCTCTTGTTAAACCCTACCTACCTGGCAGAAGGCTTAGGTCTGTAGGGGCCTTTCTACCCATCAACCAAACTGTGAAAAGAGCTTGCATGGATAATGGTCTTTTAGCTGGCTGGCCACCAAACAGTGGAGTGCCCTGCCTCTGGTACTCAGACAAGAAAGCTCTGAATTGATCTTTCAAAAGAAACTGGAAACTTGGTTATATGGACTGGTTTAAAATCATTCTGGGACTCGCCTTTTCGGTGTTGTATGAATATGAAATCCTAGCACTGGCACACTTCCGTTGAAGTAACCAGGCGCTTTATAAATAACTTTATTATTATTATTTTTACAAAATTTTAGAAAAGATAATTTCACTTAAATGTATTCAGAAATATTTCTTTTGTTCATTCCGGTCTGCTTTCTTTTCTATTCATATGTCTTATAAAGCTGGCATGGTTTATAGAATGTGACAAGGCTACAGCGTTCATTACGGATGTTCATAAATTTCTGGTTGTGAGCTAGCAATTTTACTAAATTCATATGTCAGGAAATCAAAGTAAAAATAATATTTTGCAACATTAAACATGAACACGTATTGCAGTTAAGCAAATGATTTTGACATTGGTTATGTATCCATAAACTTGGGAATTCAAAATGTGGATGAGAGCATAGTATGTAAGTGAGCTTTGAAATTTCTGCGGATTTTATTTTAAATTATCCAAGGATATGCAAGCAGGCTGCCGGTATTTGAACTATTAATGAATCTATGCTATGAAGATGAAGACACATCGTGAGGGGCCAGTTAAAATACTTTCTAATTCGTGTGCGAGGCTTTGAATTTATGCGGGGAGCAGATGGCTCTCTTCTGCACTTCTTAACTGACAGGGTTATCACTGTCATTAAAATTTAGGACACTTTAATTACTTTAAAGATTTAAAACCAAAGTTCAAGGTTGTAAGCTTGCTTTGATGTTCGTCTAGTTTTCATAAAATATGCAGGAGCTCAATGGAAGAAAAAATATCATCCTTGTCACAAATTTTATTTTTACGATTTAATTTTTATGGTGTTTTCAAATTTAGTGGTAGAAAACTCCTCTAAAGACCATCAATGACCAACGCTAACCTAATGTGCATACACATATCATAGTGATTTAAATTAAACAAAATGAAAAATAATTATTTATTCTTATGGCAAATGGAAAGAAAATAAACCGTGTAGCCGCAGGGTTTGAAATCCCAATTTTATTATCTAACTAAATGTTGCTCGGTGCTAACAGACTATGTGCTAATCGAATATGTAGATGGGGTGTAATATAAAGACCACTGCATTAGCACAACAGAAGCACTACACAAAATAACTGAAAAAAGGTGTCTGCCATTAAGTTGCAACTCGCATTTTTACATTTTAAAGAAGAGCAAAAAGTGAAAGCTGGTTTTCACAATTCAAGAGAAATATCCAGATTTCAAAAGTCAAAAACCAGGACCTTCAATTTACAAGTACTTTAGAATTGTCCCACCTCAGTGTAAACCTCTATATGAACAGGGATCAGAATTCTGATCTTTATGATATTCACAAACACGCCGAGGGCTTACCGGCGTTTTCCTGTGGTCGCTGTTGCTACTGCTGTAGCTGTTTTTGCTAACAACTAGCCGCACCCGCTCCGCGGGTGCCGCGTCGCAGTTCTGGGCTTGAGTGGCTGTTGGGAGCACGTTTGCTCACAGCCTACTGGAAGGACTCGAGGGAGCAGGGATCACGCTTGCACCATCAGCGCCGCTGCAGGGACTCTCCTAACCAGGAGCCCCTGCTTCCCGGCACACCTGCTGACCTGTTGCCCCTCCCACCCCTCGCTTCACGCCCCTATAAAGGGACGCCCCTTCCCCGCTGTGCGGGAGCACGCGGGAGCATCGCGGGAGAAGCCCGGGACAAGGGCGGGACCATCTTTGGCCATCAGGGGCCAGAAGAGGCCGGGCCGGGCCACATCTCTTGGCTCTGCTAAGTGGGCACGGGAACAACGGGAGTATGGCCACAGGCACCAGAGCAAGCAAGTCTAGGAAAGCAGCGGGAGACGTAGTCATAGGTACAATGGATCAATTTATAACTCGGGCTGTCTCCATTGTAGAAAAGGAGATAGTCCTAGCTGAACGAAGACTATCCCGGGACTCCAAGGGCCTGTCACACAAGCGCTCATCCTTGGGCGCCCTTGCCCTAGCCCCTAGTCCTGTAAAAGCACCACTTACACCATTTGTGGTAGTTGACTCACCGGACATTGACGAGAGGGTGAGTCGGATCAGGGCAAGCTTAGAAAGGGTGTTGACCGTTGCACTGGACAATGCCCATGTCTCAACACACCCTAACCCATCTGATTCAATTGATCCTTTGCTGGAGGCCCAAAACCGTGATCCTGATCTAGAGACCAACAATGCCCAAAGTCCTTCTGTTACATCCAACGAAGCTTTACACCTTCCCCCCACAGCCGCACCTATTGAAGTTAGCACTTCCCTAGTAGCGGATTTAGTAACTATTCCACCAGGGAAATCAGCACCAGGACTTGTTGCACCCAGGAAAAGAAAGCGCCCTGTTAGTCCTCGCAGAGGGGGTTCTCTAAAACCATACAGCAAAGTAAGTAGGCACAATGTGACCAAAGGGGGTATCCCTTCAAATCACATTCCACACCCAAAAACTACTAACACCCACACTAGAGCCACACTACCCAAGGGTCCTGTTTGCCCGCTGGGCACATCAGGCCCGTCAGCGTCTCTTAGCACCACCTCAGTTCCTCAGGCTGTGCTCACTGACACTGCCACTCCACCCCTAGACGTTGAGAGCCTAATCAGGTCTATGGTGATGCCCCTTGCAGATAAGATCGATTGTCTCACACGAAAATTAGCCACCCTTGAGCAATCAATGTTGGATAATTTCTACGCTGTGAAGTCATTGGTTAAATTTCACTCCAAGATGCAGGGAGAAGACAATGGAGGGTCAAGGAGTGGTGCTGTAATACTAGCACCCTCGGAGCCAACGTCTCGTCAAATAGCGCCTGTACTTGGGGAGGCCCCACAGACACTACAATCTAATATAGGAACCAGCCCAGCCCCACAAACCTCTAACCTTAGACCCAGTTTGGGCCCCCAAAGGAAAAAATCCAATACTCAAGCACCGAAGGCCCCTAAGGTCAACTTTGCTCCCAATCCAGAGCCTACAGCGTCAACCTCTAAAGTAGCTGAAAATGCGCCAACCACGCCGAATGGAAACGTAATTCCATCCATTCCCATTTCTGGCAGTCAGGTTGCGCCTAAATCTTTAGCTAAATCTCCAGCTAAACCATCATTAGGCAGGGCAAAAACAAGCACACCTAATGCTAGCCTCCCCCCTGGGTGTCAACCGTATGTGGTAATCCTCACGGGGGTCCCGGAGCTTGAAGAGGTTTCTTGTGAGTTGTACTCTGACCTTAAACATAAGACCCTCTCCTGGCTTAGAGCAAATAGACCCCTCCCAGGGCATATTGACGGCAGAATAGCCCATGTCCGTCGTGTGGGGTGGATTGGTAATAGACGCAAGGATTTAACTGCGGACTGTGTGCTGATTAATTTCAGCGATCCTAGAGCAGCAGGTATGATCTGTAGTCAGCAGTCGCTACACAACTTTTGCGACATACAAACTAGGGACCTGGGGTACTTCTATCGTCCTCTCCCTCTACCTGGGTATAAGAAGTTGTTGCCGGATGGGGGTAGAGGTGCATGGTACCCCCACTATCCGACCCTGGATGTCAGAGCAAGGGCATGGACACCGACCCAAGCGGCTCCACCCCAGGGATGGGGTTGGTGACTTGGCGTTCAAGTTGTATTAAATGCCCCTCCACCTAAGGTTAATGTATCATGCACAGCTGAGAGGGTCCCCTCGGTATTAGTTACCCCCACTGCGTCCCAGCCCAGCCCCCCACCCCCTCTCCCCCAGGCTGTCGGACTGAGTTCACAGAGTCCATGGAAGGAATAGAAAACTCGGGGGCCACGAGTAGGGATGCTGGATGTGCTGGGTCACCGATTCGCCCAACCCTGAAGGCTATCAGCTGGAATGTGGCAGGCTTAAATAACAAGTTGGATGCCCCGGATTGGGTGGCGCTTGCAGAGCCCCACGCAGTCTGCGCATTCCAAGAAACGTGGTGTGTGGAACCAAGGCACAGAGTAGGATACGCTACCTTCTCTGTCCCGGCAGGTATCCCAGTATCAGGAGGAGGGCGTCCATTTGGAGGTCTCTTAGTCTGGGTCGACATATCATTAGGATGGCGAGTGCACCATCATCCCCAAAAATCACCAGATTTGATGTGGCTCACTGCAAAATGCCCAAACAAAGTTGAGAAGCTGGAGATTTTTAATATTTACACACGAGGGGCTTCAGGGAGGGCCTCGTCACCAACCCTCCTGGCTCTAGAAGCAGCCTTGGGGGAGTGTCGTGGAGACTCACTTATTTTGGTTATGGGGGATTTTAACTGCACATTCGAGCCTCTGATGGCCGATGAATCCTTGGACCTGCATGACGAAGATTCGAGGAGAGGCGTTCCGTCCCTCGATCTTCCAATTGTCAAAAGATGGACACCCAAAATCGTCCAATTGAATTCCCTCACACTAGAGTTCGGCTTGAGAGCAGCCAACGGGAGAACACAGTCAGACCTAGAGGGGGCACACACGTATAATAGGGTGGGTCACTCATCTAGGATAGATTATATTCTTTTAAACTTTTCCTTGTGGGCCTACATGGAGGATATGATAGTTCTGCCTTCCTTGGAAAGCGATCACAACGCACTCTCATTATCCCTAATATATTGGTGGAGGGACAGCGGATCATTTCTTGGAGCTCCTGACGCACCTGAACAGAGGTCATTGGGGGGGTGGTCCCCTCAAATTGCCTCAGACGTCTAAAATGGGACAAAGTGGCAATTGATGAAGAAAAACTATCCTGCATCAGAGCCGTTATCACCGCAGCTTCTGAAATTTTGGAAAGTCATCCCCCCAGCCCGCACGAGATTTCAGCTATGTTTAGCGAGGTTTCGACATCGATAGGGGACTTGTTCATGGTTAAACTAAAATCTAAGGGAAACAAAAACCATGATAAGCGACAGGGCAAATCAGGCTGGTATTCATCGGAGTGCCGTGCTGGAAAGAGAGCTCTAATCATGGCAGTAAAGAGTGGTGACGCATTAACAATAGCTGCTAAACGCAAGTCCTACAAATCTGTAATAAAGGCAGCCAGGAGAGACTGGGAAGATGCGTTTTGGCAGGAGCTTCATGCAGCTAGTGCAGAAAAAAATGCAAAAGGCTTTTGGGACTTGTTACGAAAGAAACACAGACCTTTGGACACTGTCATTACATGCAATATAACCGAAGATCTGTGGCACTCACACTTCTCAAAACTGTACACTGCACCTGCTGTAGAAGCGATGGACTTCCCACTACCTCAGATCCTCCAAGGTGATGGCAGCTATGAGGAGAGCTTATTTTCCAGGAAAGAGGCTGAAACTGCCATAAAATCTCTGGTACCCCGCAAAGCAGCCGGACCTGATGGGCTACCTGGGGACCTTCTCCGCATGAACATAAGCGAATGGGGGACGCTGATTGCATCGCTACTGAACGCAGCTATGGCAGGCGCCCCCCTCCCTGCTTCCTGGATGGCAGCTGAGGTGGTCCCTCTGCACAAGAAAGGCTCAAGAGATGACCCAGCTAATTACAGACCGATTAGCTTAATAGATTGTTCCCAAAAAGTGGCGGGTAAGGTCCTCTTATCTAGGGTCCAGCAGTGGGCAGACGAGAATAAGATACTCTCGGACTTTCAGGCTGGGTTCAGAGCCGGTACAGGGACAATAGAACAATCGCTAAGGCTACTCACGATCTACTGGAAGGTCGTCACGATTGGGAAGGGTACCTTATATCTGGCCTTCATCGACCTCCGGACGGCCTTTGATTTGGTGCCAAGAAACAACTTGTGGAAGGTGCTGTGTGACCTCGGTATGCCACCCTACTTGCTCCATCTGATCATGAGGTTCCACGAAAATAACTACGCCCAAATACGTTGTGGGCCTAATGGTCAAAAGACCCCAAGAATAGAGGTGAATAGAGGTGTACGGCAAGGATGCGTACTTGCCCCAACCCTATTCTCCCTATATGTAAATGGGGTGGTGGACTTCTTGACCCAGATACCAGCAGATGCGCTCCGCCTGGCAGGTCGCTTAATCCCTACCTTGCTCTTTGCTGACGATACTTTACTTTTGTCAAAATCCCCAATGGGCCTCCAGCAGCTTCTTTCCGGATTTGACAAGTTCTGCAAGCAGAGAGGTCTCTGTATCAATACAGACAAAACCAAGTATCTTATTTTGAACCCCCCACAAAAACCCGGCCCCCCGCCAACATTGGGACCTGTTGCACTAGAAAGAACCAAGATGTTTGACTATCTGGGCATCCGCTTGGTGGATTCGATGAAATGGGACTGCCATTTGACGAAAATGTTGCTGAGCCTAAAAAGAGTGACTGGGGCCCTGTTGAAAGAGCAGAGAGCAGCATCTACAAGACCAATAGCGGCAGTAATGGACATTTACTCCGCCAGAGGAGTGAGTGCAGCACTTTATGGGGCAGAGCTCTGGGGGATGTCAAACACGAAAGAGCTAACTCGAGCCGAGAACGCCTTCCTGAGAAGCCTAATGTCTCTTGGCCCTTCTGTCCCTATTCTGCCCTTGCAACTGGACATGGGCTGCCAGGCGATTGAAGATCAAGCAAAATTACGCCCCCTGCTACTGTGGGCCCGCATCTGGAGAGTGCCAGAGCTCTCAAGCTATGCGGACGGCCTACGGGAGATAATTAATTCTACTAGTTGGGCAAAAATAAAATGGCTAAGGGACATTAAGGCTCTACTTGTCAATCTGGGGCTGGAAGAAGAATGGCACCAACAGTCAGCCCCGCCTAAATCTATGCTAAAACAACTCTATTGGTCATGGGTGGCAAATAAAAGAAACTCTTCCTCAACGACCTGTAAGTCCACAAGAAATTTCTTGGAGTTCAAAAATGTCCCCATCAGAGAATTGTACCTGGACATTATCACTGCCCCATGGGATAGGTCCCTGTATCTTAAATTTAGAATAGGTCTTCTCCCAGTCATGGAGCTCACATGCCACTGGAAAATTCCATACCAGACTGCGCCATGGTGCCCATTTTGCCCTCAGTGTCACAAATCTGTCCCCCATCTGTTATTCGAGTGCCCTGCCTACAAGGTTCCTCGCGTGAAATGGTTAAAACCAATGTGTCTCACCTTGGGCACCAGACATTGTAATGTGGCACTACGAATTTTACTTACAGACACTCGTTCATTCTTCGCATGCGCCACCTCGAAGTACCTAGGTTGGGCATGGCGAATACGGTCAAAAAGACTTAGGCAAATTGTTTAGTTATGATTTTAATACATGGTTTGTTTCTGTCCTATTTCTTTTTTAGCTAATTTTATTAACTTCCCCCTCAGAAATTGCAGAAACAACACCGAGTCTTAGTATATCAAGGGCTTTTTAATGCTTTTAACCTAGTAATGTTTTAAATGAATTTATCATGTATGTACGCTTTTTAAGATATTTTATGTCGAAATAAAGCCTATTTGACTTGACTTGATATTCACTGCATCCTGTAATTACTAGGTGCGTTAAATAATTCACTCTTCATTACATTTAATTAAACTTGTTATGATAACATTTAATTTACATTGTGTCATTTTAATTGAAACTTATTCATTTTAATATGGAAAACATTTTAAAGTGTTGTTTTAATTCTGTAAATTTATTCGAGTGCTTGTGGATACACAATGTTTTTTGTTTTTCCGTCTGGTCCGTACACGAATAAATCAGAAGTTTTTCCGATGTGTGAGCTGGCCACATACAGTTGTCCAAGTGGGAAGCACGGATTCTCCTAATCTAGTCCACACACTTGCAGCGATTGTATTTGTGCTTTGTTGATGGTCATTGCAAAAGCGAGTCGTACCGGAAACGGTAAACGTTCAGTATTGAAAAGATTATGAGGGCCCTGGGGGGCCGGGCGCCAATATTTAACAATTTATATTTTTTTGTGCCAGAAACCTTCGCGGGAGTGTACTCAACAACTTTTAACAATTATTTTCTTTTTTCTTTTTTTTAAAATTATTATTATTTTCTTTTTTTTGCCAGAAACCTTCGCAGTGTACTCAACAACTTCCCAAAGTTTCATGCCGATCGGATGAATGGTGTAGTAATGCATAAAGGACAAACAGACATACTTTCGTTTTTATATATATATATAGATTATCAGGGAAAAACTGATAATTGGATGGAATTTGTTGCACGCAATAAATTCTGACCTAGGGTATTCAAACTTTATTATGTGCGATAAATATCGTCCCAATTAGCAGCCAACTTGCAATGAGGCTCTGACTAAATTGTGAGATTTCACCAGTGTGGAAAATGGATGACAGTGATGCATCGAGATTTTAATTTGCTACTTTTTTGCAATAACAATATTGAAGTACAGCAACTATGTCAATTATATTGCTCCTGTTAACTGGCCCTTCACTGGTTCCCAAGAACATTGCATACACCCACCTCCTTTAAAACTTGGGACATGGAAACTTTCCTGGACAGGCAGGAGCCTCCAAAGCCTGTTGGAGAACCAAAAACCTGGAACATGGATCTTCAGAAGCAGCCTCAGAAAAAGGAATGGAAATACTGTGAAAAGAAGTGAAATGGATTCAGAACGAAAAGCCAGAAGCACATCGCACTCAGAATGAATAGAGCAAGAAGAGCAACAAAAACTAAGTCATCAGGACCATGAACCTGCCATATGACCAGAAGAAAACGCAGGTATCTGAGACAACATTCATGTCATAGGATTCCAAATGAAACAGGCACCCAGAAAAACACCTGAACCACAAAACACCCAGAACATGCACAGACCATTAAGGCAGCAAAAACAGTACTGAAAGACCTTTGCAATTTCAGCCCCCTGAGCAGCTGCATGCACAGAAGCACACACACAATATCAGAGGCTTGCACTTTGATAATCATGCTGCTCTCTTCCTGGGTTGTGACCAAACCGATCCTGATCCCAATTTACTGAATGATGATGACGGAGAATGTAATTTTAAATATTCTTGGTGGGTTGGTAAGTACTCAATCAATCAATCAAATAACTTTATTTCGATCACTAGAGATCATAAAAGTACACCAAAAACAAGACCCTTACAGACACAAAATACAAATAAGACGTAACATTATAAATAACCGTTCATAGTCTATTTATCCAATCCATCCAATCCAAAAATTCTTTATTTCGGTCGTTAAGACCATAAAAGATGCAGATAAAACACATACAGTTTAGTTTAAAAATACAATTCATACAATTTTTACATTTAATACAATAAAAAGCATTATTTTCCCACCTCGCTAAAAGAACACAGAAGGTAAAACCAGATCATAGCAATGTTCACACATTTAGAGGATTTTCTTCTTCCTTACCAACCAAACTGCCATTAGGAATTTGGCTACTGCAAACACAATATGAGCAAAAGTATTGGTTTTCATTACTCTATGTGCTTGTAAATAGTTGCTGAACCCCAAATTTCTACAGAGAGGCGCTAGCCAATATTTCCTGGCTTTAATGTAGGCAGGGCAGACAAACATGATATGGAATTCATCCTCCTCGTAAGTGTTGCAGCTTGGACACATTTTATCATTGCCCATTAACCATTTAGAAGTAAATGTTCTTATGGGCAAAGTGCCTAGCCTCCATTGTACGTACAGTTTCCTCACAAGAATGGGATAAATAAAATCCATAAAAGGTTCAAAAACATAAGAATTTTTGGATTCCAAAAATCGGTCTGTGATGGTGCCGCTATTTTGTGCATTCAGCAGGAGTGCTAGTCTTTACAGATTTGGACCAATCTTTTGCGAGGAACCCTTCTGCAACCTTGTTCGGGATCCACCCATAACTCAGATAGGTTCATGGAGTACAGTTCTTTTTTCACAAAAGCTAGCCAAGGAATTTTATCGCCTAGATTCAGGTTCATGACGTGGATAAGGTCCTGCCTATAGTGAATAAGTTCACTGGTGGACCAAAGCCTGTGCCAGAACCTCACCGGCTTTGACTCTAGCTCCTCTGCAATGGAAGGGAAACCCATATCAGGTCTCAGAGGCAAGAGCGGTGAGCCTCGCGGTAGAGCCAGGAGGCGTCTTAAAAAGCTGTTTTCCACTCTAGCTAGTTCTTGGCCTGCTTTATGCCCCCATAGTTCGCTCCCATAGGTTGCGGCTGACTTGGCTTGGGTTTGATACATTTCGAGCGCCGGGCTGATAGGCTTGTAGGAAGAGGTGTTGACCATCTTCAAGATTGCACCCGACAGCTGGGATAATTTTAGACGTGATCTTGCTATCTGGGGGTCCCATGATAAATTTTCCTGTAATGTTACTCCCAAATACATGATAGTCTATTTATAGTAGTAGGATAATAGAGCGATCAGAATGCATAAATATTTTTCATTGGAAGAGCACCATGGTGAAACAATAAATATTACATGATTTTTTGTACTTGAAAACTTCATCATAAAATACTCTAAAGACAGCAATAAGATATATTAAAAGGCTTAAAACATATAAAAAACAGCGTTCCCTTAAAAATAGCACAAGGCCCACAATTCGACTTTAGCAGGAGCCATACAGTATGGTACAGCCTAGGAACTATCGGGGGTACTTAGTACACCTGATCCACATAGCCATTAAAAACCTGGCTGTACAGAATACAATCATGTGTGTTGTGTTTGACTGCAGTATTCTATAAGCCTCCTTGTACTTTCTTACCCCAGATTTCTGCATAGTGGGGCTATCCATTTAGTTCGAGATTGTTCGTACAAGGGCCAAAAAAATAAAAAGTGTTCAAGTGACTCACGTGTCCCTTGGCAACAGGGGAAATTTCCTTCGGCCCGCTTTCCTACTTTGCTCCATTTTCTTTTAATATTATTACAGGTAGGCAACCATACCTAAACTGTAGGTATAGTTTTCTTGCTAACGGGGGTTCGATTTCATCTATTGTGGCCTCAATTGACAATGTCTGTTTAAAATTCATAAAAGCAATTGAAAGTGAACCCTTACAATTCATTATCAAATCAGTCTCAACATTGCCCCAATATGCAGCTTTGAGACTGAGTTTATTAATCTGACTAAGGGTTTCTGGTTGACTCCAGTTTGCATCTAATCGTAGTTTTTGTAGCAAAGTCTTAACTGTGCACATCCAAGGAATCTTGTCCACACAAGTTGGTGACGTTATTCACGGAGGCCCACCCTATAGCAAGGAAGTGCTACAGTAGACCATAGCCGGTGTAAAAACATAAGTATTCTAAGAACAGTTGTATGGGCAATTCTTTTCTGACCTAAATCCTAGATCTAAATAGAGGGGAATCAATGGGGTGGACACAGTAAGATCAATAGAGATCTAAAAAACTTTTTTCAATTACTGAGAGATTGCTGCACTTTGAACAGCCCCACACCTCCGCACCGTTTAAGGCTGCACCCAGGGCTTTGACGTTATATATATCTAAAGCAGGTGCCAACTTTCTGGATATGGTTGTCCTATGAATTTTAACTATATTCGCCGTTTGATGAAATAAGAATAGTTACACTCTTTCCAGTTGTGGGAGCAAACTCATATTCTGTGTAATTTTGATACACAGATAAACCATCTCTATCACTAGTTCTAGGGGGGGCACCAACCACATACAGATGCTTCTTGCATTTAGTCTTTAAGCTTGATGAAAAAAATTTGTTTTGGAGCTATTTAGCTCCAACCCCCGTTCCAAGCAAAATGCCTGAAAATCATTTAGCATCTGTTGGAGTCCTTGCGGCAACTTCGATATGAGCAGAGTATCATCTGCAAAAAGGAGAGTTGGGGCCTGTTGCCCTTTCGGAGCATCACAACCATCCCTTTTCAAAAAGCTAATGACAACATTAAAGAACAGGTTGAACAGGGTAGGTGCTAATACACACCCCTGTCTAACTCCTTTATCAATGTGAATCATCTCCGTTAGTGCCCCATTGTCCCCCCACCTCACTTGTGCCAGGGTGCTCACATGAAGGTTTATTAAAATAAGAACTATAAATGGCAGACCGGTGAGTGAGGTGACAGTCTGAATTTATGCAATCAAAGCCCCATGATTACTAATGCTTTGTGTCGGCTTTGCATTACTTTTGTAAAACAAACCCAATGCAAAGTGTTCTGTTGCAATTAATTAGCAAATGCAAAAGAGGATTTGCTTTGGATAATTTCCCACAGTAAACAAAGTAGTGCAAAGTGCAACTATGCATTACACTGCATCAAGCGGACTCTCAATGGATGGTGTATTGGCATTCCCATGCAACCACCTGTGGGATTTGATGCCAATCCCTATCTACAAATACTTGTGGAGAAGGATTTCCACCAAAACAAAATCCCATGCCTCCTCAAGAGAGGTGCAACAAAAATATATTTTTTTTTCTCGTCGCTTTTTCTAGTTTGCATGAGTGCTGCATTTTGCAACACACATACAAAGCAGAAAAAGTGTTAAAGGATAATTGTTTTACTGGATGGGTGCCACCGGTCAGTTAGTTACTTGATATTTTTTGAATGAGTCTACAGTGAACCATTGTTGTCTGTTATAGTCTATCACCCCAGGTTTGTGGTCTAGCAGATTGGGTATACCATTCTTTACTTTATAAGGCTGCTAGTCTCATCACCATCAAGTCTTAAACATTATTGGTCTTGCTTACAGTCAGTGTTAGTCATTCTGAGTCTCACCTTAGCAACTCTCAGCCACTCCTACTAGTCTCAGTCACACCCAGTCTCATCCTCAGGCTCTCAGTTTCACTCTCACAATCTGTCACTTAATCTCAGGTGCTTGCAGTCAGTCTCCATCACTGTCTAAGTTGCCTAGTCACTTTGTGCCACTCTGTCTCTGAATCGCTCAGTCTCAGTCATGCTCCATTACATTGTCTTTCAGTTTGTTGCCGTCACTGTTAGTCTCAGTCTCTTTGTCAAGTTCTGTTTCGCTTAGTCTCACCTTCAGCTGTATATCACTCTCAGTCACATTACGCTTTGCATTCCTCCAGCTCTCTCTCTTTCCAATGTCTCTCCTCACTTTGCCCCTTCTCTTTATTTCTCATGACCTCCTCCACCTCCTCTCTATCAACCTCACCTGCCTCTTTTCTCTCTCTTTGCCTCACCCTCCTCTCTCTCTGCTTAAACATTCTGCTTTCTGTGTACACCTCACCATCCTCTCTTCGTCACAAGCCCCTCTTCTGCTTTGAGTCAGCTTACCATACTCTCCACCTCAACTTCTTCAACTCTTCCTTTTTCACCACCTCAATCTCCTTCTCTTTTTCTGCCTACCCCCAATCGTTTCTCTCTGTCTATTGGCCTTCTCTCTCTTTGCACCTCACCCTTCTCTCTCTTCTTCTTGTCCTCCTCTCTCTCCACCTCACCCGTATCTCTCTCCATCTTATCACTCTTTCTCTCTCTGCCTCGACCTCTTCTACTCTCTCCATCTCATCCTCCTCCTCTCTGTCTACTTACACCATTCCCCCTTTGCTTCATCTTCCTTCCCCTATCTATTTGCTACACATTCCATGTTTTTGCCTCATCCTCCTACCTTCTCTACACCTCACTATGCTTCCTTCTCTGCCTCACCTTCTTCATCTAGCTTCCCATCTCACCTGTCATCTCTCTCTATACCACATCCTCAATATGCTCCTATCCCTCTCTGCCTCAGGATCTTTCCTGTGTGCCTCACCATCCTCCATGTAACTAGCCATCCTCCTTCTACAGCACTCACCTCCCCATTTTCAACCCCCTCTACCTCACTGTTTCACCCTCCTTCCTTTCAACCTCATCACTTCCCTTTTTTCTACCTCGTTCTCAATACGTTTTGCATCTCACCCTTTCACCTTTCGCTCTGCTTCACCATCCTTCTTTTGTTAATGGATCATCCTCCCTCCTCATTCTCCCTCAAGTTCCCTCTTCTCCCTTCCTCACCCATCTTCTCTCCTCCACATAACCCTCCTCTTTTCCCTGCATATTTCTCTCCCCCCTCTCTCTCTCTCTCTCTCTTTCTCTATCTCTCTCTCTGTCCTCTTTCCTTTGGCTCACCCTCCTCCACTCATTCTGCCTCAAGCTCATCTGCTAGCTCTCTATGCCACTCTACCCCTCTCCCTCTATATTACACATTCTCCTCCGCAATACCCTTTTCTCTATTTGTGCCTTGTCATCATCCCTCTGTGCTTCATTGTCATCCCTTTGTGCCTCACCATTCGCCATCTTAACCTCACCATCCTTCCTCTCTCCACCTCCTCATCCTCTCTGTATGTCTCCCATTCCTCCTTCTCTTCCCCACACTCTACTCTTCTTTCTCCAACTCACCTTCCTCTTTTCCCTCAATCTGACCCCCTCATCTGTTTGTACTACCCTCTTTCTCTTTCTCTCAACTGATTCTCGTCCTCTCTCCTCGGTATCTTCCTTTCTTTGCCTCAATTGTCCATCTCGTTCTCAGCCCACCCTCATCTGCTATCTGTCTCACCTTCCTCTTCTCTCTTTGACTCATCTGACCTTTCTTTCTCTACCTAACCCTTCTCTCTCTTTGACTCGTCCTCCTCTTCTCTCTAATTCACCCATGACTATCTCTCCATGTTTTCCGCACTTTTCTCGCTCTCTGTATTCTTCTTCGTCTCTCCCTGCCACCCTTTTATTCTATTATTGCCTCACCTTCTTCCTCTTTCAGCTTTACCTCCTCTTTCTACCTCAACCTCCTCCTCTCTCCAATTTACTCTTCCTTTGCTTCACCCTCCTCCTCTCCCTCCCCTGCTGCTTTAAATTTCCATGGACCCCTCCTCCTCTCCTTCCATGCCTCACCATCCTACCTCGGCAGCACCAATCTCTCCCTCCACATTCTCTCTTCCCTCTCGGTGTCATCCTCCTCTATTTCTGCCTCACCATCCTCCCTTTCTTCATCAAACCTTAATCCCTTCTTTGTCTTATCCTCCTCTCCCTCTACCTAACCTTCCTGCCCCCTCATTATCTCTCTCTCTTTCTGTCTCTCCACCTCACCTTCCTTTAACTATCACACCCTTCTCCCTTTCCTCACTGTTCTCCTTTCCCTCTTTGTTGGGCCTTCCCACCTCTGTGAATCACTACCCACCCTCAGTGCCTTATCAACTTCCTTATGTGCGTTATCAGTCTCAATACCTATTCACTGTAGTTATCTCTCTCCTCTTCAGCTTCCACTTTTTTCTCTGTCTGCCATACTCTCCTCCTCTCTCCCTGCCTCACCATTTACCTTTCTTTTGGCATAATCCTCATCTCCCTATCTCACCTTCCTCTTCCCCCTCTGCATAATCCTCTAAGACTCTAGCTCCACTCATTCACCTCTACTTTCTCTCTTTTCACCTCCTCCTCTCAGCCCTGCTTGCTTCCTCCGTGCTTTGTCTGTCTCCTCTCAGTCCATGTCACTGGACTCCTCTAATTCCACAACACCCTCCTCTTCTCTTTGTATTGGCAACTGCCTCTCCCTCCATTTGGACCTTGGTCCCTGCTCTACCTTCCTCCTCTCTGTCTCCTTTGCTTTCTTCCACTCTCTCAAACTCACCTGCTTCCCCTCTCTCAGCATTGTTTCAATCCCCTCCCTACCCTGCCCGTCACATTTCTGCACCTTGCCATACTCTTCTCTCTCTTTTTAATCCTCCTCCTCTCACCACCTCACCCTCCACCTCTATCTGCTTCACCCGTTTCCTTTTTCTCTGCTACCACCTCTCCATCTCACTCTCTTCCGGTCACGTTTTACCGTGCCATCTTCCCTCTACCATCGCCTTTTGGACCTTGCCACTCTTCCTCTGTGCTTTGTCATCCTCCCTCTGTGCCCGTTCATCCTCACTCTACAGCACATTGTTCCCTTTCACCCTTCTTCCTCTTTGATTCACTTTTTGTCTTCTCCACCTTCATTCACCTCCTCTCGCACTGCCTCACTTTTCTTCTCTTTCTCCTCACGGTTCATCTTGCTTTCTACCTTATACTACTCCTCTCTCTCTCTGATTCACCCATCTCCTATCTCCACTTCACTTTCCAACTCTCTTTTTGCCTCAACCAGTCCCTCTTTCTACCCCATGTCAGTCACTCTACATGTCTCTATTGTCTCCTCCTCTCCCTCTCTCTACACTTCTATCTACACCTTATCCTCCCCTCTTCCTTTCCCTCCTCTCTAATCTGCCTCCTCTCCTTGTCTCTTCCTCCTCCTCTCTGCCTCTCTCATCTCCTCTCTCACCTTCAACCTTTGTATCTCACTATCTTCTTCTCCTCATTGTCTTTTTATCCTCCCTCAGTGTACCCACCCAGTGGTGTCATGATGTCCCTGTTCCCACAGTTTAAGCGGGGTCTAGGAAGCTACTGCTGAGCCCTCAAAGCTGGTGACAGGCAGATTCAAGCAACTCTATCAGTGATAGATAGTCCAGTTTGGATTATACCTCCCAGTGACTGAAGCCAGCACCAGCGTTAGGGTGGTACGACCAGTGCCACTGCACCGGGCACCAAGGTGAGGAAGCGCCATTCACACTTTGAAATAAGCTGGTAGCATTCTCATTGCCCTAAAGCCTTTGCTATGAGCACCGCTTGTAGTGAGCCATCTGTCCACTATAATACTTTGTTACATGCTACAACCTCAGGGCTGGGCTCGGACCAGAGGTTATAAATAAAGGTGCAACCAGTGCTCGTGGTTGATTGTACGTAACCCGTAAGTGTGTCTGGTGTTCTGTATTTGCCACCGGCTAGATAGGCCCCAATCAGTGAGTACGTCCATAGTTACATCATGGCCACAGAACTCCCGCCCCGCAACAATAACCAAACTTCCCGCAAATTAACACACAAGACACCATTGTTAGTTTGGGGAAAGTTCCTGCAGGTTTATTACATACAACATTATGTAATCATGGTGGGTTATCTTACGGGCGATCCAAGGGCAGGCCGCAACCTCGCCACCTGCCCGCCTGATGAGCCAAACAGCACCGTGGTGAACCACCCATATGCTGCACCATTATGGTAATGAATCTACTCACGCCCCTTGCGGGATGTATCTAGGCAAACCCCCGGTTGCACAGGCACACAACCACCCGAAGGACTACTGGGGCACCAACACAGGTTCCCGGACCTACCATGAGGTTCCGGGTTTTAGACTCTGGCACCCCTATGTGCCCGCTGAAGTACAGTGCTGCACCTCTCCGCTTCCGGATCGCCCTGTAACTCCGCCACAGCCAGGACGGTGGCCACCGTCGCCGTCCGGGCCCCCCACCACCTAGCTACCTACATTATCTGCAACCCTTGCTCAGGAGAGCTTCACGTAAATCCAAGAGGAACAAGTCCAACCCAATAGGTGACGGGTGAACCCCATCCAACTCAAAGTAACCCTTGATCTTGTCCTGAATCATTTCATGTCTGATGAAACCCAGGCCCCTCTGAAGGGTGAATTTCTTCATTGCGCTGTTGAGTTTTCTCCTAGACCTGTCAATAGCCTCACTAGACTTAGCGCCCCGCCACATCCTGCATGGCACCAATTCTGACCACCAGACTTCGCATTCTCCTACTAATCTGCAGACTTCCACTAGATCTGATTTCATCTTTAGCAAAAGTGCAGCCCTACCCAGGTTAGTGAGGTCATTGCCACCCAAGTGGATGACCAGGTGCTGAGGCGGGCCCCCTAACGCTAATAGCGCTTCCCTCACTCTATGTAATAGACTGTTCCAGCGCATGCCAGGGAAACCCAATCATACACATTCTGTGTTAGAGAAACCCTGCATCCAGTTCCTGATTGTAGCCCAACGACCCAACCTGGAGACGGTTGAATGCCCCAAGACCCACACACGTGACCCTGTCAAAAGAAAAGACACAATTCACTTTCTTACTTTTATTGACAAAATGTTTGCACAACACAAACACATCACACATTTGTGAACTTAAAGCAGGCACCAAAAACTAAACACTGCATCTAATATTTACAACAGAAATGGTACTGTAAATTGTGGCACGCCAGCCGACTTAAGGGCGGATATACCGCTTGTAGCAAAGGGACTCCCAGCGTCCCACTTTTTGAACACTTGCTGGCAGCATGCCTGCTTTGAAAGCCACAGTCGCCGCCCCTATTCTGAAGGAGTGGCTAGAAAACCTCTTCCAGTGTCCCAACAGGCCTGCTCTGCCTAGGCAAGCCAGCATGACTTTGCCCATTTGGTACCTAGTAAGCGGGCTTAGGTCTGCATGGATCAGGAGGTAACCTTGCACAACTGGCCGCTCGGCGAGGTATGCCTGCAAGACTGAGACTGGACAATATCTACAGTCCCCAAGGGGGGCCAACACAATAACCGCCCCTTTACCTGCTTGGTCTGTCTTAGATTTCCTAAGGGTGATGGAAAGGCTCCCCTCGAAGCTGATGTCTGCCACCCCTAAGGCGTCCTCTTAGCTGTCGTTCCTGGAGTGAGCCACTAACTCGCTGCTCCGGAAGGCTCCAAAGAAGGCTAAGCAGAAGGCCGCCGCAAACAGGGAGGCCTCGCATGCAGGACATCTAGCATGGTTTTTAAAGCAGGGAAATCAATAGGAGACCTGTTGTCGGGGACCCTCGGCTCGTCCCTAGCCCAGCCCTTCAAAGCTGCCCTGATAACAAAAGACTTAGCCGGGTCCTGAGCCCCACCCAATCTAGCATCATGACTAACAGCAGCCAGGTGGCCGCAGACCCAGGAGTGAGATTTACCCTGCTTCTAGGCCCAAACCACAAACGCCTGCACCCTGTCCTCTAGAGACAATGCAGACAGCCCCATGTCCTCAATCGCTTTGTAGAAAATCGCCAAGTGACTCCCGTAGCGCCGTCTCGTACCTGGGGCCAGCGATCTCTCCCCTAAAGCTCTTAACACCTGCTCCACACCAAGATGTGCCAGAGTGCCGGGGGGAAGTAGGTCATCTCTGGTCTCGCCAGCGGGCAGGCCGCCCGGAAACGGTCCCACTGGAAATGAGAAAGAGCATCAGCCGCCACATTCTTAACCCCCGCAATGTGCTTAGCCCTGAACTCAATGTTGCAGTGCAGGCTCCTATTTGCAAGCTCCCTCAACAAACAAAGGACCAAAGGGCAACTGGCTGTTTGCCCATTGATGGCCTGCAGAACCGCCATATTGTCTGACCAAAAAAGGACCTTTCTATGGGATAGGGAACCGGGCCAGAGGTGCAAGGCAATGACAATGGGGAAAAGCTCGAGCACTGTGATATTGGAAGCGATGCCACGCTTGCACCAGGCATTGGGCCACTCCTGCGCACACCAGTGTTCGCCCAGAATGACGCCAAAGCCCTACCTTCCTGAAGCATTAGTAAACAAGCTGCTTTCTGGACTGTCTACCCAAGGAGACCGCCAGATCACGGTCCCGTTAAAGTCAGACAAGAACTCAGCCCACATTACCAGGTCCTTCTTCAATCCTGCAGACAATCTTACAAAGTGATGACATTTGGCCATCTTGGCCGTGGCCCTGGATAATCTTCTGGCAAACACACGGCCCACAGGGATGACTCTGGCCGCAAAGTTGAGCTTGCGTAGTAGGCTCTGGATGACCCCAAGAGGCTCTTTGTCCCTCCCAAGCAAATCCTGAATGTCCAGTTTCAAGTCCTGCACCTTCCCGGCCGGGAGTTTCCACACGCCCTCAACCGTGTCTAACTCTATGCCCAGAAACGTGAGAACCTGTGCCGGGCCCTCAGTCTTGCCGGGTGCCAAAGGCACTCCCAGGTGTTTGGCCAGATCCATGAAGCAATGTAGACCTTCACTGCACTCCTGCGTTTCATCCCTCCCTATGAATAAGAAATCATCCAGGTAGTGGGACACCGCCTTGACATCATATCTCACAGAGAGAGCCCACTGCAGGAAGGAGCTGAAAGCCTCGAAGAAGGCGCAAGATACAGCGCAGCCCATGGGCATACATTTGTCAAAGAAGAATTTCCCTCTCCACTTGAAGCCCAAAAGGGGCTGGCTCACAGGGTGCACCGGCAAACGTCAGAAAGCTGCCTCTGTCTGCCTTCGCCAACCAAGCCCCCTTCCCTGCTCTCCTGATCAAGTCCCCAGCCATGTCTAGCGAGCAGTAGGAAACAGAGCTAGCCCCTCTTCTAACCAGGAATTCACAGAATTGCCCGCAGGAAAGGACAGATTGTGGATCAGCCTGAAAGACCCCGGCTCTTTTTTGGGGACTACACCCAGGGGGGATACCACAAAGTCAGGGAGGGGCGGTGATTTGAACGGGCCAGCCACCCTCCCTAAGGCCAGTTCCTTTCTTATTTTCTCGCACACCACCTCCGGAAGGTCCCTAGCCGATTTCAAATTCTCTGCATCCCTGCTTACCAAAGGACCAAGGTAGGAGATTTTGAACCCTTCGAGAAAGCCCTCCGCCAAAGTGGCCCTATCCTTGTTGTTGGGATAGCTCCTCAGGAGAGGCAGTAGGCTAGTAATGATGATCAGGGACGGACCTTTGGATTGCGAGGAACCCGCAGCAACAGGAGTCGCTGCACAGCAGGGGGCAGCCTGCGCTGGGAGTAAAGCGGGAAGAAGAGAATGCAGGGTGGGACGGCAGGAGGGGGGCCAGAGCGGGGAAGGGCAGTTACTTGTCTCTATTGGCAGGGCCCGCTGTCGCATGCCGTGAGAACCGCTGCACTTGCTGCAGGAGTGCGCAAATCTGCAAGCTTTTCCCCACGTGCATTTGCCTCCATTGAACAGCCTGCATGTTGCTGTAGCGCCCTTTCTTAACCCTTGTCTGTGGAGGCCCCCCCACCGCGTCCCCCTTGAAAGGGCTGCTTGAATTGCCCTCTCCTCTCTAGGTATTGGCCGTTACCAGCATCCCCCTTCTTATCGAAGGAGCTGCCTTTGTCCACCACATCTGCCCTACCTTTGCCCATGTACTGCATCCAAAGCCTAACTTCCATTTCGACCCAGTCTAACTCTGGACAAACAGCCATCTTCTTCCTAAACTCACAGTCGTACCTGTACCAACCCATGCCTGCAGTGGTTTCGGCCTCTTCCGTTATAACGCTTGCATACTGGAAAAGGCCCTGAGCCTGCTCAGGAAAGCGCTCTGTAATGACCCCCTTCCTCCAATTCTTAATAGATTTCTCTGGCCATGCCTGAAAGCGAACCTTCTTCTCATCCTCTTTGCCCCCCATCTTCCTGATGTCCACCCCTTCTGCCCCCAGCATGAGGAGGGAGAAAATGTCAATGAACTCCCTGCGCCAGATGCCTTCCTTGGCAGCCATGGGTACCTGCCATGCGAGGAAATACTTGCCTGATAGCAAGGGAGCCATGGTCATGGATGCCGGCGGGGCGGTGGCAGCCGGGCTGGAAGAGGGTGCAAGTGCGGTAGGTGGCGCGGAACAGGCCGGGGAGGCGGGTGGCCGAAATAGCGCAGGGAGCGGAGTGGGGGCTGGGCCTAGGTGGACGCTTGGGGCAGGCGGGGTAGCATGGTCAGAGGGAGGGGAGCTCGATGTGTCGCTGGTGCTAGTCCCACTCAGGTCAGGAAGGCCGCCCCACACTTGGAAGCTGGACTGCTGGTGCATGTGCCAATGACTCATCCCTAGGGGCCCCGGCTGCTGCCCCCGTTGAAGCGATTGGTGCCCGAAGGCCAGCTCTGACCTCGGCCATAAAGTCCGCGAGGGAGTTTGTGAGCTTACCCAGGTCCTCACGAGTGACGAAGTCCGAGGAGTGAGCAACAGCCGGCGGAGGAGGGGGTGCTCTGGTAGGAGGAGGTGGAGAAGCGGCCGCGTGCACAATTACATTTCTGACCAACTCGGGTGCACGGCCTTTGGTAGGTGCCGGGTCTGCAGGGAAGTCCTTCGCGGTGGCCCTACGCACCCTCTTGGGCCGAGAGGGCCCTGCATCCTCTATAATCTCGTGTTCAGATGCCGATGGCAACGGGCCGACCCCGGAGTCCCCGGATTGCTGGCATTCAAAAGTCCACTTGCCCACGCAACCCCTTTGGCCTTTATCAAATCCATGATAGCCTTCAGTTGCGCATGGGAGGGTTCAAGCAATGAATCAATGACTTGAGACGTCTGGGTGAAAAGCGGGGGGGAACCCTGGCTGTCCATTCCGACACGGGCTCTTTCCCTGCAAAAGGAAGTCAGTGTGAGCTGGCAGAAGGACAGGAATATGGGCACCCTCAGGTGATCCTAGTTCAGCCTCCGTTCATTCTACACATGCTTTGCTCGAATGGCGCAACCTGGCCACCCGCATCCCCCATACATACCTCTGACTGTTGGGTCCTGAAGCGCGAAATGGGGCACAAAACGTGAGCGGAAAGGAGCGGGCACGACGTCGGTCTGCAAAGCAAAATGATGCATGAGAAAACACGAAACAGGTTGATAACTGGGTGCCCGGGATACATGGGCTGAGAGGCCGACAAGTGCGTGGACCCGCGTGGGCCCGCAGGGTTTAAGCAAGCAATGAACGAGAGAAGCATGGCACACAGCATGTATGGCTGGGCAATGGACCTGATCAGGGGCCCGGGCATGGGATGTTCGAAGATAGCCTCCGCAATATACAATTTCAGAACTTAGAGAGTCACGTGGACACCACAAGTTGCAAAGCAACGCAAGATGAGTAGCTGCACGACCCTGAAACCCCCGTTGCCTGTCGCCCGCTTCCACCCAGGATGCAGTCCCCACCCGCTAATAGCGTGACAATATTTGTTTCACGAATTAAAGCGCTTTCAGTGTTAAAGAAATACAATACACTCCACATAATTACGGGTCAAGTTACTGCCGTTAATTTCAGTCAGCGCCGGGAGCCAAGCAGCCTACACCTTCGCAGCTATAAATTTTAGACCGTGGAAGGGGGGGCGGGAGAGATGGAGCAGGGCACAGTGGGACGACCAGCATAGACGGCGGAGCCCAGGGCCGGGCAGCGAGGCGGAGGTACCACCAACCCCCGAGACTCCATCGAGTTGAACAGATCCCTACTAGCGGGCCCAGGCGCACGCCCCTGCCAGGAACGAGCCGCACGTTGGAGGAAAGCCCCCGCTCGAAGAGGACAGGCCTGTTGTGCCCTCTCCCTTGAAGCGCTGACCCCCATTGTGGTAAAAGGTAGATGCTCCAGAAAGGGGACGACACCGGGGTGAGCCTAACAGGCGTTCTGCAGAGGCATGCGAGCATTGCGTGCTCCGGCAGGGGGGTGACCGCCCACTGCCAGTTCCAAAGTGGGCATAGTGGCTGGCCGCACAACGCCACAAAACCCGCAGAGCACGCAACGATGTTATGTTATGTTATGTTAATAACTTTTATTTGGCGCACAGCTGCCCCAGCGAAGGGGCGTCCTGGCGCCTGATCAGGTACAATAACATAACAGGTCAGAGCTGAAAAGGGAAAAGAATCAATTAACAGAGGCGAACAGGTGGGTTTTAATGGCGCGCCTAAAAAGAGTTAGGCTATTTAGGGCACGAATGTGTACAGGAAGGGATCATACCTAACACCATAACTTGGAAGCACACAACCTGAATATCCGATTCAAGCACTGTGTGAACCTCTACTTCCACAAGGCCCGACCACTAGGAGGTGCCGCCGCCACCACAATTGGGACAAAGCGGCGGCGCCCCCGATACAGACCCTGGGGTAAGCCAGGTCTACCAGCATGAGGGACTGGGTCGGCAGGGGGACCACCTTCTCAATGCCTGTCCAGGCAGGGAGAGAACCGGGGACAGCCGACCATATTGGGGGCGGGAGTGGTCCATCTAATGCTCCTCAGAGCCGGGCAAGCCCCTACAAACACTCGGATAGCGGTGCCAGGGGGGAGGGACACCGCCATGCGTCACCGCCAGCACGCAGCCACGGGATCCCCCCGACCCCTGACCTCAGTGCGCTAATGTTGTCCGCTCCACCTGGCAGACGGGGACGGGGAGTTGAAACCTGCACCCACAACCCGCCCCACAATGGGACACAATCTAGTAAACCATGAATGCCAGGGGAGCGGGCCGAACGCCTCGAAGCAAGCGTGGTGGGACACATGGCTCGAGCGACAATCGCCGACTCAGCCTGCTCGGCCACCGCAAGCACGACCACAAGGTCGGCTGAGGTGACACACGCAACGCTCAAAACCCACACCTCCTCAGCGGCCCGTCGATAAGCGGGCCGCCTAACCCTGCTCAACCTCCGCGAAGAGGGAGTAGGCGAAGGGGGAACCGGCTGAAAAGGCCTACACTCACCGCAAGCAAAAGAGTATCCTAGAGGCGACTCGCCACGTCCGGAGCGGTAAAGAGGCAGTAAAGATGGCGAGGGGAGGTTAAATACCCCTCGCCCTGCCTACCGCCCCGGACGTGTGTCACTGGCCCTCCCACCCTCCCACCGGGATTCACTTGCCCAGGGGGGAGTGGCTGACAAAGAAGTGGGCGGGACAGCCCTCTGTCACTACGAGCTCGCCCTCTTGATGGCCACCGGGTGGCCTCGGGCAGCTGCATATACCAAAGGGCACTTTGCATTGGCGATGAGCCATAGCGAACCTACCACGTGTGCTGCCCTGCAGCATCGGCAATATGGTCTCCAAAGAAGAGTTACGCACTCACAGCCATGGGTCATGGATTCGTTCCGGGGAGCAGCTCTTCGGCCGGAGAGAGGCTGAATATGCATTTCAGGGCAGAAACGTGCATGGAGAAGGCCACCTACCCGAAGCAGTACTCGGCCACATCTGCACACGTGAGCCATGTCTGGCGGGAGGCTGGAGCTGAGATGGCCCAGCTGATTGCAGGTGAGGTGGCCAGTGAGGGAGTCTGTGGCGCACTGCTGATTTCTGTCTGTGACACGTGGGCATGACCGCACACCAGCAAAGGAACCTTCAGTGCGAGGCCTATGGAAAGGGGACAGGCGAGCCCTGAGCAGGCAAGAGTGACAGCCGTAAAGGGGCCTGTGCCCGCCAATGAGGAGAGGCTCCCCCTAGTGGTGGCAAGTGGCACTGCAATATCCTCAGAAAGGGATGAGAGAACGCCCTAATAAAGAAAAAAAAAGATAATCTCACAGCTAAGCAGCAGTAATAGGAGGGGCGCAAGTCCCCAAAGGGCTGCTATTCCAGGTGCTGCACTAAATGAACACTTACCCTGACGACATTGGGAGGAGCATTTCTAACAAAGGTGTAGTCCTGGCCAAGAGATCACCGAAGTTCTGGTTGAACTGTGAGGCTGCTCTGCAGGAGCGTGTGGGGACGTGGCACGGTAGGAGAATTGCAGTACTGACCAATCGATAGGGCAAGCTCCTGCAAGGTGGAGCAGGCTATAGCTGCTGGGTAGATCTACGGAGGAGGGAGACACCATGGCAGTGCAAGTCCCAGAGGAGGCAGCAGGGGCAGCAGAACACTGCTCACATTCTACACTGGCAGCACTACCCCCCTTCAGTCAGTTGGCAGACCCAGCCACTGCAGGACAAGCATGATGGAAGTGCATTGGATGGCTAGAAAACTACTTCCTCACTGCTCATGAGACTGATGGCGCTGGTAAGAGGTCAACAGTGTTGCACATGGGAGGAGATGAACTGTATGAACTTGCACAACACTGGTGATGTGCGTGACTATGAAGCAGTAGTAAGAGCCCTCAGGTGGCTTTGTGACTCCCAGTTTAATCCTGATTATGAACATTTCAAATTATGACAAGCACGGCAGCAAGAGGGAGAGACTGTTGACCTGTTCTTTGCAATGTTCCGCAAATTGGCAAGCTCTTGTACAGGCATTGAGAAACAGTTTGAAATCAGGGCACAGTTGATCCAGGTATGTAGCTTGACAGAACTGCAGAAACTCATAGAACTACAACCGGGCATATCTTTGGATGACATACTAATACTGGGCAGATCACACAAGCTAGGTTTTGCACGAGCCAGAAAAATGGAATCGGCGTCAGCACAAAGAACGTCCTGGTTGCAACAGATAAGCCCAGTCACTGTTAAAGAGCAAAGGGTGGAGGCCGTCAAGAAATGGATGGGAAAAGGAAGAGGGAATACCAGGACCCACCCTGGAGGAAAGGCGTGTGGCAACTGCAGGATGGAGAGTCACCCACCATGGGAGTGCCAAGCCAATGGAAAACCATGCCTGAAGTGCGTAAAACTAGGACATTTCGCAAAAGTGTGTCAGAGTGCACCTGGACAGCCAACACCAGAGGAAAGACCAAAAGGTTTGGGTGGGTCAAACAGATTGCATAAAGTGTTGAAACACCAGATCACCTAGACACCTTGTGCCAACAGATGTGCCTCTTTGAGGCGGACAAAAAAGAAGAGTAGGTCTTCATGATCTCCTTTACAGGACGAACAAATCAGAGGAAATGGCCCCCGCCCATGTGCCAAATACAAATTGGATGGTAACAGCCCTCTTAGACACAGGAGCATCCATAAACATCCTAGATGTGGAACACTATTTCCAGCTAAAACTGCACCTGAAATTGATTGCCACCAGACCAAAAATATTCACGTATGGGGGCGACACATTCATTCCGTTAAAAGAAGTCATTGAAGTGGCGGTCACCCATGGAAAAATATAATCACAAACCAAATTTCATGTAACCCAGGACAGCGGAGGAACACTACTCGGATGTCACTCAGCTGAGGACCTGGGGTTAGTAATGTTTGCAAGTCAAGTCCATCAATCCCATGCTGCCGAAATTATGTCAGAATTCCCTGAGCTCTTTGAAGGACAAGGTTGCCGGAAAGGCGTCAAGTTCAAATTACACATTGACCGGATGGTCAAGCCTGTCACTATACACCACAGAAGAGTATCATTTATCTGCAATCCCATGTGGAAGCGGAGTTGGAGAAACTAGAAAAAGCCAGGGTGATCAAAAAGGTGTCAGTACCCACACCGTGAGTGTCTCCGCTGGTGATCGCTCCAAATCCAAAGCAGCCAGGAGCGATTCAACTGTGTGTGGATATGTGGTTACCAAATAAGGCAATATGGAGAGAGTGGCATATCACACCTACCATCGACCAAATCATCACTGACATCCATGAGGCAAAACGGTTTTCAAAAGTAGTTTTCAAATTTGGATACCATCAGTTGCTGTTGGATGTGTTAAGTCGATGTATAACAACTTTTTCAACGCATGTAGGGTTGAGAAGATTCAAACGGCTTAGTTTTGGAGTATCCCCGGTGGCAGAGATATTCCTGGACGCAATCAGATAGGTCCTATCAGGATTGATAAGAGTCAAAACATCGCAATGATCTTTTGATTTTCTCCCAGATGCTGGTGGTGCACCATGTGCGTTTAAGGGTGACCCTGCAAAGACTGGTAGAACAAGGGCTAGCTTTACACAAAGACAAGTACCCATTCTACACCAATGAAGTGGAGTTCTTTTGATACAAGTTTTCCAAGGAGGGTGTACAAGTGGATCCTGCGAAGGTTGAGGCCATAAGAGCTGCCGCCATTCCCCAGAAGCCGAACAAGATATGAAGCTTCTTGGGGATGGTGAATTATTGTGGAAGATTTATCCCTCATCTAGCAACCATCTCAGAGCCTCTGAGGGCTCTCACGAAAAAGAACACCAAGTGGCAATGGTCAAGTGCCAAATCAAAAGCCTTTCAGGAGGTAAAGGGGGCACTACTGCAGGGAGATACCATAGCGTATTTCAGCCCAGGGAGCCAACAGAGCTAATAGTGGACACCAGTCCCATGGGACTAAGGCTGGTGCTCCTTCAGCTAGACCTTCAAAAGGAATGGCTACCCATTGCTTATGCAAGCAAAGCGATATGCGCAATCAAGAACAGATATGCACAGACTGAAAGGGAAGCACTGGCCATCAGGTGGTTGTGCCAACATTTCAGCATATACCTATGCGGGCACAAGTTCTGTGTGCTAACTGATCGCAAGCCGCGTGTTCCGCTGTTGCAAATCGAAAGATGGGCAGTACAACTCCAACATTATGATTTTGAAATGGTCTACCATCCAGGAATCAATAACTATGCAGACTACATGTTGCGCCACATCATGACAGTGGACCCCTGGTGTCAACAAGAGGTCGATCGAGAGGCTGAAGGGTTTGTGAGATTGATCACGGAATTAGCATGGCCAAGAGCACTGTCTCTAGCCAAGATAGTGGACGCCACCAAAGAAGATGACTGTCTTTGTGTGGTCAAAGAAGAGTTACAGGAACATTGCTGGAAGAATTTTCTAGATGGAGTGGGGAGGTTGACTGATGAGGAAAGAGAGGCTAGAACAGAAGTGCAGGGAGGAGCTCAGCGAAAGCGTGGAAGGACTTGTGTAACCCCAGAGTTTATGGAGGAGGATGGCAGAACTGGCCCACCAGGGTCACCAGGGTCTAGCCAAAACAAAAGCAAGGTTATGGGCCAAGGTGTGGTTTCCTGGTGTAGACTGTATGATTGAAGAGCTGGTGAGAGGATGCCATTCCTGTCTAATTACCAGAGGAGGGCCATGGGTCAGACCGATAATCACTGAAGCTCCCAGCACACAACCATGTTCCTCTGTAAGCATTGATTTCTGGTGTTTTCCTGATGGACCCATGAAGCTTGTCATGATTGACAGTCACTACAAGTTTCAAGCAGTGGAAATCGTGTAATTAACGGCCTTTGAGTGTGTCAAGCCAGTTCTGGAGAATATCTTTCCCATGTTAGGGCTGCAAGATGAGATCCAGACGGATAATGGTCCACTGTTTTATGGCCAGGAGTTTAGACATTACCTTCACCATCTAAATATCAGACACAGGCAATTGACCCCCCCCCCCCCCCCCAGTGGAGAATGATAGATTCATGCAAGCCCCAATGTAAGCTCTAAAAATGGGAGTTGATCAACGGGTCAAAACGAAAGTGTGTCTCCTTCAATTTCTGAGAGCCTACAGACAAACACCACACAGTACCACTGGATGTTCGCCTAGTGAGCTGATGATGAAGAGGGCGGTGCAAGACCTAGTTCCAGTGAAGGAATAAATGGACACATGGAGTGTTAGATGGTGAGGCTGCTCAGGCGAAGAAGAAATGGAATAATGACAAGGCCAGCCATAACTAGAGGTTGAGATCCATACAGGAGACTGGGTAATAGTCAAAGACAGGCCCCCAGGATGGAAATTCAGAACACCGTTTGAGAGGGAGCCCTTGGATGTGTTAGAAGTGAAAGGAACCATGATCACTGTCAAAAGAGGAGAGCGGTTGCTATCAAGGAATGTGTCATGGTTTAATAAAATCACAACACCGCTAGACTAGGGTAGTGGCGATGGTGAACTGAAACATCCAATGGAGCTTAATCTAGAGGATGAAGAAGAGGAAGTGCCCTGTCAGGAGGAAGAAGGGGTGAATGAGGAACCAAATGAAACATCAGATGATAATTCTCCCAGTCAGGCAATCAGTGTGCCTCAAACTCGAAACGGTATGGCGTCTCACAGAGAGTATCCCTATCAGCCACGAGAGAATCCCCGGCCTACCAAAGGCTGAAAAGACTTTGTTTGCTGAGAAAATGAAAACCTAATGAACATTATGTTTTGGCACATCATGTCTTAGTGTTGTTGTTATTTCTATTATTAAAGGTTATGAGGGATGTAGTGAGCCATCTGGCACTAAAATACTTTGTTACATGCTACAGCGTCAGGTAATACTAAAGGTGCAACCAGCACTCATGGTTGATGGCATGTAACCCATAAGTGTGTCAGGTGTTCTGTTTTTGCCACCGGCTAGATAGGCCCCAATCAGTGAGTGCACCCATATACCTAGGGGCACTTTACACCGTTGTCCGTTTTTCATTTCCATGACATCAGATGTTGTGGTAATAAAAGACAGACAAGATCGCCCAAGTGGTTGGGGTTGGGAGGTCTGTCCATTTGCCTATCAGTGCACATTTAGGGATCTCTTCTTGGCTGAATCTCAGGGCTGCATTGGGATATTGAAAAGCTCCCTCTCTACTCAGGTCTGCCTGTATAATTTGCAGTGGCACCAACACTTATAGCTGAGCTCCGCGCTTCAGGCAGACCATGTCTTTCAGGTCAGGCTCATTATGTATGTGGAAGCTGCTATGGCGATGAAAGTACATGCATAGAAGTATGTGATCTGTGATCCCGAGTACACTGAGAGCAAGTCAGTGAATGTGGGGTCACGGTCTAAGACATACCGAAAAACAACCAATTAAAAACAATTTCAGTCTTTCACCTTCAGATAAAACAACACACACATTTTAAAATAAAAATAAATTAAAGTTAAACCAACTACAGGGAAATACTCTTGTTATGACATCTCAGGGGGTTAGTGCAGTCACTACATATGTCTGTGTGTTTAATCACCGAATCACAGAACTGGATCCTTGTTAGCACATTGGGGACTGGCAACTTGTGTAATTATAGTGGTAAGAGATCCCAGCCTGTGACAGAAAACACTGTGAATGTGTAAGTCATTATCTTACAATTGTGTTACAGGCTGTATAGGCTAGGCTGCTGCAAAATGTGCATGCATTTAATCTATGATCTAAAACAAGTGCTTTAAAATATGTCTTCTATTAAAACACAGACTGTTCCTGAAGCTCCAGGACACTTTACATACTATTAGCTTACCCGTCGCGCGTTGCTGCGATCTTATAAGAAAGGAAATTCAAGCCAACTCGATATGATAACATTCAATTTACATTGATTCATTTTTTTTAAACGTATTCTTTTTAATATGGAAAACATTTGAAAGTGTGGCTTGAGCAGTGCGTACTCGATTGGCTTCCAATCTTGATTCTCGTTGCTCTCCTGTTTCATTTGAGTGGGCTTGAGCAGTGCGTAATTGATCGGTTTACAATCTTGATTCTCGTTGCTCTCCTGTTTCATTCGAGCGGGCTTGAGCAGTGTGTAATCGATCTGTTTCCAATCTTGATTCTCGTTGCTCGTTCGTTTGTGAAGAACGGGCTTGAGCAGTGTGAACTCGATCGGCTTACAATCTTGATTTTCGTTGCTCGTTCGTTTGAGAAGAACGTGCTTGACCAGTTTGTGTTCGAACAGCTTCTAATCTTGCTTCCCATTGCTCGTCTGTTTCTGAAGCTTGTAATTCCTTTTTCTTTCGTGCTTTAGATGTAGATCGACAAATACATTTCGGTTTGGGGGGCATAACTGTGGACGATGCTCGCAAATTCGTTGACAATTTCAGTATTTGAAAGATTATGAGGGCCCTTCTGGGTCGATTTTTTAATGATTTGTTTGCCATAAACCTTCGCCGCGCGTTGCTGCTATCTCAGAAGAAAGGAAATTTGAGAAAGCTTGTTGTGATAACATTTAAATTACTTTGTGTTATTTTTATTGAAAATTATTCATTTTAATATGGAAAACATTTTAAAGTGTTGTTATAATTCTGTTTCTTTATTCGAGTGCTTGTGGATACACGACATATTTTGTTTTTCCATCTGGTGCGTACACAAATAAATCAGAAGGTTTTCTGACGCGCAAGCTGGCCACATACAGTTGTCCATGTGAGAAGCACAGATTCTCCAAATCTAGTCCGCACACTTGCAGCGATTGTCCTTGTGCTTTGTTGATGGTCATTGCAAAAGCGAGTCGCACCGGAAACTGTAAACATTCAGTATTGGAAAGGTTATGAGGGCCCTGGGGGCCGGGGGGTCGATATTTAACATTTTTGTTTTTGCCAGAAACCTTCGCGGTAGTGTACTCAACAACTTCCCAAAGTTTCATGCCGATCGGATGAATGGTGTAGTGATGCATAAAGGACAAACAGACATACTTTCGTTTATATATATATTCACTGAAAAAACCATAGGTTATAGACCATATATAGTTAGGGATTAGCATTTACAAAACCTTATTTTACTCGCACAAAACCATAGAAATTCGCATATATAGTTAGTTGCAATAACTATATATCGCGCACCCGAAATCCACTGCTGATGAGGTCACATATTACATCATTCATGACATGGTCAGTGACATCACTGATGACATCACTGATGACATCATCCAGTGACTGTAAGTTTCTGTAAAGTTAAAATATGTCTTACATATTGAAGAATGAATGGATGTATAAGTGTCTGGATGAAGGATTTAGTAGGTGCATGACTGACTGTATGAGTAAATGATTAAATGTGTCTCACTGAGTGCATGGGTTAGTGACTAAACTGTCTGAATGTGTGCATCAGTATGTCTGTTGTTGCATAAGATGCTGCATGTGTTGATCAGTAGCTATATGAGTAACTATATGGGTTATTGATTGGTTGCCCAAGTATTTGTATGGGAGACTGAGTGGGAGGTGTGTGACTCTGTCCATAGATGTGTGAGTAGTTGATTCACTATATGTATGGGTTCAAAAGTGCATGTGGAAACAGCTGTATGGGCGGTTGACTGTCTGCATGAGTGTATTTGCTACATGTCAAAGTAAGTACATATGTAAAACACAGTACATGTGAGAGTTGACATATATAAATAACTGTGCATAAGAGCCAGTGAATGTGTGAGTGGCTGTATGGATCATTGTGAACTTGTATCAGGGATTGTATAAGAGAGTAAATATGTGTTAGTATATGTTTGAATAAGTAAGGTGTGTATAACTGTATAGTTGAGGAAATGGAGGAGTGATTGATTCTTTTCATGACTGACTAGATATATGAGTAACTCCATGGATGAGTGACAATCTGTGAGTGTCTGTTTACACTGATTGTATCTAAGGTTATATTAGAGTCTGAAGAGGTTCATCGTATTATCACATGAATGATATTATCAGTGATGTGATCAGTAATGTCAAATGAGATGTCATCAGTGATGTCATCAGTGATGTCATTTGAGATGTCATCAGTGATGTCATTTGAGATGTCATCAGTGATGTCATTTGAGATGTCATCAGTGATGTCACTGACCATGTCATGAATGATGTAATATGTGACATCATCAGCAGTGGATTGCGGGTGCGCGATATATAGTTATTGCAACTAACTATATATGCGAATTTCTATGGTTTTGTGCGAGTAAAATAAGGTTGTGTAAATGCTAATCCCTAACTATATATGGTCTATAACCTATGGTTTTTTCAGTGAATTTTCAATGTTTTTGTAAATGCAAATTCCTAACTATATATGGTCTATAACCTATGGTTTTTTCAGTGAATTTCATTGGTTTTTTAAAAGCTAATATCTATAGCTGTAAAATATATTCTTTATTACGTGACGTATCACGTAGCCACGTGAGACACCTCATGACGCGTCGCATAAACATGACGTATCGTCTCTGCAGCGCAAACAAAACCCGTAACGTAAGCGAGCCGGAGCACGCTTACAGATATATATTTTTTTTTTAACCTTAATTAGACAAAACCCACACGTGCACATATCTTGAGGCCTTGCAAAGGCACCTCAAACAAACAGTCCCTACAATTTTGCCAAGTTTGGTGGAGATCTATTCCTTTAAATTTTATTTTACTGTTTCTCTTGGTTTTCCCCTTGTTACGCTTACCGGAACGCTACCCGGTACGCAAACCGGACGCTCCAAAAACACAAGATGTTGGACTCCCGTTACGCTGCCGGTTAGCTGGGAAGCGCCTCTACTGCGAAAAATCCCAATGCTTTTTTTCTTTTTACCCCGCGGGGAACTTTAATATCCCCCCTCATCAATCCTAGGGGGTCCGGAGGGGTCTACCTTACCCCTTTCCTTCATTTACACCTTTTTTTTCCACCACTTGTCTCTCGATCCTACCGAGAGACAAGATGGCGGCCGCTCCGGACTGTTTAAATGTTGACAGCCAATCAGCTTCTCCTCAGACTCCCGTTACGCTGCCGGTAAGCTGCCCAGTTAGCTGCCCGGTTCGGGTACCGGGATGCGCCTCTACGGCGAAAAATCGCAAATTTTTTTTTGCCCCGCGGGGCACTTTAATATCCCCCTAATCAATCCTAGGGGGTCAGGAGGGGTCTACCTTGCCCCCTTTCCTTCATTTCCCCTTTCGTTTTTCACCACCTCTTGTCTCTCGATCCTACCGAGAGACAAGATGGCGGCCGCTCCGGACTGTTTACAATGTTGACAGCCAATCAGCTTCTCCTCAGACTCCCGTTACGCTGCCGGTTAGCTGCCCGGTTAGCTGCCCGGTTCGCGTACCGAGACGTGCCTCTACGACGAAAAATCGCAAATTTTTTTTGGGGCCCCGCGGGGCACTTTAATATCCCCCTCATCAATCCTAGGGGGTCAGAAGGGGTCTACCTTGCCCCCTTTCCTTCATTTCCCCCTTCGTTTTGGCCTCCTCTTGTCTCTCGATCCTACCGAGAGACAAGATGGAGGCCGCTCCGGACTGTTTAGAATGTTGACAGACACCGGAGAGCCAATCAGCTTCGCTTCGCAAAGCTCCGTTACGCGAAAAGTATGCGAACTGGTTCGCTATCCGGGACGCTGTCACAGATATATCTGTTTTTTAAAACGTTAATTTCTCAAAATCCACTGGAGCACATATATTGAGACCCAGCAAAGGCACATCGGGCTAACAGTCCCTATAATTTTGCAAAGTTTCGTGTGAATCCATTCAGCCGTTCGAGCTAAAAGAGAGGCCAAACGCCCTATGGAAAAATGAATGGGAAAAACGCGTTTTGGGACCCCCCTTTTTTCTCGGCCCCCCCTTGACGAAACCCCCCTAAATTTCCAGGGGCTGCTCAGAAACGAAATGTGCCATTTTCCTGAAAATTTCAGCCGATTCTGTCCACAAACGCCAAAGTTATTAGACATAGAATTTTCAAAAGTTCCATAGAGAAAAAATCCTAACTATATATACCTACTGGCTATCGCCAGTAGGTAATATAGATAGATTACTTTATACGGTAAATCTTTAATAAATGTCAGAGAAAGCGTACAACTCAACTTAAAAAATAAAGCGCCTGTGGCATCCCGGCGTGAACAAATCTTGCTACACATGCTAAAGCCAGCCCTGACTGAAGCACTGCGGCTTTATAGAAGCTGTAATCTACAAACTGAGTGTCCTCCTCAAGAGAGCCTTTTACAACTGCTTTTGTGAGTGAGAAGTGCAGCAGAGGCTTGTTTTCTCTTGCCACATTACATGCCACTCTACATCGATAGTGGATGGAGAGCCACTCATTGGTTCAATGTTGTTGTCCACTCTCGTTTGGAATAAAATTAAACAAACGTTATTGGCTTTACTAAATTTACTGCTGCAAACAAAACCTATATCCCTTCACATATAAAGCTGAATTACACAGTATCGTTATTTTCTTTTCTTCCTTGTTCTTGCAGTTGAAATTAAATGGACAAAAGCTTTAATATATGCCCAGCAGATTGTTCAACTGTGCTGTGCCAGCCTGTTACCTGAAAGTAATAGTTTTTGAATGGCCAAATTCCCTTTCAGCAGCTTTCTACCTTAAATGATGAAATAATTCAAGGTATATGTCTTCAAAGATTAGTATCACCCAGGGTATTTTGTTTGAGATATCAAACAAATATTGTCCATGTGCACTGGTTGCTGCATTTCTAACTTGGAAAAACTGAAATACAAGAGTGGATGGAAGCAGATTGGATGTCTGCTCTGGGTAAATTAGTTAGATGCACCATTTAGATGTTTTAAAGTTAAAGGCACCCCTAAGTTCTTGGAAGTAGCCCTCAAAACAACTCTGTGGAAGGTCAGTCTCAGTGAGCAGACCATGAGGTTTTTTCTTAGTACTTTTCAAAAAATGCCTGGAAAAAGTGAAGCTTTTTGCTAAATTCTTCACTAATGATAATGCATAAAGCCCACCATGTTTAACTTCCCTAGGTAAAATTGGCCTTGCACATTTCCCATGTTCACTCACTCAAGGTCATGCCAAACGTAGTTTAAAGTGAGGGGTAATGTCTTTTTTCTGGCTACCCCTGTACCCATTCCACTCTACAGCTTGCTCTTCTCACTCTCTGTCACACACTCCACTCGCTTCATCTTACCATCCTCTCTGTCTCACCCCACCCTCCTTTTCTCTCTACCTCACACTCCCTCAGTACCCTGCCCACTTCCCATTTCCTTCACAAAACGTTCACACAAGCAAAACTTTACCGGAAGTCATGATTATAATTCTGTGAGGCGCTTTCATTGTTGAGTTTTAGCAAACTATGCATCTCTGAAAGCACTCCCCAGCCTATCCATGGCCACTTGGCAGGTATAAACAGGCTCACATACTATTTGCAATAAAATACTGAATTGCTTTATATATTTAAGTATATTTCAAGTCACCCTGGAGTTGCATGACAAATAAAGTGACGCAGCATGCATTCTTTGTGTCTCTAGAAGAAACTGCTTGGCAACCTAAATATCGTAGAGTAGGGAGTACTTTATCCCAAATGCAGTCAGGATATGTCAGTCATGTGGATTTAACACTTCACTGGAGAAAACTGTGATAAACTATACACATAAATACAATGTAATTCAGAAACAACTTGGAAACATGGATATCTTAAATTATCAGAAGGCTAACTAACATCTACAGACAAAAAAAGAATTGCTTCCTGGATCTAAACAATATGGGAGATGATGAACTAAGGAAATCAAGATTAATATTTTCCAGTACCCAAGTAATACAGCTTATCTGTAGCTCGGTTAGTCAGTGATGGGGATGAAGCTGTAATCAATTTTTGAGGGAGCTCTGCCACAGCAAAAAAGTGGATGCATCCTGAGTTAATCCATAGGTGTCTGATTCTAGGCATTTATGTGTTTATTTGTTTTATTGAGGAAATTTGGATTGGCCTAAGTGTCACATTTCCTTTACTTCTGAGGGCTCAGAGTGTGTTTCCTTTTTGATGATTTTGATGGAAAAGGATAAATTCGAGAAAATGTAAATGTCAGAAAAACCACAGGGTCATCCGTTAGTTTCATGGGTGCCAGTGGCGGCTCCTCTGCTAGGGCGGAAGAGCATCGCCCACTGCTCTTAGAGAAGTGAAAATGGAAAAATTAAATGATAATAACAAAGTTATTATCATTTTATCTTTTGCTACTGCAGGGCTGGATTAGGGCAGGTTGGGGCTGTTGGCTTAGGAATGCATAGCCTGGTGGGTAATATGCACAGGCTCCCTGTCCCCATTTGAGTGTCAATCCACAGCGCTCACACCAGCATTTGATTGACTCAGGGTAGCCTGTGTTCCCAACTGTTTCCTGCAGCTTCTTCTGGACTGGAGTCAGGCAGAGAAGCGAAGCAGAGATGGAGTAAAGGCAGCAGAAAAGGTAAGTGAGATTTTTATTTTATATTTTTCTCCCCCCCCCGCACTGCCTCACCACCCCTGTTCCCTACCAGCTGACACTCAGGTGCATTTTATGAAATTATCATGCAGGGATGCACCATAATAAACAATATATGACACATTCCTGCCTTTTCCTAGCACTGGTCCCCAATGTGCTGCCTAGCACCAACACAGGCACCCTTGCACCATAGTGCCTGCGTTGTAAGCTGGATTGTTTTTTTCAGGGAGGGATACCTTCCTGCATAAAAACAATTATAAGAGGCATTTCCCCTTTCTATGTGTGCTGCCCAATGCAGCCAGCCCACATAGAAAGAGAAGTAACGAGGAGAAATAAAGATATTTCTCCTGATTAAGACTCACATCGCGAGGTGTAACATTTTGATGTATTTCCAGGTTTACCAGTGTTGGTAAATCTGGTAAAGCGCCAAGGTTCATAGGTGAATACGTGGCCACACCCACACTCCGCCCATGGAACACCTTCCCATGGAACAGTAACACAATGCAGCAATTTGCGCTGTGTTGCGTTACTCTGGATATATCAAGCCATGCAGGGTCACACAAGGGGCTTGCTTTACCTTGCGCCCCCGCACGGCATAAGGATGGCGTAAAACCGACATAAATAAGCCTCTTAATTAGGGTTGTGATGATGGCTTGTTTCATAAGAGATTAATAATTTATTTCTTTTTACTTTTTACTTCCCGTTTGTATAGCACATTGAGATTTCCAATCAACTGACTTTGCATTTAACATTCTTTATTAATTTTACAAGATGAACATATGTTGCATATTCAATAAAGGAAATCACAGCCACAGTGCTCATGACACCTGAAGCAATGTGTGGGAAGACTGCAACAGTTTGTGAAAGAGCATCACAGTCACCACTGTAAAGTTAGCATGGAACAGAGTTCAACCAATCAAACAAACAATCATTCATAAACCTTTTCACATAAGCCAAGTGATCTCCTGGTGAAGCCTTTCAGTCAGAATTGAAAAGTGACAGGCTTCCAGTTTTTCCAGGTAAATATTCAAGTTAGTCTGTCATTTACTCCTCCTGCCTTGGTTCAGAGGGCCCAATAATATATCAATCCCCACATACACCCCCATCTGCGAATGTTCTTCAATTACTACCTGATTGGCAGCGCCAATACTGAATTCCTGGACATTGTGATGCATATTTTCACCTGTATTAATTTCAACACATGCTTGTTTTTTTTGGACAGGACCGTCAGCCTGAGTAGGTATGTAGCTATATATTTAGTTGTGTGTCAGCCCGTTAGGTCATACATATATTGAATTTCTTCATCCCAGGTAGTAAAATAAACAGCCAGTGCCACACCACTTGTGTACAATCTGCATTGTCCTCCCCGCACCTTGGATATTCATTCGGAGTTCCCTGGAAGATACAATCTAGTTATCTCGGTGTCAAATAGGTGTAGTGTAGGTAGTTAAACTGGACATATTGAAGTCTTGAGTTTCTATAGATCAATTTAACAGTGTTTAAACATGTCACCTATTGCTTTTCAGATAATTCAGACCCCATCACTCTTTAAGGTACCCAGTCTTTGTTGTGGAGTGCTGTAAGAGTGCCGCATACAAGAAAGTAACTGCATGTATGCAAAGACCATACCATATATCAGTAATACATAGAGATGACTAGAGGTTGTAAGGTCCGTGATGCCCACCCCTAGACATCCCTAAGCCAGCACACCAGCGCAATATATACCAAAAACGTAATTGTGCATATCTAGTGCATCTCATGTCGGCTGCTCTCAAGAGTACGGTAGTGGTAGCGTAAAAAATACTGAAATTCCCCCGTGGTCAATTCGTACTTTCTTATGTGGCAAAGCTCATAAAGTTAACCAGTTAGCCTTCATATTAATACAGGCACAACAAGATTAGTTCTCTCATTTTACATATTTTATTAGTTTTTCTTTTTCTGTAGTGTATCAAAAATATTTTTTCTTCTTTTTAATTCTTTTCCTTATGTATTCATCAATTCATAAACATAGGTCATAATCCAATCAATATTAAAATACAGTGAGAAATACTATGATGTTTACAATATATTTAAAAAACAAATGTTTATACAGTGAAAAACAACACCCTGTCTATCACACACCAACCAACAAACATACTTACTCATTCATACATCTCTACACTCTTTCCAAACCTAAAAACAATTTCTAAGGTTGAGGTAACACAAATATTATTTGTGCATTTTCCACGCCAGGTCTACGCGCGTTTCAGTGGATTCTGACCACCTTCCTCAGGACCAGATCAGAAAGAGTTTTATTCTCCCCTCAGCGTGTGTGTGCAGGGTATACCTGAAATTACAAACAAAATATAATGTACCTGTAGCTTAACCTTAGTCGAAGGACACGTGACTTAATCTATCATGTTTAATCTATCAATTTCTTTATATGCTTGCTATGAGATACCACATTGCACCAGAGATTAGCAACGCCAATTGAGTGAGGGACGCTATTTTTGGGGGAAATGAATACAGGGGAAGGCTGGTGGGTAGCCAACTAGATCAGTTAAAATCTGTTGTGACAGGCAAGTCAGTCTCCACACACAGTGTGTTTCAAAATAACTTTATTGAACAAAACAATATACAAAAGTGAAAACATGGCCAAATATGCTAACTAATCATGCACTGTTCAACATCACAGATGCACATGAACAAGAGTCAGAGGATAGTGATGGACATGCACCACCAGAGAGAGAGTCTCAGTCACGATAAGACATAGCAGTCTCACCAGTACCCACAACATCAGCTCCATGAAAATGCAGGATCACAGTGGCACCATTGCCTGCACTGCAAACAGGTGATGAGGGACAACCCGAGCCTACAACAGCACAGTCTGTGAATACACCCACATCAAGACCACATTTACAGCTGCAACGTAGGAACATGAGATTCAGGAGAAGCAGGGCAGCTGCAATGCTGAGAGATGTCAAAGGCGAGAGTTCCACATCTTATGATGGTCTAAAGAGTGCCATGTTAAGGGTACTGTTCAAGGCAGGGGAAACCCAATGTTAAGGGTACAGCACCAACAATTGAAACACATGCCGTCAATGCAAGCAAACCTTTCAACTCTTGCATGCTAAATGAGGGACGAGTGACATTATCAAGCATCTAACAACAGTGGTACAGGAAGGTCGCAGGGAAACCAATGATCAGGTGTCCCATCCTAAAAGACATCACCAATTTCTTGGACGCTTGGATGGGTATAGTAGGCCATCAACCGTCTTAGCACTACAACTGCACAACTATCTCAACGTGCAGTTGGAAAAGAGCCATTGCTGCGGAGTTGTTGCCAGGGGAATGATCTAAGTCACATATGCTGTGGAGCAGATGCAGACCAATGCTGTTGCTGCCAGTAGTGTCATGGAGGGATAGTGAGTTTGCATCCAGCCACAGTAGCAGTTTGGCACCAGTGATGGAATGCAGGAGGCGCAGCATACCTAATACACCAGGATCAGAGACCTCACAAAGGGATGTGTCTGAGCACCCAGAACGGGCATTGAAAGTGCGAGAACGCAGGAAATTGTGTGGCCATGTCCACAGGAATCGTTTTTGGTGAAGCAACCAGAAACTACATTTGTATGGACTGATGTAAAGTACCATGACATACCATTATGTCTACACATCATTATTTTCAGGCTTTGCAAGTGTTCAATAACACTATTGTTTATGTTGGGTTAAAGAAATCTAATTGGCAAAGTAACAGCGTTGTGTTTGATTTTATAAATACCAATCTAAAAAATTATTCTTGGTAATTTCTGCACGTCGCTGTCTCCCTTCAGCTGCACTCACTGCACTTCCTGCTTGTTGTGGGTGCATGTTCTCCTTGTCCTCGTCAGGGTCATTATCCAATGTTTCAAGTGGTATGCCTCTGACAGTTGCTATGTTATGCAACGTGGCACATGTGGCAACTATTTTACAGCAGATGTTCGGCCTGTACTGCAAAGTACCACCTGTTTTATGTATGCAGCAAATTCGACTTTTCAGCAGTCCAAAGGTCCTCTCAATCACATTGCACGTTGTCCTGTGTGCTGCTTTGAACCGGTGTGCTTGGATTCAGGTATGGTGTCAAGATGAATGGGTGCACAACATATGTGCTGTCACTGATGGAGAAACAGCCAATATATTAGTCACTGCTATGTTTCACAGGAAAATGAAATTCTGCATAAGAGACTGACATGTGTTTACCAAGCAGAAATACTTCTCTAAACTCACCCCCCAAAAGACGTATATGTATGCCACTGTGCCTAAAGATATAGTGTAGTGTAGTTTCTATAGTCCCAATAGGCTCTGTGCATTGGAATAATATATACTATAGATTTGACGTAGGACAGAGGTCTACTAGGTCTCTATTGACTATATTAGACTTAATTGTGAGTGCCAGATAGCTCAGAGGTCACTAGAAACGTTCTCGAATGAACTAGAAGGGATTAGTTTCTGACAACCGCATAAACATGACAACTTTGTTTCCCAAGAATAAGAAATGTATCTCTAGAGTTGCGGAAACAATAGATAGTTATTTCACTCAGTCAATCGTGCATGCTTCGTTTCACCAGAGGTGCAGAGAAATAGAGAGACGGGCGTTTTCAATAAAAAGGTATTTATTGAACAGTCTTCTTTCTCATACAGAGGAAATGAACTGCTACAATCGTAATACTGGTTGCAAAGTACAATGCGTACAGTACGAAGAGTCTTATAAAATAATACTGTAAAAGCATGATATGGTTTCTTAGCCATAAAATATATAGAATACATACATTAATAAATAAAGACTAAAAAGTACTCAACTGGTGCTTCTAAAATATGCCTACCCCGGTATACCTAACCTAGGTCTAGTACAAGGGAAGAAGTAAGTGAGGTGTAGCTTAGTTTCAGTATTCTTTTGCCAAGAACCTATCCAAGAATTCTCTAAGGGTCTAATTATCTCCGTACCTTGGTTTTAGAATGAAGGAGGTCTGGTATCTCTCTCTCAGGACTCGATTTCCCAACAACCCGCAAGGGTAGCTTGGAAAAACTGGAGCTGGATTTCTCGGCAAGAAAAAGACAGCATCTCTCTCAGTGCGTCTGCTGGAGGGTCGGCTTCCTTTGGCACTTGCTACAGCGAGCTCAGTCGTGTAGGTAGATAGTCGAACTGCTACAAACCACTGTGTGTTTGCCTGGGCAAGTGTGGGCATATTTATACCTTGAAGGTGCCGAGTTTGACGTAAGGTTGGACATAATAACGTCATCAAAGAATCAGTTCTTTGAAAACTCCATGAGTTCTTGGTTAAATCAATATTCAAGCAAGGGGAAGTCCCTTACTGCTGAAGCCGGGTTTTTCCAAGAAATCGTTGTGGATTTTCAGAACTAGTGGAAGTAGCCCTGCCGTATTTGGACTGCATAGGCTAAGTCTAAATATGGTTATGATTTCTATGCCTATATAAGGATAGGGAGATTTATACCTATATATGGGCATGAATCAGGTAATCTACACTAGGATCCTAAATTCATATACAACAATAGGAATCATGTGTACTCCCTGGGTATCTTGCCACTATGTCCGTGATGATGTACTTTGCATTACATATCCCCTGTATGTTCAGTGAATGATATGACTTCCTATTCCTGAAGATATACTCATTCTATGAGGGTGGACATATGGCTACATGTGTCCCATCTATGCAACCAATTACATGGGGGATGTTGGCTATCTGGTAAAAGTCCATTTTAGCTTCATGCAATTCCTGTGGGCTAGTTGGGGATCTGATGTGTTTGTGCATCCTTAGCAACATAGCATACAGAAACGCGTTGAAGAAAAACGATAGTGAACTTTGGGAAACACCGCCAGCTGTAGCTATTACCCCCTGGAAGCTACCAGATGCTGGAGGTGCAGGAAACACAGGACCTGCACATGGGTGGGGATGGCATATGTCCTGCGAGATTGACGCTGCAGTAGTGGGTCTAGTTCTGCAATCAGATCATGTATCATTGCTGCATTTAATCTATACTTTTCATAAATTTCCTGCTCTGTTAGCCCCAACAGAGTAACTCGCACTCTGAAAATGCACTCCTGTATCCTCCTCCTCTGTGCTGCGGCCCTAAGCCTCATCCTCCCTTGCCATGACATAGAGCTCTGCCATTGTGAAACATTCTGAGCCTTCTGGGCCTGTTTAAATATTTTCCAGAGTGTTTCCCACATATTTTGAATATTTTCACCTGGTTACCACCTAGTGATTTGGTGGTATTTAGCGAATGCAAAATTGCGATTCCTTATTTATTCACAATTTGTGATTATTCATACATAGCTTTGCGACTCTGCAATTATAATCCGCAAATAAGGATTTGCAGTTTTGAAAATTGCAAAATTGGTAATCGCAAAAAATTGCACATACCTGGGAAAATCTGCGATATTGCTTGATGTATTGCTTATTGCTATTTTGCGATTGCAAACACCCTTTTTTTATATTTCTTTTTATTAAACACTTCGACCAAAACACATCAAATGGTTACAAGCAGGTTTCTCCATCAATTCTCAATAACATTTTACACATTTCAAAATAGTACACAATTATATTATCTTTGGCAGTTCCAAGCCTCCCACACCTTATTACATTTCCCTGGGCATCCCTTAGCAACATAGACTGATCTCTCCCTGAACATGCACCAATCCAGGTCTTCCATCCACTTCCCGATCTGAGGCGTTTGGCTAGCTCCCTACAGTTGGGCGATGTTACGCTTCGTTACCATGAATGCCAATGTTGCCCACTACATTGTGAAAGCACTGAGGTCTGTGGGTTCCCAGACATTTAATAGGCATCTACGAGCCTCTAGCTGCAACTCAATACCTAGAACCACCCGCATAGTATGATGGACCTCCCTCCAATATAATTGTACATGTTGGCAATGCCACAGGATATGGATAAACGTCCCCAGTTCTCCACAGCCCCTTCTACACACACTACTCTCTGAATAATTCATTCGAACAAGGCGGGGACCCGTGACATACGTCGTATGTAGAATTTTATGGTGCATTATTCGCAGCCTGCCTGGATTGCAAAAACATGTGGAGAAGAAAGCTCCATTCTTCGTCTAGTTCCAAGCCATCTTCATTCCAATTTCTTTTGAATTTCAATAATGGATCTTTCATATTATTTATTAATTTCCGATAAATCAGAGAGATGGTCTTTTCTGGAAGGTGTCCGTCTAGTACCCTATCTTCTAGGGGAGAGGCGTCCGGAAGTGTTGTGTCCCTGGGGATTTGGGAAAGTAGTGCGTGCCGAACTTGACGGTAACAGTAGTACTCACTGTCATTCAAACTGAACTGTTGCTTAAGTGCTTCGAATGTGTGGACCGTTTCCCATCCCCAGATGTCTTGTATTCGCGAGATCCCGATAAGTTCCCACTTGTCAAAACCTTTGGATTTCTAGAGGCTCCCTAATTTCTCCGAGTTCCAGAGTGGGGTGGCTAGTGTAAGCTTGTTTTCCCAGTTTAGGTGTCCATTAACTACATGCCATATCTGGACGGCGTGTGCCGTGGGTCCAGTCAGCGGAAACCTACCGGGCCAGAATATAATGCTCTGGTATGTTCTCCCCCAGGACGATGCCACCAATCCATGGCAATCCCGAATCATTTGGTCGACCGTAGACCTCGTGATTGATAGCCGCAAGCTGGGATGCCCAGTATTATTTATTTAGGTCAGGCAACCCAATTACTCCATCATACCATTTGAGAGTTAACTTTGAAAACGCAATACGAGGTTTACCATCCCAAAGGAGCTGTCTCTGGAGACCCTTGATTTCTCTGAAATAGGACGCAGGGACTAGATCCATTGTGTTATGAAGTGCATACAAGAACCAAGGCAGAGTCATCATTTTAAATAGCACCGCTTTACCCAGCATGGAGAGCAGAAGGGATTTCCAGTGAGCGACGTCACTCCTAAGCCTCAATAAGGGAGGGTTCAGATTGTTGGTGTAACCGAGTTTCGAGCCTAATGTTATGTAGATATCGAGGTATCTGAAACCTTCACGGGCAATGTGGATCGGGCAGGCATTTGGAATACCCGGTGGGTCGCCCCTGAGAACATATAGCACCGATTTGGACCAGTTTATCGCAAAGCCAGAGTATATGCCAAAGATTGCCAGCACGTCCAGGAGGCAGATTAATGACCCTCTTGGATTGGTGTGATAGAGCAGAATATCATCTGCGTAAGGGAGATCTTATCTTCCCACTCCAACGACCACCTCATTCCATGTATAGACCGGTCCTGCCTGACCCCTAAGCATGTGCTGAAAATTTGTTCCACTCGCGAAATTTGTGGATTTTTGGCAATTTGCGATCCGTGAATCGCGTGAAATTGTCAAACAATCCGCAATTCGCAGGTTCGCGATTTTTTTTGGCTTGTTCGCGTTTTAAAAACACAATCTCCGCACGCTGCATTGACTTACCTTGATTCTGAGTCTGCGGAGTTGTTTGCCTACCGCGAACAAGATAGCCGCGCCCAAAAACGACCGCATAGGTAAGTTCTCAGTAGCCGCGCTGAAAAAAAAACAGCGAACACGCCAAAATAAAAAAATTCGCAAGTTCGCACAAATTCGCGAATTTTGCAGACCGCAAATTCGCAAATTTCGCCCATACTTAGCCACAAGCGGCTCCAAGGCCAGTGTGAAAAGAAGCGGAGAAAGGGGACAACCTTGTCGGGTGCCCCTGCTCAGGCAGAAATCAGGGGATTTGCAATTATTCACCACCACCGGGCCATCAGGTCAGAATACAGAATAAGGAGGAAATCCAGACCGAAACCCAGTTTGTCAAATACCGCAAACAGATATGGCCACTCGACCATGTCAAATGCCATGGTGGGGTCTAAAGATACCAATGCTGCCGGCTCCACTGCCGTAGGGGTCCTACCCAGCACCCCATGCAAGCGACACAAATTGAGGGCCGTATTGTGGTGGGGCATAAAGCCCAATTGATCAGGGTGGTGATAACTTTTGACAGCCGTGTCGCCAGCAATTTCGCAAGGACTTTGGGCTCCACATTAAGCAACGATGTAGGCCTGTAGGACGCGCAACTGGTTCTAGGTTTGACTTCTTTATATAGGACCATGATATTGGCTACTCGTTGATCATATGGGAGCTGCCCCTTCTCCTTGCTTTCTCCAAACATGGAATGGAGATGTGGGGCAAGCACATTTGACCTCAATTTATAAAGTTCGATAGGGATTCTGTTGGGTCCCGAGGCTTTCCCCGAGTGTACACCTCTGATGGCCTGGGCCTCTTCATCGTCTGTCAGTGGGGAGTCCAAATAATTAAGCATGGGCGAATTTTGAGAATTTGAGGTTCGTGAATTTGCGTATTCACGAATTCGCAATCCGCAAAATTCACGAAGTCTCGCAAATTTGCGGATTTTTTCTTTTTTTTGTGTTCGCAAGGGTTTCTGCCAGTTCGCAAGGGTTTTGTACCAGTTCGCAAACGCAAACGTACTTGTCGGGTCCCAATGGTTGCGACTATGTTGTTTCTACGTCTGGTTCATCACAGCACCCTCTGTTTCACCACTGCCACCCTCTGGTTCACCCATGCCACCCTCTGGTACATCACTGTCACCCTCTGGTTCATCACTGTAGATTATGGGGGAAAAAGCACACCTGCCCTGCTTCAACTGACATGAATTAATTTGGGGTTGATTAATGTGTCACTGAGTCTGGCACCTGCTTCCTTATCTGTAATTGCTTTCTGTTGCAGTGCAATTTTTTTTCACAGGACCTTTGTGGCCTACTTGTAGCTATTCTCTGAGCCTGCTGTGAGGGTCAGAGCAGGGTCATAGAATAGTTGCAAGTAGGCCAACTGAACTCTGGAGGGGGCCCTCAGGAAGCACTACAGGGAATGGTTACTAATAATGAGGTTGAACTTTTGCACCTACTGAGTGCTTTCAGTTTTGCAAAAATTGTTTTTCTGCAAATTTGCGGGATTCGCGGGGCGCGAATTTGCGCAACATCGAATTCGGAAGCCGCAAAGTTTTTTTGCGGCATGTTAGTTTGTGTGGTTGTGTGGTGGCAGCGCAACGAGGCAAAGTTACCCTTGCGGTCGTACATGGGCGCAGCCATCTTGTTTGCTTGACGTATTTCCGTTTCCGGGCGCAGATTTGTCCCAGCAACAGTAGTAGTATGGATTGTCCTCCTATCCAAACCAAAAGTAAAGTAGTATCTTATTCTTTCTTGGCGGTCATTCACCTTTTTATTGTTGGTAATTGTCAAAGCATAAACATTTAGAAGACTTAAAAAGACATTATGGACAATCCCAGAGGATTGCACTCAGTGCATAGAGCTATTGCTGACTAGAATGGGAGTTTCGTTTAACACCTTTTGCCAAATGTGCAACCTTAATTAGCTACACTGACAGACTAATAAGAATAATCTAGTAATACCACAGGGAGTCATTGTCGAGGCAGGATAAGAATTTAGATACAGTCGCAATTCAGCATCCGCCAGACAGGCAGAGGACAGGGTGTCTTCTGGTCACCAACATTGATGGACGGAGCGTCAGATGGAATGGTGGAGTCCCGATAATAAGAGGAATGGTTTGATGCATGCAACTTACCAAACTCAACAGGACAACTACAACAACATACAGATACAGTATCCGTTCTTTTCTAATTATCTTTTAAGTAATGTTATTGGTGTGAACTTCTATGAGTGTGACTCTGCATTTCTTTGATCTCTGCTTCTAAATTCATCCCTACAGCCATTCTATAGGTTTTACTTCTGCTATTTTTTAAACCTAATTTAATGTAAGAAGTGTTTCTCTGAGTGCAGAGATAGGCAAGTGAAAACGCATAATTATTACTGCAGCCCTGTACTGTCTCATTCTTTCATTCACGGTTGTCGAAAGTACTACTTACTTTTCAGTAACCATGCGAGCAGTAGTGCATGAATATGCTTTGACAATTACCAACAATAAAAAGGTGAATGACCGCCAAGAAAGAATAAGATACTACTTTACTTTTGGTTTGGATAGGAGGACAATCCATACTACTACTGTTGCTGGGACAAATCTGCACAAACAGAACTATGGACACTAAATAGTGCATTGTTTATCAATTATAATAGGGCTGGTAGACTTTCCACATACCTCAGTGATATCAGACTTTGAAGAACCCCCTAATCTCCTTACTGACTAGATAGTGTGGCAGAGTCATTTAGCTCCCGAATTCATCGATGATTGATCCCCAATGATGACTATCCAACGCAGGACAAGAGTACGGAGTCAGAGTCCAGAAGTGTCAGAGGGACCGACTCATGCTTGCAAATTGCAAAACCTATTGCTCATTCACCCTTGACCAAAAACCACAGAGTCTATTTAAGTTTTAGAGCTTTATTAAAAGTAAAAATATTTATTAAAATCAAGCTTGTCATAAAACATAAACGGTTGATTAAAAATGGAAAAGTGCTTATAGTGATTTATTTCACACATTTATTGTGGGCGAGCCGAGCCCTCACCTGGTTCGAACTTTAATTTTTCTTTTTGGTGCTGAATCGTTGGTCCCTCCGTCCTAGTGATGATGATTTGCTCTTAGAAGTGAAGCTTTTGTCTGTTATGAGAAAAATGGTGCGTGGTAAAAAGCAAGCATTCATCAGTTGTGCCAAAAAGTGCAGCAAGACAACACCCTTCCCTGGAAAAAGGGACATTTTTACTTTAGAGTAGACAGTCACAAATTATTAGATTGGTTTCTGTATTCACATTTCTTCATTCCTAGACAAAATACTAGTGAGTGGTGTATGTCTATGACATCTAACATCCTTAAATGAACTTTGTAGGTGAAACATCTGGTGCTGGGCCCAGCGCGGAGGAGGAGGAGGAAAGTTCTGGGGAGGAGGCGGTGCAAGTGCCGGACCAAACTGCTGTGCGGGTTGCTACGGTAGTGGCGGGCAGTGGTAAGCTCTTATATTCCTTACTTATCGAGATTGCAGACTGCATAGTGTGCTCCCCGTGAGAAAATGTAAGGTTTGTCCAGATGAGAGACATGAAGAAGAATGATTGACATATAGTTTGAATGGATGGATGCCTGGATCATGGTACTATCTGACTCTTATATAGCATATGTGTATCTAGAGAGAGTAGATGGTCACTGGATGAACTAAGTGTTACTTTGAAGAGCATGTAACACCGCACCCGCACGTCCGTCCCAGTGTAGGAAAGGCAAGGAAAAGAAGTTGTAATTTTGTCCGAATACTACCATGAATAGTAGCAGTAGTTTGTATTGCAAGCACAGCATATATCCGGCTATTACGATGGCCACTCACTACCTCTGTTAATAAGTTTAGTAGAACTTGGTCATTCATGTGTGGATGTATCACTGTTTACTCAATAAAAAGCAAAGCACCCAAAGTCATCCCATATGTAAGCAAATACATACCATGTGCAGTGATAGATAATCAGATTATTTATCTTCTTCATTTTCCTTTTCTAGTATTCATTGGCACTGTAGGGTGAAAGTTAAATTAATTAAGCAGTAGCCCTTGTAACAGAGTATTCTCAGTGCCACACGTAATAGAAAAGTAAGAGCATCACCACCTGCATGTACTGGACTTGTACAGTAACGCAAGTCTGTCTCACTCATCATTGCGGGTGTCTGTTTTTCTCTGGTGCAAGTTGACTGCGCTGGCATTATGCCGGCTTGCAGAAGTTAACGTACCAATTTTTCTAAACAAGAGAGAAGAAGAAGAATAAGACTGGTGTACTGTCATAGTCGACTCTAATGGAGTGAATCCATAGTGCTCGTAGAATTGATTTAAGAGCAAGGATGAAGAAGTGGGAGGTTAGATAGATACTGGCCACAATAGTTATGTACTGCGCTTGCAAGTTGCTAGTTCTACCGTGACACAACTTTCTGCTGAATCATTTTGTGCTAATCTTAAAGAGCATTGGTTACAGACTATGGGCTAGATGTAGGTAATTCTATTTTACCACTTCTTAAATACCGAATTTTACCGATTCAGTATTTAAGAAGTGGTAAAATAGAGGGGGGGATGTAGGTATTACAGAATCGGTAAATATCGAATCGTTAAAATTCAGTATTTACCGATTCTTTAAATACTGATTCGGTAATGCCCATTGATTCCTATGGGCATTGAAGCCCATAGGAATCAATGGGCATTACCGAATTGGTATTTACCGATTCGGTAAATACCGAATCCAGCAAGGGTGCAGGGGGTGTCACTTTGACACCCTCTAGTACCCCAAATACAGGCATGTGTGCCATGTGGCACACAGACATGCCCTAAGGGCATGTCTGTCTGTCACATGGCATAGGTGTGCATGTGCACATGTGCATGCACACCTGGATTCGGTATTTTACCACCCAATTGGATTGGGTGGTAAAATACCAAATCTGAAAGGCCTTTGGGACTCAGAAGAGTCCCACCTACATCTAGAAGTTACCGAATCAGTAAAAATACCGATTCGTATTTGACCGATTCGGTAAACTTACCGATTCGGTAAATATTCCGAATCGGTAAAATTGTCCCCCTGCATCCCAATAACCCATTTACCGGACGGCAAATGGCCACCTACATCTGGCCCTATGTCTTTCTTTCTTTATATAGATGCTCCTTCCATACCAACACGGAAGGAGCTGGCTAAAAGGGCACGGCAACAGAGGCTGGAGGCCACTGTCACCGAATATCGGCGGCTGGTGGCCCAGGAGGAGGAGGACACGCAGAGTATGTCAACAACATCCACAGCGACACCTGCATCCTCCTCCGCGCTCCCTGGGTCAGCCAGTCAGCGCAGCAGGTCTCCAGCGGTACGGAGCCGGGGTACTGCAGCCACCCGCCACCGCCGAGCAGCAAAGAAATCAGCTACCCCCACAGCAGTTGCAAAAAAAGGATGCACTGCCTTTCCCTCAGGGTGTCCTACCTCGAGCAGGAGCTCCTCAACACCAAAACCCTGCTCAAGACCCTCCGCAAGGAGCATGCCGACCTGGCCCGAAAAGTCAACAGCAGCCAGCAGTAGGAGAAGACTGTCCCCTGCCCCTTTTTTAAAGACTTCCGGGGGGTGGGAATTGAGAGTTGGGTTTTCTACGTTTTTGGACTTAGTTTTCACGGACATTCGTTGGGGTTCGGGAGGGGGGGTGGGTTGGGTCTTGTGGGTGATTATTTATGTTAGGGATATATAAATATACTTTAAACTTTATCTTAGCATACGTGTTTTTTACTGCTTTTGAGGCTGGTGGGTGGGGGTTTAACAGTAAGTTTGTTTTCCTGAAACTTAAGTGGCATCTTGATTCAAGTTGTGTAAGTACTAGTAAGTAATTGCCCAAATGTTTTCAAAACTAAGTGCCTGTCACAAAGTAAGTGAATTCAATAGTCCTAGGACCGTCAGTCTTTTGTCTCTCTTAATACTCCATTATACTACCTCCCCCCAAACGCTTATCTTACCTGTAATTTGTGTTTGGAAATAGGGCTAGGCACAGGGCTGGCTGCACGGGAAATGGCGATTAAGGTTGGCAATCCTGGGCGGATGAAATGTCATCCTTGAGGTGGTACTTGTGGTGTTACACAGTGGCAGTTGCAGCATCTGAAAAAAAAGAAAATGAAACCTTGTTTGTCCTTACCGTAGCATTAGAACGGTACGATAGAGAATATTGCAGGTGACAGTACACTAGAACAATGCCACAATGTAGCCTAACAAATGGTAAAGTATTGAAAGTATAACTAGTACTTGCGTTGAATTTCTTTGACATTGGCTACTACTACAAGAAATAGTACTGAAGGTGAAGGACACAGCAGCGTAATAATTTGCCATGTCTAGGAGGAGGATGTTCTTGATGACCAATCAAATTGATGGCGCACATGAAAATCTGCTTTCATTTGCCAATAGTGACTCAGTGTCAAGCTGAGTAAGAATATATCCTCGGATTCTTTCACCAGCCTGTTGCTATGACCTTATCCTCCCCAGCAAGTGTGTGGAATTATTGCTGTCATTTAGTCACACATCAATCAAAACCACACAGCCTGGGGGAAGAGGGTTAGGGTTTGGAAAATGGATGGGGGTGGGGTTTTTTGGGAAAGTTTTGTTGAGAGAAGAAAAAAAAAGCACAGCATGGACAAACAATAATTGAAGATAAACAAATCTTTGGGTACAAAGCTAACCATAAATCTTTTAAGTGACATAAAGGAAGTACATGCACTACTGCACGCATGGTTACTGAAAAGAAAGTAGTACTTTCGACAACCATGAATGAAAGAATGAGACAGTACAGGGCTGCAGTAATAATTATGCGTTTTCACTTGCCTATCTCTGCACTCAGAGAAACACTTCTTACATTAAATTAGGTTTAAAAAATAGCAGAAGTAAAACCTATAGAATGGCTCTAGAGATGAATTTAGAAGCAGAGATCAAAGAAATGCAGAGTCACACTCATAGAAGTTCACACCAATAACATTACTTAAAAGATAATTAGAAAAGAACGGATACTGTATCTGTATGTTGTTGTAGTTGTCCTGTTGAATTTGGTAAGTTGCATGCATCAAACCATTCCTCTTATTATCGGGACTCCACCATTCCATCTGACGCTCCGTCCATCAATGTTGGTGACCAGAAGACACCCTGTCCTCTGCCTGCCTGGCGGATGCTGAATTGCGACTCGCTAATGTGAAGCCTGACTTCATCCTTTTTTTCCCATTGCACAGACTGAAATCCTGGCCTGTAATTATTGATGGAGAAACAGGAAGTGGTATTAGAACACCACTGACAAATAAATATAAGGTATGTACGCTGTGTAGTGCAAAAAGTCACACTTTGAGTTTCCTAATAGACCGTACAATATTTTTGAAAGTGCGTACTCTGTCTGAGTCTCCTTTTGAAGGATAAATAAGTATGGGCAAATTAATTTAGCGGATCTTTCCCCTCAAGCTAGGTGTACTGTAAACTGTGTTTTAGAACAAAATTAGACCTTCCCAGCAGTGCTCCCAGCCCCTTACTAAACCCAGTCGCAAAAATGTAGAAGACCCCCAATCAGATCCCCAAAAACGAGGCCTAGTAGAAAATGGTGACAAAACGTACTTTGAAAGTAAAGTAGGCCCAAATCCCCCGTTACCCACAATGGATTGTATTCAAACCACTTGCAAGCAAGCAAAAGTATCCATACCCAGCATCGCTCCAAGACTCGCAACCCCCCCCCACAAACAGCCCCCGCCCATACACATGCAATACAATACTGCTAACCCTAACGAGCCCTAAGTTAAGAATAGTGGCAAACGCTTTCTTTAACTAGGCCAAATCCCGCCTTTCCCACCATGGATTTTCTTCAAACCACTTGCAACCAAAATTACACATTCCCACGAGTGCTCTAAGACCCCAGAACTCAGTTGCAAAAATCTAGAACACCCCGAAACACATGCAATCCTGCCGCTAGTGCTAACCCTAACGAGCCCTAAGTTAATGTGCCAGAACGCTTTTCAGCATGGATTTTCTCCAAACCACTTTGATCCGGTATTAGACATTCCCAGCAATGGTCCCAGACCCCTGCAGCCACCCGCAAAAAAGCAGAACACCCCCTAACTGGCAAAAAGCAAAAATGGGCCTACTGCCTGGAATTCTGTCCAAACGCGCTGTGCAGCTAGGCCCTAACTCCGCTTTTCCACCATGGATTTCCTGAAAAACAAATGCAATCAACATTAGACTGTGCCAGCAGTGTTCCCAGATCCCAAAACCCACCCACAACAACCTAAAAGCCTGCCAAACAGCACCCCAAAGACAGGCAAGTGATCAAAAGCGCAAAAACATTTTCTGCTCCGATTTTCTCCAAACCACTTTTATCCGGTATTAGACCTGCCCAGCAATGACCCCAGACCCGTCAACCCAGGCGGAAACAAGTAGAAGACCTCCAAACAGCCAAAAAGCAAAACTACAAAATGGGGACATTGAAATTTTCAGGCAAATTTCCACAATCACTCAGCGCGCGCTCTGCAGCTAGGCCCTAACTCCCCGTTGCCACCATGGATTTTCTTCAAACCACTTGCATTCAAAAGTATCCCTACCCAGCGTTGCTCCAAGACCCCAAAACCCACCCACAAACACCAGGAAGCCCCCCAAACAGGCCCCCAAAAACGCTAAAGTGAGCGCAATGTCAGAAAATGCAAAAACTTTTTCCTCACGGATTTTCTCCAAAACACTTTTTTCCGGAATTAGACCTTCCCAGCAATTCCCCCAGAGCCGTCAACCCAGGTGAAAACAAGTAGAAGACCCCCAAACAGCCAAAAAGCAAAACTACAAAAATGGGGACTTTGACATTTTCAGGCAAATTTCCAAAATCACTCCGCACGCGCTCTGCAGCTAGGCCCTAACTCCCTTTGCCACGATGGATTTGCTTCAAACCTCTTGCAATCAAAAGTATCCATACCCAGCAGTGCTCCCAGACCCCAAAACCCACCCACAAACACCCGGAACCCCCCCAAACAGCACCTCAAAGACAAGCAAGTCAGCAAAAACGCAAAAGAAATGTCACCTCCGATTTGGTCCAAACCACTTTGATCCGGTATTAGACATTCCCAGCAATGGCCCCAGACCCCTGCAGCCACCCGCAAAAAAGCAGAACACCCCCAAACTGTCAAAAAGCAAAAATGGGCCTACTACCTGGAATTCTGTCCAAACGCGCTGTGCAGCTAGGCCCCCAACTCCGCTTTTCCACTATGGATTTCCTAATAAACAAATGCAATCAAAATTAGACTGTGCCAGCAGTGCTCCCAGACCCCAAAACCCACCCACAAACACTCGGAACTCCCCCAAACAGCACCTCAAAGACAAGCAAGTCAGCAAAAACGCAAAAAAAAATTTGCCTCCGATTTTGTCCAAACCACTTTTATCCGGTATTAGACCTTCCCAGCAATGGCCCCAGACCCGTCAACCCAGGCGGAAACAAGTAGAAGACCCCCAAACAGCCAAAAAGCAAAACTACAAAAATGGGGACTTTGAAATTTTCAGGCAAATTTCCAAAATCACTCTGCGCGCGCTCTGCAGCTAGGCCCTAACTCCCCTTTGCCACCATGGATTTGCTTCAAACCTCTTGCAATCAAAAGTATCCATACCCAGCAGTGCTCCCAGACCCCAAAACCCACCCACAAACACCCGGAACCCCCCCAAACAGCACCTCAAAGACAAGCAAGTCAGCAAAAACACTAAAATAATTTCACCTCCGATTTGGTCCAAACCACTTTTATCCGGTGTTAGACATTCCCAGCAATGGCCCCAGACCCCTGCAGCCACCCGCAAAAAAGCAGAACACCCCCAAACTGGCAAAAAGCAAAAATGGGCCTACTACCTGGAATTCTGTCCAAACGCGCTGTGCAGCTAGGCCCTAACTCCCCTTTTCCACCATGGATTTCCTGAAAAACAAATGCAATCCACATTAGACTGTGCCAGCAGTGCTCCCAGACCACAAACCCCATCCACAACAACCCAAAAGCCCGCCAAAGGGTACCCCAAAGACAGGCAAGTGATCAAAAGCACACATTTTTTTTCTGCTCCGAGTTTCTCCAAACAACTTTTATCCGGTATTAGACCTTCCCAGCAATGGCCCCAGACCAGTCAACTCACCCGCAAAGAAGTAGAACACCCCCACAAGTGCAGAGTCTTTCTTCATTGGGTGTAATCCAGCCATCTGCTTTGAGGGAAATAGGAGTCTGGAGGAGGAGGATAGAGGAGCATGTTCTTGTGAACTTGTGAACCTGAGGAATGCAGACTGCGGCACCTTCAAATCAATAAGCAAATAAGTGAAGACAGTTCTGCTGATGGGCTTGTTTTTGTGATTAGGTGATTAAAGTTTTTTTTATATAGATTTTGCAAAACAAAGAAAGACAGACACACAGGAATAAAAGTGAATAAGGACGAAAAAAAAGTTATTGATTCATTGACTCATTTTCAGGGCTCGGTGTCAGAGAAGAAGAGCTCGTCCTCATACTCTGCGAATTCAGGTGGGAGTAGGTCACCTAACAGAGAAGAACTTCCCTCATCTAAGTTGGTGTCCTATTCATCCTCGTCTTCTTCCTGCGTGTATTCTCGTATTTTGTAATCTGGTGGGTTGAGGTGCTGATTCATCTTGATCATTGTTAACCTCTCCACATTTTTGGGCAAGAGGCAGGTCCTTTTGCAAGTTACAATGCCACCAGCATCACTGAAAAAACTTTCAGAAGATACACTTGCGAGTGGGCAAGACAAGTAATTTATAGCCAGGTTGGTGATCTCTGGCCACAATTCTCTTTTCCCATGCCAATACGCCAATGGGTCATCATGAACATAGACCTCTGTTGAGTCATTCAGATAGTCCTGCACCATCGACTCAAGGTTCTCCACGGTTCCTCCACTTTGCTTACTTTTTGCTGGGACCTTTTGAGAAGCAAACCCAAGCCGAGTTAGCCAATCCTCTTCTTCACACAATGTTACTGTTGTGTCTGGTGCAGATGATCCGGTTGCTGGTGTCTTCAACGGCTGAGAGGGATAATCACTCACTTCTGCCACAGCCACAGATGCAGAAGTGGATTCTTTTGACTCCGGATGGCCTGCTGATGCTGATGTACTGTCTTTTCCTTCAATTTCCTGCCGTTCTCTTTCAAACCGAGTGGCTGACACAGCTAGCCAATGTTTGTACTTTGAAACTTCTGCGTCATCAAAAGGAAAGAATATTCTGACTGCCAGTGCCTTTTTGTACCGTGGATCCAGAATAGTAGCACAAATGTAATGCTGTTCTGTGTGGATGTTTTGAAGACGTTCATCGCAAAGTAGGGGCTCTAATAATTTCTCCGCCAAATCAAAAGCTTCTTGTTTTTTTTCATCATTTTGAAACGTAGAAGACACCGCCTTCAGTTGGTGCTCTAGCATGCTCAACAATGGGATAGCTTTTCCCAAATTACAGTCCTCCCTGCTGACTGCACGCGTGAAGACCTCAAAAGGACGAAGCATGTTTGTCAGGCTTTGAACTAGCTTCCATTGCTCCGCATGTATCCTCAGGTCCTTCATAGCTGTACCCTGTGTAAAGAAATACTGATCGACTACCGCACACTGCTCAAACAGACGCTCAAGCATGTAGAAGGTTGAGTTCCAACATGTTGCCACCTCCTGAATAAGTGCTTTCACTGGCAGTTTACGTTCATGTTGCAGGCCCCTCAGATGCTTCCGGGCCTTAAAAGAATGGTTGAAATGTGTGCACATTCTTCGCCAGGTGGTCAGTAACTCGCACACTGGACTTTCTTCACTCAAGAATTTTTTAACAACCAGGTTTATACAGTGCGCCAATCACGGCACTCTGAAATAGTTACCCATATCCAAGGCCTTAACTACATTGGCGCCATTATCCGTGGAAACATAGCCAATCTTGCGTTTTCTTGGACACAGCCATTTAAAGACCTTTGTGTTAAACTCCTGCAAAATGTTTTCTCCTGTATGACTTTTCTCCATGCAAAACATGGCTAGTGTTGCATGTTTCAGAGCAGCTTTAAAAACTTTGTTCGGGTCAACACCTGCGTTTAGCTTTGCTCTAACCCCTGAAAAAGAGACCCAGTGTGCAGTGACACACCTGTAATCAACGGCTTGGCAACTGGTCCACATGTCTGTTGTCAGATGTATCGTGTGAACAGCACTCTTCTGCAAAGCTGCCCCAATCACCTCCAGCACATCTTCATGTAGTGCTGGGAACGCAACTCTGGCAAAATAGAACCGGCTAGGAACCTTCCATTTAGGGCAGAGCGTTGCCACTAATTCAAGAAAACCAACCCCTTCCACAAAAGAAAAAGGGAGAAGGTTCAGAGCTAGCATTTTAGCCAGCTTAGTGTTATACAGATGCGTCATTGGGTGGTTGCGTTCAAAGGGCGCATCTGAAAACAACATGCTTCTAATGGTGGGCTGGACCATTTTACGGGATGATGATGATGATGACTTCTTCGACCCAGTTACGCTCGGTGATGATGAACTTTTTCGCATTGGTGTCTCACTCTCTCCCACACTCTTAGTGTGGCTCATATATCTTGCAGGGGGTGTGCTGCTGACAGGGGTACTGGGTGTAAGTGAAGAAATGTTTGACTCTTCTTCCTCCTCGTCATCATCAGATGAAACATCAACGGATACAGTTTGTTGACTTGCAATTCGGGCTTCCTTGCTCTCCTTTAGGTGCGCATGCCATTTGACAGTGTGCTGTCTCTCAAGATGACCTCTCTGGCCTCCGGTACCATAGTTGGTACCAAGCTTACCACGACTAACTCCAAGCTTACAAATGGTACAAATGGCCATGTTTTCCCTTGTTGTGCTAACACTAAAGAAGTCCCAAACTGCGGACTTCAAATGTCTGTGGGGGGCGGAGGAGGCGATACTGGTAATGCTAATGCCAGATGAAGTGGAGGATGTGTGTTGCTGATCTTTACTACGTTGTGCACTTGCAGCACCACTAATTGAGGAAATGGAGGTCGAGGTGGATGGAGGTCCCTTCTGGCGAGAAAATATGGAAGCGGTAGGTGGTGGTGTACAAGTTAACTGCATTGGTCCTGGTCCCATTGCCTCGTCGACAACATCACTCTCAGCAGCTTTTCGGGCTAGGGTCAAAATGTCTGTTTGCTGCATGCCCGCTGGGGCTGCAGTGACGTTTATGATGACTGTGTCGTTGTCGTGAGAGTCTTCATTAGCAGTAGTATACACCACTTCTTGTTCAGCGTCATCATCACACTCCATAAGTACGAGAGTTTTGGGGACCTTCCTTTTACGCTTAGCTACCTTTGTCAGATCATGGTGTGCCTCACTCTCAGACGGCAGTGGTGGTTCCCAATTTGGATCCATATCATCAGAAGGAAGGGGGCTTGAAGAAGATGTAGACACCATCCTGGATCTTTTCCTTGCTAGGGATCTGGAAGACAATGAATGATCAGGAGGAGTGGCTTTCTCAAATGATACCTCAGCTTGAATGTCGATTTCCTGATGTGCCCTTACTTCGGGAGGACCAACTATTGTGGGCACTTGTGCCGCTCCATGCACCTCTGCTTGCGCATCTCCTTGCGCTGCCTCTCCTTCCACATGTACTTGGGCTTGTACTTGCACATGTGGTTGTTGTTGCGGCTGTGGTTGTTGATCACTCGTCAGATGAGTTACAACAACCTGTGTTGATTGAGGGATGCTGCTACTTTCTTGCGATGAGCCAACATCACTGGTCGATGGTGATTGAACAACTATACCGGCTGCCTCTAAAGCACTCAAGGGCTTGGACTTAAGTTGGCGTGGTGGTGGTGGCACTGAGCCCAATGGAGCGGGGGTGCTGCTCCCAGCTTGGTCCCCAGCAGACCCCGCTGCTGCTGCAGGCGTACTTTTGTTTCCCAAAAAATGTGGCGGACGGCACACCAGTCTCCTTGGTAAGTGGCGCCACTTGCTTCTTCTGCTCCTTACTGGCAACTTTCTTGCTAGAGGAGCTACGGGGAACTTTTTTTAGGGCCATCTTCTTCAGATGTCCGAACAGCAGGCCGCAGTTGTACAAGTTGCAGAGTTGTCTGTGGCCACACGTGACGTTGTGCTGCACAGACCGCAGCAGGACTTGTTCCTGGCACTGATGATGAGGAACAATGAGGCTGATTATTCGTCTTTCTGCACCTAAAAGCAAACGAAGCCAGAGGAACATAAGTTAAATAAATGTTGCATATGTAGCACTTCAAATAATAGTTTGCAAGTAAGCATTTTTATCATACCCACCACCCAAAATGGAAAGACCAATAAAAATCACCATTGACAGAGTACCCCTGGGCCTAATGGATGAAAGCATGGCAGACTGGGTGCAGGCCTATGGCACAACACAGCACACTGCCTGGCTTCAAAATGGCCCCTAGACCCCCACCACATGGCCAGGGCCTGCCTGTACCAGTCCTCAAAATGGCCCCCACCCACAGGGACAAGCCCCATCACCACCCCAAAAAGTCAAAAAACACACAAAAATCACCAAAATCCAATGCCATCCATGCCCTCCATGATGTTTACATTAAAGAGACCCCACAGAAAGACTCAGTCCATGCACCACTGAGTACCCCTGGCCAAAAGGCCCCAACAACAGCCCATAATCGAAAAACACACAAAAATCACCACAATCCAATGCCATCCATGCCCTCCATGATGTTTACATCAAAGAGACCCCACAGAAAGACTAGGCCCATGCACCACTGAGTACCCCTGGGAATAATGGATGAAAGCATGGCAGACTGGGTGCAGGCTTATGGCACAACAAAGCACACTGCCTGGCTTCAAAATGGCCCCTAGACCCCCACCACATGGCCTGGCCTGCCTGTACCAGTCCTCAAAATGGCCCCCACCCACATGGACAGGCCCCATCACCACCCCAAAAACTCGAAAAACACACAAAATTCACCACAATCCAATGCCATCCATGCCCTTTATGATGTTTACATTAAAGGGACCCCACAGAAAGACTCAGTCCATGCACCACTGAGTACCCCTGGGCAAAAGGCCCCAACAACAGCCCAAAAATCGAAAAACACACAAAAAGCACCACAATCCAAGGCCATCCATGCCCTCAATCATGTTCAAATTCAAGACACCCCACAGAAAGACTAGGCCCATGCACCACTGAGTACCCCTGGGCATAATGGATCAAAGCATGGCAGACTGGGTGCAGGCCTATGGCACAACAAAGCACACTACCTGGCTTCAAAATGGCCCCTAGACCCCCACCACATGGCCAGGCCTTGCCTGTACCAGTCCTCAAAATGGCCCCCACCCACATGGACAGGCCCCATCACCACCCCAAAAAGTCGAAAAACACACAAAAATCACCACAATCCAAAGCCATCCATGCCCTCCATGATGTTTACATTAAAGAGACCCCACAGAAAGACTCAGTCCATGCACCACAGAGTACCCCTGGGCAAAAGGCCCCAACAACAGCCCAAAAATCGAAAAACACACAAAAATCACCACAATCCAATGCCATCCATGCCCTCAATCATGTTCAAATTCAAGACACCTCACAGAAAGACTAGGCCCATGCACCACTGAGTACCCCTGGGCATAATGGATGAAAGCATGGCAGACTGGGTGCAGGCCTATGGCACAACAAAGCACACTGCCTGGCTTCAAAATGGCCCCTAGACCACCACCACATGGCCAGGCCCTGCCTGTACCAGTCCTCAAAATGGCCCCCACCCACATGGACAGGCCCCATCACCACCCCAAAAAGTCAAAAAACATACAAAAATCACCACAATCCAATGCCATTCATGCCCTCCACGATGTTTACATTAAAGAGACCCCACAGAAAGACTCAGCCCATGCACCACTGAGTACCCCTGGGCAAAAGGCCCCAACAACAGCCCAAAAATCGAAAAACACACAAAAATCACCACAATCCAATGCCATCCATGCCCTCCATGATGTTTACATCAAAGAGACCCCACAGAAAGACTCAGTCCATCCACCACTGAGTACCCCTGGGCAAAAGGCCCCAACAACAGCCCAAAAATCGAAAAACACACAAAAATCACCACAATCCAATGCCATCCATGCCCTCCATGATGTTTACATTAAAGAGACCCCACAGAAAGACTCAGTCCATGCACCACTGAGTACCCCTGGGCAAAAGGCCCCAACAACAGCCCAAAAATCGAAAATTCCAAAATTGTAGTTGCAGCAACTGTAATGCCTCAAACAAACTTACTTGTGAAATTTCTAATCCAAAAGTGATACAAAGAAAGTCAAAAAGGCCTCAAATCCAAATATCCAGCAGCATCCACAAAAAGTAATCCTTCCAGGTCAAGATCCAAATCAAAGTGACCAGCACATGAAGAAAGCACTGGGAGGAGCCTGCTGGACAGGAACAGGAAGTTGGAGACTGTGGGGCACTTCCTTCCTCCCACCTCCCCCCAAAATGGACTCCTTGCAAAAAAAAGTGCAGGCAAATGTTAACCTGAGGAGTTATTCTGATAAAAATCATCATTTTCAGAAGGTTTATGCTGCTTGCTGGTGGATTTTATGTGCAGAATTGCAAATTTTGCAACTTCGCGAGTGCGAGATTGTTGCTGCCCGCCGCAGCTACGTGTTCGCAATTGCGAACTCTTGCGATGCGTGCTGTGCAAGGTGGCAAGCCGCGATGACGTAATCGCGGTCGCCAAACTCCCACGGGATCCCGCAACAAGATCCAAAATGGCACAGCACACGCAAAATATGGAGAAAAACAACTCTGCTAATGCTGAATGACGGTAAGTGAACGCCGCGCGCCGCAATATTGTATCACCAAGCAAAAAAATCTGCTGTGTGCGAATTTGCGAATTTTCGGCAAATTCGCGAGAGTTCACGGCTTGCGAATTTGCCGAAAATCCGCAAATTCCGCGAGCGGAACGGATTTTACGACCATGCTTACCAATAATCTTGGTTTTCGCCCGATAACGTGGGTAGCTTAATATCCCTAATCATCTTCCTGTTTTCTATTTCAATAAACCTGTCCAATGTACTACATACCACCGAATAGTGATCTGCAAACTTATCTGCCCAGGCCTGTGGCTCCGTAATAGCTCTGGAAACTTCCCCCTGCACTTTAGGCATCAGTCTCGATGCCAGCAGGAGGTGGAGCCAGCAATGTGGAAGGCAGGCACAGCCCTATTCAGGCCCAGGCGCTATCTCCTTCCACCACTCAAGTTGCAAATGCAGTCATTCAGCCTAGGGCTGACTCCCCAATCCCTGTCACTCTCAAACCAGACAGTCAATTCACAAACAGGCAAAGGCACACAGAAAGGTCAGACAAGAGAACAGCAACTGTCTAAAAGTGCTATTCTCAAACACAGGAGTTAAAAATCACCTTTCCTAAAGGATGTCTTATTAAATTCTGAGTTCAGGGATACCAGACTTTTATGTCCTATCTTGCTCTTATGGGAAGATATGCTGGTAGCCACTGTAGCCAGCATCCCCCAAGATAGCCTATGGAGCAAGATAGCCTTGCAGCAATGAAAAACGAAAATGGCTGTAATTCACTACCAGAGCATGTCACCTGCACAAGTACATGCTCTACCTTTCACAAGGAAAAACCAAAGGAAATGATGGACAGAGCGTTGACAATACAAGCACTCACCCTCAGTCAACTGATCTGGATTTAATCCATCACCGTTCTTTAGCCCACTCTGCCACCCCAGTTCAGACATGGCCATATGCAAATCAGTCTGACCCTGTGCCTCATGGGAACAGTCCAGCCCGAACTGCCAAGCCATGCCTTCCCTGGACCGGAAACAAGCTACCGAGGACCGGTTTCTGGCATTTCAGCCGTCTTCAGCCCGGCTTGCTTGAATCCAGTGGCAAAGTGAGCAAGGGACTCACGTCTGAGCATACCCTGCTAACTTATGGCGAACAAAGAAAAACCAAAGGAAATGATGGACGGAGCGTTGACAATACAAGCACTCACCCCCAGTCAACTGATCTGGGTTTAATCCATCACCGTTCTTTAGCCTACTCTGCCACCCCAGTTCAGACATGGCCATATGCAAATCAGTGTGACCCTGTGCCTCATGGGAACAGTCCAGCCCGAACTGCCAAGCCATGCCTTCCCTGGACCGGAAACAAGCTAACGAGGACCGGTTTCTGGCATTTCAGCCGTCTTCAGCCCGGCTTGCTTGAATCCAGTGGCAAAGTGAGCAAGGGACCTTTCACATACACTGCACCCTGCCCAAGGGGGTACCTTGGGCCTTCCATACGGGTGACCAATGTGCACAGAAAAGGAAGGGTTAGGCCTGGTCAGTGGGGACACTGACCAGGAGGACATGGCAGTTCACAGACTGCACACAGGCACTGCGGTGACAGGCCTGAGACACCATTTTAGGGCTACTCATGTGGGTGGCACAATCAGTGCTGCAGGCCCACTAGTAGCATCACCAGCCCTGGCACACCCAGTGCACTTTACTAGTGACTTCTTGGTGATACAAATCTGCCAATCATGTATATTCAATCATAATAAAAATTTACACAGAGAGCATATGCACTTTAGCACTGATCAGCCCTGGTAAAGTGCTCAGAGTTCTATTTGCCAACAGCCATGGGTCAGGAAAAAAGAGGGAGGAAGAAGCAAAAAGTTTGGGATGACCCTGCAAGAAGGGCCAGTTCCAACACCTGCTTTATCTCCGTGCTCATAAATTCTACTCTGAACCAATCTACTCTGCACCTTGGCTCTATCCCTGGCAATGCCATTGAATTTGTCCCGCCGTTGGCCCAAAATGTGAAGGCCTTCAGGGGTTACCGCTCGGGCCATCTCCTCTTCCAATTTGAACATGTCCTCTTCCACTCTCTCAAGCTCAGCTTGTCATTCCCTTTTTTCCCTGCAATCAAGGAAAGGGCCTCACCCGAATAACAGTTTTGTATGCCTCCCACAGGGTATGCTCTGATTCAACCGTACCCTGGTTTTCCTGGAAGTATCTATCCGTGGCCGTGGTGATTTTCTTCCTTGTACTGGGGTATTTCAAGTACCAGGGGTTAATGGGGGCGGCATGATCAAATTCCATCTTAAGCCACATCGGGGAGTGATCTGAGATGCCCCGACCCAGGTGACGTACCTCCCGGAGAGCATGGGCCTGGGCAGCCGGGACGAGTATATAGTCTATTCTCCACAAACTTTGGTGTGAGCATGATATGTGTGTGTACTGTGGTCTGCCCGTGTTGAGTGCTCGCCAGCTCTCTACCAGCCCCATTATGTTCAAAAATTCAGGGAGCCACTTTTGTGCGGGCCTAAGTGTACGGGCGGATGTTGGTCTATGTCCCCATCCATTATTATATTGAAATCCCCACCCAGCGCTAAGAGGCCCAGTGGCAGTGTCAAGAAAATCGAACCCAGGTCTTTGAACTTATCTGTCCGCAGGCCAGGTGGGACATACACTGAGACAAACGTAGCTGTTTTCCCTTCCCATTGGCAGAAAATCCCTACATATCTTCCTCGCTTACCAGTCCACGTGGCCTGTATTGTAAGGGGGAATGAGTTTTTAATCAGTATTCCCACCCCTCGTGACCCAGAGGTTAATCCCGCATGCACCACCAACTTATACCCTCCTCTATGTAAGGCATGCACTTGTTCCTAATTAAGTGGGTTTCCTGCAAAAGGACTATTTGTCCGGGGTGTGTCTCCTGATAAACTGAATGACCATCCCCCTCTTGATTTTGTCCCCCAGCCCATTCACATTCCAATTCAATACGCTTATCCCCAATCCCAGTTCATCACTCGTCATTATATCTGTGTGGAAGTATCACCTGCTCCGCAATGTCGTTTGATGATGTCGAAACAAAGAAAACCGCAAACAATACAAATGCAAAATCGAAAACCAATATACGCCCCACCCAATTTCCCCCCTCCCTGCACCCCTGCTCGCAGTGTCCTCCCATTACAAAACTGGCAGAGTGCATGTTGCACTACACACAAACACTAACTAATAACTAACGGTAGTAAAGAGGAGGAAGGCCAGCACTCCGCCCCCCACCCCCAAGTCCAGTCACATGAGCATAATAGTCCCTGAAGTTTGCAAGGCTGTGTTCACTCGTGGGGCTCCAAACCCCGTACCTGACCATCATCTGTCCTTCTATTCGGCTGGTCCTCAATCTTGTTCCTGCATCGCACGTTCTTCTCCATTTTCTCTTGCCCCAGTACCACCAGGGGGACGACTATCCAACCAGTCAGATGCCACCTCCGGATTGTCGAAGAACCATGCTCTGCCCTCCACCTCCACTCAGAGTTTCGCCGGGAACATCGTAGCATATCTAAGTCCTTTGTCTCTAAGTTGATGGCAAGGAAGTTTCTGCGTTGTCTCTGCACCAGATGCGTGAAGTCCGGAAAGGATTAGAGGGTGGCATTTTCATAGTGCAATGGGGGCGCCGCTCGGGCAGCCTGCAGGATTACATCTCTGTCACTGAAGTTTAGGACCCGCGCTGTCATCGGCCGCGGGGGAGCTCTAGGCCTTGGTCGGCCACCCAGGACCCTATGTGCCTGTTCAATAGTGAAGAATTTGCCAAGTCCTTTGGGCTTGAGATCTTGCAGGATAAGCTCCTCTACGAACAGATCGTGAGCTAGGCCTTCTGATTTTTCAGGCACTTCCAAGATGCGGATGTTATTGCGTCTGGATCTCCCTTCGTAGTTGTCCAGTTTCCATTCGGCTGTTGCGCAGAAAGACTTCAAGTCACTTACTGCCTGCTGGAGCTGCGTCACGTCCTCCGTCAAGCTAGCTGTCTTTTTATCTAGTGACGTAACTTTTTCGTTGACCTTAATGAGATCAGCATGAATAAGGTTCACTTCAATTGAGACTGTGTCTAATTTATGATCCTACGACTCCATTTTGTTCCCCAGGGATGTGCTGACTCCATCAATGTCCGCCATCACGTCCTGCAGGGTCAGTTCCTTAGTGTGACCAGCAGTATCCCCCACCTCCGCAGGTGCGTGCCGAGAGTCCGTTAGCGATCCCTTAGGCAGGGTGGAGCAGTCTAGTCTGTTGGACTGATTCTGCCGCATACCTTTGGTGACCCTAGACTGTGTCTTGTTGTTATCTGGTTTTGTCGCCATTGTAGGCCGGCCCCACGGTATTCATCCGTTGCCGGCGCAGGGGTGTCCATTTGTGCAATCTATGCCTACAGGAACCTGAGGCGCACTTCACTCGGGCCAAACCAGGGCGGGGTCCCAACCGACAGCACACCAACTACCCCACGGGTGTCCAGGAGACGCGCCGGGAGAAGCAGCCCCCAATCACCACAAGTCTCACAGCCCCAGTCACCATTGACCCCACTATAGTTTAAGAAAATTGTCCTGCGCGTACAGTACAGTGAGTGACCAGAGTATCCTCACCACGTACCACCACTTATCTTTTGGGGGGGTTACACGGAAAGCTTCTGCGTTCAATGCTTGGCTTCATTCAACTGCACTTTCAAATGAAGCAGCAACTGCCGTTCCCCACCTGCACCGGCGCCCTTTCAGATGGCGGCCAAAAGCCCGGAGGGTCTATCGTCGTGGCTGCTGCTGCTCAGCACTGCTGCTCCCCTCTGAAATTGAGGGGGGCCCCCTGTCAGCGTGCTTCACATACCTCCTCTTTGCCTCCGGGCCCGCTGAGCCCCGATGTCACTGCCGCACCGTGGCGGGCTCCCGCGGCGCCATGCTGATTCTGATCATCCCGCTACTGCCTCGGAGAGGCGGGGGGGAAAGGGCAGGCGCAATTCGATGGCCGTTGAGGGAGGGGAGTGGGGGGAGCGCCTTTCACCACCCTGGCTTCGATGCTTAGTTGGCCTCCGAACTCAGGGCACCAGGAAACTGCGGGTCTGCACTACCGGCGACTTCCGGTCCCGGCTGCCGAGTCCCTGATGTCCTCGGGCGGCTCACTCTTCACTCTGGTCCCCGGATTGAACACGGCGTACAGGCCCAATCCGGCGGGAGCCTCAACTTCGGCTCACAGTCACTTCGCAACACCACAGTCACACCCGGGGGTACCGTGGGCTTCTCTCTTTTGATACCCGCTCACCAGGTACAGTATAATAGTTAGGATATTGGACTCGGGGGAAGGCAATGATGAAGCGGAGAGATTACGCGGCCATCTTGGTACGGCACTAGGCTCCTCCTCTGCAAACACCCATTTGTAGCAATTTGAACAGTTTGCGATTGACAGTTGGTAGTGTTTCACAGGATCACTGCCAATGCTTCCTAAATTCCTAAAACTTTTTTCAAGCTTCACAAAGGGGAAGGGGTGCAAAGGAAATCCCCCTTTGAGGTCTTTGTATCTTTGTATCTAATCAATGGTTTATAACAGTAATTGCGGTCACAAACCATTGATGCACTCATCTCTGACTCATAAACAAGAGGGGGCGGGACGTTCACATCCCCATTCATTTCCCATTTGGAGTTGCAAAAGCCCTTTTTCAAGCGATACCATCTTCAGCTGGCTTCACATTCTCGTGCGGTAGTGGAGGAATCCAGGGAGGCTGGAAAGCTCCCCCAGACTGGCTTCATGCGGAGGTAGTAGTGTTTCTGAAGCCGGGTCGGCCCCCGGAATTCTACGGTGAACCAGGATAGCCACGCCCCGAGATCCCTGTGTGAAGCCAGCATGGAACACCTGCTGATACCCTTAGCGCTGTAGGCAGAGTACATTGGAGTCCATCAGATGGGTTTCCTGCTAAAGGAGAACATCAGCCCCTATGCGCTTGGCCTGTCGTAGGACCGTCCCCGCTTAATTTTATCTAAAAGCCCAAGAACATTCCGGCTTACAACCCGCAGAGTGCCCAAGGGTCCCCGGACCGCTGTCAACTCACTAGCCATCTTGGTGTGCGGTGTGTGTGAGCCCAGAGCAATAACTGTAGCAAAGTGCATGAACTGCATGTGACGGTCGGTGTGAACGAGCAACCCAGTCCCTGAACCAAACAACCCCAACCCCCAACAAACCCCTCACCCCGTACCTCACGGAACCTTGAAGTACCTGTCGTGGTCGGATTGAACCCGCTCCCCCAACCGGGGAATCTGGGCCTCTCCCACCAATGATCCCTAACTTACCACCCATAACAGTCCCTCTCGCTGCCTACAGGTATGAGAGCTGCAGGGTCTGAGCCCACACAGGGTGCCCACGGTAATACAACAAACATCATTGCATCTGCTCCAATTACGAGGGTTCTCCAGGACTATCCCCACCAGACGGAACTGAGGATCTAGTCTTCTGTGACCAGGGTGCTGTGTCTCCCTCGATCCCTGAGTTGCATGATTGTGACCGCCTCTGCGATCGGGACCTCCGAGGGTTCCGCCGGCGTTGTTTCTGCGAGGCCTGCTGCTCCCCCTCGCTCAACGATGAATCAGAATGCCGACCTGGGGGGTATGGGCCCTCACCCGCACAGTTTCATCCGTCCATTTGAAGACGTCTTCCGGAGAGTCAAAGAAGAAAGTTCATGACTGGAACACCACACGAAGGCGCGCCGGGAACAACAGGGCATACTGGAGTTTAAGTTCCCTCAGCCGGGCCGTGGCTGCCTGGAACGACTGGCGCTGCTGTTGTAACAGGCGTGTGTAGTCTGGAAACACCATGATCTGATGATCCGCTGATTCTCAAACATAAGAGAGTCTTTTGCTCTGGCCTGCTTTAGAATGGCGTCGCGATCAAAATAGTTCAGCAGCCTCGCGATCACTGGGCGAGGCCGGGCTCCGGCCGGCGGCTTCTGCACTAACGCCCGTGTGCCCGTTCAATGATGAAGCAGCGGGAGAGGACGTCCGGACGCATCCAAACCTCGAGCCAATGCGTGAGGAAACGCTCCATGCCACCCGACTCGCACCCCTCCGGGAAGCCCACGAAGCGGAGATTGTTGCACTGGGCCCGCCCTTCGGCATCCTCCACACGCAGAGCCAGGCCTTTCTGAGTACTTTCCAACTTCGCCACCGTCCCTCCCTCTGCACGGTCCGGCTTGACCGCCAATCCCTCCGGAGGAAGGGGGGCCCCCCAACCACCTCCTGCACCGTCCAGTCGCCTTCTAAGAAGAAGGGGCCCACAGGTCACCGGGGAGGGGCAACGGTCCCCGCCACACAGGGCCACCTCAATACCGCTGTCCACACCGCCGATGCCCGGCTGCTGCCAAAAGGGAGGCGGGCCACCCCCAGTGAGTCCCTGCGGGGCCACCGCTCGGGCCTCAGGGCATCTTCGCTGCCCAATGTGTGACAACAGCCCCGCCACTCCCCCAACGCGGCCCGGTCCGACCGCTGATCTCCGGCAGCAAGGGGGAGGAGGGGGTGTGTGTGTCTCTTCGGGCAAAGTAATGCCTCGTTCACCCCTCCGGGCACCACTGCCACCACGCCGAGGCCCCAGGCAGCGGGATGCGGGAATAATCACCCGCGCTGTAGTCGAATTGGAAGCTGCCCAGGGACCTGGCCGATGCACACCTCCCGCCGTCTCCTCGTCCGGGGACTACCACCAGTAACCTTTATGGGCCTGCCTGCCTTGCCCACGGCCCGGATCCGGCCGGCGCTCCCCGCTGCGTAGGTAGCAGTCGTAGGCAGCCGCGCCGACCCGGGCTCTCCAAAATCGAAGCCCCGGCTTCACTGACTCCCACTGGGCCTCAGCACGCCGGGCCGGTCGCCTCCATCCACCGGCCCCGCAGCCACACAACAAGGGCACCGGACCGACCCCGCAGGCCACCAGAAACAGGATATCCCCTCAAGGACCACCGTGGCGTCCGAGGGAGCTAGGATAATCGACGGATCAACGTTGGGCTGGACAGAGCTATCTAGCACACGTCCGCCATGATGGCCTTTCTAGCCAAGCTCCCCCTCCAAGTTTTTTTTAACGTCTATGTGGAATACTTTTTCACATGGTAGGAACTCCAGAATCTTAATTTATGAAAAGCTGATGTCAACCAACTTTATACTTGAGGCGCACGCACAATGAATGCCCTTTGCTTGTGGACTGCAAGTCCCTTTATTTTTTTTATTCATTCAAAATGTAACTGCAAATCCCAAATAATGGTTGATGTAGCTAGGATTGCAGCAGAGTTGTAAAAAACTTTCAATATCATCACAATTCTCATTTAAAACCTCAGAATGCATTACTACTGATGTGAGTATCCCACCAACCCGAAAGAAGCACCCCATACCAAATGTAGAAGCAAGTGGAAACAGTAAAGGTTTTTTAAACTCATAGTTAATATCCTTTCTAAAATTATTTTTATTAAAAGTCTCAATGTCAAGTTGCACTTGTGCCAGCTGGGAATGAGGTGCTTCACTTAAAATTACAAGATTTATGTCTTATTAAAATAAAATTGTTCAAAAAATACCTCACATAGTAAAGAAACAATATTAATCACAGAGACAATTAAAAATGTTAAAACCCCTTAAACCAACTAATCATAAGTCAAAGCATCTTTTACAGTGGCGAATTTTACATGTTCAAGAGCATTTTAAATTAGTATTTCATCAAACCTAGTAACAGCTCATATTTGCACAAGTAATAGCTTCAGGATTCTCTTCTTAAAGCAGCATAATACGGATAAAAGAATAAAACAAATGTTTTAATAGTTTCTTTTGTAATGATGATGGCTGATGACACAGTTCCCCATTTATAAACAAATGATGTTCAACTGCAAAGCCCATAAACTACACATAAAATACAGTGAATGAAAAACATGTGGTTTAGCCCCATCCAAATATTTCCCCCTGCTTACACAGGCCTTATGTTTCAAATACTTTAACTGCATGTTGCCTTCACCCCTCCTATTTTGCTGATCTCTTAACCAGTGCTAAAGTTCATTTGATCACTTCTTAAAACTTGGTAACATTTGCTTATTCCCATTAGGCATATTTAGTTTACTTATAAGTCTCTAGTAAATTGGGCCTACATGTACCCAGGGCCTGTAAAATAAATGTTATTAGTGGGCCTGAAGCACTAATTGCGCCACACAATTGAGTAGTCCTTTCAAACTTATCTTAGGCCTGCCATTGCCTCATGTGTGTGCAGTTTTAAACTGCCATTTCGGACTGGAAAAAAACACTTTGCCAGGCCCAAACCTTCATTTTTAATACAAATAAGTCACCCCTAGGGTGGACCCTAAACATCCCACAGACAGGGCTCAATATTTTTGAATAGCAGGGCAGGCAGTTGTAAATTTTTAAGTTGCAGTATCAGGCAACCGTGAGAGCCACTACCTGGTGGCTCTGGCTTACTTTGAATGGGGGGAGTCTCAGGTTCTCTTAAAGTATTTGTGAGCCCTGACATGCCTGTGCATTGTTTGCTAGGGAATGACATGGAACGCACTGCCTGGAAGGAGGTGGTGCTCAGGTGGTGCTCAAGTAGAACCTGGAAATTCTGTGATTCGCTAAGTGGGGCCATGGCTGCCTGAGCTGAGAGTCAAGAGAGTCTGGAGCCTGTAAGAATGACACAGGCAGCTTTAAAGAAATTAAAGGGGAGGAGGCATGGGAAACCAGCCTCTGAAGCTCCCACTGTGCCGGTGGATGGGGCGCCTGAGGAGGCCGCTCCAGAGCTGACCGGGGAGGACATTTCCTCTTTAGGTGGCCTGCCTGAGCTTGCTTAGTGGTAAGTTTAGGGAGGTAACCAGGAAGGAGTGCTGAAAAGCACAAAGAGAGTGTCCGACCCTAGAGGGGCTGAGGTGGCAGGCCAATGCCCAAGCAGCTGGTGACACCTCTGGAGATCATCGTTTTTACTGGGAGAACCATTGCCTTTACAGTGAGACTAAGGTGCCTGTGCATGGGCCAGCATGTGTGCTGGTGGTTCACTCAAGTTACAGGGCCATTCTACTGGGTCTGGCTCATGAGATTGATGGAGCAAAGATTGGCACGTTAAGCGACTTGCTTGTATCATGAACCTCAAATAACGTTAATAAAATAACCAACATGTTCGTTTTACTAATTTTGCAAATTTTTCATTATACGGGGTGTCCGAGAGACGCTTGCTTATGTGTTTATTAATCTTAATACGCTTGCACTATAAAATGGCAGCTGCTAAGCGGGAATTTAGACTGCGTATGCGTCGGTCATAACCATGTGACGTGACGTATTCAATGACTTGGAGGGAAAATAATTGCGCATGTGCAATGAAGCTAAAATGGCTGCTTTGTGTTCTCACATGCTTAAAGCTTGCATTGTCGCTTTCGCAATGCTGTCTGGTCTGCATAATTAATAATGCTTTAGTTATTATAAAGTAATGGGTGTAGTATAGAGGTTATGGTATACAGTGAAATCATGTATTCTATGTTTTAAAACTGTTTCTTTTCCATTTCATGTACACTTCGAAAACTTGGCATTTTCTGTAACGCTGTGCCCCATGTTGAATGAAACTGCGTCTGCGCGAGATCTGCGAGTTCGAGAAACCCATTCCGGGGTTTTGGTAGTTGAAAGTGCTGGCGAAGCACTTTGCTGGGAGGTTCAAGAAACCCCTTCCGGTGTTTTGGTAATTGAAAGTGCTGGCGAAGCACTTTGCTGGGAGGTTCGAGAACCCAATCGGGGTTATTTGGCAGAATCCTTGCAGAGAGGGAGTAGCGCAGGCATTGCAACCGAAGCTGCGGGTGTTGGTCGTACCCTTTGGTGAACCCGGTCCTGATCCAAATTCTGGGGTTATCCTGTCCTGACTGTCCATGAGCTGTACCTGCTCGCCTACTGGCACCTAAGTCCTTGAGGGTTCTTCCTGTCTTTTTCAATCTGACCCGTGGCCAGGGTTGGTCTTCATTCTATCCAAGGTAAATATAATGTATGTGTGGGTGATTTGCTTTTCTATAGTTGCATTCCTAAATTCTCGAATATTGCAAAGTTTAATTGCATATGTTCATTGCCTCCCCTATCCCTGGATAAATGAGATATTTTTCATGTATTTCTGACCTTAGTATGTTCCATTTTTCATCCCACCTTTAGTCAATGCTAAATTGTTTCTACTTTAGTATATGTTGCTTTTCTTCCCCTCCCTTTAGGAGATAATCTGAATTAATAGCATGTTCCAAACCTTACCTTCCCTGTAGTAATAAGTTCTTCTTTAACTGCTGCCTTTAAATTGCAAAAGTTTAGTTTTTAGGCTTAGCATGTTCCCTTTCTTTACCCTCCTTTAATTAATGTTGCAAAAGATCGTTATCTAAATTTAGCATGTTCCTTGTTCTTACCTTCCCTATCAGTGGTTGATCTTAAATGCTTAGCATTCTCTATCTCTTGCATAGTTATACTGTATTCATGATTTTGATTATAGATAGCTTAGTATGTGTTAACCAGATGCTCATGACATATGATGATGATTATTAGATAAAGTTTTGAACCTACCCAGAGTCTGTGGTTATTTCATATTTCTCAAATGTTTATAAATGTTCTTGACTATCTGATTTTTGACTCAACTCCCTGATCCAGTGTGTTTAGGTTCCTAGTATCTATTTGCTAGGTTATAGATATAGGAATTAGTAGTATAAGAGAAATCTCAAGTTATACTGATAGTAGAGTGTGGGTTACCCAAGTGATGTTAAGGTGTATTTAAAATTATGGGCCCAGGTGAGTATTAGGAAAAATTTCCTAGCTCGGTGACCTGCGCGCTCTATCAGTATATTTTTCTGGTAAGCAGAGGTATGGTGAGGGATTAGTTAAAGTTAGGTAGTTAGTTAGTTAGTAGGTTAAGATTTATATTTTCATTGATCGATGAAATGTGTTATTGAAATGTGCTGTTATTGAAATGTTTATTTGATGCTGCTATATTGAAGTCTATGTACTAACTACAATTGTGCGTACCTGTTATATGTTTTGTCTGGAATCCCCGGGGGCAGAATAGCGGGTGGTAAATAGAAGCCACATCGCAGTGAGGTCAGTGGCTCGAGGAAAATTAGCGCATGGTTAGGCAGAATTGGAAGCACCAATTAGGGTTTTCTGTATGAATGGCTGAATAAGTGATAGCAACGAGTTCGCTAGCAAACCTTCTATTGTGATATGACCTAGTAAGGGTCACACGGAAGGAGTACCAGGTTTTTCGGAGCTTGTTTGATAGCAAAAGGGTTCGCTGGTGAAACTTTAGACTTAGTATATATCCCAGTGTGGATGAGTCGAGGGAGTAGCAGGTTCTCTAATGCTTGTGTGAAGGATAGGCAGAAGGGATCTATACGCAGCATATGAAAAGTAGACAGAAGAGGTTTACTTGCAGTGAACACAAATCTTTCCTTTCTAGACACTCGAGTACAGTGGCGAATGTTTTACGTTGTAAATTAAATAAAGCACTTCCACTTTAAAGAAAGAAATTGACTTTCCGTTACCTTGTGAAGGAGGGAGTCAGTTGCGGAGCTGCACTGACATCACTCAGTGCCGCGCTGGTATTGGTCGAAACAGCGGGCGTGTAGCTGAGATAGTATTGTAAAGGAGGGGTGAGCGCAGGACCGTCAGAACTTGACTCACGAGAAAAGCCCCGCATCCATTGGTTGAAATTTTTTGCAACCACAGTGTTGATTGGTTGACAAGAAAAATTAAGACGCGCTAGTATTGGAAGTGATTTTTCGTCGACCTACACACAGTCCAGGACGCTTTGGGAATCATCTATACGCAGATGAGTGCTGGCCACGAGATACTAATTGACTAAAGTTCTACAAAAGAACAGGAGGCACTTTCCCTGTATTGTACGGAATGGTTAGAGGGGGACACGCCGAACACATCATTTTGAATCCCTGAAGAAGTCACAGATGTGACGAAACACGTTGGCAACAAGCAATTCTGTTATTTTTAATTGAGATATTGAATAAAGAAAATTGGAAAATCTTCAATCAACTTCTTTTGAGATTCTTATTTGTGGGAAGTTTTCATCTGAACAACAATACCACCTGTGAAATATAGAAATTTGATAATCAAATACTTGTATACAAACCTTGGTGCGGGTCAATTGTTTGTGAAGTGATTTTGTAAATAAGGAAAACTTGAAGAAAGTATATGTGGTATCCAACTTATCCAGAAATTAAACCTGATCCCAGATACCAAGGATTTGCTTTTGAACAGTTGATACGAGGTAGACCTCGCAGAATGTACGGGAGCAAGAGAAAAATGACTTTAGTAGACAAAGTAAAAAACTATTACAAGAAAGACAAGCCAATTAAAACTAGAGAAGGAGTTATTATTCCACCACCAAACACTACCACATCTTTCATGATGTTTGACAGAGGTTACCATGCTTGTGTATGGTTGGAAAATTGGGTGAAATTTACCAAAGATGATGGAATTTTAGCATTCCCTTTAAGCGGTACCTTTAACAGAAGAATTTTGTTCAACTTGAGAACCGGAATGAATGATTTACATCCCAGACCTAGATTGACACAATATGAGGAGTTAGAGGAATGGGAAATAGAAGCTTTTGAGCGGGATAGACCAAGAATTGACAAAGGGTTAAGTAAGTTTTACCCAAAGGTTAAAAGAGATACCAAAGAAAAAAGAATGAAAGAATGGAGACAGAATATGCTAATGGAAGGACTTTACCCAGTACTGACAGTAGAAGAGCCTGTGGGAGGTAAAAGGACTGAGAAAACTAGACATTTGATGACTACTGGTGATTCTGATGATGATTACCTGGAGGATTTATTAATGAAAAATCCACCACCGTACAGTGAAGAAACGAGAATAGTAAACCCAAAATATCCGTTCTTTAGGCCTCCCTGTAATGAGGGGTCGAGCACATCTGATCCAACTGCTCCATTCTATAGGCCTTCCTGTAATGAGGGGTCAAGCACCTCAAATCCGACTGCTCCTTTCTTTAATCCACCTTTAATTCCGCAAGTAATTCATGAGACCTCCCTTGGGAGGGTCTTACAAGAAAGAGAAAAGGAAGCTTTAAGTAAGCAGAGGAGTGAATTAATTAAGAAAATATCCCAGCTGAATACAAGTCCTGAGGCTTTGACAATTCCAGTAACCATTGGCCCAGTTGTTCCATTGTTACGGAGATAAACAAGCTAGTCCAAAAGCTCCAGTTATAACAACATCAGTAGTACAGCCAAGTAAAGAAACCCTGATAGTAGATGATCAGGCAAGCGAATGTGAATCAGTGATTTCCTTAATGGATTTACCAATATGAGAGCCTGAAAGTGGTTCCATGAGAAAACCCACACCTGTACCCGCAAGGGAAGTACAGATAGAGACTTCATCAGGTACGAGAAGTGCCACTGTAGTAACTCCTGAAGAAATAGAGGGATGGACCGGAGAAATAGAGAGACCAAAACCGCAGCCCAAGCCATTAAACATATTTAAATTAAGAATTGAAATAGAAGAATTGATGAATGGAAATGTGGGTTTGGACAGATTGAATACCCTCAGTGAAGACGAATTGCAGTTTGTCTGTAAAAGCATCACTAGAAATACAAGGGTGTTTCACGAAAAATTAATGGATATGGCAGCTAGCATGGGAATTGACATTTGCAAATCTAAAGTGTTGCAGAAACCCTATCGAGTAGAATTCTCTGACAACGATTTAGAGAACATGAATCTGTCAGGGAAAAAGGTCCAGATTAGAGAGCTGTTAAATTTGATGCAAAAATGGGGTGATATAGAGAAATGGAGAGCAAGATGGGCAAAGAAAAAGGAAGAGGTGCGGTCAAGACAAATGGCTTCAGAATTTGTCCTAAAAGAAGCAGACAAGGTAGAAAAATTATGTCTTATGCGAGAAGTACCAGGTGGAGGATATGTACATGTGCCATGGTCCAGACAAGATATTTTATCATTTACAAATGACTTCCCAAAATTACGAGAGAAACCTGTAGAGTCGTACAGACAGGTCGAGAGATTTGTGAAAGTTTCAAAATGCCTCCTTAAAGATCTAGATGGTTTCTTTGACATTGTAGTTCCTGTGGATCTGTGGCCAGAATGTAAAATTGCTGTAGATTGGCCAAATGAGGAATACCCTAGAGACCCAAAGACAGGGGCTCCTTCCGAAGACGTAATGAGGAAGTACAATCAGGTAATGTTATACCTGAAAGGAAAGGTACCTGCAAAAGAGACAGACTGGACCCGAATAGATAGAACTACTCAGAATCGTGATGAAACTGTACATTCATACTATGAGCGTCTGTTACAAATGTTCAAAACATACAGAATTTGAAAATTATCAACAGTAGTAGATCGGTTATCAACTGACACTGCTGGAGGTTTCCTGATGGTCAATACCGAATTGGTTGCGATCAGATCTATGGTTTTACAAAATCGACTTGCTCTTGACACCCTATTGGCAAAAGAGGGCGGAGTCTGCAAAATGTTGAAAGAGCAACATTGTTGCACGTATATTCCAGACAAAAGTGTTGAAATTAAGAAGTATGTGAGAAACATAACTAATTTGGAAAAAGAGCTCAAACCACTGGATGTTGATAGTGCCTGGAAGAGACTAAACTGATGGTCTCTCCTCAGTAGGTAGTTGGTTTTCTAACCTAGGTAAAAGTATTGTGAGTAAAATACTGATGCCAATAGCGGGAATAGGTTTATTAGTGTTCACTATAATAATTTGCTGCAAATGCCGAAAGCACAAAAAGAAATATACTGTCAATAGGAGAGGAATGAAACGAAATGTTGAAGAACTCGAACTAGAAGAAATGAATAACCAAATTTATAAAAGAGTGAAAAATTCTCATCCTAATGAAGATGCAGGGATAAAGCTGAATAGAAAGTTTGAAGAGATTGAAATGGGTGAAATGTGAAAAGTTGGCATCTGGTTGCATAAATAGTGATGATAGTAAATATCATCAAAGAGGTGATTGATGGGGCAAGGATTTGCACGTTAAGCGACTTGCTTGTATAATGAAACTCAAATAACGTTAATAAAATAACCAACATGTTCGTTTTACTAATTTTACACATTTTTCATTATACGGGGTGTCCGAGAGACGCTTGCTTATGTGTTTATTATTCTTAATACGCTTGCACTATAAAATGGCCGCTGCTACACGGGAATTTAGACTGCGCATGCGTCGGTCATAACCATGTGACATGACGTATTCAATGTCTTGGAGGGAAAATAATTGTGCATGTGCAATGAAGCTAAAATGGCTGCTTTGTGTTCTCACATGCTTAAAGCTTGCATTGCCGCTTTCGCAAAGCTTTCTGTTCTGCATAATTAATAATGATTTAGTTATTATAAAGTAATGGGTGTAGTATAGAGATTCATGGTATACAGTGAAATCATTTATTCTATGTTTTAGATAGCTTAGTATGTGTTAACCTGATGCTCATGACATATGATGATGATGATTAGATAAAGATTTGAACCTACCCAGAGTCTGTGGTTATTTCATATTTCTCAAATGTTTATAAATGTTCTTGACTAGCAGATTTTTGACTCAACTCCCTGATCCAGTGTGTTTAGGTTCCTAGTATCTATTTGCTAGGTTATAGACATAGGAATTAGTAGTATAAGAGAAATCTCAAATTATACTGATAGTAGAGCGTGAGTTACCCAAGTGATGTTAAGGTGTATTTAAAATTATGGGCCCGGGTGAGTATTAAGAAAAATTTCCTAGCTGGGTGACCTGCGCGCTCTATCAAGATAACCATGTCAAGACATCTAGGGCAGAGCAAGAACTTTGACAGGTTTGTCACCCAGTTTTATTGGCCCTGGAAGAGGACAGTCTCCGATTGTTTTTGTAGGACTTGTCTCACCTGGCAACCCAGTGTGAAGACAGTGAAGAAGCTCAAGGCTCCCCTGACTTTTCTGCCTGCCACCCCTTTGAGAGGGTGAGCATTGACATTGTTGGGTGCTTGGACGACAAACTGCCTTGTGAAACAGGTTTATCCTGAGTTTGGTGGACCATGCCACACAGTACCCAGAGGCCATCCCTCTACAGATCGTTAATGTCCCTGCAGTGGCTAGGGTCTTGATCGAGATTTTTACCTACCTGTTTTTCCCCAAGGAAGTGGTGTTAAATAGGGGCACGAACTTCATGTATGCATACATGAAGTCCATGTGGACGGAATGTGGGGTAACCTAGAGGTTCTCCACACTTTACCATCCCCAGACTGATGGTCTTGCTGAGAGGTTCAACAAAACCCTCAAGTGCTGTGCCTACACTTTGCATAGAGGTAGGTACCACAGAAAGGAGGATGGTATAGCCCCTTTGAACTTCTCTATGGTCCCCTGTAAGGGGACCTCATTTCAGTTTGTTGAATGTGGGTTGCGAGCAAGCTCACAAGAAATCCCCTCAGGATGTGGTTAGCTTTATGCTAGTCCTCCACAACAAAATGCAGAAGTTCTGGAAGAACATTTCCAAGAAACTAGAAGCTAGCCAGGAGGTGATGAAGCAATGGGATAACCAGAATGCAACTCTGGGCGAACTTCAGCCTGGCCAGAAGATGTGAGTGATGGAACCCAGGGCTCTCCAAGGTCGTTAGATAGGGCCTTATGAGGTGATTGAGAGGAATGGGGAGTCCACCTACCTGGTGATCCTCAAGACCCCCAGAAACCCCCTACGTGTCCTCCATCTCAATGGGCTGAAATGCCACAATGACAGTTCTGAGATCGCTATGTTGTTGGTGATGGATGATGGAGTAGAGGAGGAGAGTGAACCTCTCCCTGATCTCTTGTCATCCAAGGAGAAAAATGGGTCAATGGAAGGTGTCAACCTCTCCCCTACTCTGACCCCAGAGCAGCAGATGGACTGTTGTCAGATATTGGGGCAGTTTGCCTCTCTGTTCTCCCTTACCCCGGGGCCTATACACTGGTGTACTCACAATATTGACACTGATGACAGTCACCCTGCCAAAAACAAAACCTACAGACTGTCAGAAAAAGGTGAGTACCAGCCAGCATCAAGGAAGAGGTCTCCAAGATGCTGGAGTTGGGAGTGACTGAGCCCTTCAGTAGTCCCTGGTTCTGCCCAGGGGTGCTGGTTCCAAACGCTCCCCCCCCAGCACCATACCAGAACTCTGGTCCTGTGTGGAATACAGGGGGCGTCTGTGGGGGCAGCGGCTAGCGTTATGCCGTCTATGCCTTATGAATCTGGGTCACCACTTTCAATGAATTTAAAACTGATTAAAAAATGTTGCGCTGTATTCCACCGCTGTCATCCCCGTCAATCCCTCCTCTCATGTGAAGAGAATCCTTCAAGAGAGAAAGAAGGAAAGAAGGGTAGAGAAAATGTGTGAAAAGGATCCTGCGGGACATTGGACTTGTTATGATGACAAGGCAGGCTTTGACATCCTAGCACCTGTGTTCATTTCTTTCTTTTTTTTGTGCACTATCACAATTTTTTGTTTGGGTTTGGTGGACGCTGATGATGAGAACCTAAGGTAGCAGGCGAGTACCATCCTGCTTACCCCCATGATGTTACTCCCGTGAAGCTCCACCATAGCGGCCTGTCAGTTGCATCAACTCGTTCAGGGCCAGGGGGCGTGGCCGACAGCCGAGCATGGCAGCTGCGTTTTATCAGAGCTCCGGACCCGGGCTCCTGTATCCTGAGACTATCCGACTAACGTTGCACAATTACATCCAGAAAAGGAACCACCATTGCCTGCTGGACTGGGGCGACCGTCGGATTGTTCATTGGCCTTCTTGTTACCGGAGTTCGGAGAGTGCTGTTGCCCGAGGCCTCCCTGCCGCCTGTGTGATCAGGGCAGACCTGGAGCCGGGAGCCACCTGCTGGCCTGGAGTGTCGGGGCTGACCCTGATGGTCTGTGCCCTGTGTCGAGGGGCTGGCTGCAGAGATCTGACATGACAGTGAGGTGCCTTTGCGCTGACTGCCTGCTCGCTGGCGGCCCGGACCGGGAGAGGCGGAGGACGGCAGCCGCACGTTGAACATGGTCACGCGAGCCCCAGGGATGCGTCACAGCCTTCGACTCATGGGCAGGGAGTAAGGCACTGCTTCCCTACTGGGCGGGCGACTGCCAACTGCAGCAGGGGCCCAATAACTGGACTTACCTTTACTCAACAGGGACTGTGTTGCCAGCTAGACTGGTCCTGTCGCACCTGTGGATTGCTGCCTTTGGTGGTGGGGCACAGCCTTGTGGGCCCAATTTACTGCCTGCGGCCTGTCATCGTGGGCCCGCCGACTGGATTTGTGGACTAAAACTGACCAGTAATGTGACTGCACTGCTGAGGAGGGTCCGGTGACGTTGGTCTGGAGCGGGGCTGCGTGCCCAGACAACTTTGGCCGAAGTAGGAGCGACGGGACTGGGTGAGCCTGCTACACTCAACCGCACATGGTGGTGGGGCCCCCGGGATAGACACACACACGCCCCTGGAGGAGGACTGTGACCTGCTGGAACAGCACTGAGGGCGGGCGAGGCTTGCTGGCTTGACATTTTGCTGCGACCCCCCCCCGCCTGATGCGTGAATAATCGCGTTGGCAGTGTGAGGGACCCCCCTTGGCCCCCCTCACGCCGGGGGCCCCACTGACTGGGGGATTCGGCGCAGGCCTGGAGGGTGCCATTGTGGTGAACGATCCCATAAACCCCTGCTGGACCTGGGAGGCGGTGAGTTCGACCTAATACCTGGGATGACTGAACGCACATAACAGTGATGGCCCGCCGCATGCTTGGCAGAGACTGATTGGGCCCCTGCTTGCTGAGACTTCTGGAGCGCCTGATTAATACCTAGCGCGGGGCACCTGCACGTGATTTGCTGGGGCCCGAGGAGCCTGGCTCTATGGACGCTCTGAGGCAACCGTTTCGCTGTTGCTACATGGGGCCTTGTTGTTGGGGCTGTAGCTATCACTGCCGAGGTGTGCCCGCTGTGATTATGCGGTCCCTCTGGTTGCACTGTAACACGTTGGACTCTTGGCTGGCCTCTCCCCCGGGACAGTGGAATGTGCCGACAAGCTCCTGGAGGCTATCTGGTGGTAATGGGCCACAACAGAGGAAAACAGCAGGACACTGGAACTGGCGCAGACTCCACCATGGCATGAGTGGACCTCAGTGCGTCCCGCCTACTGCTGAACAGGAACTGGTGGATAAACTAGACCTCATCTTACAGGAGGTCAGGGATTCAAGAAAGGCCATTGAATTACAGATCGGGGCACTTACAACAGGCCTCACGCTACCTAAGGCGGAGCAAGCGAAACTGGTGGACAAGGTGAAGGACAATATCATGGCATTGGCAGACCTTTCCTTACAACAAACTCAAACCACGACCAAAGTGCAACAACTACAGCAGCAAGTCAGAAGCCTGCTGGACCAGGTGGAAGATGTGGAAGGGCGGACAAGAAGGAACAACGTCCGAGTCATTGGCCTGCAGGAACAATGCAAGGGGCGTGACCCGGCGACGAACATGGAACAGTGGTTCCGTGACCATATTACCCTGGAAGGGCTCTCTAATCAATACTGCGTAGAATGTGCGCATAGAATACCCACTGGACAACCTAAACCGGGTGCTCCCCCGCGGCCACTTATTGTCCGGCTATTGAATTAAACGGACAGGGATGCACTATTGCAGATGGCTAGTGAGCTGGGCCAGATGAACTTTGAAAATGCTCAAATATCCTTTTACCCGGATACCATGCTTATGGCACAGCCGAAGCGCTGCTCGTTCATGGCCGTGAAGAAGAAACTGAGAACTCTGAACATAAAATATGCTCTCCTCTTCCCTGTCCATTTAAAAATCATTTTTGACCGCAAAACATATTTCTTTGAAAGTCCTGAGGATGTTGAGGAATGGTTGGAGGTAACTGACCCCTCAGAGGCTGGTGATCACGCTTCCCAGAGTACCCAAGATGGTTCCAGCCATGTAGACCAGCCCGGCGTGTGTCGCAGCAGACGCCTACATGGGACTTCATAACAGACTCTTCTGACACTCCAGCAACAATGCCGGACAAGGAACAGGCTCTTGTAGCGGCTGCTACTTTTCGACAACCTCTGCCTGCGGAAGACTCGGCCTCTTCAGCAGAAGACGATGAACTGAACAAATCGGACTCTGAGGGTAGTGTGACTCTCTTGCCCTCTGTCCCTCCTCAAACAGAGGATGGACTGTTTGGCTGAAACTGGTATGGTGCGTTTTTTTGCGAATTGACTTTATTCATAGGTCTGCTTTCCTTGTTGAATATTGATATGATTTAAGTATAGTGCAACGGTATGTTCAGTTTTGCAGTGTAATGTGAAGATCACATTTCTTCAGCCCAGGTTCCGTGAAGTTCGGAACTTGTGCATATGATGGAGCGTGACTCACGCTCAGTAGACAGCATTAGCGATGTCCCCCAATCGGCGATTGCTGTTGTAGTACAGGGCATTGTCCTGTTCTTTGTGTTAAGTTTAGTGGTCCGGTATAGTTCTTCAACCGAACCGAGAATTGGGGAATTTGGGGAGGGATGCGGTCCTATATGCCTGTTGGCCCTGAGAGCACTGCACACAGTCATCGATATGTTTTGGTCTGCTTACAAGACTGACCAGATAAACCAATGTATACACTCAATAGGTATAACGTAGTAACGTGGAACATTAGGGGATTGGGCTCTATCCAGAAACGTCATAGAATACATGCCCAGGTACTGCAAAGGAAAGCACAAATAGTATACTTACGAGAATCTCACATGTTACAACAAGAGGCATTGAAACTCCGCAAGAAGTGGAGAGGGCAGGTGTTCACTACTAGTTACTCAGGGTATGCCGGGGGGGGGTCACGATATGGATTCGCCATGGGGTGCTTTTTACACCACTGAAACACCGAATTGATGAGCAGGGGCGGTATATATTTGTATGAGGGTCCCTGGACGGCCAGGTGGTGGTGTTGGGTATCATATATGCACCAAATACTGAACAGTACCAAATCCTTACCACACTGAACCTGGCACTGGCTGGTTGGGAGATACACCCATGGATTATTGGAGGGGATTATTTACAACACGGTTATGGACATCTCGTTAGATAGGCTACATCCCCCTTCTGAATGGGTGGGCATCATTAAACAAGCAAAGGAATTGTGTAGATGGGCAGCTGGCTGGGCCCTGTGTGATGTGTGGAGGATGTGGCACCCAACACATAGAGAGTACTCATCTTATTCTCCAGTTCACATGCTGCACACCAGGATAGATAGGGTCTACTGTTCAAGTATTATCACAATGCAAGTCACACACACAAAACCTTCTCTGATCACAACCCATTGGAACTAACGATTACATGGGGCCGGGTACCTACTCCAGTGCCCACCTGGAGATTGTGGCCACAAATGTTAGAAGACACAGGGGCATATTACCAAGCAATAGCGATAATTATCGCTATTGCTTGGTTAGAGACAAAAATTTACAGCTGAGCTGCGGCGATTTTTATCGCAGATAAACCTTGGTATTACCAAGGTTTATCGCAAATGCGATAAAAATCTGCCACAATGCATGAATATTGCTGAAAAGTCAGCGATATTCATGCATTACCGAGCTAATGCTCGTAGCCATGTTATCCACCTCCCATTGGATAACATGGCTAAGAACTGCTCAGGGCAGGTGTTAGCTTTTGGAGATATTCGCGCTTAGCGCGAATATCTCCAAAAGTTGGTAATAGGAGATAGTGATGTTAGCGACTGTTTCCAGTCGCTAACATCTTGGCACGCCCACTTTGCATGTCATTAGTGATAAATATCACTGACATGCAGAGTGGGGCCCAAGATGGTCGCTATCTCCTACTAGCTGTCGCTAACTGGTGTTAGCGACAGCTAGGTAATAGGTAGATACTTTTATCTCCGCTTTCTTGACTTTTAAAGCCAAAAAAGCGGAGATAAACCCCCTTGATAATATGCCCCACAGTGTTCCGCCCTGCAATGGCAGACACCATTACACATTACTTCCAAGAAAAAAGTAACACAGCTTCTAATGGTTTGATTGAAGGGGACGCCTTTAAGGCGGTGATACGCAGAAGGGCCATCGGCACGACTGTCGGTGCTCGGCAGGAGGTTAATAAATCTCTTCTGGACACGGAACGTAAGATGGACCGCTTGGAACAGGAAGCGGTGCGCGATAGGGAAAAACAAGGGCCACTCCAGGAACTCCGTATTCAACATGCAGAGTTACTTGAATCGCTTCGCAACATAGACTACCAACGATACACACAGAGGACCCACACTGAGGCAGACAAATCAGGGGCGCTGTTGGCTAAATTAATAAAGGATGACCCCCAGCGACGGTGATTAGTGAGGTCTCTATGTTAGAGGGTGGTACGGTGCATACACAACACAACATTAATACAGCTTTCTTCCGTTACTATGCTATGCTTTACGACAAGCCCTTGGATCGTTCGGGCACACAGACAGACACATTTTTAGACACACTCACATACCCACGACTCACCCTGGATGCACTCAAGGCTCTCTCAGGCCCGGTCACAAGGGTGGAAATAAAAACGGCAATCAACTGGCTTCCCCCTAAATAAAACCCCTGGTCTAGACGGGTTGCCCGCAGAATTTTATGTCAACTATGGAGATTCACTTATTCCCCAGTTGGAACATTAGAAAGAGGTGAATTACCACGTACGACGGCGCAGGCACTGACAGTTACACTTCCCAAACCGGGCAGAGACCCCACTGACATGGCAGGATACCGTCCACTGTCGCAAATGGCGACGGAATACAAAATTCGTAGTAAGGTACTCGCGAACAGACTCCTACCACTCCTGCATAAATTCCTACATATCGATCAGAGGGGGTTTCTACTGGCCCGTAGCACATCTTTGAACATTAGGAGATTGCATTCCCTAATTTCGGCCACCCCACCACACTACACTCATGCCGGCTGTGCATCCTTAGACTTACGCCAGGCATTCAATACATTGAATTGGGAATATCTATTTAAAGCACTGGGCAAAGTCGGGCTCCCAGATGATTATCTAAGGTGGCTCCGTCTGTTGTATCATGCTCCCACTGCTCGTGTCCACACCGGGGGCCATATCTCAGATGTATATCTGATTTTTCGAGGGACGAGACAGGGATGCCCACTGTCGCCTCTTTTATTCATACTGGTGCTGGAACCCCAGGCTATTAAACTGCAGGCAGAGGTGCAGGTCCTGGGTATCCCGATAGGTCACGCCATACATCTTTTTTCCGCCTACGCAGACAACATAATATGTGTAAATGATCTCAGATCAGACCTACCACCTATGGCGGAAATATTTACTGTATTTGAATATATATCAGGGTTGGCCAGTAACCCCGGTGAAGTCGCATGCCTTCTATTTTCGTGAGAAGCCGACCCCCATGATTGTCCTGTTTGGGCCAATGGCGATACAGGTAGCACCACAGACATTCAAATACCTGGGCATACAAGTTTATCGGACTCCTACGGACCTATGAGATGGCAATTTACATAAGGCATTTAGAGGCCTCCGTGCTAGTATTACCTTCTGGAATATGTTGCCGCTGTCTGTGATAGGTAGGATAGCCCTTACGAAAATGGTCGTTCTCCTGAGATTGCTCTATTACTTTATGAATCTACCGATACTGCTCCCACAATGTACCTTCAAACTTTTAAACTCTTTACTGATTGACCTGATCTGGGGGGCCAGCAAACCTAGGATTAGCCTTCAGAAGCTCCAATTTGGCACAGATAAAGGGGGACTCAGGGTTCCTGACCTCAGGGCATACTATTACACCTGCCAGTTACAATGGCTCTTTTTGGGTGGCAGGACCTAACCTCCAGGAAATAGGCTTTACTGAACTCGACATAAGGACGGGAGCATTGCACTCACTGTTGCGCCCCCGGCAGCTCCCTACATTATTGCGCATAGCACTACAATGCAGGAAAACCGCACTACTTTACACAAACACACCCCCTGCTTATGCAGGCAACATCCCCCTCCTAGGCATACCATTGGCGACTGGACGTATAACTCGCCGCACAATTGCCCCCTGGACTGATACAGGAGTCGACACAGTGGCAGATCTGTTCCAAGAGGGGCATTTGCTGGATTACAATAACTTTGTCCGGAACACGGGAGTCTCAGACCACCTGTAAATCCTGCATGCGCTGTGACACAGTATGTGAAAAAACAGTGGGCCCCTCTCAGGCAAGAGCCAGATATGCAAGAATTAGTTAAATTGTTACACTACATGGGACGGGGCAGGCACTTGGTGAAATGGTTATATGCTGGGGTCCGGGTGCATGCTGGTATACCCCTCACCCACTTGCAAGATGCTTGGTCGGAGGACATCGGACGAGTCTTAGAGGGGAAGAAATGGGGGAAAATCATAGAACATCCTAGGAAAGTTTCCATAAATGGCAAATTTAAATTCATTCAGACCATGGTTCTGAAAAGGGCCTACCTCACCCGGCATCACCTATACAAAATGTTTCCACACACTCAGCACCACTGCCCCAGATGTTATGTGGGTGGGGCTGGAATAGCGCATATGTTATGGTCCTGCCCCCACCTAAGGGCTTTCTGGGACTCGGTCAGGAGGATCATCACTACAGCTATTCAAAGAGACATAGCCAATACTATGGAGGAATCTATCCCAGGCCTGCAAAAGTCCCCCTCGAAACACAAAGTGCCATACCGGTTTGCAAACTTGTTGTGATTTGAGACTCAGAGCCGTGTGTTAACAGAAAAAGAGAAAAGAAAGTCTTCTTTCTTTTTCATGAAGCCCTCACTCACCAACCTAGTTGGTGGCATGCTTCATCATCAGGCCCACCGGGTGGCTCCGAGTGTGTCCCTGGTGTGCTGCAATACCTGTATTACATCGGAGCTGATATATTAATGAGTGTGCAATGAAGGTGACGTGAAAGTGAAGTTAAAACTGTCCAGTTGTCCCATTTACCCAAAGGGATTAACTTTAATATTTGGGCCTCTGGCAGTGGTAAAAACAAGGCGACAGATGAAGGTGACCATAGATCTTATACCTTCCAATGTTCCTTATATACCCTTTTAGTCCAAATAATATGGCCACAAAAACAATACCAATGATGCACCATTTCCTCCCATTTTCTTTTTTCGCCCTACCACACCCACCCACTTCCCTCACAATCCCCCCCATCCAACCCCTCTACAACCCGACCCCCCCTGTGTCCCCCCCCACTCAGTGAGGCGCACAGAACTGAACTGTGCAAGCGATGAACGTGCAGTGTTTGCGGTGAGGACAGCAATAAACACCTCTTAAACCTAAATAGAGCCCAAAAATACAAAACATGTGGAAAACCAAAACAGTAAAAGCAAGGCACAAGGAGCAACTATCCTTTAACTATAGAGGCACTGACTGTTGCCCTTATGATATGCCCCATAGAAAGCCTATTTGCCCAAACTGTCCAGATACTTCTGAAGAGAAGTACAAGGTTTTTCCCTCATTAATGACTTTTAGCTGTGCCGGATTGATTAAGTAGGCTTGGAGTTTCCTGTCCTGGAAGGGTTTGATCAACCCATTAAGACGCCAGCGCCTTTCCATAGTCACGTGGCAAAAGTCAGGGCGGACAAAAAACGACACCCCATCACAACTTCTCCTGGCATCAGGTCTTGCCCTCTCTGCAATTTCCTGTCGTAAAATAAAATTGCAAAGAAATATCAGCACCGCCCTGGGTTTATCGCCTTCTTTCGCATTCCTTCATACTTTAAAGAGGGTACGATGGACTCTTTGTAGTTTATTTGGCCAGTCCCAACCGGACAGCTCGGGAAAGGCTTGCTGGAAGAGCTCAATGACATAAGACCTGATGTCGGACCCCTCAATCCAGTCCGGAATTCCCAGGACTCTCAGGTTGTTCCTTCGAAGCCTATTTTCCATCTCCTCCATCTTCCATTGTATGTCTGTAACCTGGGAGTACTGTGAGTCCACCTTAGCCACCGCTCCTGCCACCTCGGTTTCTGTAGCCACCACCCTCTCCTCCAAGTTTGACACTCTATCCCCCGTGTTAGCACAGGCCATGGAGAGTTTCCGAACCACTGCCTGCATTTTCCTCATAGCAGCCTGGGATTTGTGACTGTCTTGACGCGTTTCCTCTCTGTGTGCTTAGATCTCTTGGTGTATCGTCTCTAGTAGGGACAATTGTGTCTGTTCCAACAGAGGGCTGCCTTGGAGTGGTAAAGCCGAGGAGGGGTCCCAGGTTAGTTCTCGTCGCAGGTAAGCTTCCCCCCCCTGCGGCGCTTTGGAGTTTTAAAGCTGTAGCCGGCTGATCATTGTAGGGGTCACTTTCTGATTCCACAAAAGAGCTACGTTCATCCTCGTCTTCAGACCACTCTGCCCCCCCATCTGAAACAGAATAGAAGGCTTCGCTTGGGACACTCTCTTTTTCAATGCTAGTTCCAGTCGCCCCTTCTATAGCTTCATCCAGTATAGCTTCTGGGAGTACTATTGTGCCAGAAAGTTCGCCACTGGTCCCCACACCAGCACTTTGAGCCGAGGATTGAGGATCACCCCCTAGCTGCCCAATCCCAGGGGAGCTCGTAGGGGGCTCCTGGTTCCCCTTGCTACCTCTGGGACAATATTCGTTCCCAGCTCTTTAGAGCCTTTCTCCTTACCCGCTTTTGTAAATAAGTCGACAATTGTAGTAGCCTGCCGAGTCTTAGGAGCGCCTTGCTGCCTATTCTTTAGCTGGGGCTGACTATCCCCACATATCTCTTCAGGGGCGATGTTCTCATTTTCCCCCTTTAAGGTTCCCTTTTTCTTCAGGCTGTTGGCCTTTGATCCCAGATTCTGTTTGGGGGCCATACCTCTCACCGGCAGCCGCTTCTGCTGACTCCCCAATCAGCTGTGTCCGCTGCCAGCACCCGCAGTCTCTGACTCCCAAATCGGCTGCAACCACTGCAGGCTCCCGCGGTCTCCGCTCCTGATTTCACCTTGCTCCGCAGACTCCGCAGACTCTGCATCAGACTCTGCCCTCCTGCCTCTGAGCAGCGTCCTCGACCGGGAGCGAGTCTCTCCAGCGTCCACACCACTGCCCGCAGGAGCAATCTCGTGGAGGCGGACCCAGTAAGAGCTGACAACATTGCAGCAATCGGACAACAGGCTAGAAGACAGTTTTTTTTCCGCCGCACCTTGCTGTATGCTTAGGTCGACATCGGGCTGACACCGAGCAGCTTCCTCACCGCACCTCTGCACCGGCCACTAAGCGGCCGCCATCTTCGCCTCGGACAAGTCATTTCAGGAGGAGCTCGATAGAGATATTACAGAAAAAGAGATTAAGGCTGCCTTACAGGAGTTAGCCTCTGGGAAGGCTGCCGGTCCCGACAGCATTCCATTGGAGGTGTATAAGCGTATTGAACCAGAAATCGTACCGCTATTAATAGATCTTTATAATGGGGTTATATGCACCGGGCTGATCCCGGATTTGTGGAAAGAAACAAATATTATTGTACTCCACAAAAAGGGGATGCCTAGTGAGAACCCGGGGTCTTATCGACCAATTTCACTGATCAATGCCGATACTAAGCTGTATTCAAAGATCTGGGCTCTGAGGTTGGGCAGGATTATTGGAGGTCTCGTTTCCCCTTGGCAGCATGGGTTTGTCCCCGGGCGTGGCACTATGGATCATACCAGCAGGGCATAGCCCTATTTGATGCCCATGCTGCCACGGGAGGTGAGATGGCCATGATCCTGCTCGACACTGAGAAGGCTTTCAACCGTGTGGACTGGAGCTTTCTCTGGGGTATCTTGGAAGGCAGAGGGTTCGGGCAGAAAACCATCAGAGCACTCAGGGCAATGTACTTAGAGCCTAGGGCCAGAGTTATAGCTATGGGTGAGAAGTCTGACCTGTTTACTATAGAGAGGAACACGCCAAGGGTGCCCGTGCTCCCCGATCCTTTTCTCTCTCTATATTGACCCCCTCATCCAGGCTATCTTGGCTTGCCCTAGGCTAAGACCAGTGGTTGTCAATGGTTTTGAAAATAAAATACTAGCGTACGCGGACGATCTTGCGGTTTTTTCAACAAACCCCCAGCAGGCAATGGTTGTTCTGTCCGCGCTCACCAAACAGTTTGGTGCCCCCTCAGGGTATCTACTGAACGAGGCAAAGACGCAGATTATTTGTACAAAAAATATAGTAAAAACTGATTCCAGATTTGTTGATGCAGCAATTTACTTAGGAGTGAAAATTAACGCCTCAGTAGAGAAAATAGTTGAAGAGACTTATATACCTCTTATTAATCCATAGAGACTGATCTGAGAAGGATGGATGGGTTACATCTCTCATTGATAGGGAGGGTTAATGCGGTCAAGATGACAATGTTCCCTAAGATTCTATATCTCTTTTGGGCTATACCGCTATTCCTGGAAGAAAAAATAATTAATAATTTTGAATCTGTCTTTATTAAGTTCATATGGCAATTTGGGAAAGTAAGGCGGTCAACAAATTTATTGTCACTTCCAAGAGAAAGGGGTGGGTTGTCTTTGCCTAATCTAAGTCTGTACCATTGGACTTGTCTCGTATCACAAATGTCGGTACTTTTTCAGACAGAGGCATACTTTATTGATGTAAACCTTGATGATCAGCAACCCCCCTCTATATATGAGCTGTTGTTAGGTAGGAAGGCTATGGGTTTAATGCTATGTGAAGTGGACCGTAGATTCTATAAGAAAGCCAGGTATAAGGTCCTGGACAGTGTCTGGCGGGTGTGGAAGGCCTGTCGAAAGCAGTGTAACATTCCAAAGGTTAATTCATACCTACAGATTTACAACTCGAGCCTCTTTTCAGGGATAGGGGCCGATAGGACCTTTAAAATTTCGAGGGGGATGGGCATTAAGACCCTGGGAGATGTAATGAATGGAGACGCAGTTGTAAGCTTTTTGGCCCAATAAAATAGGTTTGGAATTCCCTCCAATCATTGGTTTGTTTATGGCCAACTGCTACGATCTCTAAAAGCACTTAGACCAAAACCGCCACATCAGGATAATTGCTCGCTTTTGGAGGCATTGACTAAAGGTTGTAAAAAAATTAAGATTCTGTATAACATACTTCTCTTGGAAATTCAAGATGATGTTGATAAGGTGGAAGTAGCCTGGTCTAGGAAATTTGGGAACCCTGAGGTAGATCTCGACCTGGCTTTATTACTGAATAAAAAGATCCTTAGAGCCTCAAATTTACGGGCCCAGCATTACAAAACTGTTTTTAATTTGTACTACACTCCCCCAAATTGTTTTCCTGGGGGTTGAGGGAGGACGATACCTGTCCAAGGTGTGGAGCTGTGCAAGCAGATACATTGCATATGTTCTGTAATTGTAATCTCTTGACCCCCGTGAAGAATGAGATTGAGAAGTTCTGGGAAGGGCTGCTAGGTAAAAAGATCAACCTATCCCCTACCCTAGAAATCATGGGCATTGATTTTAATCAAAAATTGGGGAAAGAGAAAGAAGCCCTTGTTTTTATTTCAGTGGCTGTGCTCAGGATCTTAATCTCAGCCGGATGGAAGGATGTGGTGGCACCGTCCTTTCAAATGTGGCTTTCTAGGTTTCTGGGAATCCATAATATTGAATCGTGTTTGTACGAACAAAAAGGGGTGAAGTCAAGAGAGTTTGGAAGGAAGATCTGGGCCCCAGTTACTAATTGGAGGCAGAACAAGTTGTAATCGCCGAAGCTATATTGGTGTTTTTATTCTATTATCTGTTTCATCATCCCGTTTTATACGACGAGCCAAACTTTATTGTAAGATAAGGTGTATTCTGCTATTTATTATCTATGGATTGTACTTATGAACTAATGTTGATACCCGATATATGATTATTTTTACTATCGGATTTATTTATTTATACCTGTTCTTCTTATGATGCACTGCAAAATCCCAAATAAATATTAATTAAAAAAAAGAGTTCAAATGCAGGTGCTGGAACTTTCCTTGGCGTGCCTAGATTCTGCTCCACCTCTAGTGCTAATTAGCCTGCTACATTGGCTGCCTATGACTAGACGTGTGGAGGTTAAGTTCCTCTGCATTTCCTTCAGGATCTTGAACTCTTCCTCCCCTGGCATCCTTGCAAGCCTGCTCTCCCTGTACCACCTGGCGGTCGCCGGTGTGCGTTCCTTTCGCTCACTGGCAGCTAAACTCTGGAATTCACTCACTGTACACATTGGGAGCAAAGATAATTGTCTGGCTTTCCGGAAGTCTATCAAGATCTACCTCTTCCCTTCACAATAGGCTCTTGCTGCCATTTTTCTCTTCTTGTTCTGCCCTTGGCCTCTTAGGTTGCTATGCCTTCCCTCCCTTGGTGATTACTGGCTCTTATCTGCTGTCTGTTGCCTTTTTGTTGCTATTAGCGCCAGGACGCCATTTTGCTGGGGCAGCTGTGCGCTCTATAAAACTACCTAACCTAACTTGATTTCAAGGTACTGACAGATCACCCTAACTGAGGGGACTAAAAAGAGGTCAGCATTTTCCACACTAGAGGACCACTTCCAATTCAAGATAATGTCATTTGGCCTGAAAATTTCCCCTGCCAACTTTAGGAGACTGGTGGACCAGGTTTTGGCTGAAATGGAGGCCTTCAGTGCTGCTTACCTGGATAACATAGCTGTCTTCACTAGCAGCTGGGAGGACCCCCATTTTCACCTTCATGAACTGCTTCAGGCTCTGCAACTGGCAGGACTGACTATCAAAGACAGTAAGTAGCAGATTGGGCAGGGGTTGTGGTGTATTCAGGAAACCAGGTGGATGGAGGAAGATGCAGCCCCTCCAGGCCAAGATAAAAACTATCATGGCCCGTGGGCCCCCCAAAATGCAGATCGAAGAGAAGGACTTCCTGGCCCTCACTGATTACTACCAGAGGTTTGTCAAGGGATATGGAACCATTGTTCCCCCCTATAGCTGACCCTGAAGAAGGTGAAGACATCTGTCAGAAAGCCTTTGAGTCCATCAAGCACGCCATGTGTACAGCCCCTGTACTTAAGGCCCTGACTTTTCCAAGGAATGTCTTGTGCAAACTGATGACTCAGAGCGTGGCATTGGGGTAGTGTTGTCACAGTTAAATGGAGAGGGCCTATTCCAGCCTGTATCCTTGATTAGTAGAAGGCTACATCCACAGAAACAGAGGGGTAGTGCTATCGAGAGAGAAGCCTTTGCTGTGGTCTTGGCACTGAAGAAGCTGAGACCATACCTGTTTGAGACTCACTTTCAGGTTCAGACATAACACAAGCCCCTAAGATGGTTGATACAGATTAGTAGGGACAATCACAAATGGTTAAGGTGGTTGTTGAGGGATGGAATATGGAACACGTATGCCGACTCGAGGCAATGAAGGTTTTATTTTCCTTAATACACCCCTTCTATGAGAAGCCAGGGTTAAAGGTTAAGAGTCCACTCAGAGAGCTTCTTCCTTCGTTAGGGAGTCTCTCTTCTTCTGGACTTTACACTGTCCTCCCATACTGAAGTCGTCTGTGGGGAATAGCTTCAGCTCCGTCTCATGAAAGGAAGGAGAGAGGAGTCGTAAGTGTTGTGTAACAGTGTATATTTTGTAAGGGAAAGGGTGTGAGGAAGACACTCGTGAATCACTTCTACTGTAATAGTAAGGGTGCACGGCGATAGGAGTGGAGTGAGAGTGCAAGGGGTAGGGCACATGCAAATGTTAATGCTGAAAGGGACCCCAGGCTATTTCGCGGGGTTCTCCCTCCTCCCGAACCAGCTTGTGAGACGTGCTCGTACCTGGGTAATCACGCTAAAGGGCCCGCCATATCCTTCTGCGTGATGAAACTTCATATCGCAGTTTGATGAGGTTCAGTCATCCGGCTGCAGGGGAACAAGAGGAGAAGATAGGGGTGTCGGAGTCCACAATTGTTCTTTCTTCATTCCATTCCGAACCCCCCTTGTCACAGTGGTCTATCTCCCTACAGGGAATGGACTTTATGGTGGAAGGTTTTTCTGCCTTAGTGATGAGACCTCCCAGGAGGTTCGGTAGCTGTCCCCACTTTCAGCTGGGTGGGCGCATGTTAGACCTCTCAGCCTTAGGGTGGTATTCTCCCAAACATTTGGTGTCACCCTTGTTCTTGTTTTTGCAGGCCTTAGGAATCTGTGCACCTATTACTGCTAACCAGTGCTCACGTGTATGTACTATCTCCTTAAAATATGGCAACATTTGTTTCTACGCCAATTGGCATATTTAATTTACTTATAAGTTCCTTGTAAAGTAGTACTATATGTCCCCACAGCCTGCAAATTAAATTAAATGCTACTAGTGGACCTGCAGCACTCATTTTGCCACCCACTTGAGTAGCCCTTTTTAACATGTTTCGGTCCTGCCATTGCAGCCTGTGTGTGCAGTGGTATATTGCTATTTGAAAACTTTCCTTTGTAATACATAAAAATCACCCCTAGGGTAGTCCCTAAAGAGCCCACAGGCAGCATGCAATGTATTTAAAAAGTAGGTCAGGTAATTTTAAATGTACATGTTCTGGTAATGAAAAACTCTTACATTTGTTTTTCACCATTGTAAGTCCCACCTCTCTGATAGGGTGACATTGGGGTTACCTATTTACACTTAATAGGCTGGAACTCCTAAATGGGAAAAGGTAGCCAGTTCATATTTGATGCCTTTTGAATTGTAATGAAAAATCCTCTTTTATGGTGAAGTTAGATTTTAAGTTACAATTTTAGAAATATAATATTTTTTTAGAAAGTTGACATTTCCTACCTTAGCCATTAATTGCTTAAAGACTGTCTCTGGGTCACATGGCTCGGTTAGCTGACATATGGGCTTGGTATATTCCTCCTAGACTAGCACACGCAATAGAGAGTTTAGATGCCTCGGTGTATAAATAGAAAAGAAACGGGTGCCTGTCCTTGATGTATGGGTTGAATCAAGCTGCTCAGTTGTGCTTAGGAATGGGAATCCCCTTTACCTATTAAAATATTACACAGAGACATAGAGGTTGCCAATGCACATCTCTGTAATCAATCAACCGGAAAGTAATATTGGTGTACAATACAATGCGATGCTCTCAAAGCAGTAAGTATCTCTCCACCTCCAAGAGACAAGAAGAAACTCCAAGGAAAGAGGTCTCCTTCAAGTTCACAAATGACATGCACCAATGCCGAGGCACACCAGAATGAGTCCATGGTCCACAGGCATATCTATTACTATTGGATACCTTGAACCATTTCCATTTTCACCATTTTGAACACTGTGAACTGTTGTATGACTGGCGTTAGAAATTTGACGTCTACTTACAGACACTCAGGTCTCTTCGGCATATAGAACCTTCACATTGACACTTTTACCTCCGATATGCTGTTACTCGATGTAGGAAAGTGGGTTTTTGTTGCAGTAAGGTCTGAAGTTTTTGCCAGACTACTGATGCACTTTTACTTGGTGTGTCCTGGGTCCCTGCCAATCAGGTTCCCAGGGGCTGTGTTCTTTCCCCAAAACAAACCCAATTGACATCTCTGGCCACATGCCAGCCCCTGGTAAATGGTACCACAGATACACAGGGCACTGTGACCGGGAAATGCCTCTAAGGACTGCAGCACTTATTGTGCCACCTTTAGAGGCCTTGTACCCTGACACTCACACACTGCCTTTGCTGGCTGCGTGTCTTGGTGCAGAACAAAGTGAAAAGTTGACATGGCACACATCTCTGTGTGCCATGCCCACAAGCCACTGCCCTGGCATACATCAGTCACCCCTCTAGCTGGGTGCCCTATGCCATTGGTGAGGGTACAGGTGCATGAGCCCTGTACCCCTACAGTGCCCAAGTCCATTCCTGGGCACTGTAAGTGAAGTTCTGCCATTAATAATATATGGTGCTGGGAGTTTGTCATTATGAACTCCACAGTACCATAATGGCAACACTGGAGACTGGGAAGTTTGGTATCAAACCTCTCAGCGCATTAAACCCACACTGATGCTAGTGTGGGATTTAATGTAAAATGCATAACAGAGGGCATCTTGAGATGCCCCCTAAAAGTCAACCAACTCCTAGTGACCTGACTGAGTGGCTGCTTAGGCTGCCACCACCAGACATGTTTCTGGACCCCTGGGTCGAGAGCTTTCTGCTCTCGGGGGCCTGAAACAATGCACATCCTGGGACGAGGTGCCAAGCCTCCTTCCCCATGATGGACAGGGTTCATGAAGGAGAAGCTTCGAAGGCATGCCGCCTTTGTGAGCCTCTCCAGACCATTTGCTGCTTTCACCAACTGCTCCCCACTGGTTCTACCCCCCACTTTAGACAGAAGAACCGGTGGGAAAAACAAGTGAGGAAAGCAGGTGTGCCCACCTCTGCCAACTCTACCCCTCAGGTGGGGCAGGCGAGGTGAAGCACAACCTCGAGTGCCCACCATCTTGAGGATGGGGGGACTCAGCCAACCTGGGACAGGCTGCTGACTCCCTCACACTGGAGGGTTACAGAATAGGGGGTGTACCCACCCATGGGAAAGGACCCATTGGTCGCTGCCCTTTACCTACCAGTAACACCCCTAAATTTAGTATTTAAGGGGCACCCTGAACCTTTCTTCCTTAGATCCAGAAACCACTAGAAAAGCAGATAAGAAGAAGGACGAAAAGCCATGCAGAGCTATCCAGAGAATGGCGCCCACTGACTTGGCCTGAGCCCTACAAGCCTGCCTCCCCTCGAACCGGCTCCTGTGAAATCCCAGTGTGTCCTGCAGCCAGCAACCTCAAAAACCCCAGAGGAATCTCCAGTGAACACCAGACTTGTTCAAACTGCAGCTTCTGGTGCCAACCAGAAACTGCGAATCCAGGCCACTCTGCACCCGCCGAATCCCGCCCGAGCTCGGGTGGAAAAATACCATGAGGAGGTCCCCCCGGTGATCCTGACCCGAGATCCGGTGACCCCTGACCTGCCTCAAGCCTCCAGATGATGCCTGCAGCCTCAATCCAGAAGACCCCCCCATCGCGACCAGAACGGGTAAGAAATTCTGACGTCTCAAGGCACCTTTGCACTCAACGCTCCACAGCCTTGTGTGCCCAAACCAATGGTGCCTAACCAACCCTCAACATCCCAACTTACCTCTCAAAGTGGTGGTTGCCCTTGGAAGATCCTCGTCCCCAATCCTGGAGTGTTTCTTTGTCCCGAAGGGCAACAGGGCACCCAACCTCAAAACAGCACCCTGCACCCGGCCGCCTTAGTGCCACTGAGGGTGCACCTTTGGTGCTACTTAGGTCCTTAACCCAAGGAGCTTTGCTCCCACAACCTTGTGGTCTGCTTGCCAGCAGCCACCAATCAGAGACCCTCTATCCTCCATAGGATAACATTGGGCCCCAACACTCAGCATCCGGCCGCCCTAGTGCCGCTGAGGGTGCAATTCCACTGCATCACTGACCCTGGGAGACCCCTGAGTCTAACCCCAGAACCTTAACTTCCACAGTCGTTTACTTACCTGTAAACCATAGGATAACATGGATAATTTCCCTCCAAAAAACAATTAGGTGTAGAGTTTTGAAAACTAAAGATATTTAAAAATCGTTCAAATAACCAAAAATGTGTTTTCTCGCCATTTTGCAGGACATGTCCCAGTGCTGAATCTAGGCATCCAGCACTGAGTTAGAAAAAGTAACGTAAAAGTAACTTACCTGCAATTTATTGAAAAAGCCTATTCATTCCAATGTACTGTATTTGCTAAGTGTTGCATACTACTGCTCCCCTGTAAATCAAACAAAGTATAATTTCTATTGCATTTTCAAACTGTTCTATATCCAGTAACTTATTACTGAAAAGTAGTTCATGCTTACCTGTACCATGCTTGCTTGGTTCTAGCAATAAACAACCATATATTTTTATACAAAAACAATTGACCTAGAGTTCAGTTCTTGAGTGTGTGAATTCATTTGCTGATTGAGTGAGTATATCAAATGCTTAACACTATCCTCTGATACTGCCTACTGCTCGAATAAGCTACCACTATTGGAGAGTAATGTTCTATCTAACTTTAACATCTGCCTACCTCTGGGGACACTTGGACTCTATCGGTGACATGTATCAATATTGCATTTTGCGATTCCTTAATTGCGAAAAATAAGAAATCGCAATTAAGGAATTGCAAAATGCAATGCATCAAGAAATTGCTAAAAAAAATGCGATTTCTTAATATTCCTTAATTGTGACTCGCAAATTGCGAAACGCAATTAAGGAATACCTCCCCATTCATTTCTATGGGACTAGAGGCCCATAGGAATGAATGGGAAGACATTCTCAATTTGCGATTAGCAATTAGCGAATCGCAAATTGAGAATGCGATTTCAAGGGTGCAGGGGTGTCCAAAGGACACCCTGTTGCACCCCTAAAATCAATCTGTGCACATATGTTGTGCACACACATGCCCTAAGGGCATGTGTGTGCACAACATGAAACTTTGAAAAATGCACAAAAGTGCATTTTTCAAAGTTTTCGCAAATTACCATGAGGTTCAACCTCATGGTAATTTGCTCCCCCTAATTGCAAAATCGCAATTTTTTTAAGTTTCATGCATTGCATTTAAGGAATCGCAAAATGCAATTCCTTAAATGCAATCGCAATTTGAGAATTCGCAAATATTTGCGAATTCTCTAATTGCGAGGGCCTTCACCCTTCATGCATTCCAAAAGCAGATTTTGCGATCGCAAACGGCCGATTTTTGCGAATTGCACCATTTGCGATTGCAAAATCCTTTGATGCATGTGCCTCTATACACACTATACCTCATTTTGGTGTAATATATATAGAGCCAGTTTCTTACACTGGAGCCGCTGGGTGTCCTTGCCTCTACCATCTAGCCTTGAAAAAGTCAGGTGGACAAAACACGTGTCGGCCGCCAGTGTGTTTTGTATTTGGATTTTGAGAAGAAAATAAAATAAAGAGAAAAGGATATCTTATGTACTCCCTTTGCTTACTACGTTGGTTAAAACCTATATTACAGTATGGACGTATTCTGGTGTGCCTTGGCATATTTGCATGTCACCTATTAAAACATAGGCCATAGAAAGATAAAAGACAAATCTGAGTAGCTATATTGTGCGTTATTTTTGTAGTTCAGATACATTCATCAGATCAGTTGTCCTGAATTTATGTAAAGTAATTTATTATTCCTTATACTTGGATAGCATTCCAAGATGTGAACAGCAATGTGTACAGAACAGCCAACACATGTTTTGTCCCTTACTGGTACAAAGGCCTAAGGCTTTCTCAAGGCTGACATAGTAAGGAACATGCGTCATAACAAAAACACCAACATATGTGTATAGTCAGACATGTCAAAAGTAGAACAGATACGAAAAGAAAAAGAAAAATTATCCAACCCAAGTTGGAAAAACCCATTTAGGGAACCCAACATAAATAAAATAGAAACAATAATGCGGCTATAAAGGAAAAACAAAGTGAGAGAGAGACAAAATGTGAGCAACAGACATCCCACATCAGAACTACTGCTGCATGACGCCTTCCTGATGCAGGTCCTTGCATCGCAAATCTTTCATCAAACGCAGCCCAAATGAAGATGCAGGTTCTTGCATTGCAGCTTCAACGCTCCTCAGAACCTACGCATCACCTCAACTGATGATGCTTCCTCGATGCCGGACTACACATCACAAGCCCTCTCTGATGGGATAGTTGATGACACAGGACCTTGCATTGCAGCTTCACTGTCCTCAGAACTGTAGCATCGCCTCGGGATCTCGCAACACTCTGCAACCAAGTTCTAAGGCACTCTTGGTCAGCAGGTCTAACTGGGTCCCTCTAACCAGCCATGTGCTCCTTCACGGTCAGCCTGAACTTGTGACTGGGCTCCGGTCTAGCCTGACCAGATATCCAAAGTTGGCGCTTTGTGCTTTTTTTCTGCTATTTTCACTGAAATCTCAAAATTGCATATCTCAGGTTGTACTGGTGTGATGTATATGGATATGTACTGATGTCATACAATGTCCCTGATGTTACTCCATAGCACCAAGTAGATTTTGATGTAACTTATAATGTAGGTAGAGAGCTGGTGGGTGACAGGACAGTTGACATGTTACAAGGAAGGCAGTTCATGTACACTGCTCCTAAAGTATCGGGGCCTTTGATGGAGAATAAATTATACTTTTAAAGTCAGAGGGCGCGGGTCCATCACTACAATTGTAGCGGCAAGCCTCCCTGACGTAAGCACCTATGCATCGATCTTGATTGTGTGCAGACGGCAACATCTGTTATATAACTACAAAGTTACAAAACAGAAAAGCAGCTTAAGTGAACATTTGCACTATTCAACTTTGCTGAAGAATGCAAAGTACAACATCACTATATTGGTGAGGTATTTGCCTTTTATTTGATGATCAGGCAGAACAGTGATCACTGTAGCGTTCTAGTTGTTGGTAGCTCCGGCCTCGGCCGGAACTACGCACACAAATTGTATCATCTTCTGGCCAGGCGTGGCCAGAAGGCTATAAATAAATGGTCGGAAGTCGCACGGGACTTCCGGTCCGACCAACTATTCACAGTGTTCATTTGTGTCTTGTCCAGTCATATATATATAGCCATATCACCGTATGCGTATGTACTCACCCCTCTACACTGGCGACGAGTGGGGGACGCATTCAGCAACATCGCCTGCCGAATCGCCGTCCGAAGAAGCACCAAGAGTGACGGAGCGGCGCACAAGCAAGCAGGACGGTCCAGTCCCGAGCGGTTGCCCTCCACAGGCATCGAGCAGTGCCCAGTAGCCCGACGACGTCCGCGACCACAAAGGTGAGCAGCGGCAACCCTGTGCTGCGTGGGGACACCGGTGGTGCGGAGAGACACGCAGGAGAAGGCCCGAAGCAGCGTCTGCATGCTTGCGTGCGAGCAGGCCCGAGCGCTTTAGGCACGCATGCGCACAAGTGAAAGGCCCGGCAGAGACGCCTGACAGAGGCGCGAGGAGCGCGAAGGCCGCACTGAGCCACGAGGTGCCCCAGGGTGACGCACGCCTACCCAGTACAGCGCGACACAAGCGCTGAGATTGCATCGGTCTCCCCAGAGAGGATAAGGAAACAAAAAAAAAACAGACATACAAATAGTTGAGAGGCTCCTTGAGAAAAAAACAAAGCAAAAAACAGGCATTGGTACATCCAAAAGGAAAAATAAATTTTTTATAAGAAAGAACAGTAAAGAGGAATACACATTCCTATGGGGTGGACAATCAACAAAGAGGCAATGTCAAACCCACCAGGCACCCAGAACCAGCAAGCAGCGCCACAACAGCAAGCAGCGCCACAACAGCAGGCAGCGCCACAACAGCAGGCAGCGCCCCAACAAGTAGTGTAACAGCAAGCAGTACCTCCAGCGCAACAAATACATCCATCAGCTCACTCACAGATCCAGGCACTCCCGCCGTTCAGCGAGTTAATTGAACCTTCCACAGCAGCACCGAGGTGGGCAGTATGGATAGGACAACTGAACAACTACTTCATAGCCACTCGTGAAACCGACAACACAGTCAAACGCTCCTTATTACTGCACTTTGGGGGCACTGAAATCTACAATCTGCTCTCTCAACTTCCAGATACCGGCAACGCTAATGACTACGATGCCGCCGTGCGAGCACACAACGCACACTTTGACCCCCAGCTCAACCCGCACTATGAGCGGTTTAAATTCAGACAATCTAAACAAAGAGAAGGTGAGACGATGGACGCCTTCCATGCCCGACTAAGGGAACTGGTGAGCACATGCGCCGAAGATGATCATACTAAGGAAGTTACAGCACAGATCATTCAAGGGTGACGGAACAAAACTCTAAGAACACTAATATTGCGCCAACCCAACATCACACTCAACGAGATTCTCATGCTCGCACGGTCACATGAATTATCTGATGTCCGGTCGACAGCAATGACCACTCAAGCGGAAGCAAGTGCCGTTGTAAAGACAGAACAAGTTGACCCCGTCCGCACATCAGGTAGAGGCGGAAGGGGAAGATGGCTGACCAGAACCCCGAGACGAACATCCTGTGGATACTGTGGGCGTGATGAGCATAGTCAAGATGGGTGCCCTGCAAGAGGGAAGACATGTTCGAAATGTGGAACACCAAACCACTTTGCCAGCGTCTGCGGAGGAGGATTCCGCGGAAGAAACACAGCGGGGAGTCGGACCGTAACAGGAGCAGTCAGGCAATTAAATCTGGAAGAAACTCAAGAATCAAGATCCATGACAGCAAGACAACATCGCCATGCACGATTAGATGACTCCTCCACTGACGAGGAAGGAGAGTGCTACTTTGTATCGTTCACGAAAGACCTGAAAAGAAAGCAAAGACCCCAACCAAAGTGCCAAATTCAAATTGACGGGTCAGAAGTCACAGGGGTCATAGATACCGGTGCAACCGTGAATGTGATGGGCATACAGCACTACAAAAGCCTTAACCCGAGACCGCAGTTGACACCTTCTAAGATCAAGATAATGACATACGGCAGCCAGACCCCACTACCTCTGCGTGGGGAAATGCAAGTGCAAGTTAAAGCGGAAGACCGTGAAGTAACAACCACGTTTCATGTAATCGACAAAGAAGCAGATCTGCTAGTGGGGAGCCACACAGCAGAGGACCTCAACCTAGTCGCGTTCGCCAACGCAGTCAAGACACTCCAAACGGAAGACATATTACAGCTGTTCCCGTCGCTGTTCAAAGGTTTGGGCACAATTAAACGACAGCCAATCAAGCTACACATTGATAAAGCCGTCCAGCCAATTGCTCTGAAACACCGAAGGATTCCGTTTCACCTACGAGCAGCAGTAGAGCAAGAACTGACCCAACTTGAAAAACAAGGAGTCATAGAAAAAGTCACTGGACCAACGCCGTGGGTGTCGCCCATGGTAATAGCCGAGAAACCCCGTCAACCAGGGAAGATCCGCATCTGCATAGACATGCGGATGCCCAACAAGGCAATAAAGAGAGAAAGACATATAACACCCACCGTAGATGACATACTCACAGATCTGAACGGAGCTCAATGGTTCTCTAAGTTGGACCTCAATGCTGGATACTCCGACTAGCCGAAGAGAGCAGGTACATAACGACGTTCTCGACTCACCTCGGTCTTAGAAGATATAAGAGACTAAATTTCGGGATATCCTCAGCGGCAGAAATCTTTCAAAATACAATTTGAGAAATACTATCTGGCCTACAAGGAGTGTTAAATGTAAGCGACGATATCCTGATACACTCCAAGACCAGTGAGGAACATCACCAGCGTCTGAGATCCACACTCAAGAAACTAGCTGAACATGGAGTAACACTGCATAAAGAGAAATGCAAATTCTTTCAGAAATCGATAGAATTCTTCGGCTACGTATTCAATTCTGATGGAGTTCAAGTTGATCCCAGGAAGTCACAAGCCATAAAGTATGCCTCAGCGCCGACCACAGCCTCAGAAGTGAGAAGCTTCCTGGGCATGGCCCAATACTGAACCAGGTGCATACCAAACTTAGCAACCATTGCCGAACCACTCCGCCATCTAACAAAAAAAGAGAGCCCGTGGAAATGGACAGAAGTTGAGGAAGAAGCATTCAATAAAATCAAGAACGCCCTCCTAGATGGAATGACCATGGACTATTTCAACACGACCAGACCCACCGAAATACTGGTCGATGCCAGCCCCGTTGGACTGGGAGCACTCCTCACCCAGGAAACGGAAACAGGAGTATGGGCGCCACTAGCGTTCGCGAGCAAGGCCCTCACCGCCACCGAGGCGAGATACTCTCAAATCGAGAGAGAAGCGTTAGCAGTAAAATGGGCATGCAACCATTTCTATCTCTACATAACTGGACACCCCTTCAGAATGGTTACCGATCACCAACAACTAATTCCACTATTCAAGGGCACAGCGCCTCATCCGCCACCACGAATCAAAAGATGGGCGATCCAAATCCAACAGTGCCAAATGGATCTCGTGTACAGGCCTGGAGCTAAGAACCCGGCAGACTTCTTATCTCGACATCCCGCTAAGGAAGAAGCACAAGAAGAAGAGCCTGAAAGACAGACTGAAGAGTTTGTGAATATGATATCACAGGGAGCATGCCCTCAAGCAATGTCAGCAGACAAAATCATGAAACAATATGCCAACGACACTATCCTGAAGAGAGTAGAGAATGCGGTGCACACAGGGTCCTGGGAAGGCTTCCTGCGAGACGTACATGGCTGGAGCGAGGCTGACCGCACACGACTCAATCAGCTCTGGAAGATACATAATGAGATCAGCATCGCTGTGAATAGCCTTATCTTAAGAGGCTCAAGAGTCATAATTCCGACGACCCTACAGGAACAAGCGACAGTGTTAGCACACGAAGGCCACCAAGGCACCAGGAGAATGAAGGCCCGCATGCGGGAAAAGGTCTGGTTCCCGAACTTGGAAGACGCAGTTGACACCATAGTGAAGAACTGTCAGGCGTGTCAGCTAACAGGAAGAACTGAAGCCCCTGCACCAATCATCACAGAGGAACACACACCAGCACCGTGGTCCTGGGTTGGCCTAGACTTTGGCAGTTTTCCGGACGGAAGGGTCACTGTGGTTCTAGTGGACAGCTATACAAAGTATCCAATTGTGGAAGTAGCCCAGTCTACAAGTTTCACAAACATTCAACCTATACTGAGCAAGACTTTTGCATTGTTTGGGATTCCTCAACAACTGAAAACGGACAATGGACCCCCCTTCCAGGGAAGTGACTTCAAAGAATTTATGAAAAAACTAGGAATTCATCATCGCCGCATAACGCCACAGTGGCCTCAAGCTAATAGCGAAGTAGAAAAATTCATGAGGACAATTAATAAGGTGTTAAGAATATCTGCAGTAGAAGGAACCAATCCTGAAGATGCTCTTCAAAGCTTTCTATGAGAATACAGGAGCACTCCACCCAGCACTACACAAAGATCGCCATGGGCTCTCATGTTCTCAGGCCCCAGGCGTGATTTGCTACCCATGGCAGAAGAATGGAGGCCTGAACCATATCATCCAGAGTGCACCCAAACCCGGAGAAGAAGAACTAACGACAAGGCAAGCAAGAAGAGAGGGGCTCAAGACAGATTGCTGGTCCCCGGAGATCGTGTGCTCATTCGAGCTCGGAGACCTGGAGGGAAATTCAGAACACCCTATGAAGTCGAGCAGTGGATTGTCAGGACAAGCAGAGGCACGGCAGTGACAGCTCAACGCGAAGGCGATGAGGTAACAAGAAACGTGTCGTGGTTCAAGCGAATCCCAGCGACACCTGCCAACACGGAGCGTCAGGCAGGTACACCGGAAAGGCAAGACACCAGTAGTGAACCAACAGGTGTTACTTTGAGCAATTCACCATCCACCCCGTCCACTGGGATCACTGAACCGCTGACGCCATCCGCGAGAGCTTGCCCTGAGGACACTCCGGTAAGAGGGAGAAGGCAGTACAGCCTCCGACCAAATCCCAGGCCCAGTCGAAGACTTGCTGACTTTATGTGCTAATCTAATTTGTCTCAAAGGACTAATTTGGGAAGGGATGTAGCGTTCTAGTTGTTGGTAGCTCCGGCCTCGGCCGGAACTACGCACACAAATTGTATCACCTTCTGGCCAGGCGTGGCCAGAAGGCTATAAATAAATGGTCGGAAGTCGCACGGGACTTCCGGTCCGACCAACTATTCAGAGTGTTCATTTGTGTCTTGTCCAGTCATATATATATATAGCCATATCACCGAATGCGTGTGTACTCACCCCTCTACAATCACCAGACGGTCGCAGCAAGACTCTAACTTACTTGAGAATTCTATCAACATCAGGGCTTCCAGAGCTCCCTGTGCCACCTCTTTCAGAGCAGCAGCGTCACAGTGCCATATGTGCTCTTCTTCTTCTGCTTGCATCAACGTGCAAAAAGAGTAATGTAGCGGGTTCGTTCATATCTGCAGCGTGAATCCATCATCTTAGATTCCCATTGCTTCAGTTCTGCGCTTCACTCACGGCGACTCCTTGCTCTCGCTTCTGTCTGTGCTTTACTCCATCTCATCACAAGTGTACAATACAAAGTTCGCTTTGGTGGGGGCACTTTGCAATAGCTACTTGACGTTGGGAGCACATTTTCATTGAAACAGAAGACACCATATTCAACGCTTCTCAAAATAATGCACTGCATTGAAGTGATACCACTGCACGCTTTGATAAAAAGCTAATAGGGACAGAGAGGAGAAGTTACAGTACCTGTGTATTTCATAATATACTAGTACTTCACAAATTGTTACCAAAAGGGTCCAGGCTTTCTCTTTTGGATGTAGTGTACACTACGATTGTTATGGCTTCTGGAAACACATTAAACTTTACCCCACCTCAACCATTCACACCATCATCTGGGGGAATTCGCTAAAATAGCTAGAATGGAGGTAGAATCTTTTAAATTATATTTGTGCCTGTGACGAAGATGAGGACTTCACGCCTGATAGAAATAATAAAATACTCCTACATTGTTTAAGGGTCATTTGGGTTGGGAATATATAATCATATTGCAAAAAAAAACAAGACAACCAGGCCAGGGAGATGTTTCTGTTAATGCACAAGAAGATTTGGATATATTAAGCTCCTGCTGTGTGTGTGCTAATAGACAGGTATACATTTTACCAGATCAATCAATCAATAGAAGAATCCATTGAAGAGTATGTCTCTGCTTTAAAGTTCTTAGCTTTAACATGAAGATTTGGCACATTACGTGATGAGTTGATTAGGGAAAACATTTTATTGCATGCAGCCAGTTCACCAATACAAGATAATCTTTGAGCCAAAGGAGAAGCTCCTCTACAAAAATAATTGAGGCCGTAAAATGAGCCGAACTTTCAGGGAGGTATCCTTAGGTAGTACTGGCTGATAGTATATAACTCACTAGTGAAAATAAATAGGAATCGAGAGGTGCAGTCAATAAGATAAAATCAAACAAGAAAGTGGGAACGTCAACTCAAGATGAATCCAAGAATCTCCAGAAATCAGGTTCCAAAACAAACCAATTAGAATATAGTTCTGATTTAAAATGTTACAAGTGTGGGTTCACAGGTCATTTAGCAACTGAAAAAAATGTCCTGCTCAAAATCAGAAAATGTTCGAGTTGCAGTATAATTGGGATTTTTTTTAATGTTTACAGGAGAAGAAAGGGTAAGAGTGCTGTAAAAACATTGGAGGGTGCGTATGAATCAGATTCACAAGTTAGTGATAAGAACCATACTAACATGTCTGTTTTAAGCATTGATATGTCCACATCAAGTCAAGTCAAGTTAGAATTTGTATAGCGCTCTACTCACCCAGAGGGTCTCAAGGCGCTTGAGGGAGGGGGGGAGCGTTACTTTTCGAATATCCAAGTTTTTAGTTGTTTTCTGAAGGAGAGGTGGTTCTGTGTAAGGCGGAGGTGGGTGGGAAGAGAGTTCGAGGTCTTGGCCGCTAAGTAGGAGAAGGATTTTCCTCCCATGGTGGTACTTTGGATGCGTGGAATCGCGGCGAGGGCTTGATTGGACGATCGTAGTTGGCGGGTGGGGATGTAGAAGGTCAGGCACGTGTTGAGGTATTTGGGTCCTAGGTCGTAGAGGGCTTTGTGTGCGTGGGTGAGTAGACGGAACGTTATTCTCTTGTTGATGGGGAGCCAGTGGAGGTCTTTCAGGTGACCGGATATGTGAGCTTGGCGGGGGATGTCTAGGATAAGTCTGGCTGAGGCGTTCTGAATGCGTTGGAGTTTTTTTCTGTAATTTGGCTGTTGTTTCGGCGTAAAGGATGTTTTCGTAGTCCAGGCGGCTTGTGACAAGTGCTTGGGTGACCGTCTTTGTTGTTTCGGTGGGGATCCAGCGGAAGATTTTTTTGAGCATACTTAGGATGTTAAAGCATGATGATGAGATGGCGTTGACTTGTCTGGTCATCGAGAGGGAGGAGTCCAGGATGAAGCCCAGGTTACGTGCCTGGTCCGTTGGTTTGGGTGCGATGCCCAGGGCCGGTGGCCACCATGAGTCGTCCCAAGCGGAGGGGGATGATCCAAAGATGAGGACTTCCGTTTTGTCTGAATTCAGTTTTAAACGGCTGTTCTTCATCCACTCTGCTACTTCTTGCATCCCTTCGTGTAGGTTGGTTTTGGCGGTGGTTCGGTCTTTGGTGAGGGAGAGGATCAGCTGGGTGTCGTCTGCGTAGGAGATGATGTTGAGGTTGTGTTAGCGCGCGATGGATGCGAAGGGACTCATGTATACGTTGAAGAGGGTGGGACTGAGTGAAGATCCTTGTGGTACGCCGCAGATGACTTCAGTGGCCTCTGATCTGAAATGGGGGAGGCGGACTTTCTGTGTTGTTCCGGCGAGGAATGTGATGATCCAATCCAGTGCTTTTCCTTGTATCCCGACGTTGCTGAGGCGTTGTATCAGGGTGCTATGGCAGACTGTGTCGAAGGCTGCGGATAGGTCCAGTAGAATGAGGGCAGCTGTTTCTCCGCTGTCAAGTAGTGTTCGAATGTCGTCTGTGGCTGCGATGAGGGTGGTCTCGGTGCTGTGTTTGGCTCGGAAGCCGGACTGTGATGGGTCGAGAGAGTCGTTAGATTCGAGGAAGGCGGCGAGCTGATTGTTGATGGTTTTCTCAATGACTTTGGCAGGGAATGGGAGGAGCGAAATGGGGCAGTAGTTCTTAAGTTCGGTGGGGTCTGCTTTGGGTTTCTTCAGGAGAGCGCTGAGTTCGGCATGTTTCCAGCTTTCCGGGAAGGTAGCAGTGTTGAGGGAGCAGTTGATGACATCTCGGAGATGGGGTGCGATGATGGAGTCTGCTTTGTTGAAGATGTGGTGGGGACATGGGTCGGTTGGCGATCCGAAGTGGATGGTGTTCATCAAGCGGATGGTGTCTTCAGTGCTGATTGGGTTCCAGGCGCAAAGGATGTCGGAGGGGGGCTTTGGTATGGAGGTGAGGGGGGTGGACGGCTCGCCAAAGCTGTTATGTATGTCAGCGATTTTGTTGTGGAAGAACGAGGCTAGAGAGTCGCAGAGGTCTTGAGATGGAGTGATGTCGTTGGTGTCGGCGGTGGGGTTGGTAAATTCTTTGACGATGTTGAATAGTTCCTTGCTGTTGTGGGCGTTGTTGTCGAGTCGATCCTTAAATGCTGACTTCTTGGTGGATCGGATCAGCTGGTGGTGTTTGCGGGTGGTGTTCTTGAAGGTGGTCATGTTGTCAGTGGTTGGGTTTTTTCGCCAGGCTTTCTCGAGGGTGCGGCAGATCTTTTTGGATTTCTTAAGGTCGTCATTGAACTAGGGGGCTTTTTTGCTACCTTGCTTGGTTAGATGGTTTTTCAAGGGTGCTAATTCGTCTGCGCAGTGAGTGATCCATTGTGTGAGGTTGATGGCTGCTTGATTTGGGTCCAATGATTTGGCAGGAGGGTTTTGGTACAGCGATGTGAAGAGCTGGTCGGTGGTAATTTTGTTCCAGTTTCTGCGGGGGATTGGTTGTGGGTGGTGGTGGGTCGTGGTTTTTTTGTAGTTGAAGTGAACGCAGCTGTGGTCCGTCCAATGGAGTCCTGTGGCGTGATTGAAGGAGATGTACTTGCTGGAGGAGAAGATAGGGTCGAGCGTGTGTCCGACGTAGTGGGTGGGGGTGTTTACCAGTTGTTTGAGTCCGAGATTGGGGAGGTTGTCTAGAAGGGTAGTGGTGTTGCTGTCATTGTTCTTTTCTAGGTGGAGGTTGAGGTCTCCTAGTAGAATGTAGTCCTCGGAGGGGAGGGCGTGTGGGCTGATGAAGTCTGCGATGTCTTCGCTGAATTGTGTGCGGGGTCCTGGGGGTCTGTAGATGAGGGTGCCTCTGAGTGTGGTCTTAGGGTCGGTGTGAATCTGGAAGTGAAGGTGTTCGGCGGTTGCGAGGTTGTCGTCGGAACTGGTCGGGATGCGGATGGTCTTTTTATGGACGATGGCGATGCCTCCTCCTGTTTGGTTGGTGCGGTCCTTTCGGATGATCTTGTAGCTGTCCAGGATGGCTATGGCGATGTCGGGCGCTGATGAGGCTTTCATCCAGGTTTCTGTGAGAAGGCGACGTCCAGCGATGCGGTGTCTAGTAAGTTCCATAGTTCAGTGGCGTGTTTGTGGACCGAGCGGGTGTTGAGCAGGATGCACTTCAGGTGGTTAGTGTTGGAGTTCTGTTTGGCGTTTGTGGATTTGGTGTGGGTCCTGATGCAGTCTAGCTTGCAGGAGTGGCAGGTGAAGGGTCCATGGGTGTGTCCTGGGGCGGCTTGGTAGCAGTCTGGGAGACGTCCTGTGTTGAGTGCAGAGAGGGTTGCGGCGTCGTACGTTATGCGGGTGGAGTGGATTGTGCGGGGACCAGGGGGTCTGGCGCTGGGTGCGGTCCGGGCGCGGACGGGCATAGACTGGCTTACCTTTGGTGCGACTTCGGCGCGCATAGGGCGCGTCCGCTGCGCGCAAATGCATCTGTCATAAGTGGAGAGTGGAGGGGGCGGAGCGAGGGAGGAGCAGCTGGGAGGTGGGAGCGGGGTGGAGAGATGGGCTAGGAGTCACAACAACAAGATGGCAGCAAAAACAAAAGTGAAACAGGACGAGATTGGGGCACAGTCTGGGATGTCGCTAAGATATGGGCAGAGGCACCGGCACAATCAGGCACAAATGATTACAAAAGCAGTGCGAGCAATGCAATATAGCGCTACGATATCAGTCAGCCACAAACAATAATACAAGCAATGAGGGCAATGCAATATAGCGCTACGATATCAGTCAGCCACAAACAATAATACAAGCAATGAGGGCAATGCAATATAGTGCTACGATACTAGTCAGCCACAAATGATAATACAGGCAATGAGGGCAATGCGCAAATTGGTTAATGGCAGCAATGAGCACAATAGCGCTACGATACCAAGTGACCAGGGAGCATATGGGGAGCGACCGCTTCTGAATGAGTCAGGATGGTCACAGCTCTGAGACAAACGGGACGATCCTTAGCTATCTGTGGGAGGGAGGAGGAGCTGGGAGGCGGGAGCGGGGTGGAGAGACGGGATAGGAGGCACATCAACAACATGGCAGCAAAAACAAAAGTAAAAACAGGACGAGATTGGGGCACAGTCTGGGATGTCGCTAAGATATGGGCAGAGTCACCGGCACAATCAGGCACAAATGATTACAAAAGCAGTGCGAGCAATGCAATATAGCGCTACGATATCAGTCAGCCACAAACAATAATACAAGCAATGAGGGCAATGCAATATAGCGCTACGATATCAGTCAGCCACAAACAATAATACATGCAATGAGGGCAATGCAATATAGCGCTACGATACCAGTCAGCCACAAATGATAATACAGGCAATGAGGGCAATGCGCAAATTGGTTAATGGCAGCAATGAGCACAATTGCGCTACGATACCAAGTGACCAAGGAGCGTGTGGGGAGCGACCGCTTCTGAACGAGTCAGGAGGTGCTGAAAGTTCAGGATCATAATAAACACCCCAAATGTGAGTTGACTATAGGGGGGGTGATGATAACGGTCACAGCAGATTCAGGGTCACCATACACCATAGGCAATGAGAATGTGTGAATAGAGAACTTCAAACAGAAATAGAAGGTAGATTGGAATCTCCAGATATTTCTCCAAAAGGTTTCACTGGAAAACAATTGTTTCACTAGGCTAGAGGAAATTGCTATTTGGATAGAAGAATCAGGAGGCAGAGTGCACGTTCTATGTCTCTAAGACAGGTCTATCGGTATTGGGGTGGTGGGATCAGGGTGACCTAAGCATTATTTTGGATCCCAGGAGTCTTGAACCAGCATTAGTTATTTAGAGTAATTCAAGAGAAGATACACAAATTTGGGAACTCTAGCCGGAAGTTTTTTCTGGAAGCATAGGGAAACTAACGGGGTTCCAGCATACACATATTTTAAAAACTAAGGCTATTCCTTGTATTCACAAAGCAAGACAAATTTCCATGGGTTTCAGGGAAGAGGTGTCCAAGGAACTGCAAAATTTGCAGAGCGCAGGTATCAGTGAGCAATAGAATCTTCCGATTGGGTAGCCCTGTTGGTTGTGGCATGATGCGCTATTGGCAAGCTAAAATTATGCATAGACTTAAGAGACCTGAACAAGAATATATTAGTTGACCAGCTTCCTCTCCCAAGGAGTAATTAAATGATGCTGTAACAAAAGGAATTAGGAGTTTGCCATAATAGACTTAATCTCTGCAATCCACTAGGTATCTCTGCACTCTAAGAGTCACCGATTGATGGCCTTTAGCACCCATTTAGGTTTTTCCAGTTTGTGAGAGTGCTGTTTGGCCTTGCCTCAGCATCTGCAATTTTCCAATGACTGACATTTAGGTTATTTAAGGACATCAAAAGGGTGGTATGTTTTCAGGATGATATTTTGGTTATGGGGAAGACAAGAGCAGAGCCTGGTTCCGAGCTTACATAGGCACAAGATATATTGAAAGATAGAGTTATCTGTGAGGAATATGCTAAATGTAAATTTGCAAAAAATACTGTTACATATCTAGGTCATGAGATGAGCTGGAATGCTATTGAACCTAAGGCTTCAATAATGGAAGAAATAAAGAATGCCGCAACATCAACCAACAAAGATGAAACAAGAGTGTACATAGCTATGGCGGAATTCTATTCCAAATATGTAAATAATTTTACGAGTAAAACATTTCCTGGTAACAGTCAAAAAACAAAGGTACATTTTTTTGGTTAAATGATTGCCAGGAGGCATTTCAAATAATCAAAAATGACATATGTTATGCAACTGCCCTACAAGGGTTTGATCCCAAGTTAGGAAGTGTGGTAACCACAGATGCGAGTGGTAAGGGACTGGGTAAAGTGCTTACACAAATTGATATGTGGGGAAATAAATGTGTGATTGCATTCACATCTCACTCACTAACTCAGGCAGGAGAAATACATTCCATGAATGAAAGAGAGGTCCTAGTGTAGGAAACATTCCTATTGGTGATATAACATGGAATGTTGAGGGGAAATGCTTTGGAGTTGGTAGTTAGTGGAAGCTGGAAGTTGCTGGAGGTTGCTGTACTTTGAGACAATAAAGAAGACTGAATTTACACTTGCAAGACAATGGACCCGTCTGGGTGATCGGCAAGCCATGAAATCTAGTGTGAGGGAAAAGCAGAACATTTGCAAACAAGTGTATGATCATAACAAAGGAGTAAAATCTACTCACTGGCAATGTGGAGATTGGGTGGTAACGAAGAATGGAGGTATTGTAAAAAAAGGGGAGAGTAAGTACTCTCAACCTCGTAGAGTGGTTGGGGTGAGAAAAAAATATGATTGTGTTGGAAGGTGGTAAGGAATGGAGTTTTAGTATCCTGAGCAAAGTGGTTGGTCCTGATTGTTCCTGTTGTGCGTTCTTCTCTCTTAGTTATGTATCTATTCTACCCTGTATAATTTATAATATATGTTAAATTGTTGATTTAGTTGTGTTTCTTTGTAAGGGGGAGATATGCAGGAAACATTCCTATTGGTGATGTAACATGGAATGTTGAGGGGATAAGCTCTGGAGTTTGCAGTAAGTGGAAGCTGGAAGTTGCTGGAGGTTGCTGTACTTTGAGACAATAAAGAAGCCTGAATTTACATTTGTGTTGTGTAAACTACTACATGTAGCCTGTGTGTGATGGTTTGAGCACTACAGGGTGTACATTTGGGTCTCACGCATTATGCTGCAAAGTGATCGTAAGTCATTAACCAAAGTGTTGAGCATGAAAGGATTGTGTAATGCATCCCCTTGACGACTGGCTCGCAAGTCCATCAAATGATTAGACTACAAATATGATGTGCACTATGTTTCCAGGTGTTGAAAATAAAAATGCAGATCTTTTTAAGCTAGATGCTACTTTCTATAAAAACCAATGCCTGCAGATGAGTAAGAAAAGTGTTGTGTAGCAGAGATTGCAGAGGGATAGGGTGGCATAGGGTAAGATGAGTGGAAAGAAGCTGCTATATTGCAGAAAATACAGAGGTGGGTGTTTGGGGGCTCACCTTACTAAAAATATCTTGGAGAAGGTCTATGTGTATTTTGGGAATTGAGGCATGAGCTATCAGTTGAGGAAGGCAAAGTATTGCTGAATGGAAGAGTAATCCTTACAGATTTGATAAAGGACAAATTGCTGAACATACGTCATCAAGGAGGTTTGGGCATAACATGAATGAAAAGTAGAGTTAAAACCTTATCTTGGTGGCCAGGATTGGACTTGGTAAATTGAGAAGAAAGTCTGAGAATGTGTGTTTTGTTTGACTTAAGAATAAACTCTTGTATATTGTAGGCCTCCTTTGTGTCCCATCAGGAGCCAAGAAATGCCTTGGGAAAGGATAGGATAGAATATATATTTTGAGTCCAATTTTCCAATTTATTAAGGAGGTGAGATTAAATATCTCATAGTACTATTTGACTACTTTGCAGAATGACCTGACATAGACATAGTATCGGAGGTGGATGCCCAAGCTGCAGTGTGTTTCATGGACAAACTATTTTTGAGAGAAGCGTTAATGAAAGTGATCTTGACACACAATGGGACCCAGTTCTCATCAGAAAGATTCAGTTCATACTTAAAAATAAATTATATAGTACACACAACCACCTCTATATATCATCCAGCAGGTAACTGTGCTGTTGAGTGCTTCAACATAGTCATAAAAGGGTATCACCAGGTAGGTCCACAAGGTCAGTTATTTTGAACTTATGAGAGGTAGGATCCCATTCATGAAAGACAATGTGGGGAGGATGTCAAAATGGACATTTACTATGGTGAACAAACAACTGTCTAAGGTGAAAAGAAGTTGCAAAGGATATTATGATGGAAATCTTAACTGTAAAAAATTAAAAATACAGCAAAGTGACTGGGTGAGAGTAAAAAAAAACAGGAGTATATATACGAAAAGCAAGGGAAGATTCTTTCCTCCATTAAAGGTTGTCAAAGTGTATTGCAATTCAAGTTTGCTTAATGATGGTAAGGTATGGCATTTAAGTCATATTTCCCTATAGTAACAAGAAATGTGAATCAGAGTCTAAAAATTCAGATTGGCTATTAGATGGGCTTCAGAAGTCAGGTGATGTGGTGGGTGTTTTGGATGGTAGGGATGTAGGTGGCGATGATGGTAATGATGGCAGTGATCAAGTGGAAAGAGAGTGTTCCACTCCTTCGTTCAGTGAACACAATAAGAGTGTGGGTCACCCTTCAGTAGGAGTTCCCTCATGACTAATGATGATGCAAAACTTGCAAGACTTAGTAAAAGAATGAATAAATCTGCCAAGTTCAAAGGCTATGTGTGTAAGTATTGAGAAAAACACTGAGTTTTAAGAAGTGAACAGAATGAGTTACCATTATTTATTGATTGCTGCATTCATTATCTTGCATATTATTAATATTAATTTCATTATTTGTTTGATTTATTCATGTTTTAGATCGGGAGTGGATGTGTTGTGATGTATATGGAAATGTAAAGATGCCATACAGTGTCCCTGATGTTACTTCGTAGCGCGAAGTAGATTGTGATGTAACTTAGAATGCAGGGGCAGGAGCTGGTGCGCGAGAAGATGGGTGATGCAGTACAAGGGAGGCTGCTGATGTATGCTGCTCTTGAAGTGTCAGGCCTTTGATGGATAATAAATGATAATTTTAAAGTCATAAATTGTGTGTCCATCATTGCATCTATTTATTGGATTTTTGTCAATTTGGTCTTATTTCATTTATTAAAGACTACTTTTATTTGCGTAATATGTCGTGGGATCCCTTTTGTGGTGTGTTTTCATTGTATTACCGTTTCAATAGTTTCACAAATACTTTACACATTGCCTCTGAGGTAAGTCTGACTGCAATGTGCCAAGCTACTCGATGGTTGAGCACAAGTTAATTTAGGGTTTGCTTATGAATTCACCCTGACAAGGATTATGGTTCCTGAATGAGTAGGATTTCACCCCCTCAACCAGCCACCTAATTTCTTACACTTACACAATAAGTCAGCATCCTTGTTAAAAAATGATCCTTAACGAGAACTACAGATTGCCTACCTATTGTATCAAGATCTGACTATAGAGATGATTGTCAATTCAATAATACAACTTTGCCCAAGGTATTTTTCAGCAATCATCTATCAAAGAAGCTTTTTCAGTCTTCCTGCAATACCACTGCCTTGGAAATGGCCCATACATTGATCTAATACATCATTGGTCTTAAAAGTCTTGGAATCAATAATGAAAATACTTATCTCCTTCTTCAATGGCATAATTGAGAAGTATTTTTAGACACCACACTTTTTGCCCAGAAACTCATTTTGAGAAGTTACTGAGGTGGGAGTAGCTTCAAAATCTGAACGTTCTGGCTAATACAGCATACTTTTTTCTACTCCTACTTGCACAGTTGTGATATTAATTGATGTCATTGATGCAGAAGATTCAAATCTGTCAATTATCTTTTTGGATGTCAAGAAAGCATTCAAAAAGGGTTTCAGGGAATTTCTTTGGACCTTATTTAAGCAAATACCCATTTGCTAGAAATTCATTACATGTATTAAGGCACTATTTTTGAGACAAGGAAGTAGGTGGGTATGTGGGATTGGGGAGGTCTCATTAAGTTTCCTTATGAGAGTATTGTGACTTTAATGATATAATCACACCATCAATTATTTGTAAACTAAATGTAATCCTGAGTTCTTAAAATCAGGCACAATCAGTTTGAAAGTCCTACAAAAAAGTGAAAAAAATTGATTTTTTTTATTACTCAGATGTCCTAACATTATGAAATTCAGTCTTTGTCATGGGCAAAAAGGAACCACATGAACTGACTAGACGCTGTGGATGCAAGCTTAATATCTGCGAGGCCTCTGTTCTCATGTCTTTAATTCTGAGAATGTCATCCCAAACAGATTCTTTGTATGAAGAGTACATGTTTGCTGCTGAGTTTTCTTTGCATTTATATGAACTGATCTGAAAGGAAACAAAATGTCATCCTGAAGATCGTTAAATTCCGTACTTTGACCAACTCATGTATTACATTTATCTTGTGCAGAGGTCCATACTCTTATTCTGATTATATCAAACATAATTTTCAAGATGAGTTTCAAGAGACACATTTTGCCTATAACAAAATGAATTATGTAAGTGGCAGTAGAACAACTTTCAGCTCTTTTGACTTGTTTTGTCTGAGAGCTCCGAGACAGAAAACTGGTTTAATAGATGTCTAAGAAGCATATTCAGGGAAGAAATGTGTGTATCATAATTTGAAATGAACACATCTGTTAGACCTGACAGTCTAGGGGTTGTCTTCCCCCACACGTGTTGCCTGCTCGCCTCATATTGTGCATTCATTTTTGTTAGTTTTAGGACTCCGAGCACTTTACCACTGCTGACCGATGCTAAAGTGCCTGTGCTCTCTCCCCTAAACATAGTTTGATTGATGTATCCACAATTGGACATTTAATTTACTTATAAGTCCCTAGTAAAGTGCACTACATGTAACCAGTGTCTGTAAATCAAATGCTACTTGTAGGATTGCAGCACCACATGTCCTACCCACTCCAGGAGCCCATAAACATGTTTCAGGCCTGCCATTGCAGAGCCTGTGTGTGCGGTTTACACTACCATGTTGACTTGACATTGAAACTCCCTTGCCAAGCCTTAAACTCCCCTTTTATTAAACATATCACCCCTAAGGTAGGCCCTAGGTGGCTGATAGGGCATGGTGCAATGTAATCAACAGTAGTGGAACATTTCCTAATTTGTTTTTCACTACTGTGAGGCCTACCCCTTTCATGGGATAACATTGTGGATTCCTTATTCCACATAATACACTGTAATTCCTGATTATGAGGGATTAGATCTGTTATGTTTTATACCTAAGGATTTGTATTGATAAATCCTCTTTAATGGTACATTTAGCAAGTTGGCATTTTCCTGATCTTATCCTTCTGTGCCTTCAGCCTGTCTCCGATCATTCTGGGGTAGGCGACAGCTGGACTTTGTGTGTTCTCTCTAGACAGCCACACACAAAGGGAACTTAGGTGGGACCTGATGGATCTTCCTGGGAGGATGGGAGTTTTGAGATGGGCACAGTCTCACAGTTACACCTGAATAGGCAGTGTCCTGTCAACACACAAAGGGCTGCTTACATCCCTGTTGTGAGTCTGAAGCAGGGCTGGAAGGGAGGTCCTCTGTGCTCTTCACGCCCTTCTTTACAGTCAACCCCACTTCAAAGGCACAACTGGATATAAGTACTGGTTCTGGGACCCCACCAAGACAGTATACTTCTGGACCTGGAACCACTGTGCCAGGAATAAGAACTGCTCTGCAAATGTTCTGTCGCTCTGCTGGGCTGCTGTTTTGGAAGGCTGCTGCCTTACCGTGCTACCCTGCTGCCTGCTGCTCTCTCTGACTGGGTAAAGACTGGACCTACATCACTTGAACACAGAGTGACTTGAAGCGCTAGCTCACTAGCCTCCTGATTTGAAAACTCGTGGAAATTACAGTCTTCCACATTGCTTCTCTGCCTGGCCCATTGTAAGTGGACTCAGGTCCTTGCTCCAGCAGAACGGACACATTATCTGCTTTGAGAGCAGAATTGATGCACCGCAGCTGTTGAGAGAAAAGAACACTCAGATCCAGTGCATCGCTATCTTAACAAGTGTATTGGCACAACTCTAGAGAGATGACTGACTCATTCCCTTGAAGGTGTAGATAAACCCAGTGCATCTCGGAACAGGTACATTGTCTTCAGAACCAGCGCATCACCATCACTCAGTTTCACCCCACATCTTTGCTGTTGTGACAGCGATCAAGATGCTTTTGTGCAGCAGGGTCCCTGTATCTGACCTGTGCTCCATCACGGTCAGCCTGAACTTTTGACTTTGTCCTGTCCAGAGCAACCAAATAGCCCAAAAAGGAGCTTTTTGCTTATACGCACTATTTTCACCTTTTATCTTTATAAATGCATATCTCGACTTCAACTTGTTGGATTCTTGTTGTCTTGGTCTTGTTTTATTTAAAAAGTTCACTTCTATTTTTCTAACCTGATGTGAAGTATTTTTGGTGTTTTCACTGTGATACTGTTTGAAGTGTTGGACAAATACTTTACACATTGCCTCTTAAGTTAATACAGACAGCTCTGTGCCTAGCTACCAGAGGGCGAGCACAGGTTAATTTAGGGTGTGTTATGATGTACCCTGACTAGGATTCTGATTCCTGCTTGGACAGGGAGCACACCTCTGCCAACCAATCGAAATCGAATTGCTAACAACGTCTAATACCAAATGATTCAAATGCAAACCTAATTGCCACCAGTGTTCGGTGTTTGATTCTTTATATTATCATTGCGCCTACAACTTATCCTGCTGAAAAAAATCAGTATTATGCCTGACCATATAGAGGCTGCATACATACCCGGCATTCAGTACAATCTCATTCTTTACAAATGGTATTATTCATTTATTTATCATTTGTTGTGCATAGAGATGTATGTCCCCATAATTAATATTACCGGGACAAGAATGTGCACTTTGCTTTAGGGCATTGAGCATTGAATGCTGGGATGGAGGCTTACAAGTTACAGAAGACCTTTGCCTCAGCATATGATTTCACAATGGGCCACCCTACTGTCCCCTTCACTTAAAGGGACTGAGGTTACACTATGCCAAAAAAATAGGGACTAATTGTAATCTTTACCCCTACAGCCATGCAAGCCTCTTGCAAATGCAGAGTGTAACCTGTCAGAAATGAATAGCTGACACTTTGCAAATTATTACTGTCTGCACTGAGGATTTGGTAAGCATTCAATAATGTGCAGCTTCAAGAGAAGTCAAACATTTGTGCATTTCACTGTATTTTACAATGAGGTGTGCATGGCCCTTTGATACCTCCAACTATCTGCAGCACGCAATGGGTTTAAATGTTTGTATTGCTATTCACAATGACAATTGTGAATTACCATGTACATTGGTACATGGCAAATTAGTGTGTTCCACAAGATAGAATTGGTAATCATGCACATTATGTTGGGTATTGTTGTTGATGTGTTTGATTATAGACTTAACTGTTTCAATAGCTGGAGCTGTTGCTAAACTCACAGTTGCAAGGAATTGGATCAAGCCAGATGTGGGAAGCAATGTGAATTTGGCAATACAATTCTTAGATGTCAAACCAACATTAAATGTCTTACTGAAAGCATGGTTTACCATATTGTTACACTTTATCCACCAGTTGCTTGGATACAAGAATGACTAAACTGGTGTCTGAAAGTAAAAGTGTAATTAAATAGTTCAAAGTACATATGTTGAAAGAATGTGGGGGCATATTATCAAGGGGGTTTATCTCCGCTTTTTGGGCTTTAAAAGCCAAGAAAGCGGAGATAAAATTATCTCCCTATTACCTAGCTGTCGCTAACACCAGTTAGCGACAGCTAGTAGGAGATAGCGATCATCTTGGGCCCCACTTTGCATGTCAGTGATATTTATCACTAATGACATGCAAAGTGGGCGTGCCAAGATGTTAGCGACTGAAAACAGTTGCTAACATCGCTATCTCCTATTACCAACTTAAGCTAACACCTGCCCTGAGCAGTTCTTAGCCATGTTATCCAATGGGAGGTGGATAACATGGCTAAGAGCATTAGCTCGGTAATGCATGAATATCGCTGACTTTTCAGCGATATTCATGCTTTGCGGCGATTTTTATCGCATTTGCGATAAACCTTGGTAATACCAAGGTTTATTTGTGGTAAAAATCGCCACAGCTCAGCGGTAAATTTTTGTCTCTAACCAAGCAATAGCAATAATTATCGCTGTGCTTTCCTGCTTACAACAGCCTTCCCATCTCTGGAAGTATATAAAGACAGAGAGCTGAGCACAGCAATAGACCTGCTAGGCAATAAGCCAAAGAGGTTGTGCAACCTGAAGATTGAAACTAGAATATCCCAGTGGTGGATCCTTTGCTAAGGTGGAGGAGTGTCGCCCCACTGCTCTTAGAGTAATGAAAAGAGGAAAAATAAAATGCTAATGACACCTTTATTATCGTTTTATTGTTAGTTACTGCGAGCTGGGTTAGGTCGAGCGGGGCTGGTTGCTCACGGTGGGAGGAGGAGTGGACTGTGTACACTAAGAGCCTTGTTCCTTGTGGTGGGCACCTCATGGTGCCTGCCATATAGTGCATGGTTGTAAAGAGGGGTCCCATGGGTATCCCCATGGGCCTCAACTAGATGCCTCCAGGTGAAAGAGTACCTGCTATGAACCCCCAAAGTCGTTTACGACAGCCGTTTTAAGTCGGACAGACCTATTCAGAACGGCTTGTCAAATCCAACATCATAAGATGTTGGTCGGAAATGCAGTCCATAGACCTGTAGGATTCAGCTCCGACCGACTCGGAGTCTCCGAATGCCGGTCGGAACGGAGTCGGAAAGACCGAATAGTTGCCTTCTATCGTAATCGGTCGGATGGAAATATTTCTGAATCGGTTGGAAACACGGGTTCCGACACGTGTTAGGAAAATCAGAATGCCATTCAGAGTCTTCCTGACCAACATCGTAATGAGCCCCTTGGTGCACATGACAGGAAGAGCAGAGAAGCGGAGGAGAGACGCGGTCGTCGGTAAAGGTAAATGTTTAAAAAATGTATATTTTCAACCTCCTCCCACCCCTCTCACTCTTGTTACGATTAGGAGAAAGGACTAATCTACATGTTCTCAAGAAAGTATGACAATGTCCACAGGCAGCACCTTTTTGAAACTATAACAGTGGGGCAGTATCTCTGTCCCGTGTTAAGTAGCATAGTCAGTTCAGAGGTGGATACTGGCTTAGAAGAAGTGGATGGTACAACAAAGAGATGCAATACCTTCAGTGATTGAAGAGTTGGATTTTTTAAGGCAGGTCAGGCAGTTCAACCTCTGCCCAAGACAATTTCAGGAAAACACCAAGCTACCAAGAGGAAGAGGCAGAGGTGGAAGAGGCGAAGGGGAGCAAGGAAAACCCAACAACAACCAATGGTAGGAGAAGACGGGGAAATGGGCCAAAAAGTAGATGAGCCAGCTTCAGGTACAGAAAACTCAATCAATAATCTTACCTATATTACACTGACAACAAAAGAGATCAATATACTCAAGCTCGGACTCTCATTCTGCCCAAATAAAAATATATATTATGCAGAAACAAGAATTGATTTCTTCATTATAGTAAGGTCTATGAAACTAAAAATATTTTTCATGACTCAGCCAAAGAAAACAAATCGAAATTTACAACAAATCCGGTGGATTATTCCAGTATACTACAAGTTGATAATATGAACTTGATGTTAGGACTACGAGAACTGGAAATGGCCAATGAAGGTGTTCAGGCACAACTGAGTGAAGAAACTTTGGTTGGGAACACGGATTTGAAACGTATGGTAACGCTCTGATGAAGTTTAAGCCAAAGTCCAAATTTGTACCAGTAATGACCAGGGATTCCATTGATATTTTAGTGACCTTGTCTTCAACTAATTAAAACCCCTCTATAGTGAAAGTAATAGAAGAGGTGTATAGAGTCAACAAGAGAAGGACTATAATGACCGGATGAATACATTGCAAATGAAAACTGGATGTGTGGTTAATTATGCAATCTGATAAAGGTGGCAAAATAGTATTGTGGGAAAAAGAGAAGTATTTTGGCTGAGACCTACAGACAGTTGAATGCCAAGGATTGTTATTGTCGTGTCACTTATTTATTTATTTTGAGAATTTGTAGAGCGCACTGATACCTTGCAGGCTTCCTGGCGCTGGAGAGTACTCTGTTAAACGAATAACCGGGGGAACAGTCAGACGGGCAGTTATTATTATTATTGGGGGAAAAGCCAGGTCTTAATACGTCTCCTGAATGGAAGAAGCTGTGGAGTCTGACGTATGTCCGTGGGCAAGCTGTTCCACAGCTTGGCCGCTGCAACCATGAAGGATCTTCCCCCTGTTCTGGTTTTGTTAAATCTTGGTACCTTTACCAGACAGGCCGAGGATGAGCGTAGGTCTCTGGCAGGAGTGTACCACCTAAACAGGGCTTGCAGAGGTTTAGGTCCATGTCCATGCAGAGCCTTAAAGACAATGCAGAGGGACTTGAAGGCCACTCGTTGTTTTAGGGGTAGCCAGTGTAGCTCAGCCAGAGCTGCTGTGGCCGAAGCCCTCCTCGTCCAGCCAAGAGCCAGCTTGGCGGCGGCCGATTGAATTCGCTGTAGTCGATCCATCAGCGTGACTGGAGACTCCAGGAGCAGGGCGTTACAATAGTCAAGGCGACTAAGTATCGTACACCTGACTATCGACGCCCTGGCTTGTGCCAGGCAAGGTCTCTTACCAAAGTGAACTCAGATCTGAAATCATGGAGAGATAAGGGCCAATTAAGCCAAAATGAGTATCAGTTTTTAAAGAAAGATCATCCAGTTACACCTGTGTTTTATTTGATACCTACAACTCATAAAAACAGGGATAACCTCTCAGGAAGTGCCATAATTTCTGCCATGAGTAGTTGACTGGAAAATGTATAGAAATATGTTGCCCACTTCCTGGGTGATATCTCCTGTCTCACATTCAAGATAAAGGCGATGTCTTGCAGAAAATATATGATCTCTAATGGGAGATTATATCTTAGTAACAGTTGATGTCACCTCATTATACACAAGCATTCAGCACAGTGATATAATGAGAGCAATGATACATTTTCTTGGAACTAGACCTTTGCATTTATGGCAGCACAATAAAATGCTGCTAGCAGTGATAGAAACTTGCCTTAACAGCAGCTTCTTCTTGTTTAAGGGGGAGCTATTTCAGCAGATGCGTGGCACAAAGATGGGCAGCTGCTTCTCCCATAGCTATGCAATTTTGCATTCAGCATGTGCTCTGTGCTGAGCATCTAGATGAGCGGGACAAACATGTCTTTTACTGGATTGTTTTATCAATGATTTTTTATTATATAGAAATGCACGAAGGAGAGCGCCAGAAAGTTTATGCACAAAATATGGGCCAATAACCTCAACTTACATTTTACCAGCATAGTTAGTAAGACAGAGGTGAATTTCTAAGATCTTACAGTCTACATTCAAGGGAACCAGCTGGAAACAATACTTGTTAGGAAACCTACAGCTGGGAACATGCTGTTGCATTCGATCAGTTTCTATCCACATAACTTAGTTGAACAGATCCCTAATGGGGAAAGTCTAAGGGTCAGACGTAATTGTAGTGTTAAGACAGAAGAGGAGAAGGCAGTAAGTGACCTGAGAAAAAGAATTTTGAACTAGGTAAGATACAGAAGACTGCATTTAGACCTACATTTCAAAAGATATTTCCAAATCTAGAGAGCAAATCTTATTCAAAGGCAACAACAAAGTGAAACAGGAGGTTTTTGACTCCCACTTTAGGCTCATTAACACCTACAACACACAAGAGGCAGCGATAAGAGCAATCATGCACAAATACAGGCAACTGATCAGAAATTATCCATTACTGAGTATATTAGCCACACGTAGACCGGGTATCACTTTTAGGTGGGCTAAATTAATGAGACAAGATCTGGTGAGCAGCAGCCCTGAGAACAGGAAAGAGGTTATAACTATGTGGCTGGTTGTCCAAAATGGTTTCCAAACATTTGGGAGATGCAAAGCATGTCAACATGGGAAAAATACAACACAATACATCTCACCACTCCTGACCTGCACTAAATTCATTAAAGGGCAGTTTATACCAATATGCTTTGTACCTGCAGAGATACCCATGTAGTCTGTCATACCTTGGGGGCCCAATCATACCTGTACTTAAGAGAATTCTCCAGCATCTCAGGACTATCAAAAATCATGATCAGGGTTACCCAGTAGTGAGGCACTTTGAAGAACAGCATAAGGGAAAAGTTATGGGTCTACCTTATTTTGTGTTGGATGCTGTTCCATTAAATCTGCAAGGACACAGAGAAAGGAAGTTAAGGCAACTGGAGTCAAGGTATATAATTGAATTGAATACGAAGACCCCATGGGTACTGAATATGGAAGAGAGCCTCTATATGAAACTGTAAATAAACAGTAACAACAGGAACAGATGTAAGTTTATCACAAGTACAAGGTTGAGATGGAAAATGATGATAGCAATGCACTTTATAGTTGATGTTTCAGAGGTAGATGTTGGCGGATCCAAATTTATTTGCAAAAATGCTGTCAGCTAGCAATTTTCTAATCACAGAAAATGTTGCCCACTGGGGCTTAATAGTTTGGAAAATACAATTTATAAAATAATAGGAGGAAATACTGTGAAAGTATATATAATGTGCACAGAAGGCCGGCTACAGTACCCAGAAAGGTCCTGCTGAAGAAATACCTTTGGTGGAGCAAGTGTTGACTTTGAAAGCCTACTGCATCATTGTTGAGCTGCACAAAGGGGGTAGTGCATTGTCATCAAGCTCAGTTGAAGTAAATGCAATGCGTCACCACTTCTGAGGCCCAAGAATGGAGGGGCATCCCCGGCAAGGGTAGGACTCACAAATGGCAGATTCCAGCAAAGTCTTTTGTGTCCCTGAGACCTCAGCAAAGCAGAGAAGCAGTTAAGGCAAAGTGGCAATTCTTACAGCACAGCAGTCTTTACTCCAGCAGAGTTGTTCCCAGGCCCAGTAGTGTGCTATTGTGGTAGCGTCAGAGCCCTGGTACTTATTCCCAAAAGTGCATTTGATGTAGGGGGTGACTTCAAAGGAGCTCTCGAGGTGCACAAAGATCCCTTTCAACCCAGTCATGTCTGTCAGGCTAACTATGTGGCGTGAATCAGTGCATTGTGTGTGGACAGGACACTACCTATTGAAGTGTAAGTGTCAGCACCTCCCATTCCTTCCTGCCCAGGAAGACCCATCAGAGTGTAGTGAGTGCTCAGAATGCAGATGAGCCTCACCTTCCCGTGTATGTGGCTGTCTGGAGGGAATGCACAAAGTGCAGTTGTCACCCAGCCCAGATATGTATTGAGGCAGGTTGCAGGCACACCAAGCAAAGTTTAGAGCAGAGAAATGTCTACTTTCTAACAGCGGCATTTCTAAACTAGTAATGTCAAATCCAACTTTACCACTAAAGAGGATTTTGCATAACCATTCCAAAGATATGAAACATGATTTGTCTACTCCTTTCTATTCAGGAATTACTGATTTAAAGTGTTGCAAGGAATTCCTGATGCTATCCTATGAGAGGAGTAAACCTCACAAGAGTGAAAAACAAATGTAGCTGTTTATCACTACTAGGGCATGTAAAACTTAAAGGTACATATCCTCCCTTTTAGTTACACTGCACAATGGCCATAGGACTAACTAGGTCCTACCTTAGGGATGACCTATGTCGAATAACAGTCAAGTTTAAGGCTTGGCAAGGGGTTTTATATGCCAAGTCGAGGTGGCAGTTAACTGCACACACAGGCCTTGCAATGGCTGGTCTGAGACAGGTTTTAAAAGCTACTTCTGTGGGTGGCACAATCAGGACTGCAGACCCACTAGTAGAACTAGATTAATGGCCCTGGGTATATGGTATTCCACTTTAGAAGGGACAAGTAAAGTAAATATGCAAATCATGAATTTACCAATGTCACCATGTTTTAAGGGAGAAGCACAGGCACTTTAGCACTGATCAGCATTGGTAAAGTGCTCAGAGTCTTAAGGCCAAGAAAAAGGTGCAGCAAAAAGTAGAGGTAAGCAGGCAAAAAGTTGGAGGAAGACCACCCTAAGGATGACAGGTCTAACTATAGTAAAACCACCATGGAGTTGATAAGCAATCTGACATCTACCACCTCTACATTCCTGTGGCCATGGTTCACAGACTGGCATTCACTGCTGTGATGGGAAGAGGTGTTTGGCACCTGGGAGTTGAGAAGAGTCACTGAAGTTCGAAGTTGGGAACATTGACCAGGAGTGTAGACTTTTTCTCTAGGAGAGGCGTATGCTATTTTGGAGATGAAAGGAAGCAAATAATTCTCTTTGATTAGAACTTGCCTTTCAAAGATTTTAAATGACATAATGCAGTGGTAAAAGGTATGTGTGTGTGCTGATCACCCTAGAGACAGCTAAGAATTGGTTACATTTGTTGGGGTTGCCCTGAAATTGAATATTTGTGGCCCCTTAAAAAAAGGCCTTCTAGACCCACTTACATTCAGGCAAGTCTTTAAAGAAAAGAAAGAAGATTCCTCTTCCCCACTGAAGAACATTATTAGATGTGTCGGTATTTCTGCCTTAGTCCCTATTAAAGTATACAGACCCTGCAGTGCTGACCTCTGTAGTGGTCGCAAAGGACATTTGGCAGAAACTGCAGTAATCTTCCAGAAGCTATATTGAGGTGAGACAAGTTAATTCATTCTAGTCATCCTAGTCTGAAGATTTCAAAGAAGCAATTGTATAGTAGTGTGGGTATGACTGCCCAGGCGACTGACTAGTTCTTTTACCACAAAGCCTCCTAACTACACATATTAAAGAGTGATTGCAAATCAAACAAAATCCATGTCTCATAACATGCCTGTAAGAACCCTTGTTGAAACAATTCAAGCTTGTGCAGCCCTGTATAGATGTAATTTTCTTCACTGAATGTGGGGCCATCGCAAGTACTTAAAACTGAAAAGCCAGTACCAGGCCCAAATTTAGAGTTTTCTACTTGATGCATTTTTCGTATCTGTAATTAAAACTTGTTTTGACTGCATTGTTGTTTGAAGTATTGCTACCTTTACATCTGCATTTGCACATGTTTAGCATCTCTAAGTAGTAGCCATTGTGCTCGACAAGGCTACCAAACGGTGAGGCAAAGCATGTCGTAAGTGATATATTGGTTCATATCTAAAGATCCCACTTACCAAATGATGTGAACATTACTACTCTTCATTAATATTTTGCCTAATATTTGTACTAATTTCTGACCTTACCAGTCAATCAATAGGTGCTTGTAGCCGTACTGGTGACATTGCTAAATCTATCACCAGGGCTATAGTATATATGATTCTGAATGCATTATTTAATTTCAGTGCAGCCATTTTTTCCACCTCAGGTAGGCCAGCTAAGCGTCCTCCCAGGCCTTTGCTTTTCATTCTGTGAAAATGTTCAGTACAATTCTGCACCTGTGTAAGGAAAAGTTCCCAAAACTACACAGGCTGGATGGTGACTATGGGAACTGAACATAGACCTACTAGTAGTCAAGGTGTCATTAGAACACAAGTGGGAAAGAGTTGCGCAAGGCTAACTGCGTCTCCAGAAAAATATTTAATCATGACGAAGACTTCCAGAGTTCTTATAGGTCTTCCCAAACATTCAGACACAGTGTTAGATGTTTTTCTGGGGTTTATTTTTTATGCATCAATATTGCCAATTAATATGCCTTTAGACATTTGATTCTGCATATATAGGCTGACATTACATGGTTACAGTTGAAGGAAGTGGCCCGTTTAGGGTCACCCGGGTCACTCATGACCACCTCTCAGCCTTCCACACCAAATGAAGAGTCTGTCTGACAGTAGAGAATAAAACCAATATCTATTTATTCAGGTGCACTTAGAGTGGAGCCCAGTCTGCCCAGTCGCTTAGGAGTGCTGCAGAGGAACTGACATCAGTAAGCATAGAGATACATTATGTACCTTTCAGAATCATTGAAGGCACACCCACAATGGATATTCCGAAGCAGATGCAGCAAAACAGTGAAATACAAAAAAAGTTTTGATTCTAAGGCTGGGTACACACTATCTACTATCCAAGTTCGTTCTGCCTGTGCCCGCCTCTAGATGAGTGGAAGAAGGCCTCTATCTAGAGGGAAAGGTATGCGCTAATAAGAACAGTGAATTCATTAGTGAGGTGAATTCGGACCTCGGAGAAATGAAACCTAACTGAGGCCTCTTCTCAGAAATGGCGAAGGATAAGTTTAGATTATAACTAGGTGTGGGCAGAAGTCGCGTAATGGACTTTTGCGGAGAGGCTTGGAGATTGAACCAATTTCCGTGCCTCTCCGCAAATTTCCGTTACGCGATGCCCCCCTTCGCCATATTAAATTATATTTAAAAGCCTGAAATGAAACTTGAATAAAACTTATCTTATTGCTGCTGCAACCTTCCTCATCGCGTCTTCATCTGGAAACTGCACATGCACGGGAGCCTGCGCATGCACATTCCTCGCCAGGACTGCGCATGCGCAGGCTCCCGCGCATGCGCAGTTTTCAAGATGAAGCCGCGATGGGGAAGGTTGCGGCAGCAATAAGGTAAGTTTTATTCAAGTTTCCTTAAAGGCTTTTGAAATGTAATTTAGTAAGGCGAGCGGGAGGGCGGGAAGCGGGCGGGCGGCCAACTTCTGTTCCGCCCCCGAATATGCGGAGACTTGCCGCAAATTTCCGCCCTTTTTGCGCAAGGGCAGAAGGGCAAATCTCCGCACATTCAGTGGACGGAATGGAGATGTCCACCCACCCCTAATTATACCCCCAAAATGGCGACTGGATAGAAAATGGCGCAGCTAATGCTAACATACACAAAATAATGCACAAGCATGAATTTTCCATTCTAACACAGTTGAAACAAACGTCATCTGATGTGTAGAAGTGTGTTCGTGAATGTGTATTAGTTATATAACGTTTTCCTGTTAGTCATCATCTTAGACAAGATGGATGCCATCTCTATCACTTGGTCCTACTTCCCCCCTGTATATATCTTCTCTCCACAGGCTCCACAGAACACAGTCAAGCAGAAGTGTAATAGTTTATTTCCACTGTTATGATTACATTGTTTTCAATTAACCTTTCTCTGTTCTATGTGATTTGAAACATTATCACGGTCCCTTCTGTTGCGTTCCATTGAGAATACTAGTCCATTTGTTTGCTTTAAATGTTGTTGTCTAATGTTTGAGTTTAGTTAAAACATCTATATAGTAATATCATGTCCAGATGATATTAGTATATAGGGTTCCGAACACGTTTTTAGAAATGAGATGGGACGGAGGGCGTTAGGGTAATGACGTGCAATTTCCTTGTGCTGTGATTTGCTGAAGAAATGACAAGCATTGTGCATGAGTACACGAGTTTTTGGGGTAAGACAGAAGACTTTCCTGTTCTAATAGGGATGTGGTCCAACTTCTTTTTGATTTAGCTGCCCATTTAGGACTTTGAATTATTTCTTATTTTACAAACTGTGTAACATTGCACCTGAGAGCCTTTATGGCATGAGATTTGTACCGCTTATTTTTAAGTTTTGTAATAACACATTTTAACTTTTGTCGATCTAGAACTTAATAATTCCATAAGCTCAATAATTATTTGAATAGTTTTTCTCTATTAATTTAAGTATGAGGGTGCCTTATTCTGTGGGAGACCCAGATGAGGTAACAATTTGGGGTGTCTGCATTTTGGGTTGTCCTCGTTTTGGGTTACGTTTTTGCTCTCACAACAGCTCTGGTCATAATTTAAAGAACTGTGAAGGGAGAGAAAAGTTCGGAGAGGCATCTCATCCTGTCCCTTATTCCTAACTTTTTTTCTCTAAATAGAATTCGCAATATTATATAACGATATAAAAGCTTTTCCTATTTTAAAAGCATATTAAAATGCTGAACATCTTCCAAGCCTTACGGCGCCTCATGCCACAATTGCAGTCTTTCAATTTGCACAACATTTTACAGGGACAGTAAATCAGCAAAGTAAACAATTGGCAAGATACATTTTTTGAATGGCTTCACTTTGCAGATAATGCATTTCGTTTTAATAGATATGCGTATCATTAAAACTGTAACAATTTACGTTCTAAATTGTTCTACACCTCGGTGAAAACCAAACGTTAAAAACTGGAAGACATATTTCTATTTGGTCCAAAAAACCCACAAACCCTTCAATTGCCTTTTCTAAACTCTGTGCCGCGTGTGTCATTTTAATAATTTCATATTTTTTTCAGTCATACCTAGTGTGAGGTAAATTACTGCTACTAAAATGTATGTAATGCTGAACTGTATTGGAACCTTATTGAGAAATATTTAGTTTATGATTTTGCACAGATTATCACGCTGTGCTTCTGTAACCTTCTACTTCTGGGTTAGTGATGACAAAGTTAATGTAGAGGGTTGTTAATATATGCATATGCTAAGGAAACAGAGAATCATTATTTTTACATATATCAGTATTTAAATGGGATGTAGAGCTGGTACACTATAACTTGGGTAATTTACTAAATGAGATCATTCGCATAATAAGAGCCAACAGGGAAGGGGACTCCAGACAGGACTCGATTTCGGCAATTTAATCTGTGTTGCAAGCCCTTGATTATGGTTGCGGCTGATGGCAGCATGAATAAACACCAAACACACTCATAAAATACTAATGACATTTGCATTATTTATGTCTTTATATATAAAGTTGTGTTAAAAGAACATCTCAACTTTGTTCATAGTCGACCAACTGGAAGCTGCAATTTATGAAGGTACGAATGTGAATGCAAAGTTGCCTACTTTGATTTTTTTTTTTAAACAGAACGATAAGTATTCATTGTGCACATGAGCTGTGTGTGGTACATGAAGGTACGACACTGTGGTCTTTTATGCAACATCACACCACTTTTATTATGGGACAGGTGTATCATTCAGGATGATGAATACACACTTTTTTAATGGACTAGTAGGTTTCCTTGGAACAAGGTTCTTTTGAAAGTCCTCCGACTTGGCTACCACTTTACTATTCACCTTTTCATCCATTCATTGTTTTCATGTTCTTTCCAGTTATTTTGGCAACAAGGACTTTACATCTGTACTGAAGTAAAGTTTTCCATATATGTGAACGATAGGCAAGTGATCCTGAGATTCTGTGGTCCATGTGAGCCCCATCCATTCTGGTTCAGCATTGATCAGATGCTGGAAGTTAATTAACTTTCATACATTTAAAGAGCAGCAAGGCTGCCATGAGTGAGAGAGGATGTGCTTTTGTTGAGGATGGGACTCGCATAGATACTGGAACCCGTACTCGTAGATATTTCAACACTTCTGAACTGAAGTGAGAGGTGGATATTGGACTACGGAATACTTTAAGCCATGTGGATTTACCGGCAATACTATAATTAAGAGACTGTGTGACACTTACCGCCATATTCATGAAAATCGGCATTTGCGATTCTGAAATAGCGAAAAATAGCGAATCGCTATTCAGAAATCGCAAATCCGAATTCATGAAGAATTGCGATAAAAAAAAGCGATTCGCACGCGATCGCAAAATCCGATAGCGATCCGATCGAAATTGCGATTAATCGCAGATTAATCGCAATTTCAGCCTACCCACGGCTGGACTGCGATCTCGCAAATAGCGATATCGCTATTAGCGATATCGCTATTTGCGAGATCGCAAACTCGCGAGATCGGGAAAACGGGAAGTCGCATTTCGAGCCCAGTGATGATATCACAACCAGGAAGCTGCCGGTTCCCAGCACCATTTTGCACATTGAGGCACAGAGACAGGGAGCACATAGAAGAGCTGCTGCACATCTTGGCTAGTAGAGTGATCCACAGAGCCACAACCCATACCATGGCTGAGGAAGCTGCACCAGGGACCAGCAGCTCGTCTGGGAGAAAGCGAAAGCTCAAATTCTCCGAGCAGGAGCTGGAGCACCTTATCGAGGGAGTTGTGGCTAACCACGACCAACTGTTCGGTGCCAATTCCAGGAGGGTCCCAGAAATGGAGAAGAGGCGCATTTGGCAGGGGATAGCCTCTGCAGTAAACTCAGTGGGAGTGGCGGCCAGGTCCCTGGAAGAACTTAAAAAGCGGTGGTACGACCTCCGAGGCCGTGCCAAGGAGAAGGTGGCGGCGCGCCTTGGGGAGTCCTCGGGCACAGGAGGAGGAGGTCCGACGGTACCACCGAACACCACCCTGGAGGACCAGGTTGAAAACACCCTGGAGAGGGAGGCCTGTGTGGGTTTCACTGCACTGGACTCATCCGGCCCCACACAAGACACCCAAGGTAAGTGGCATGCGACTGCGACCCTGCCCCCTATGGATGTCCATGACCAAATAGGCTCCCCCAATGTCCCATAGGCATGTCATTGTTGCACATCAAGGAATGTCCTGAAGCATTGTGGGAGATGTAGTCTGGCCACAATGTAGTAGTACCACAATGCAGCCAGTCAGGTCTCAATGCACACAAAGCCACTGCCATTCAGGGAATGTCACCCAGCATGCATGTAGCAACTGCACGTCTGCCAGATGCATACAACTAATGGTCCTCCACTTACCCCCACAGGTGGCGATACCAGTGACAGTGACAGGCTGGTGATCGACGACAGCGTCCTGGAGGTGCCAACACCTACCCAGGCACCAGCCCCTTCCGCTGCAACTGTACCACCAGCAACTACCACCAGCAGCGTCCCACCTGCAACTGCTGCAGCGCCCTCATCCGCTGCCATGGCAGCCCCCATTGTGCTCCCTGCCACCGCTGCTCCTCCCAGAGCTGCAGCCAGGTCAGTCACTCCTGTGGCCCCTGCAGCGACTGCTACAGCCACACCAGCAGGCACACCCCCTGCGACGAGCACACCTGCAACACCGGTGGCCTTACCCCCAGCAGCTGGCGCCTCAACATCCGGGGTTGCGCCACTGTCCACTCAGCCCCCAGCCTCACAATCCGGCCAGCAGGGCAGGCGTGGCAGGTCACGCCAGCGCTCCGCAGCTGCTACCAGGCGGGCCAATGGTGATGGACAGGCGCGGCTCAGCATCGAGAGACGGATGCTGCGCATACACCAGCGCCAGGCACGGCAGCAGGGTGCAATTCACCTCCAACTATACAACATTGGCCGCAACGTGGCATGTGTTGCTACCCACATTGAAGGCATGAGGGCCGACCTGGCCGGTGTGGGCGATGGAATGGCCCGCATTGCTGCAGCCGTGGAGGCCAACACCCGTGCCATGAATAGAATGTACGGTGGCCAACGCCGGCACCACCGCCAACTGTTGACCCAGCTTGGCACCTACAGCAGGGCAAGCTATGTGTCGGCAAATGCCACATCCCTATTGGCGCAGCGCTGTCTGACACAGCAGCACACTGTCATCCAGTGCAGTGTGGACATGACGAGGGTGCTGGAGACCCTCACCATGGCTGTCGTGGCTCCTCACCCTCCACCTATTCCATCTGTTGTGGGGGGTGATGATGCGAGTGAGGGGGCGTCCAGCCTGAGCTCACAATCAGCCTCACAGGCCCCACTACCCACCTGCAGCACCAGGACCCCCCCATTGCCTGACGCCCCGGAGGAGGAAGCCCCTCAGAGGCGTTATGGAGGGACACGCTCTAGGCACACCTAGAGAACTGTAATCACCACTGGCACAGGCTGAGGTCAAGCCTGGCAAGCACAGCATTATGGCGTAATACTGTTTGTGGGACTAATTTGGCACAGACCCTTATATTTACTTTTGTGAATAGAACACGTACTTTTATTTTGAACTTTGGCACAGACCCTTATATTTCATTTTGTGAATTGAACACGTACTTTTATTTTGAACTTTGGCACAGACCCTTATATTTCATTTTGTGAATTGAACACGTACTTTTATTTTGAACTTTGGCACAGACCCTTATCTTTCATTTTGTGAATTGAACACGTACTTTTATTTTGAACTTTGGCACAGACCCTCATATATCATTTTGTGCATTTAACAAATACATTTATTTTCCTACACACATTAGCATTGTGTCATCATTACATTTTGCATGCATTGTTGATTAGTGGGGTGATGGCAGTGGTTGTACTAGAAACTGTTCACTGTGATGTGGTTGCGACGTCTGTGCCCTTCTGCTGGGGTCTCCCCTTGTGCATGGCGCGCATGTGCAGGTGGCCGGTTGTCCCCCTCAGATTCACTGCCAGAGATGTCAACAGGTATCCGGCGCTTGGTTGCAATGTTATGTAGTATTGCGCAGACAGCCACTATGCGGCAGCACTTTGCAGGACTGTAATACATGGCCCCACCTGTCTTGTGCAGTATGCGGAACCTGCTCTTGAGCAGGCCAAATGTCCTTTCTATGCAATTCCTTGTCCGTATGTGAGCAATATTGTAGCGCCGTTGCTGGGGTGTACCAGGGTTGAGGTATGGGGTCAGGAGGTATTCACGGAGGGCGTAGCCACTGTCACCTGAATGAGAGGAGCAGATGGTGATTGCCTGTGCTGCGCTGTTACATCTTTGCAATGTGACATTTCAATCAAAGTGTACTTACCAAGTAGGTGTCCTTCCCCAAACTCTCCCCTGACCAGCCGTGTGTGGAGTCCGCTGTGCCGGAAGATGAAGGAGTCATGGGTACTCCCTGGGTACCGTGAGACGATGTCAGTGATGTATGTCTTGGCATTGCAGACCATCTGGATGTTGAGGGAGTGGTAGCACTTTCTATTGCGGAACATATACTCCATGCCAGCTGGTGGGCAGATGGCGACGTGGGTACAGTCTATACATCCGAGCACATGTGGAAAATGGGCTACATTGTAGAATTGTAGCTTTGTCATGTCCAATTCCTGTTGGCTGGCGGGGAATTTGATGTGACGGTGTAGCTGGGTGAGCATGGCGTCAACAAAACTGTTGAGGCAGCGTGACATGATGGGCTGGGATATTCCCCCAGCAGCCGCTACTACCCCCTGGAAGCTTCCGGAGGCCAGGAGGTGCAGGCTACACAATACCTGCACATGTGTAGGCACCGCATTGGTATGGTTTGTTGGGTGCTGCATCAGGGGGTCAAGGTCCTGTATTAGCTGCATTATCATTTCCCCATTCAGCCTGTATTTAGCATATATCTGCTCTCTGGTTTGGCCCAGCAAGGTGACCCGCTGGCGGAATATCCTGGCCTGGATCCTGCGTCTCCTCCGTGCTAATCGCTGTAGCCTGCGACGTCTCACCACCATGTACATTCCTGGCATTGTGGGACTCCTAATGCTGCTGCTGCTGATGGTCCTTATGTGTGATTGGTCAGGCCAGTACCTGTTGGTGATAGGACAACAGTTTTTTGAAAAAAAATTTCAATGGCTTTCATGGTTACCACCTGCTTTGAGTTGTCCTTATTTTGCGCCGTGCAAATAGCGATTTTTGGGTTTTTCGCTAATTGCGAATTTTCTTGAATGCCGATAGCGATTTATTTTGCAAATTCGCTATTATTTTCGCAGATTCCGTGGTGTGTCGCTATTTCCGAATCGCTAATGCTCTGCGGCAGGGATTCTGCGATTATATTAGCGAATTCGCTAATATGTGTTTGCGAATTCGCTATTTTCTTGTTGAATGCCGATTACGGAAATTGCGCCCGCATTTGCGTTTTCGCAGCGATTGCGGGCGCAATTTCACTTCATGAATCAGGCTGATAGAGCCTATGAACGTACGGTGGTGGATATCTTTCATACGGGAATTGATTTATAAAGAATATAGAGGAGGAACTGACAATCTTATGTTGGTAATTTAGTGACAGAACAGCCCTGGCGAAGTCATTGTGTTCGACTTCAGCACGGCGAACCACGTGTTGGCTGCTTTTCTTGGATGTGAATTTGAAATAGTAAATACAAGTTGGAATACAAGGAACTTGTGAACCGGATTTATACGGAAGCAGATTATGAACTGATTATTTGGACTGTGCCAAGTGGATGAATATTTCTTTTATAATTTTGTTGACATTATAATTATATAGTTTCAGTGCTCAGGGAGAACATTTTTGATTGATCCCCGTGCATGACTGTTGATTATTTTGTATTCCTGTTTTTTTTTTTTAGTTTCCTATATTATTATTCCATATATCTCATTGGGGCTATTATGATACCTAGGCATTCCACATCCACCAAGGTGTCATTGACCCTATAATTCTTTTAGGGTGTCTTTCAGCCTCAAAGACTCTGAACCAATCAATCAATAAATCAAATACAATTTGCAGAGGCTGCTTATCTCGCCTGATGGTATCCAGGCACTGGGTGGTGGATGTGGCTGCTGAGATGAGTTAGTCAGGTCTTCAGGTCCTTCTTGAACTCCTGTACAGTGGGGGACATATGGACGGGGAGGCCGTTCCAGGACTTGGCTGCTAGGTGTGAAAAGGTTTGGTTTCCACTTCTGCTTTTGTGGATGCTGGGGCTGTGTGTCAGGAAGAGAGATGAAGAACAAAGTTTGTGGGTGGGTTCGTGGAAGTTCACCCTGTGGTTGAGGTAGACTGGGCTCTTGTTGTGAAAGACTTAATAGGTGTGCATGAGCAGTTTGTACTGAAATTGTTTTCTGAAGGGGAGCCAGTGTAGGGCTTTGAGGTGAGGGGAGATGTGGGTCTGTCTTGGGAGGCCTAGGATGATCCTGGCTGCTGTGTTTTGGATGGTCTGGAGTCTGTTTAGTAGTTGAGCTGGGATTTCCATATAGAGGAAGTTGCTTAGTCCAGACGGCTGGCGGTGAGGGCTTGGGTAATGGTGCATGTAGTGTTGGAGTGGTGCCAATTGAATATTTTTCTGAGCAAGAGCAGGGTGAGAAAGCAGGAGGATGAAACAGCATTTATATGCTTCCTAATCAAGAATTTGCTCTAAAGTATTATTCTTAGGCATCTTGCGTGATCTGTGGGTGTGGGTGTGGGTACGAGGCCGAGCTCCGTTGGCCACCAGGAGTCATCCCACAGGGAGTTGCTGCTCCTGAAGATGAGCATTTTTGTTTTGTCTGTGTTGAGTTTGAGGCATCTACTATGCTCCAAGCCTTCAAAGCAGGCCATGCATCTGTAGAAATTAGATTTGGTGTTAGTCGTGACTGAGAGGAGTGAGAGTATCATCAGCGTAGGAGATTGTGTTCATGCTGTGGAATATGACCAGGATGGCAAAGGGGTGCTGTGTAAGTGCTGAAAAGGGTAGGGCTTAGAAAGGATTTGTGTGGAATGCCGCATATTACTTTCCTTGATCCCAAGAAATAATTATGCTTAGGGCACACTCCATGTAGCCTATATCAATCTTGGTAATTAATGTAATGCCTTGGATACCCTTCAAGAGACAATGAGCTTATATCCAACATTTTAGACTACTGTCATGTTTGATTTAAATAAAATAACATAGATTTTAGTGTCCTGACAGTACTGTACAGTTAGAAATTAGTGGGATGCATATTGGTCCTGGATTGTAAAGGCTATTTCTTAATTCTTGAAGACAGGAAGGGGAAGGCTGTCTTCCACTATACAAAAGAGAGTAGTTTAGACAGCAAGCCTATACTAGAGTTGACCCCGACAGCTCCTTAATTTCTTCCTGGAACCACTGTTCTAATCCTGCTCTGCTCTGCTTTTATAGGGGAGAACAAAGAGGACACAGAGACAGCAGCTGAATAATGCTGAATGTCAAGAATACTGGCTTTCTTTGAGTCTGTGCCTAGCTCTAGGTAGGGGTGAAACATATGTGCAGCTGTCTGTAGTGAATTCTTTTTTTTCCAGATGGTTACTAAAAGAAAATGGGTTATATGTTGCAAAGGATGTGGGTCCTTCACAACAGCTTTTTAAAGAACATGTAAATATTCACTGTTAACTTCAATAAACTCAGTGCATGATTCCTTTTCTACTTGTAATCATGCTACAGCATAGCTTTTGAACCCACCAACATAGATTGCTGCACATTACAATATTTGATCAAAAACCCTATGTAGGATATTGGGTTACTGTTTGAGGGGGTGAGGCTCTACTCAAGCAGCAACCACAATTTTTGTCATGGTATAACTAAACCCCAAATTAACCTGAGACTAACTCTCTGGTAACTTGGCACAAAGCACTCAGGTATAACTTAGAGGCAATGTGCAAAGTATTCATGCAGCACTTCAAACAATAATAAAGGGAAAACCCAACAAAAGAAGAATTTTGCACCAATTCAGAATAATAGAGTAAACTTTTATAAATTTTGTGAGACCAAAATAACAAAATTCAGTCAGTAGAACTAGAGATATTACATTTTAAAGATTTAAGTGTAAACAGTAGTTAGTAGCATAAAGTGCAAACTGTGGGTATCTCGTCATGCCAGACTGGGAAAAAGTTACAAGTTCGGTCCGACTATGATGGAGAATGGGCTGAGTATAGGGACCAAGTCAGGCCTGCTAAAAAAATTACCTTAAATTCTGGTTGTGGAGCGCTCTGAGAACCTCTTTTGGGGATGCATTGTACAGCAGCGGTTCCATGATGGTGCGGGCAGCAATGAGAGGTCTTGCATCAGAGATTGGACAGGTAGAGGCAGTTTCAATGAGGCCGTCAAATGGGCTTGTGATGCGAGGTCCTGTGTCGTCATCAAGGATGCTGCTGACGATGCTTGCGATGCAAATTCCTGTGTTGAAGAAGCGTCATGCGGTGGTGGTTCCAAAAAGTTGCAGGCTGCGATACGAGTCCTGCACCAGGGATGTAATGTAATGTAAATGTATAGGCATTTATATAGTGCACTACTTACCCGTAGGGTCCCAAGGCGCTTCGACCGCTGCGAAACCCTTCCTGGCTTCCCTGAGAGATGGTCCCTTAATGGGTATCTCCAGGGTGAGACCAGGCATCCCCGGCGGTCTGGTGGGGCCGTTAGTGAAGATGAGGCAAGCTAATGCCCAGAGTTGCCAAGTGTGATCGCTGATCAGAGTGGGCACCGAGGCGAGAGAATTATCAAATCCGCTGACCCTGGTCCAGAAACCTGCCGCGCCGGGAATCGAACCCTGGTCCCGGGCCGTCCTCTGCTCTCGGGTCTGCCAGCTCTAACCAGTGAGCCACACTACTTCACTTGGGATGAGTCATGCCTTGGAGGTACAGAGGCTGAGCTGCAAGAAGATGAGTCGCGCTGCATTGGTTCAACTTAAGAGGCCATAGCTGGGCAGCCAGAGCACCTTCAGGTCCTCAGGACTGGGGTGGCACCTCTTGGGGAGGGGAGGGGCAGGGATTACAGCAGGCAGGTTCCAGGTGTTGAATTCAAGTTGGTTGGAGTCTTGTCTGTTCTTGAGGATCTGATCAGGAGGCCAGATCACTAGCCCTTGAGTTACTCTGGTGGTCCTGGGTTCAAGTTACAGGTCCATTCCTTCTTACTCAGGCAGGAGGGCAGCAGAGTAGCAGCCCTTTTTGCAGAGCAGCAAAGGAGTTCTTCTGAATCTTCCACATGTCCAAATGTGTATTGAAGAGTTGTGTGTTGGTCCAATAACTATACTTGGTGCCAGGTTTGAAGTAAGAGAAGCTTCTAGAGCTTCCCAACCCTGGAGGCGCTTGGAATTCCCTGCCTCCCTACCCTGGCCTCACCTTGTTTGGGGACAAGACAGACTAGTGTCAAATCTCTTGTGAGTGATCTCAGGCAGAAGCTTTTTGATGGGCAAGTCTGGTAGTTGACAGCTCTGCCCCTCTATCAAGCCAAAGATGGCCCATAGTGCTAACACCTATTCCCCCTTTGTCTTACTGACTAGGAGAAATACACAAATACCAACTGCCAGTTACACCTAGTCATGTGAAAGAGGAAACAGGCTGCAGGTACCAGAAAAATGAGAAGAAAAAATTCTAACTTTCTAAAAGTGACATTTTCAGAATTGTGACTTAAAATCCGACTTTACCATTAAAGACGTTTTTTTAATGATAATTCTCCAGACATCAAACTTGATATTCCTATCTGCTCCCATTTGAAAGTTATCCCTTATTAAATGTAATAGGTAACTCAATGTTATCCTATGGGAGTGGTAGGCCATGTGGTGTCGAAAAATTAATTTGTGTACATGTCTAACTTTCTAAATACACTGCATGCTGTCCTATGGGCTGTTTAGGGACAACCCTAGGGGCGACCTATATATATTAAAAAGGAAGGCTCAGGCTTGAGAAAATGATTATTTTGTCAGGTCGAAATGGGAGTTTAAAACTACACACCTATGCTGTATTGGCAGGTGTAAGACATGTTTAGAAAGGCAACTTAAGTGTATGGGACAACTACTGCTGCAGTCCCACTAGTAGCATTTATTTTACAGGCCCTGGGTACATGTAGTACTACTTTACTAGGGACTATGAAACAAATTGAATGTGCCAATTCAGTGTAAACCAATTCTGCCAAGTTTAAAGAAGAGAGCATATGCACTTTAGCACTGATTAACAGACAAAACAACAAAACCAGGATCAGAAAGAAGGAGGTTGAAGGCAAAAAGTTTGGGGATGACACTGCAGAAAGGAACACGCCAAAAACACCCCAGTTCCAGGGTTGAAACAAATGGTCACTCCTCCTGGGAATATCAATTCTATGCCCTGGGACACTAAGGAATGCTTTTGAGAAAGCAATATAAGGCTCATTTTGATACTGCTGAACTCCTGGCAGCCCAAAGAACACTTTCTGATACATTGGTAGTGCCCCTGCCCTCTCTGGTGCACGACCAAACACCATATTCAAATTGCGTAGCCCATTGTAAGGCCTTATGGGGCACTCCAGTCCTTGGCTGAAGGGGCTGACAGTGGCTTACTGTCACAATTTGCGGGACTTGAATGACAGAGGCTGAAGTCAATTTGACCAACTCTCCATGGCAAAGTACTGCCTGTATTTGAGTAAGCATGGATAGCAGTGCCAAACTCTGAAGGAAGTGGGAAAAGAAAAGAGAGAGAAAAGAGAAAGCCAGAGCATCATGGTCTCCTCTGGTGTTCATCTTTCAAAATTCACATCACTCCCAGACTTTTTCACATAGTTTAACATCAAGCATTTAATGTGTAAAAAATAGAATGAGGACAGTGATTGTGGTGTGCTCCCTACTCGCCGCAGAAACAGTGACGATATCCCTCGGGGATAATATGTAAATGTAAATGTAAATGTGCTGGACTTGTAAAGCGCACAGCTGCCCGTAAGCGTCACGGCGCTTGCTTAGGGAGCCCGTCCTGGTATTCCCCTGTGAGAAACCACGGCAGGGTGTCCACAAGGTGAAATCCAGGCATCCCGCCGCGAGGGGCCGTAGTGGAGATTAAGCAAGCTATTGCCCAGAGTCGCAGAGTGTGACCCCGTGAGCTGAGTAGGCACCAGAGCGAGAATTGTCGAGTCCGTGGAATTTTGAGCCCGAGACCCGCCGAGGCGGGCAATCGAACCCTGGTCCACGGTTGATCTCAGCTTCCGGGTCTGCCGCCTCTAACCACTGAGCCACGCTTCTCCACTAATATAGGATCATTTATTAAAGTTCATTTATTTAAAAAAAATATTGAAGACTTGAAAGATACTTTATTCTAAAATCTAAATTTAAAATAATCCAAAACATTATAATTTTTATTTAATTTGTAGTAAATAGGGTTAAAAAGTAAGCAAGTGTTTATCGCACAAATATTTTAATTCACTGCAATGGAATACAATAGGAAATTAAAAAAGATAAAAAAAACACCCTGTTAGAGTTAAGAAAAAGAAAGTATTTGACATTTTATATAAATTCAGTTAAACTGATGATAGTTAAAACTGTGTCCATACATTTTAATAAGCCACCATTCAGTTAGGGGTCTACACAACTCAAGTATGCTTTTACTACTTACTTACGGTTCCTGGGGAGGAATCGCAAAAAGATTGCTGCAAAAATTTCCAAATGCAGATAATGTGAAATAATGAATCGTGGTCAATTTTCCATAGGTGACATATGGTATTTTTTCTGCTTCCCAAGTGATCATAGTGGTAAACTCTTTGGGAAACAGACCAGAATTGTATTCCGATTAAACCATTTCTTCTACAACCTGAAGGGAGGGCCTAAAATGTTAGTTGTTTCTTGTTTTTATTTGTGCCTTTTGTCTTCCAGCTATGTTTCTTTTTTTGTGAATAGAGTAATCCTCTGCTGGTGAAACCAGTTTTTCTTGCCCTATAGCTATTCTTCTATTTGTTAAAGAGGCCCTGTCAAGTTCCAAACATTTTTAAAGTGCAAGAATGCTAGTGAGTCTTTCAAATTCTTGTTCCATATGTTTTATTATCCCAAGTAGAGTTTGAGTGCCACTAAAAATAGTTTTGTGACCCCTGTGGTGCCAGTCATATAATCTGATATAAAAAAGGATCTCAGAATATGCTCATGCTAGATGAGTTTGAATTCTAATCACGCTTGAGCTTAGGAGGATGTGTCAGGTAGTTGTCTAAATGTTTACACTGAGACGTTTCAAGCCAGTATGCATATTTCCAGTGGAAAAGTGTTGTGCCAAAGGTTAGAGATGCACAGTGGGACTGCTACAGCCCCACAGCAGCAACCAGGGAACTGCTGTTCCCTAGTTGTGTTGCAGTGGTGTAGAGGTATTCAGATATTTGTGGGGAGCACTGTGGTTCTGCCAAGCATATTAGGAGTTTCCGCTCCACTAGGGTTTTCATGGTGGTTTGTCCTCCATGACAACCCTTGGAGAGAGAAAACAAAGGGGGCCCTTGTACCTCACACCCTGTGTGCATGTGTACTAGCTCCTGCACAATATGGACCTTTCAGCCCATGCAGTGCAGCAGCTGTTTTTGCCATTCGCATCCATGCAGTGCAGCAGCTGTTTTTGCCATTCGCATCACGGTTCCCATTTTTAGAGACACCTACATGGGAACGCCAAAAAAAAAGCCCGCCAGACAGGAGGAAACCCCTAATCTGGTAGGTGGCCTCAACACTAGTTTGGTGGTGTGGCAGCAGGGCGGACCCAGTGGCACACAGCCAAACAAGTAATTGGGTCCTAAGAGAGCTCATTAAGTTGGTTCCTAGACTGTCAAGTCATTGTTTTGGAAAGGCTATTTGTAGTATCCTCTAGAATGAATTGTTACAAACTACTGCTTCAGTTGGGTCCCATTCAGTAAACAGGTTTAAACTGAAGTCCTGCAATATTACAAGCAGACTATTAGCTTGGCTAGAATTTTGGGAAATGTTTGGACTTCTGCCGCAGACAGAAGAATATAAATGTTACATAAACTTTGAATTTATTTGTGCATCTCAGATGAATTTGTTAGGGAAGTCAATTTTTACTGCTATTATAAAATTAGCTGCCAGGCCACTTGACTGTGATTTTGTATTTAAGATTGTTTTTTATGTTTATTTTATATTTATTGCAATGCCTCATGCTCATTAAGAGCAATGAATTTAACTAATGTAAATAGCTTTATATGTATTTAGAAAGAAACATTTATTTAACTTTCTGTTAAAATTAAGTGCATTATTACATAAAACAATACATACATATAGCTATACATGTGTTTCCATGCCACTTGTCTTCTTTTTACAGGAGCTGCATGGCGGCACAAATGCCTGGGTGTCAGAAATCCACTATTTTTCACACCAAAAGATTGGATTGATTTATGGAAATAACAATTGGAGAGAACATCTCAAGTATTATTGGCAGCCTTGTTTTGGCACAATGCCTTCCACTGGGTTAAAACATTCCATAGCAGCCATTACTTTACATATAATTAATGCCCTTTTTCAATTAATGCAGAATCTATATAATTATTTTTTTACACATTGTACTTAATATCAGTTTTTAGTGATGCAGCCATCTTACTCAAAATGTAACTTAATTTCAACCGTTTTGTTTTTAACATCTTTTTATTTTTTTCAAAAGTTACACCATAGTTACTTTCATTAATTTTGCAAATTCAAAGCCTCATATGATACCCCATTTAGTAAACTGCATGGGTACCTTTACTGTCATGTTTACAAAAGATACTAATTGAGGTTCCATTTAATCTATTGAAACAGTCAATGATCCAATGGACTCTTGGATTTTAAAGTACTGATGCTTTGTTTGGAGTGACTCTTTTTGTATGATTCCCAAAAGGGGTGTAAGAGCTTTATATGATTAGAAATGCATTAAAGCCATCCATACTAATAGCAAAGTATTTGTAGATTAAAGAACTCTCATATAAAGTGCTTTGTGTGTGCAACATCTTCTACCCTATTCCCTAAAGTGCTTGTGCATATGTGCAAAACATTTCACAGCATGTTCTTATGTGAAAAGTTTGCTGTCATGAGATTCCATGTATGTTTCCCATGTACGTATGAATTACTCTCATAAACAAAAAAAAGAGTGAGAGAGAAGGGCAATTAAGAACTCGTTCACCTTCCTGACCAATGATAAATGTAATCTAAGAAAAACAAGTTGACTATGTGTTCATACTGTTGTTATTAAGACAAGTTCCTCATATTCTTCAAGGCTACCATGCCTTGGAACCCACACAGTGGTTTTTAGAAGAGCCCTCACTCATCAACCTAGTTGGTGACATGCTTCATCATTGGGTTCCCACCCTGGCTGCTGGATGCTTCCAGGATGTGCTACAATGCCTGATTACAGCAGATCAGTTTTTTGGGAGATCTTATCACCAATTCTGAATATTGTAATAGTCGTGGATGTCCCGGTCAATGTCAAAAGTTGTGGCAGATATTTGTGGGATACTAACTTCATCCTACTTATCCTAGTGTGGTCCATATGTTTCAGCCACCTTTTATCTGCCTCTCAGGGTCAATGTGGCTTTCGTCAGGACCAACAAGCAAAGTGCACATGCACACTATGGTATAGGAAATTCTTGTTTGTACTTAAAACACCCATTAAACATTGGAGATAATCATCTCTTGCTATTCATTTTGTAGGGATACATGTATGAGAAAATGCCCTAATTTGGCAGGTAGGCAGTTCTGCAATGGAACCAGGTAAGACATTATCTTTTTCTTTCCCTGGTTCACATCGACAACGTATTCCTTTTGTTTGATTATGTTTCACTAAAAAAAAAATAATAGTTTGGCCCTGATTATGATGTCAGTCAAACTTGCGTCTGACTGACACCATAGTGGGAAGGAACTGCCCGAACACAGGTTGGTGGGTCCGACACCCCAATTTTAATGGGACCACACATTGTGCGGTTGGAACTTAAATTTGTCGATGGGGGCTTGTGCGGCAGACTGAGAACACCTGCAGCACAAGATGCCATTGAAAAATAAAACTTTGTGAACATCCCTGCTCCGTGTGGCAGTCACCTAACGCAGCCTGTGGCACAAATGCAAAGGCTGCAGATGGACATACCCTGCTAGAGGCCCCCAATATCGCTTTCCAACAGCCTTTCCATGTTGGGAAGGCCGACAAGGAATGGCTGTCAGAAACCAGCATCATAATCCTGACGGCGGAAACACCATCTTTAAGGATTATCATGAGTTTCCGACCAACCAACAGGCTCGAGCCAATTGGAAAGCATTGATCAGTCTCTCGGACTGCTGTCTCCGACTGCATGCTGTAATGCATTGGTCGAACCTCCAAAGTAATTAGGCCCATAGAGTCAAACATGTACACGCTTCTGGATAAACAACGTTTCACAAGGACTGAACACATACAATTTTTACACAATAGGACAATACATTTAACAGATGTTACATTTTCTTGTCTAGGGATGTGCTACGTGAAAGTACAATCCAGCCAACTCGTGATAGCCACATTCTTATTGTGCTGTGTGCGAGTTTCAATATCATGTTTTAGCCAATATATTTTGTATGGAATGTTTAAAATAAATTCAGCTGAAACATATTACAGCCAACTGCGCTGATTACCATGGTAATTTGCTTGTCTCCATGTAGTGCTATAAGTGAACTCATAATGCCATGTTTTAGTCTTGATCAGTATTAAACAAGTAAGTTTTACAAAGTCTAGTCGATAGCATTTTTCACCAGAGCATGCATGCAGATGTCAACTATTGGCATGAAGCATGGAATTCACAGAAGTTGCTTTCCTATGGATAGTGTTACAGAGTATATTCTCTTTGATGGTCAGATCCAAATCTAAGAATTGAATATGCTGCTTACTATACACTTTGGGGAATTTGGTGTTAAATTCATTGAGATTCAGTTTCAGTGAGTTGCTCCAATATGGATTCCATCCCATAAAATAAAAAGATCTTCAATGAAATGGGTCTAAATTACAACAGGTTCCATAAAGTGCTTATTTTCATGTGCCCAGGTGACCTCTTTCTCGCACTCCCATCACCCCTTGAATATTTGTGTAGGTGAGGGTGAAGTAGGTCCCCATTGCTGTACCCTGTCACTGCAGATGAATTTTGTTGTCCAACAGAAAAATGTCACGGGAAGACAATATTCCAACATCTGGATTATCACCTGAGTTTGTTGAAGAAGCTCCATTGGTCTATCCCTAAAAAAGTAGCAGCTCGCAGGTATTCCATGACTATGGTTTATTGATGTATACGAAGATAATACATCAAGTGTTACCAATATGTAGCTAGATATCTATGATATTTCAACTATTTTCTTCAAGAAATCAGTGGAATCCTTTTAATACAATGGTAAATTTTCTGCATATGGAAGAAGAAACAAATTCAGAAATATTTTCTAATAGAGATCCTATGACAATGAGTCTCCCTGTCAGTCTTTAAGCATCCTTGTGTATTTTTGGGATGAAATAGATAGCTGCTATCTTTGCATTTGTGACCTTTAGATAGTGGTATTCCTCTAATTCCTCAAATTCAAGCTTCCCTTTTTCCATCATCTTCAAGGGTCTTTTCTTTACTGTTTGATAATGTTGTTCATTTCTCAACTGCTGATATGCCTCAGATACATGCATTGTTTTATCCATTATGATGATTTTGCCCACTTTAAAGCAATAATGTCTTTCCAATCCTTAGGTGTTATTTTTCACCCTTGTTCCCATTTCCTTCTCTTAATAAGGTCATTGATGTCCTCCACCACCATCTCATAAAAGAGATTGAACTTATTACTCACAGGTAATTTAGTGCAATGTTTTCTTTTTGGTCTAAATTTACTTGACACTATAGCCCCAATGTCACATTCCATCATGTCAAGGATTTCTGTTAGGACTACATGCACATTAAATCACTAATCCATACAGTCTTCTCATACACCCTCTCACTCATTAATACAGCCACTGACATATCCACTAATACACCCATACAGCCAATCACATACTGAGTCAGTCACCCATAGAAATACTTACACATCTACTTACTCACCACTACAGTCATTCACACAGCCACTTACTCACTCATACACTTACATACACACCCACTTATTCATAAAGATACTAACACATGCTCACTAACCTAAACAGTCATTGACACAAGCACACAGTCACCCATACAGCCACTCTCACAATCACTCACTCACCCATAAAGTCACTCCTATACCCCATCACTCACCTATACTGCCTTTCCCATATGCAATTACTCACCTATATACCACCGAAACATCCACTCACTCACTGACACAGTCATACACACACTCACTCATCCATGCAGGCAGTCACACAGCCCCTCACCCACCCAAACAGAAAATGAGACACCCATACAGGTACTCAGACACCCATTCACTGATCCATATAGCCACTCATGTTCCCACTCACACACCCATACAGCCACTTAGACACCAACTGACACACTGATACAGACATTCACTCAACCAGCCACTCACCCATACATTCACTGGGATACCTAATCACTCACTTATACAATCAGTTACACACCCACTGAATCATCCTTACAGACAGGCATATTCCCACTGATTCACCAAAACACCTTGGTATATATATTTAACACTCATACTTTTAAAAAATAGTCACTGTCACTGGATGATGCCATCAGTGATATAATTTGAGATGTCACCAGTGATGTAATCAGTGATGTTACTGACCATGTCATTAGTTATGTAATATGAGAGGTCGTGAGCAGTGATTTGTGGGGGAGCTCACTAAATGTAACGGCTGAATTTCAATGGTTTTGTAAAAGTGAATCCTGAGCCTAACTAGAACAGTCCTGTAACTTTCGGCTTTTTCAGTGAATATATATATATATTTATTGCATTCTAGGTTTGTGGAATTGCCAGAGAGCGTCCTAATTGCTGGTGGTGCAAGGTAGAGACGATACCACAAAAACCTTCTTAAAATACAAAACATCCCTCTCTATAACTATAGAAAGCCTGCACTTGAATCTTTCAGATGATTCCTTTATTCCAAAGACGGCACGTGTAAAAACTGGAATGCAATTTGGCTGTTGACACAGCCTTTGTTATCCATAAAGTGAGCTTAATATTTCTCCTCATTTAAATCCACTCCACAGGTGTTGCCGTTTACAAAGACATAAAAGAGATACTCATGTGCTTCTTAAATCCTTCATATTACAATTTTTTTTTGATTTGGCAAATACTTGTAGAACGTTACAAATAAAATCAATTGCTTTTTCTCCATAGTTTTAGCAATGTAAAACTTTCCATAACTTAAACAGCCATTTTCACTAGTTCATACTTGGCCTTTTGCTAGCTGCATTATCCTCATGGAATCAAGGTTTGAAAAATATAAGGTGAAAGACTGCCAGTACGTGGAAACAGATGAGTGAAATATGAACAGGGATGTTTTCATGATTCTATGAGGATAATGCAGCAATCAACTACCAAGTCAGCTTCACTTGGCCATAGAAGAACCAATATTTCTGAGTGATTGTACACTTTTCATTTAAATACATGATCTATTATATCCCTTTTATCACCACAGGAGTGCATTCTATCCAACAATGAGAAATAGTTAGAAGAACAGGTCTTTCATGTCATGAATTGCGTAGAGTACAACAACTTTATCTAAGAGTGTTGAGAACGTGTTGATTCTTTGCAGAAGATTTCTTCAACAAAACTAACATGGAATTTTAATTTTGCATGAAAACCCTCATTTAGGGGTATTTTTCCTGTTTGCAGGACAAAAAAGTTCTGTATTTCAAGCTTATGAAAAGTCTATATATTTGTTTGTTAATGTCTCCTGCTTATTTGGCATCTTGGAGCAAAATATTTGACTGAGCAGAAATACAAATTTCAGGTGTACATAAAATCGTGTTTTGCCCTTAAATTGCCAGTTGTCATTTCTTGAAGTTTTTCACCCAGAGGTTGGGCTTTTCAGAAGGGCTCCTGGAAGCAATTGGAGCTTTGTTTGGACACACCATCCAAGTTGGTTCTGCCTCACATGTATTTTGATTTCCAAAGTCAAACGTATTCTACCACAATAAACCTACAACTTGAATATGACTGTATGCACTCACATGCCAGCCACTTAGGGGGACTTAGGATTTTTACTTTTCACTTACTGCTGGTGTGACTCTTTATTTGTCTTTTCCTTTTTTATCAAGCCTATCTTCTCAGCATAATACTGCTCAAGCAATACCACCAATGTTTTATCAAGGCTACTCTAATTTATATTTTTGAGTCCCTCATTTTGGGCAAGTTGAGCAATGTGGAAGCTCAGGCACAGTTCACATCAATCATTTATTATTTCATCCTTAAAATATGCATACAAATACTTAGCCAACACCTTCCATGATTCATAATCACGACTTTTGTGCACGATATATTTATTAGAACTCCTCTAGAAAGTGCATGTTGTAAGTTTCAGCCCGAAGGTGGGGGGGGGGGGGTCTTGTGCAAGGGATTACCAGTCTTAGGGTGAAGCCACAATAAAACTCAAGGTCAGAAATAACAAGATTCTGCAGGCCTCACTTGTTTAATAGGGAAGTTCACAAAACAGTTGCTTTTTCCTGCTGGTTCACAAAAGCATAACTACCACCAAAAGGGAAAAGACAATGGTCCCTAGGTTCTTAGTCTCCATGGAGTGGCAGGGTTATCATTACAAGTCTTTGGGGGTCCCAGTTCCAACTGGGGGGGCCTTTTTTGTCAGGTCCTCCTGGGGCTTCGCATGTCCTGTGCTCACGGGATACTCCCGTCATCCAGGGAATGGGGCAGGGTCAAAAGAGAATAAGAACAAAAATAGGGGTCAGTCTCCTGTTTTACTTCCCCAGAGTGTGTCCCATCACCAATAAGCTACACAGCACCAAAAGGGAGAGAAAAGGGGGTTAGGAACATTGTATCAATTGACCAAGCCCTGGGTCATGCTCTGTCCCTCTTCGCCCCCCTCCCTGTCAACCTTTTGAAGTACTTCAACTAAGGCACTTGCGTGGAGTCACGGTCCTCTGGGACAGCAGCAATGGGTATCTCGGTGTCCTGAGCTCCTCCGGGATGTCTGGATACTTTAGCGACTTCCCTGGAATTGATCTTGGCTCCTCTCCATGATTCTCTGACTTCTCTGCTGCTCCGCTCTGTCCTCTCTGTGTCCTCTTCTTTTTTGGTAGCTCGGATCCTTTGTCAGTCTCCTTCTCCGTCCTTTTCTGCCTCGCCTTTCTTCGCTTTTCTTTTCTCCTTGTCGGTCTGCTCCGCGTCTGAAATAATAATTGGTGGAGAGGGCATGCATCTTCTGATGACCGCTCCAGTTATTGAGCATACTTTGGGGGGCATCTTGGAAAGCGGGAAATCTGTATTACCCTGCATACATTGAGTGGTGGCACAGGGGCAATGTGCTGAACTAAGGTAGAAGAATGTCTTTTGAAATACCTGACGTTTACTGACACCAATTGATGAGGAGTTTGCGCTATGCCTAATCAGAGCACTTGTGCCTAACCCTTTCTAGAATATTCATGAAAAAATAACAAAGCTAGTCACAAACATCATTTTCAAATATGTTCTCACTACTACATTAGTACTACTAATGAAAAAAATGCTAATCACTAACCTACATGTAGAGTTCTAACCCTCTGCCTCTTCTATCTTTTATGTGTGGAGATCTCTGCCTCGACTGCAGAGATCTCCACACATGTAGGTATGCATTTCAGCATTAAATTTGGTAGAGATGGAGGGTAGGCTGGAAAATGGGGGCTATTTGCAGAGAAATGGGCGGAGTTGAGGTAGGGGTAAGAGGTTGAAGGAAGAACCAGAGGGAGGCTTATGAAGTGACATGAATCCACTCACAAAATATTAATCCCACTGCTATTCACAAACTGCACTTCTATAGTTACTAAAGCAAAGTCACAAACAGTTGTAAGTGTACTCCAACTCACAGATGGAGTAAGCCAGCACCACATAAACTCGACTGCTGGTACTTCCTATAGAAGATAACGGAAAAAAAAGCCCATAGGAACTCATTTTTGATGAAATCAACTTATTTTATCTTTTTACAAACACAAAATAATTTAATTTGATGTTAAAAAAATTATTTATCAATGAAATGCAATATTAGTTTATTTTAAATGTTTTTTGTTGAACTGCACAATATTGTAAGCATATGTTTTTTTAAAAACTTGATTTAATTAACCCTGGGCACTGAACTCCGCTCCACTGGCAGAGTTTGCAGAATTTTACATAGTCCGCGTTCTGCGGAGAACAGGACGTTTCTGCAAAGCTTCAAACTTCCCGGGCTGCCCTCCTCCTCCTTACCGTAATCTCCTACATTGGTCATAGTCATGTTAGGACTGCGCATGTGCGTGCATTCGCAGTCCTACAATGGATTACGGCGAGGAGGAGGGTAGATCGGGATGCTGCGATAAGGTAAGTGTAGTTTTATTTTACATTATTTGAAGATTGAATTTAGAAAATATTTATTGCAGGGGGTGGGAGGGGCGTAGCGGAGCTCCACAGAGTTTTTGGCCAACTCCGTGGTGCTCCGCGTGGAGCAAATCTGCCCACTTCGCCCAGCCTTAGATTTAATTTAAATAAATTATATATGTAACTTTAAATATATTATACTAAATAATATGTAAATATACATTTTATAGTCGGGGGAGATTTTTGACATTTAAATCTGCAGATTTTTTTTAATGTCATTCAATGTTAGAAAAATTGCCTTAATAATTATGCACCATTTTTTTAATTACAATTATTTTAATTTACAATCATATTAAACTTAAAAATTGCTTTGCTTATTAATTTTCCAGTTTAATATGCTTTTTACAATTTCCTTCTACTTTACCATGGGGGAATCATTGCCTATGGGTCAAAAGAAACAAGTTACGCCTACTTTTTACTGGTTGCACTTGCCTGGTTACCGACACCTGGACCCTCTGTTGCCCTCTGTTCTCCCGGGGCTCTGCTGACTTCTGTGGGGGGATTGTTGCTGTTCGAAGCCGCCGCCTCTTCCGGCTCGCGGACCGGGTGGTCCCCTGGACTCTGTTTCCCAGAGGGTGCCGCAGTCTCGCGAGAGGCGTGAGGGACTCCCCCCGGCCCAGGGAACTATACATTTGGGCTTTGGTCCCTGCGGCGCAGGATGCCTACTTTTCACTGGTTGCACTTGCCTGGTTACCAACGCCTGGACCCTCTGTTGCCCTCTGTTCTCCAGGGGCTCTGCTGACTTTTGTGGGGGGATTGTTGCTGCTCGAAGCCACCGCCTCTTCCAGCTCACGGACCGTGCGGTGCCCTGGACTCTGTTTCCCAGAGGGCGCTGCGGTTTCCCGAGAGGCGTGCGGAACTCCCCCCGTCCCCCGGGACTATACATTTGGGCTTTGGTCCCCAAAGCGCAGGACGCACGCAGGCTCACCCGGGCAAAGGGCGGGCTCGTCCTTGCCCATCTGTGCCTGATTGGGGCTGGGCCTGATTGGGGCTGGGCTGGGTCCACCCTCTTGAGTTTGCTCATTTATAGGGATATTGATTGTCTGGTTAACAGTTGCAATAGTTTGCCATTCAACAGGGGGTGGATTGATTAAGGTCCACATTGGTTCCACTTGAAACTTGTAACCGTTTTTGTTACTCCTGTTTTATTGTACCTGCATTAGGCACTCCCATAGAAATGGGTAAAAGAAAGTTACCTAGTCCAAAACATCCCTCAGCTACAAGAATAGCGGTTGATCAAAGAAGGCAAGTTCATCTCCCAGATGCGGAAAGCCGGGGAAATAGCATAGATTGTTTTTAATTATTTTAAAGTGGTTTTATCGATTTGCACTAACTGATTGCTAGTTTGCACAGATTGTTGTCACACCACGTACACGCTCGAACCCTGGTCCCCGCAGCCGATTAGGTGCTGCTGGTGCACTCATTGGGTGGAGCGGAGCGGCCATATTAGAAGGATTTTAGCCGGCTGCACTAGCTTTTCTTGAGACCCGCCCCCCACCACTACTTAAGACACTCCTGCCCCACTCGCCGGTTGATTAAAGAAGGCAAGTTCATCTCCCTGAGGCGGAAAGCCGGGGAAATAGCATAGATTGTTTTTAATTATTTTAAAGTGGTTTTATAGATTTGTACTAACTGATTGCTAGTTTGCACAGATTGTTGTCACACCACGTACACGCTCGAACCCTGGTCCCCGCAGCCGATTAGGTGCTGCTGGTGCACGCATTGGGCGGAGCGGAGCGGCTATATTAGAAGGATTTTGGCTGGCTGCACTAGCTTTTCTTGAGACCCACACTAACGTGTATTAAGGGCAGGACACATCCGGCCGCGCAGCGGGCGGGCGCAGAGGGCGCGCCGGAAGCGCGCTGAAGGTGCGCCAAAGGTAAGCCCGTCTGCGCCGGTCCGCGCCTCGGCCGGGCCCGGGGTCATGACCCCTGGTCGACTTATACAATACTCAAGGGATTCCTTATTAGATCTGGATTCCCATCCTAACAGATGCATACACCCTTTGACTATGATGGATTGGATAGGCCCTTGGAATTGTAGATACTGTAGGGAAAGTTTTGGCCCCTACACTGATCCCCTAATCAATAGGCGAACAGAAGCCCTGAGTTGCGGACTTATGAATGTCAGGTCAATGGCTAAGCATGCCCCGGACATCTATGATCTCATAATTGAAAGGGACCTGGACTGTCTGTTTATGACGGAGACTTGGCTAACGCTTAATAGTATTCCAGATGTTACAAATACGCTCCCACCAGGATACCTTATCTCCAGGGAGGATAGAGCAATCCAAAGGGGGGGAGATATCGCCATTATCTACCGGGAGACACTCACTTGTCAAACTTTTGCGATCCCAGAACTGAAAGGAGCAGAAAACATGGGCTTCGCCATAAAGGTACATTACTCTTTTACCTTCTCAGGCGTCCTGATATACCGACCACCAGGGCAACATACTGACTTTGTGGAGAGTATTGGGCCAGCTATCAGTAATCTAGCTCTCAAATCCGCTAACTTCACATGCTTGGGAGATGTGAATATACACTTAGATTCCTCCACAGACCCGGCTGCGATTTGTTTTAGGGACACTATGAACGTCCTAGACCTAACCCTGACTACAACTGATCCCACTCATAAAGCAGGGCACATCCTTGACTGTGTCTGCTCGAATCTAGGGACACTTACGGTTAAAACACCACAAATCTTACCATGGACAGACCATAATCTCATTCCTTTTAATCTTTTAGTAACAACCGGTAAAACATTAAAAAACTCTGATAATTCATCTAAACCCCTCCAGGGAGAACCCAGCAGGAAAACCTTGATAGGACAAGACACATTTTTCACCAGAGCTGCAGAGACCAAGCTGACTCCTATTGGAGAACCTACTGAGGATAGCCAAATCCTCAGAGATTGGATTAATACATTAAGTTCAGGGAGCCCTCACGCTAGGCAAAGCGCTAGAAAGAAACCTTCAGCCCTGTGGTTCACACTGGCTCTAAAGGAGGAACAAAGGAAAGTCAGGGCGCTAGAACGGAAATGGCGCAGTAACTATGAATAAACAGATCAAAACAACTATAAAGCTGCACGCCGCCGATATCATGGACAGATCAAAAATGCAAAAAAGCATTACTATACGGAGCCCATGGCCAACAGTAATAACCAACAGAAGGAAATTTTTAAAAAAGTGAATGCTTTTACCAATCCCAAATCCATGCAAAAAGAGATTCCCCCCTCTCAGAATGTATGTACTACAGTAGCTGAGTTCTTTGAAGGAAAAGTCAAAGAACTCACAAAGGACTTTCTCCATCCACCAATTTATAAAGAATCAGTACATACAGGCATTATAACCACTACTGGCCTACTGTCTACCTTTTCCCTGGCTACTTTAGACGACTCCGGGCAGAAATTTTAAAGATCAAATCAGGCTCCCCATTTGATTCCTGCCCTCCATATGTCCTACATACCATGATAGATATTGTTAATCCCATTATAAATACCATCATTAATCCCTCACTTAACCATGGCCTAGTACCTGAGGAATGGAAGCTTGCAGCAGTGAAGCCCCTGCAGAAAAAACAACTTGCAGACCCAACCACCTTGACCAATCTACGACCCATCTCTCTGCTCCCAACTCTCTGTAAAATAACCGAAAAATTCGTGAATAGGCTGCTCACCACATTCCTGGAAGCCAAGAACATATGGCACCCTAATCAAGCAGGCTTCAGGTCCCAGCATTCAACTGAATCAGTCCTGATATTCACCTCAGAAACTCTAAGGGCGGCAATGGACCAGGGAAAAAAAGCGGTATCGGTGCTCCTGGACCTGTCCGCGGCATTTGACACGGTTTCACATACCATCTTGGTGGACCGATTAGCCGCGGCAGGGATAGCCGGAAGAATATTAGGGTGGCTAAAAAGTTTCCTGGCCGGAAGACGCCAAAAAGTCACCTTAGGCCGTTTTAGATCTGAAGAAAAAACGCTTACTTCGGGAGTGCCTCAGGGCTCGTGCCTGAGCCCGACACTTTTTAATGTTTATTTGGCCCCCCTGGTTGCACTTATATCATCCTATGATATCTTCACCATATCATATGCGGATGATACGCAGCTCATCCTGGTGATGGAGGACGACACAGGAGAAGCCGAAAGGAAGCTCAAGACCTGCCTCAAAGCCACCTTCCAATGGATGAGCGCAAACCATCTCAAATGCAACACAGGGAAGACAGAGATTCTGCCCTTCGGCAAGGAGAATCTGGTCAACCCCTCCCTACGGTGGCTGGAGGAGGTAGATGCCCCCCCAACACCGTCACATCAGCCCGGAATTTAGGGATCAAATTTGACTCATCACTGACTTTTAAACATCAGGCAGTAGTGGTGGCCGGAACATGCTTCGGCCTCATTAAAACACTGAGAAAATTCTTTGATCTCATACCATTTCAGGCACGGAAAATGGCTGAAGTAGCAATGATAACATCTCGTCTTGACTACTGCAATAGTCTATATGCAGGGACAAATAAAACAATCTACCATAAACTACAAATGGTCCAACATGCCGCGGCGAGACTGGTGTTGGGCTGGAATAGAAGAACTTCAGCAACAGCAGCAATGGATATACTACATTGGCTGCTGATCCAGAAACAGATCCTTTTCAAAGTTCTTCTAATAACCTTTATGGCCTTCCATGGGAAAGGTCCCAGCTACATCCAAAAGATGTTCAAACGCTACTCCCCCCTGCGCAACCTCAGATCTCAAAAAGCTAACCTCCTGACAATTCCCAACTTCAGACTAAAAACCAGAGGAGGTAAGGCCCTGGCAGTTCTAGGATCTAAGGCCTGGAACTTTCTTCCGCCGCCCCTTCGCTAAATAGAAAAAGAAACAGACTTTAGAAGGGCCCTTAAAACTTGGATACTTATCAAGTACTATCTGCAAATCCCTAATCTGATACAGAATACCCCTTTCTCAATCCGCTCCCCACTGGATTCTGCCTTCTTTCTTTCAAGCACTCAGATGCTCCCTGGAGTGCAAACTGCGCTCTACAAAAACCTATTACATTTACATTAGACTCCCAGCAGACACTACTGAATTACTTGACAGGGGCAGTAGGGGTTTTGGATAAACAAATATCGTCCGTAGAAGAGTCCATAGAAGCAGGGTCATCTAGGTCGAGATCTGACCTAGCACCATCAGATGAACCCCTTCCACCGGGCCAGGGTGGGCCAAAGGGAGATATCTCCAATGGCTGCATACAGCCCAGTTCGGAGGAGATCATAGCACTTGATAGCGACTCTCTAACTCAACCACCACAAAAAAGCCCAAAAACCCTGGCCCTGTGGAGACCCATTCTACTAACACCCCCCTTCTAACTAACTGTGTATCCCATAAACCCCCCAAACCAGCGAAGCAATCCCCACAGGGGAAAAAATGGGGGGGGTCCTAGCAACGGTTACAGCAAGGGTAAGTCCATATCAAATGATGAAAGTGGCCTGCATAGTGATATTAAGAATCTTTCTGCCCTGGTAGAGAGATTGGATCTTTACCTGCGAGTTAGATTAGACCAATTTTCAACTAGACTCGCTACCATCAAGGACTTCATTGTTAGTAATTGTACCCAGGGTGGGGTGGCAGCTATAGGCCCGATACCAAAGGATACTACAACCACGGGATGGACCTTTATTCCCGTTGCGGTCAATCCCATTCTAACAGGCCCCACTATACATTCAGAGAGGGAGCTTAATAATAAAGAAAGCATTCCAACTAAAAATACTCTAAACACTTTTGGGCCCAACAGGACCATAAACGAGCCCAGCCGCCACCGGCCATGAGAGGAGGTCCGAGCCCCCAGTGAATAGACCGACATAACTAATTGATTAATCTTATTCTGTAATTCCTGCCGCACTTCCTAATCATCAATCCCGGATTAAAACATCTTCCTTACAGGACCAGCGGGAAGCAGGTGAACATTTAGACCTCCCGCCATCCGCAACGCCATATATCGTCGTTTTGGCCAACGTTTCAAAAAATAAAACCGCAGAAGATGAGTCATGGGCTTCCCTCAGAAATAAATCTCTTCACTGGTTAGGCAGAAAGATGGGCTTGACAAAACAACTTTTCAATGAATTTAAGATGGCACAAAGGATTCAATGGTTGGGGGACCAGTAAAAAATGTTAGAAGGGGATTGCGTAGTTCTAACATTCGCATCCCCACTGTTGGTGAATAAGATCCTGGGGGGAGTGGGAACCATTTCCTGGATGCGGTAGGGATTAATATGCTACCTCTAGGGTTTTTTTACCCTCCTCGAGTTCCACATGAAAATTTCCCTAAACCTGCATCTTCTGTATTTGATCATTCCCGGATGTATTTAGTTCCTATTAATAACAGATTCAATCCCCTCTCAGGCCTTGAAGACAACGACTGACTGATTGACAGTCTCTCTTTGTCCTTGGACCAAGGACCTACACAGATTCCTAAAGTCCACCAACAAGCTGAACCTTTACCATCACCTTGTCCCTTTACCGGTGTAGGATTTTTTCATCATATAGAAGAGGTAATGTATCAAGTTGATCCAGCAGATCATTTGATAATGGTGAGCCCAATGGTTTTAACATCAGGCCATACAGGAGAAGATCATTTAGCCACCAAAGTTCCATTACCTCCGCATAATTTAGGTACATTTAAATTTAATATCATTTTTTGGAACGTGGCAGGGCTCCGACCAAAATTGAATAACGATGCTTGGTTAGCCCTAGTGCAAAAACATAAAATTTTATGTCTTTAGGAAACCTGGGCAACGACAGATATACACCTTGAAGGGTATAAAACATACACCTCATACGCCCTTCCGTCAACTTCAGGTAGGCCTAGAGGTGGGCTGACATCCTTTTTCTCTAATACCGTACCAGTTGATAAAATAGAAACTAACTTTCAAATATTTAATCTTAAAGTAGGTAAGGCGGTTGACTATTTTTTGGTTAATTTTTATAATAATTTACCTCAGGCAGAATTTATAACAACTCTGAATGTCATTTGCCATTTTTTACAGGATCTAAGAAATAAGTATCAAAAAGAGGATTTTAAATTGATTTGGGGGGGGAGATTTCAATTTACCGCTTTGCAAAAACAAAAACAATGCGAATTGCGGAATTTTGGATGAGTATGATGCCGTATTAACCCAATACCCTCACACAACCACTGGCAGTCGAATGAATTAATTCATTTTTTAACTAGAATTGGGTTTTGCAAATGAACTGATGGTCCCACCAGTTCCATTTTCTTTCGAAATTCAATGGCCGGGGTCTCTCGAGCGCAATTGACTACATTTTGCTAGCTAGCAATTTGACAAATAGTGTTTCTGCATTCAAAACGGTTAATAACGCCATAAGCAATCATTTTCCAAACTCTGTGTCAATATTTATTCCTATTAAACATGAAAAACTTACCATACTAAGGGGGTCATTACGATGTCGGGCGGATTGCCTCAGCCAGGCTGGCGGTAGCCACCGCCGGCCTGGCAGAGGCAATCCGCCCGACAACCACACTAGTTTCCCCCCCGCCATAATAGTATGGCGGGGGGACCTCAGCGGACAGAAAGACCGTCTGCCGCTTTTCCGGCGGCCGGGGCGGAAAAGGAATAATATGGTGGCGGTGTCTATCAGACACCGCCAGCCATATTATGATAGGCATTTTTCATTGCCTTTCCGTGGCGGCAATGCCGCCACGGAAAGGCATGCAGACTTTACTCTGGGGGCCTCCTGCGGGCCCCCAGAGTGAAGGAGAGTAGGGGGGTGCACACGGGGGGTACCTGTGGTACCCCCCTGCATTTGCATAATCAAAGCATCAGGCACAGCGCGGTGCCTGCTGCTTTGATTATGCAAATGTTGAAATGCATTTTTAGCATTGTGACGGGCAGTGCAGAGAGCACCACCCGCCACAATGCTAACAATACAGGATGTGCCCGCCACTGTGGCGGGCACATCCTAATACTCCCCACGGGACCCCGCCCTTATGGCGGGCAGTCCCGATTACCACGAGGATGGTGGGCGGGCAAAGTCCGCCCGCCATCCTAATGACCCCCTAAGTAATTTGGGGCAGGACAGGCTAAATGGTTTTTCTTTAAATGGGCAAAGATTGATCCCGCTGCAATAACAACCAAAGTAGTGTGGAAAGCACTACCACTAATAGAAACATGTTTAAATCCTGACACCCCTCATATTGAGACACTGCTTAGTTTTATTAACATCACTAAAATAGTCCAAGAAGCCCTATACCAGGAAATAGGAGCTAAAGGGAATATAGCAAGGGGGTGGTTTAATACAACCTATACAAAAGCTTACACTAGTTTAAAAAACAAACTTCACAATTCGCCTAGAGATAAGGATGAAGTCGTTAGGCTCAGGAAGATTTACAATAAGGCACTAAAATCCCGTAAATTAGAAATGAAAAACAATCTTTGGGAGGAACTGCACAAAACCTGTACCCTGAACGATAGCGGCAGTTTCTGGAAAGGTGTAAAAACTACTTTCTTATCGGGTGAAAGGGACCATCCAAGCTAGAGGTCGCTGTCGATGCTACTGCATGGATCAAGCATTACTCTGAGATCTTTGGCCTTGATCCAAGTGATCGCATTGACTCACCCGAATCTGAAGGCAGGGCACCCCGTCCATTGAGGGAGACCTTACCAATCCCACTTATGTTCACCTTAAAGGCAGTTGAACATGCTTTACTGGCAAGCAAGGGAGGGAAAGCTCCGGGTCCGGATGGGGTCCCGGTAGATCTCTTCAAACACAATCTGGAATTATGGTCCCCGATTCTCTCCAGAGTACTTGAAGCCGCCTGGGCAGTAGGGTTATTTGACTCTTGGTCAGCCTCAACCGTTGTTCCAATCTTTAAAAAAGGCGACCGTAATAACCCTTCATGCTATCGCCCCATTTCACTTCTTGACTCCACCGGCAAGGTGGCGGGGTGAATCCTTTTGGAAAGACTTCAGCTTTGGGCAGAAAACAGCAACATACTTTCCGACTTACAGTATGGCTTCAGGGAGGGGCTGGGAACAGTGGAGCAAGTATTGAATTTGTCCCTCATTATGGGGAAATATGTTGCCGCAAAAAGAGGCCAACTATATATGGCATACGTGGATCTCACAGCCGCTTTCGACTGTGTGAGCCATTCGAAACTCTGACCGAATCTCTTGGAAATGGGTGTCGAATTGGAGCTGGCCAATTTCCTCTGTGAGCTTAATTCTAAAGCAATAGCTAGAGTAAGGTTTGGGCTCAACGGCGAACTCACAGCGTCGGGGTGGAGAGGGGGGTCAGGCAGGGCTGTGTCCTGGCCCCCTTTCTTTTTACCCTTCAAACCAATGGGTTGGAGGGAGCCATGTTGGAGGGGAGTAGCGATTTGCCCCGCATTGGACCACGCCCAATACCGGCACTCCTCTATGCCGACGATGCCATGATTCTCGCCAGAACCCCTTTGGAGCTTCAGCGAAGTGTAGCAAGATACCAAAAATTTATGAAGGGGTTGGATCTTTAAATTAACATTAAAAAAACGTTTGCCATGTATTCAGGCACAGGCTCTAAGAAAACTATGGATATTTCTATTGATAATACTAAATTGGAAAGAACGCCTACTTATCCATATTTAGGGATTTTAATAGATAATAAGGCCTCATGGAAGCAGGCAATCGAGGCTAGAAAATTATTGTTTCTTAGGGCGACAACAGCTCTGATTGCTTTTGCGCAAAGGTTGGGCAAAAGGCCAGCATCTGAATTGATTAAAATATTCCAAGCCAAATGCATTAGCATAGCCTGTTACGGAGCAGGGGTTTGGGGGCATGGAAAGGTTGATGCTCTCCAGAAAATCGAGAATTATTTCTTGAGATACTTGTTTGCACTACCGAAGAGCTCCTCGTTCTATTGCTGCCATGCAGAACTGGGCATGGCATACATTTCGGACATTATCAAACTCCAACCGATTCCCTTGTGGCATCGGGTTTGGAAAAAAGCACATTTTCCCGAAACCTTCTCTGTGACTGCCTACTACTAGAAAATAGGCACAAAATCTGTTGGGTTGCTTACATAAAAACGTATTTTATGACCTGGGTCTGGAGAAATACTATCTATCTCCACTGTCCATTTCTGCAATATCAAGAAGCTCCTTAAAAAAGATCTGTATGTCTCATTTGGAAGATCTTAGATTAACTACACAGGTTGCAAAAAGCTCAGTGCAGCATATTTTACCTATTCACACCTCATTTGGCATACAGCCGTACCTGACATTTAAGCTGACCAATTTTGAGAAACTGTTGTTGACTCGTTTTAGGCTCAACATTTTTTACAGAATGGTATCATTTCCTCAAGTTAACAACTGGACCAAGAGTCTCTCTGTGTGTCCCTGTGATGATGTTTCCTCCCAGTCCATGATACACATTGTTCTCTTTTGTAAATTTTATAACGAGCCTAGGAAAATATGGATAATTCCTATCTTTAAAAAATGGGCTTACGCACTTGTCGCCCTGCCCTTTTATCCCTTCAATTTCTTGAAGATGAGCTATATACAAAAAACGTTGCCTGTTTCCTCAAATTTTGTTTCAAACATAGAACAAATCTCAGTTAATCTCTATTTTGTTCTTTTAAAATTGCTTGAATGAGTTCACTCTGAAATGAGAAAATATAACTGTGGTAATGAATTTTATTGGATCTTTTAAGTGTCATATACTGTTTAAGCTTATTGCTTCTTTTATCATTAGTCCTATGTATTTTATCTATATTGTTATATTTGTATTGATGAACTTTTATGTTTTTTTTAAATTTGAAACCGAATAAAGGACTTTAAAGTAAAGTAGCAACTTCAAACTTGTAAATTAGTCTCCACCCACTGCATTCAGAAAGTGGGGACATGTCTCATTCATCTTGCGCGTCGTCTACCCCTTATTAGACGTCAGCATAGGCAGGAATGACGGGAGTCCTTCCTCCCTGTTGATGACTATGCACTCGCAACGCGGTTGCCAGGTTAACAGCTTCCCTAAACTGCAACGGTGGTCCAGATCTGATGAAGGAACGCCTTTTTACAAAGAAAGAAAAATATATATTTTAACAACGCGCTATCGCCACCCGTTAGCTGCTTAGCGATTAAACACTGAGGAAATGATTTCCTCTTCAAGAATTTGAGATCATAAGGAGCACAGCTCTGAGTGACTCATACACCATACAGAGCTATATATTGACATTACTAACAAAGGAATAAAAAAAAACAGTGAGTTACTCTACTCAGGTTATATAAATACTTACCTTCATCTGGTATATATTACTCAGGTTATATAAATACTTACCTTCATCTGGTTTATATATATATATTTATCTTAGCTGTAAAAGAATATGGGAGAAAGGAACCCCACAACCCAATATACGCAAAATATAATGGAAGATAGCATTAAGAAATTACTTGAGGAGGAGCTCAGATCCTCTGTAGGGGTGGCGGTGAACCCCGCATTGGCTAAGAGGAAGAGGGATTCCACTGTAGAGGAAATCTCTTGCTCTCTTTCAGACAGCGAACACCAAAGACGGGGAAAGGTTTTTCACAAGTGAAAACATCTTGATAAGGCTTCTAACGACACCTTCGGCAATGGCAGCCCTCGAGCTGCAATGGAAGTTGGTGTTCATAGCAGCACAAGAGAGACTGGCCACCTTAGCGGCATATCTAGAAAGAGTGACCTTCTTGGCACCAAAGGACATAGAGACAGCCTTACGTTGGCAGACTATTTTTCTAATGATGAGATGGAATAATTAATTTTCGATCCCCAGGATAATTATGACACCCTGGAAAGCTTAGAGGAGGATCTTGAACAACCCTCTACGTCACATGAAATCAAAGACCCCTGTAGGGGCGACATTTTTAATCCTACTAAAATAAGACATCTGCGAAGCGTGGAGTAGTGGCCAGTGGACCACGTTTCAAAATATCTGTCCCATTGGGTTAAAAAAACCCTAGACAGGAAGACCTGTATCCTCCTTAAGAATGAATGTGCAATACACTCAACACTGGACAACGTTTGCAACACACCTAATCTAGATCCAGAATTAATAACTTTTCTGTTTAAATTTGGCAAGGACCCTAGGAAGAGAATTGAGAAATGCCTTAAACAATGCCAGGGCAAAGTCCTGGACATTTTAGGACCCCTTACTCGTATCTTCAACATGGCAGAGGCGCTAGAGGTAATAAGACCACTATTACTGTTGACCTCTTAAGAGGCTGGGCCCAACGGGCCATATGCAGGTATCATTAACGCAAAGCTGATTACAGAAAGAAGAAAAGCCCTCTTAATAAGGATGAACCCCAAACTTGCAGACCTGTCAACGAATGAAAATAAGGGTGAGATCAAGGGCCTCCTTTTTAGTGATGACTTTGTCAAAACCTTGGGGATATATTTGTCCACCTTTGCAGCCTTTAGCAAAGCACAAAACAATATGCAGAGGGCTTGGCTCAAGATCCCTTTTTGGAAGGGCTCAAAGGAGGGGACTGGCAACCAGCTGTGGAACATTCAGGTCCCAGTTTTGCCCTCAGGAACACCGAGGGTTCAACAATTACGGAAGGAGCTACCATCAGAGCACAAATTCCTACCCTCAAGGAGGGAGAAACCAGAGAAGCCGAGGTGTGTAGACCCAGAGGAGCCTCAAACCAAGGATATCAAGGTGAGAAATACTATTTCTTCTACCAGAAAATTAGGGGGAAGACTGAGATTATTCATTCAAAATTGGAAAAGGTTAACGAAAGATCCATGGATGCTGCAAACCATGGCAGGTTTCAAGATAGATTTCTGGAAATACCCTGTCCAATCGATAAGAGCCCAATAATTATCCTTAGATGAAGAAAAGATGAGTCTAATAGACAAGGAGTTGACCCAGATGTTAGAAAAAGGCACTTTAATACAAGGGACAACAGATCAGGAAAAAATAAAGGGTTTCATAAGTACACATTTTGGGGTGAAAAGGAAAGACAAGGGTTGGTGACCTGTCATGAACCTAAAAGAATTAAACAGGTTCCTAATATACCAACACTTCTAAATGGAGGGGATTCACATATTGGGAGACATTTTACAAGTCAATGACTAGCCGGTAAAATTAGACCACAAAGATGCTTATTTTACTATACTGATGGACAGGGACAGACAGAAGTACCTACGGTTTACCTGGAGAGGTGTGACTTCCCAGTTCCGCTGCCTACCCTTCTGCCTATCCTCGGCCCCATGGTGCTTCACCAAGGTCCTACGCCCAGTGGTCAGTCATCTCAGAGAAAGGGGAGTTCGCCTAATCATATATCTGGATGACATTCTCATCATGTCACAAGACAGGCCAGAATTTTTAAAACATCTATCATGGGCAATAGTACTCTTAGAGAACCTAGGTTTCATTGTAAATACAGAGAAGTCTGTCATGATTTCCACACAGAAGATAGTTTCTGTGATTACAATTGAATTATATTCTATCCCAACTAATCCTACCACAAAAAAAAGTATTAAAGATAAAAAAGGAGGTGAGATCAATCCTTTACATAGTGTCAGTAATACTGAGATACCTCGCAAGAGTCTGGGGTCTCTTATCATCTTCTAATCAGGCAATTTCCCCTGGGCCCCTCCACTACAGGGGGTTACAGAGATTAAACGCTTTACGTCTAAGAAAGGGCCTGTGGTACGGAGATTCTTTTACCCTGACTCAAGAGGCTCGGGAAGACATAAACTGGTGGCTAAACAATCTAGAGGCATGGAATGGCAAGGCCATATTCGGAAATGTACCATGTTTTTGTCCTAGAATCAGACGCGAGCAACTGGGGTTGGGGAGCCCGGTTAGACATTCTGGAAACAGGAGGGAGATGGTCCATAGAGGAACAGTGACTCCACATAAACTGTTTGGAAATGTTAGCCAGCCTGCATGCCCTTATGATTTTCAAGACCTTCCTATAAAAATTCCAACATACTGATTCGATTAGACAGTTTTTCAGCTGTATCATATATAAATCGCCTGGGGGTACTAAATCACCAATGCTTTCAAGTTTAGCTAAACAAGTTTGGTGTTTCTGCTGGGATCACAAGACAGTGTTATGAGCAGAATTCATTCCAGGGCTTCAGAACACAATGGCAGACTGGAAATCCAGATACCTCAGGGATTCTAGTGATTGGAAGTTACATCCAGATATTTTCTCATAGATACAGGATTTAAGGTGCCATTTTATACTTAACATAATGTTTTCTCTGGTAAATAGTGAAGAGGACAGAAATGGAGGATAACGAATGTCTGCTTCATGAAGACTGAATATGTAAATCTAAGATATGAGGCCAGTTTAAGCATGCTTATAACTAATGGCTAGCATCCATGCATGTGGTCTTTTTGTCAGAGCTAATTTGTCTTCAATCAAAATGTTTCCTTCATGCATTTGTTTAAAAGCCTTTTCATGGTCTCAAACTGGCCTGATCCCATACAACTTTCACTTGAAGTGTTGCTATAGAACTTTCTAGGAATCAGTATGATTGACTAAAGTATTTTGTTGAGGGAGTTTTCACTGGAGTACTTCAACCTATAATAACACCATATATAATCACACTGTCTGACAACTGTTTGCCTTAAAAGGCCAAATTCTAGACTAATCTGTGCCGGTGATGCATTTTTGGGAACTTAAAGACTCGTCTGCACGCCTCAACAACTAAACCATCAAGAGAGGCTGAGTCTCGACTACCATACGTGAGTGTCGGGAGAAGTTGCTGCCATGACGGTCAGTATGGCTGAAAACTTGGGCCTTTTACATTGTTTGAAAGTGTGCAGAAGGCTGCAGTAAGCTTGTTACCTGTTCCTATTTGTAGCTGCCTTTGGGGAAGAAAGTTGCCTTTATTTTCTATAAGGAGGCTCAGGTATTTATATGTATCCACATTATCAAGTTGCTGCTTGTTTAGTGACCATGATGTATGACACTTTGTTCACCTTGTAATAGACATGACTTTTGTCTTGTTTTTATTATTTTCTAATGCGTTTTCACAAGCATACTTAAATAGTGCATCTAACAGTTGCTGGAGACAAACTCTTGCAGAACTGAATAGGAAGACACAATCTGTGTACAGGAGGTCATTTAAACAAAATGATCCCAGCCGAGGAGAATGGGTATTTGTCAAGTCAAGTACTTTTGGCAGGTCTGATAAGAAGATTGAAGAGAACCAGTGCAAGCATGAGAACTTGTTTGAGTTTCTGGTTTGTTATTATTTTCCTGAAAAGACAGACCCAGTCCCTATTTTTATGCTGGCCCAAGTTTTTGTGTAGAACTGTTGGATTCCTCTCAACAGGGGTGCAGGTATGCCCCATTTTGCAAGCTTTGCCCATGGTTTTCCTTGAACCATTCCTTTTTTGGGGTGGGTTTGTTGATGAGTGCCAGAGCCAGAATGTTTGAAAGAGTGCCATCACCTTTTAAAAAACCTGTTTGATTTAATAGTACGTTATTTGATCTTGACCGTGCTGTGAGGTCTACCAATAGATATGAGGTGAACTACTTGGCTTTTTTTGCCCAACAGTGCTATAAGATGGTAATTTTGTGATTTGGATCTATCACCAACTTCAAATATCAGGTTGAATATGGAGGTAAACGCATAATTGAAAAGAGAGGTTAGTTTACTGCCCCAAAACAAGGTGTGTTCTTTATAATATGGCAGAAGGAATACCATTTGGTCCGGGACACTATCCCACTCCACTTGTGAGATGAGTTTGACATCTGAGGCCTACAAGAATTTCTTTGGCGACAGCCTTGGATGTTTTAGGTCAGTCTTGGAGAGTGTACCTTGTGGTTGCAGGTCTTCTTGTTAGCTCCGCAGTCAAAAAGGAGACCCAAGTAGACTCAGGTATGTTTGAATTAATCAGGGAATTGGTCTGTTTTGAAAATTAATTAACTATTTTCCAGAAGTTTTTAATTTTTTTTATTTACTGATTGGAAGGAACTTGGTCTAAGAGGCATCTGACTGGACTCTCTTGTCTTTACTTCCTATACTGGTTTTTTCCTGCTTCATTCGGTTAAGACTGGGAGGGGAAGGTGCCAGAGGCCTAGGTAGAGCTAGATAAATTCCATGACTTCAAGGGGGTGGTCGCTGCAAACGGTTATTTCTATGTTAAATGACTTTAATAATGGTTATTACTGAAATAACTCTAAGGTGTTTTCAATAATTGATTGCGTCCTTGGCCCATGATACATGAAATTCGGTGGGCTGTTGTCATTACTCTTTCTGTTTAACACCCTCATGCCTATGTATTCTAGTTTGTTTATGAACTAGTCACCCCTTTTGCTACAGTGAATATTTGCCCTTGTGTGTTGGATGGGAACTACCCTGTATAGATTTTGAACTATCAAAGTTATTCTTCGCCATGAATTTAGAGTAAGTTCAAATTGAAGTTTCCAATTAGAAGGATACTGGGCATTGAAGTATGTTGTAAACATGCATATTACGGAGCAACAGAGGTAATAATCAATCAGGTCAATCTCCACTCAATTAAATCACAACATATACGAGACATGATTGTACGGTGTCCCATATTCAACACTCAACCATGCTGTCACCGTTTTAGGATTATCTTGATTTAATAAAACTGACCCCTAGACACTGGTACCACGACTTAGCAAAACATGTCACATGAGCATGTTAACCCACGTCTAGGAACCCTCCTAACATGAACATGCTGACTTACTTCTACATCCACTCTTTAGTATTCGTCAGGCACTCTCTCCACCAATCCTCATGCTCACATACTCTGAATGCTAACTCTGGGTGCATCCAGCTTGCATTTAACCCAAACACACCGGACAACCGCACGCTCCTTCAAGCGCGATTACCGGAAGGGCCTGATAGCGCCGCCCCTTGGCCTAAGGACAAATTCCTGACATGTTCCTCTTTCGGCGCCATATTAAGAAGATGTACATTGCACGTAAATAAATGCAAATTCATGTTCGTAATTCTTATTACAGACTGGCTGATGCTTTAACTTATATTCCTAATTGGCGAATCTCAGTTACAGATATTATAAGTTCTGCAGAGAACAACTGCATCAGTGGGGAGAGAAGCGCTAGACCTTCCAGTGTTTGGCCTCAGGGGTGTGGACACTTACACATATACAGTACATTCTGACCCCATATTGGTAGGGTGTAATACTCCCTAATACATTCATGCTCCTGCTACATTTTACAGACAAACTATTATTTTTATTTTCAAACTGGCAAAACCCAGTTGTAAACATGTTGACAACATTTTCACAACTGGGTACTGCCGGTGTAAGGGAGCTACCATCATTTTTGGCAAAGATATTAGAGGTTCCAGTATTATGCGTAAAGGAGTCTTGTTGCTACAGATGTTCCCTATATTTAGATCTTTCTCCTAAAACTGTACTTAATGACATCCCATCACAAGATTACACCAAAGGGCTTCACACTCATTACCCACGCTTGTGTGGTAGTGCTACAGTTTGTTGGTTTACGCCGGTATACTTCATTGTACAGAGTAAGTACTCAACGGTCACTATCCACCATAATAGGACTGGGGTGAGCGGTCTTGTTTAGATAATAGGTCTCACTACCATGATTCATCTTGTTATATTCAATGCTCGCTGATCAGAGTGCTCCCATCCAGTGGTTCAAACAACAGATATTATACCACTGTAGTGGGCTATCGGCCTGCTTTATTCCACTTAATGCAATCGTTCAGGCCAACTTGGTCCACCATCTCTGAAAAGATCCATCGTGCCTCCTTCCTAGCCAGTATACTTTCCATACTTTGAGCATCTCCCACTACTCTTTCAAGCACTGTGCATTTCAAGTCTCTGAACTTATGTAGCTGTTCTTGGTAATAGAGGACTAGTCGTGTGGTCAACTTTCCTGCCTTCAGTGTGCTGATATGCTCTTGTATTCTTACTTTGATTTTATGGGACATTAAGCCAAAATAGTGCAGTCCACATGCACAGGTAAGTCTATATATCACATTGGAGGTATTGCAATTACTGAATCTATTTAAGTTCTATGTCTTGCCATTCACCAACTGCACACTTTTTCGTTGACTCAGTTAAATCACATACCGAGCAGCTACCACAAGTGAAGTGCCCTGATGGGATTGCAGATTCTTTTGTATGTTGAGTAGAGCGGGTATGGACCAGTTAGTCTCTCAGGTCAGGGGCTCTCCTAAATGCAAACCTTGGGGGTGGCATTTTAATCTCACTTTTGTCCAACAATGACCAATGCTTTCTAAACATCTGTCTAATTCTCTTTGACAGCGGGTCAACGGTTGTGACCACAGGCAGGCAGATGTCCTTATGCCTTTCATTCCTTTCCAAGAGGGCATCACAGGGAGTGTTGAGTGCCCGCTTGCGAGCCTGTTTCACCACCTTAGGAGGATAGGCTCAATTTTGTAGCTTCATCACTAGGTTCTCAGGCTGCTCCATGTACATTTTTGTTGATGTAAAATGTTCACGATATCGTAAAAATTGCCCTACGAGAAGGTTATCCCGCAGGGCCCTGGGGTGGAAGGAGCGATAATGTAGAAGTGCGTTTCTATCAGTGGGTTTTTGATGAACAGCTGTAAGAAGTTTATTTTCGACTGTAGTAATGTCCAGATTTAAATAGACAGCAAAATGTTTACTAATTGTCCATGTAAACTTAAAGCACCTATCCGCCTCAATGAGCCATTTTAAGAACTCCAGGAGTTCGGTCTCCGGTCCCATCCAGATGCATATCACATCATCAATAAACCTCTTCCAGAGGGAGATGTTCTGTTGGAAGGTGTTGGAGGCATGATGGACACAGTTCTCCTCAAACTGGCCCACATAAGTTCAGGCCAGGCTGGGTGCAAATATAGCCCCCATACAGATCCCGGAGACGTGTATATACAGATGGTTCTTGTAGCCAAATTTATCCTCGTAAGGGCCTTCTCCACCCACTGTAACAAAAAGGCCTAGTGGGTCTTAGGACCAATAAAATCCAATAAGACCCGTTTTTTTAGAATTTTACTGACCCAGCCAGACCCAAGAATAAAGGGAAACCAGGGGTCTGACAGAGGTTTTTTATCTTTAAGGCCCCCCTCCTTCATCTATCTAAAGAGCTATCCAAAACTGTGGTTGAGCCCACCCCGACTTTTAGGGGTCGGGGTGACCCGATGATGAAGCATGACACCACTAGCGTGTGTGAGGGTAAGTTAACAACAAAAGGTGCTTTTCTCCCCTACACAAGGTTATGATTAGCATAACCGTCCACAGTTCAAATGAGTATATACCTTCCCTTGAGAGGTTCATTATACCATAGGTTCCTCTTGAGTAGGGCCCTGTATGTTGACATAAGAATACAGGCAACATACCACCTCATTACGCTACTGGTGTGTTACATTGGAGTATTTCTTGTGGTCTAAAGTTTCAAAGAGAGGATATACTCCTGTTTTCCTCTCTGACCCCCTGAATACTGGGCTAGTACCAGTATATTTGGTTCAAAGAACTCTGTCCTAAATTTGAAGGTTTGAAGGTGTCAGGTTTGGGACTTGGTACATATTATAAACCTTTATTTAAAACCTGCAATTCTCCAGATGTAAGTTGGTGGTCAGACAAATTGTCAAGCATATTCTTCAAATGGGCGTTCTGCCCCTGCTGCGGTTTATCCGGGGCGAATATGTCTGCCATGTTTGCTTTGGATTTTGGTGTCCCCTGCCTCTTCCCTTCTGGCTACCCCCTCTGTTGCCTCTCTGATTCTGGCCTAAAAAAGACCTCATTAGAGCCCCAAAATCTTCATTTGTTCTATTCTGAGGATTGAATCTGACCCTGTTTTGGTTGGACTTAGAGGATTGCTCACTTGCCTCTTCTTTTCGCTGCTGGTATCATCAAAAGTCTAGTTTTGTGAGGTTCTCCTTGCCTGACGATGTCCTCCTCTTTGATAGCTCCCTCTGTATGACTGTTTCGTGCTTGGATTATAAAATTTGTCTTCCACATAAGGAACAGCCAATTCATGTGTAAACCGCTCAAGGTTGCATTTCAAACCCTTAATTTTCTGATTGACCACATAATTTTTATAGTCAGCTAGATCACTCTGAATGCGTATCAGCTCTTCTTTAGTATCGGTGATGGTAGTGTCCCTTTTGATTGCCTCTTCAAGTTCTAAAATCTCCCTTAATAATTATTTGCTAAGTCTCTTGGCCATGTCGATATTCAGGATTAGCCAGTATTTTAGATTCAATCCTGTATATAAAACTGGCTGGGGTGGCACCTGGACGAAGGTATTCGGTCATCAATGCCCCCCGAGAGGAAACATAGTCTCGCCTAACTCATCTCCCCAAATTTGCCTAAACAATAGCATTTACCTGGTGTTGCTGTCACCAATGTCCCCACTCTTGTTTGTGCTTATCCCCACATCAAAAACCAAAAATATAGCTAATACTCCTCCCACTACTCAGGACCACCCTATACAATACCCCACCATGATTTTGTTTTAGGAAAAAAGATACACTTTTCTCTTGCCACTCTTAACCACCACCCTTTGTAGCTATACACCCATCACACTTAGCCAATGTAAAATACTTTGGGGGCCATTTGGATGACGGGCTGCTTTGTCCACCCGCCATCCCATCGTAGAAAGGGACCGCCCGCCATAAGGGCGGGGGTCCCGTGGAAGAAATTAGGATGTGGCGGGCGCATCCAGCATTCCTGACATTGTGGCGGGTGGTGCACTCAGCACCGCCCGCCACAATGCCAGGAAGGCATGCTGTGCACTTCCATGCACAACATGGCAGGCACTGCGCTGTGCCTGCCATGTTGTGCAAGGAACTGCTAGGTACACCCCATGTGCACTCCCCACCCCCCGGAGTCCCTAGGGGCCCGCAACGGGCCCCCAAAGCAGAATCTGCATGCCTTTCCGTGGTGGGCATTGGAAAATGCCCCTTGTAATATGGCTGGCTGTGTCTGATAGACACCGCCACCATATAGAACCCTTTTCGCCCGGTCACAAGGTGACCAGGGCGGAAAAGCGGCGGACAGTCTTTCCGTCTGCCGCGAACCCCCCAGCCATGATAATATGGTGGGGGGTCATACCGGCACGGATGGCGGGCGGATTGCCCCCCGCCCAGGCCAGGGGTGGCTACTGCCAGCCTGGCGGGGGCGATCCGCCCGCCATTCTAATGGGGCCCCTTGTATCCTGAAACCCTCTCATACCATCTTCAGCTGCATTCCTCATTCTTACCACCCAAAACTGCACTCTCCACTCTTCATCCGAGCTGAGAGATGGCACCAAATTGACAGACCCTCAGAGAATCATGTCAGTGTGTGTTTGAATTTAGTTAGTGTGGGTATGCAGAGACCCACAGCTGAAATTAGAGATAGTGGTTGTCAGATGCAAAATGCTGCTTATGTTTTTACAGCTCCCTTGGGTCTCTGGAGACTGAACAGAGGTAGGAAAATGGGAATTAGACCTTTAGTAGCCATTCTCCAACTTCAATTTATTCTATGGAATCATTGGCAAGTTGTGGGAGTATTGTAACTTACATTTTTGTAAAGCAACTATTGTGTTTTCAATGTTGTTGTTACATCTTAGCAGTGCAGAACCAGATTCAGACTATCTGCAACAACATTTTCATGTTTCTATATGTCTTAGTTCCCCTAGCAATGTCACATTTTTTCTGGACTTTCCTAACACTGCGTAAAAAGAATAGAAGGCAATACAAATTTGCCAAGACTGTAGTCTCACAATTGTTTATATGGTAACATTTTCTATGTGTGCGCTATCAACTCCAAATTGTTTTTTTTGTTGAAAAAAAAACCTTTATTAGTGACGAAAGGATAAGAAACACAGCATACTGCCTACATCCACAATTGGGCCGGCATTGCGATACAGCAAACGCCTAGCTGATCTGGTGATTGGGTAAGGGAGTACACAGCAAGCCGCCTACAAACCCACTGGAACGGCAGCGTCAATTTGAGAATCAGGTTGTAAGGGTAGTAATATCCTTGCAGTTTTTATTAACAAGCAATGACAGTAATGTAATTATCACCTCCAAAATAATGTGATGATCGGGCATTATAACCCTTGAAACAGGGGAGAAAGACTGTGTTTCAAACCCTTTGCGGATGAAGATGACAGTCAGATGTGTGAATGTATCAAAGCTATAATTTGAAACCCTTTTCATGGTGTAGATTGATATTTACCTCATGTTACATTTTTTATGCATTTATATTTTTATGCATTATTAACAATGTGCAGAATATGGATCTATTCTCGAATTTACATGTAAGCACTGACACGATGCTATAAAATTTGAAACAAATGTGTTATGTCTTATTAGAGTGTGGTTTCCTTGTTTATGTTAACTAGGCCTCAATCTAGGCCTCAAAGCAACCTTGTTCAAAATAGTTGGCTCCTCCTGCAGGTTGACTGTTCATTATTTCGACAGCACGCAGTCAAACAGAGTCATGTTTGTTTATTTAAATTTCTGTTGTTCTTGTTGTTGTCTAAGAAAACTTTCCGTCGTGGGCATGGTATTGTTGCATTTTCCAAGTCCATTCCAAAGACTGCATTCATTCACAAAAGTTTGCTGTTGTTATTGTAACTATTTTTTTTGCCCTCTGGATGACATTAGAGTAGAATGAGAAGAATCAATATTCATGTAGTTGGATAGTGATTAGATGCTAAGGCAATATGATGTTTCATAGAATTGTGCTTTGATCTGCAGAGAGTATATTTATTTTGCTCACATTATGCTTATTTTTCAGAAATTGATGATTTCCTATGCCAGAAAACTATATATAAACCCCAGATTTGATAGTGAGCCAGAGGTCATTTACTTGGGACTTAGATTTTTTCTGATCTTTGCATTTATTCTGAATTGCTCTATTTGCTGGCCTCCTTAATGGCAATAACGTTATGCATTTGCATTTACCATATCTGCCCACAACTTTTGAATTTTTGCAATAAATCTTTAAATTGTATTCCTGGTCTTGAATTCAATTATTGAGTCCGATCCTTCTTAATTAACTGTAATTTTACATGCTGTCGGGTGTCTTATCTCTGGGACACCTTGCCTAATGAAACTGAGGTTTAACAATATCTCTAATTCACCACCATAGGCATGCTGTTGAGGTAAGATTTTGAATAAACACTTTTAGGGGTTCCCCATGCCCATACTTATTTATCAAAAAAGATGCATGTGTTTCCTCAGACAGCATAGTGTATCAAACCTGCCCAGGGCATCCTGCTATCTATGCTCAACTACAACAATGGCCTCGATATCAGATCAACAAATGCAACAGAATGCAAAACCAAGATGCCAGGCTATGCTTACATTTCAGAACATTCCAACATACTACACCAGCTCTTAAAGTTCTTCTATGGCACCTGGTGGAACAATGAAAAAGTACAAATTGCTCTGCATCATCTTCAGAGCTCAATTGAGCCACATCACAAAGCACTTAAAAGATAGATATGCACATTATATACACACCTGGAACTTGCAATCAAGCAATGTTAATCTGATACATAAGGCTGTTTCAATTACATGCAAGATCCACAGAGGATGATTAATTCTGTTTTATAGGCTCATAGATTAGGAACTCGCTCAGGCAATACTTTAGAAACTATGGATTTAGGCCCAGATCTCTGTACTGGGGTGAATGTATGACATTGTTCTGCATTCTGTCCATCAACTGTTGTTTTTACATTTGTCACCCCGAGTGGGAAGGGTATGCTCAGACGTAAGTCCCGTGCTCTCCACACCACTGGAGTCAAGCTATCATGCCTGATGACGGCTGATAGCCAGGATGGCTGATAGCCCTAGGATGCTTGATTCCGGTCCAGTGAAGACATGGCTTGGCAGTCCGGGCTGGACTGTTCCCATGAGGCACAGGGTCAAGGCTGATTTGCATATGGCCATGTCTGAACTGGGGTGGTGTGGAGTGCAAAAAAACGATGGATTTAGGCCCAGATCTCTGTACTGGGGTGCATGTATGACATTGTTCTGCATTCTGTTCATCAACTGTTGTTTTTGCAAGACTTTAGAAGCCAACCAAAGTTGGCGACAGTCAAATGTAAACTAAACATGTGTTAGAAAAGGTGTTTCTTCATGCTAAAGATATAAACCATGATTGCAAGTTCCAGGTGTGCCTTAAAAGTTTCAGTGCTCCGTCTATCATCTCCTTTTGTTTGTCTTTTTCACCCTGAGTTGCCAGGATATACTCAGACGTGGGTCCCTTGCTCACTTTGCCACTGGATTCAAGCTAGCCTGGCTGATGAGGGCTGCTACACCGAAACCGGTCCCAGGATGCTTGTTTCCGGTCCAGGGAAGATATGGCTTAGCAGTTGGGACTGGACTGGTCCCACGAGACACAGGGTAAAGACTGATTTGCATATAGCTGTGTCTGAACTGGAGTGGCGAAGTGAGCTTAAGAACGTTGATGGATTCAACCCAGATCTGTGACTGGGGGTGAGTGTCTGAAATATTTCAGCGCTCCGTCCATCATCTCATTGTGTTTGCTTTGTTCACCCTAAGTTGGCAGGGTATGCCCAGATGTGGTCCCTTGCTTACTTTACCACTGAATTCAAGCTAGCCTGGCTAATGAGGGCTGTTAGCCCGAAACCAGTCCCAAGATGCTTCTTTCTGGTCCAGAGAAGACATGGCTTGGCAGTTCAGGGTGGACTGTTCCCATGAGGCACAGAGTCAAGACTGATTTGCAAATAGCTGTGTCTGAACCTAGGTGACGAAGTAAGCTAAAGAACGATGATGGATTCAACCCAGATCTGTGACTGGGGGTGAGTGTCTTAAAAGTTTCAAAGCTCCGTCTTTCATCTCCTTGTATTTGCTTTGTTTGCCCTAAGTTAGCAGGGTATGCCCAGACGTGGGTCCTTTGCTCACTTTGTCACTGGATTCAAGCTAGCATGACTGATGAGGGCTGTTAGCCTGAAACTGGTCCCAGGATGCTTGTTTACGGTCCAGGGAAGACATGGCTTGGCAGTTCGGGTTGGACTGTTCCCACAAGGCACAGGGTCAAGACTGATTTGCATATAGCTGTGTCTGAACTGGGTGGCGAAGTGAGCTAAAGAACTATGATGGATTCAACACAGATCTGTGACTGGGGGTGAGGGTCTGAAACGTTTCAGCGCTCCGTCCATCATCTCCTTGTGTTTGCTTTGTTCGCCCTAATTTGGCAGTCTATGCCTAGACGTGGGTCCCTTTCTCACTTTGCCATTGGATTTAAGCTAGCCTGGCTGATGAGGGATGTTAGCCTGAAACTGGTCCCAGGATGCTTGTTTCCAGTCCAGGGAAGACATGGCTTGGTAGTTCGGGCTGGACGGTTCTCATGAGTCACAGGGTTAAGACTGATTTTCATATAGCTGTGTCTGAACTGGGGTGGTAAAGTTAGCTAAACAACTATGATGGATTAAACCTAGATCTGTGACTGGGGTTCATCATCTCCTTGTGTTTGCTTTAAGGTATACACCATAGCCAGGCAGAACCCATCACTCTAGTCAGGGCAAGCTAAATTCACACCTGAGATGAATTGTGCTCACCCTCTGGTAGCTTAGTAGAGAGCAGGCAGGCTTATCAAAAGAGGCAATGTGCAAAGTATTTGTGCAATACACACAAACACACACACCCACCCACACACAAACACACAGTAACACAATCCATACACCATGAAAAGACTCCACACCAGTTTGTAAAAATAGCTTATTATGTTTTGAACAAAACAAAACCAAAATGATAAAATTCCTGTTTTGCTCTAGTTGTAAGCATTTTTTCAATATAGACAAAATGCAGTGCTTATAAGTTCTCAAGTGTTGAAGGAACACTCGAGTTTGATTGGGTAACTGACCGGTTTACTCTGCTTTACTTTGAGCAGGGGAATTTTAAATAAAACACCTAGTCGGTAGTCAATCCTTGGCTGGGATGACTGGATTAAGCCCTGAAACGATCCATCGAGACCAGGCTACAAAGGCTTTCTCAGACACCTGTCAGTGTGAGCGCAGGAAGCTGCCGGGACCTCCAGGGTCCAATGAGAACCAGTACTTTCTCAGGGTGCTTAAAAAGAGGTGATCCACTGGTATGAAGGCTTTTGTACGGGAGTGCACATTCAGGGGCTGCACTGAGAAATTCAAAGTGCGGCGCCACAGCACTCTCCCAGTTAAAGAGTAAGCATGGGCGAATTTTGCGAATTGGCAATTCGCGAATTTGTGGATTTGCGAATTGGCAATCCGTAAAATTCGCGAATTCGCGCAAATTTGCGGATTTTTTTTGCGTGTTCGCGGGTGTTCGCGAGGCACTTTGAGTGTTCGCGGGTGTTCACGAGGCGCTTTGCAATTTTGCGGGGTTTTTTTTTTGCCCGCTTAATCACTGCCACCCTTTCGTTTTTTATGCCCATCTGCCCTTTGTACCACTTGTTTCTGTGCCCTTCTGCCCTCTGCCCCACTCATTTTTTGTCCCCTTCTGCCCTCTGTCCCACTTTTGTGCCCTTCTGCCCTCAGCCCCACTTAGAATGGCGCCGGCAAGCTGCCAGCGCCATTCTAAAATAGCTAGAAATAGCTTCAACAGGAAGCACTATTAGATAAAGTAAAGCAGGTGCTCCAGTTGAAGGTCAAATTAAGTTACACAATCATTAATCACCCCAAGTTTGGGGTGATTAATGATTGTGTAACTGAATTTGAGCAGCACCTGCTTTACTTTTCTATTAGAGCTTCCTGTTGAAACTGACTTTTGTAACTATTTTAGAATGGCTCTGGCAGCTTGCCGGCGCCATTCTAAAAGAGTTACAAAAGTCAGCTTGAACTTTTGACCCAATCCGCTCCGTTCGCGGATTTTCGTTCGTGGATTTTTCGGGAAATTCGCGAATCTCGCGGATTGCGAATTTACCGAAAATCCCCGAAATCCGCAAGCGGAACGGATTTTCCGCTCATGCTTATTAAAGAGGCGGTGGGGCACATTATTGCCAGGCAACCCTCCAGATCTGCACGGTGGCTTTTTTCTGTTCTCCAGCGATAGAGGCTGATCCATGGCATGCACAGACTTGAAAATCAGGCAGAAAGGTGCCAAATCTCTCTCCCGGCGAGGTGCTTGAGTTGCACAGCACAAGCAGGCGATCTGGCACAGTCTGCATGGGTTAAAGGGTAGCTGCTGGACTCAGGATGGCAGAGCCCCAAGGCAGCGAGAAAAAAAGCAAAGTCTTTAATGGCACTGAGACTCCAAGAACAGGGGGCAAGCCAGCAAAGGCTTGGAGAAAATGCTTTACTCAGCAAAAGTGAAAGGGTAGCAGGAACCAGGTCAACTCAACAAACCAGGCAGCAAAGTGTCAGTCCTTCTTGCAACTTAACAGCAGTAGCCAACACAGCAGAGCAGTAAGCAGAGTGGCAGTCCCTCCTGACAGCTCAGCAGTCCTTCTGCCTAGTCTGGTAGCCCAGTGGACTAATGCATCCACTGCAGGGCCCTGTGTTTGACCTCTTTGTCACAGGTTCAAATCCCGGTGGGTCCACTCAGCCTTTCATCCATCTGAGGTTGGTAAAATGAGTACCATGAAGTTGGGTAACAAGAAATATCTGTTATTCAGTGCCAAGATACCTACGGGTAAACGTGTGCTTTACAAATACACATGTTATGTTATGTTCTGGCAATGTGCAGATGTAGAGGCAACAATGTCTGGTTACAGGTCCAACTAAATATCTGATTTGGAGGGGTCAGAGTCCCAGTACCTAAACCCAAAGTGTCTTTGATGTAGGGGGTGATTTCTAAGGAGCCATCTGAAGTGCACAAGGATCCCTTTCATCACAGTCCTGTCTGCCAGGCTACTGGTGGGTAGTAATAAGCCCTTTGTGTGTGCACAGGAAGCTACCTATTGAAGTGTAGGTGCCCGCCCCTCCCAATCCTCCCTGCCCAGGAAGACCCGCCAGGATGCAGATTAAAGCAGATGCAGTTGAGTGTCCTATGTTGTGGCTGTCTAGAGGAAATGCACAAATGTAGATGTCAGCCAGCCCAGACGTGTATTGGAGACAGACTGTCAGGCATATCGAGCTGTAAGTGTAGATGAATATCCACTTTCTAAAAGTGGCATTTCTAAATCAGTAAAGTATCATTATCAATCCAAAGATATAAAACATGTTGAAGCTACTCCTCTGTGATCAGGAATTACTCCTTAAACATGTATAAGGGAATTCCCAATGCTAATCTATAAGAGAGGTAGATGTCACCGTAGTGAAAAATTAATTGAGCTATTTGTCACTACTAGGACATGCAAAACATAACAGTACATGTCCTACCTTTTACTTACATAGCACCCTGCCCTTAGGGCTACTTAGGGCCTATGTTAGGGGTGACGTTGGGGGTGACTCATATGTAATAAAAGGGGAGTTTAAGGCATAGCACATAGTTTTAAATGCCAAGTCCAAGTGGCTTAAGGACTTCACACACAGGCACTGCACTGGCAAGCTGAGACTGGTTTGTAAGGCTTCTTCCGTGGGTGACACAATTAGTACTGCTTTTGAAACACAACAAGGGCACCCAATCGAGTCAGCACAGGACCTCGGGGAACATATTAGTGAGAACAACAATGGTCCTATGCATGGAGGAATTTCAAACAAAGGTTAATTATAGACACAATGGAAACTATATTGTATATTAACTTGCCCAGCCGGTCAGAGGTTCAGTATTTAATGTTTGACACAAATTTTCAGAAAGAATACCTTCAACAATTTCTTAGAGACGGGCACAAGCCTGTAACCAAACATTTACAAATTGTCATGGTTAGTAGAGTAGACAGAAAGTAGAGCGAGATTCTTAGGCAAGAGCTATTGTATTCTGTGAATATAACAATACCAGAATTTTCATTCACACCATTACTGGAATTATAGTAATTAATACACAACAAAGTATATGTGTAGTAATTGTCAACGGCGTTTCGATCCCATTAAAAAGTTACAAGGATCATCATCAGGACTGAATAAAGCCTAATTATTCCTAGCCATGATAGCCTAAAGGAAAGGAGAAAAATAGAGAAATTTGTCCAAGGGAGGACGCATGTAAAGGAAAGCTTCAAGCTTACATTGTACATGATCTTAATATAAGACATGGGTGACATTCCGAGTCGCCTTATGGGCCTATATCGACGGTGTTGTGCACAAGAAGTGAAGTGAAGTTTATACAATTGGAAGAGAATTAAAAACTACCACTGTGAGGCATAACCGCTGGCATTTCCATTCCCAGTGATATTACACTGCTTACAGACCACCTTGGTCTCTTGTAGGTCACGACTGCAACCCAAATAATTTTACCTTGTACCGGCCGGCACCAACTGCGTGCAAGCTGATCATCGCGGTAAGACTGTGTTTCGCGTGGCATGCTTTCACGGGCTCCCCAGGCACCACTTAATATTTTGGCGCGCCATTTTCCGTTCTCAATCACTCTTTACTCACTATTGCTAAACTCCCCACGCCGCATCTCGCACCGTTACCTATCAACTCGAACTCTCGATCACGGGGATATTCACAACCGCCTAAGGATCTTTAACATGGTTGAATTGTTTAACGTATGGCTAACATTTTGGATGTACGCCCGCTTGGCAATATGTATTCCCAGAATGACACTCCTTGTTTTCACTACATCCTTTTGGAAAGCGTGGGGACCGTATGAACGTTGTTGCCATATAAAATTCATCAGCAATGCTATGTGTTTAGTCCTTTAAGACAAACAGCACTCCCTCAAATTGTTTATGATACTTTACGGTTATGCCTCACAGTGGTAGTTTTTAATTCTCTTCCAATTGTATAAACTTCACTTCACTTCTTGTGCACAACACCGTCGATATAGGCCCATAAGGCGACACGGAATGTCACCCATGTCTTATATTAAGATCATGTACAATGTAAGCTTTAAGCTTTCCTTAACATGCGTCCTCCCTTGGACAAATTTCTCTATTTTTCCCCTTTCCTTTAAGCTATCATGGCTAGGAATAATTAGGCTTTATTCAGTCCTGATGATGATCCTTGTAACTTTTTAATGGGATCGAAACGCCGTCGACAATTACTACACCATATACTGTGTTGTGTATTAATTTCTATAATTCCAGTAATGGTGTGAATGAAAATTCTGTTATTGTTATATTCACAGAATACAATAGCTCTTGCCTAAGAATCTCGCTCTACTTTCTGTCTACTCTACTAACCATGACAATTTGTAAATGTTTGGGTACAGGCTTGTGCCCGTCTCTAAGAAATTGTTGAAGGTATTCTTTCTGAAAATTTGTGTCAAAAATTAAATACTGAACCTCTGCCCGGCTGGGCAAGTTAATATACAATATAGTTTCCATTGTGTCTATATTTAACCTTTGTTTGAAATTCCTCCATGCATGGGACCATTGTTGTTCTCACTAACAATTAGTACTGCAGCCCATTAGTAGCATTTACCTTTCAGGCCCTGGGTATTTGGGATACCACTTTACCAAGGACTTATAATTAAGCTAATTATGTCAATCAGCTATACATCAATAACATACGTTTAGGGAAGGAGCACATGCACTTTAGCACTAATTAGCAGTGGTAAAGTGCACAGAGCCCTAAAGCCAACAAAAAGATACAGCAAAACATGGAGGTAAAAAGCAAAAAGATTGCGGGAAGACCACTCTAAGGATGCCAGGTCTAACAACATGTATATTTAAAGAGGCTTTCTCTTTTTCTCCTTAAATCAAGATTTTTGCCTCCTTCTAGAAAGGAACATTGCACTTTACAAAACACCAAACAAAAAAAAATGTTATGGTGACAATTTTAGGCACGCCTGTGTGTTTATCTGCCTTTTGTAGGTGAAATGAAGAAAAGACGAGATAGAGCTATGACAGTAATTCACAAGCCTACATCAGTCACTATCCGTTCTACAGTGTTATTAAGGCCACGAATATTCCATTGGAATTCTTTGTGTATTTGCACCAGCATAGCCTTGTTCAACTATGTGGGGTCTGATTGACAATGCAATTTGTCTGAAAGCCAGACTTATACATGGATGTGTAAAAAGACTTTTTTCGAGTTGAAAACCACATTTCAAATTGAGAAAAGTTGCTTTCCACTATTTTTAGAGAGCTGAAATGCCTAGTGAGTTTGGAAAATCCCACAGACTACTGTATTTTTTGGAGCGTTCACAAACTCATCTCTACCAAGTCCCTACTGTGTGGAAAGGTTAGAGATCCCAGTTTTTAATTCGTAACCTAGGAAAAATGTGTGAATTCTAACGATTCAAAAATATGCACTCGTGACAGGCCCGAAACCACCAGCAGCAGCAGATTTCTGACTTTTCTGTGAATCAGAAGGTTATTTGCCCTTCCGTGATACATCGTCCCTATAGAACCTCCGCTTATTGTGTCATTTTTAAACACCTATTGAACGACTAGAACACTTTACTTGCCTGATATAGATGTCCTAGATAGCTTAAACTCATCAGAAGAGAATGCCTCTAAATATTGTTTAGCGCTACACTTGTACGCCAGTACCTTGAGCTATATCTAGACATGGAAATTTCCATATAACTCACTATCGTCATAACTCTGTGGGGCATCTGGTTTCCTACATGTCCCATACCTCTTTGACCAGCAGGATGCCCAGAAGCTTTGCTCTGTAATGTTCAGCTGCGTTCTAAATCCGGTTTACTTAAAGCAGTGTTTTCTTTATCATGCTTTGTGCCCCTTCGCCACTGGTCACGACAGGCCCATATTAGTTAATGGTATGTTATGCACATGTTTTTCCTCAACTATAATTACGCGATAGCCTCCTATAGGGTTGCAAAAACACATTTCCATTCTTTTTTTATACAGGGCGCATTTTAGTCAGATGTCCTGCAGATGGAAACAAAGGAGAGAGTAAAAAAGGTAGTGATTTTGTAGCACTACTCGTGCCACTTAATTTCTATTTGGTTTCTTCAATTTGTTTTTTGACCCGTAAACTTTAAGTTCAAACTTTATTGCAGTGTTGATGTTTTTGCTTAAAACCTTTTGCTTTCGTGCATTTTCATCTACAGTACACCTGTTAAGCAATACATTTGTAGCAATAAAGCTACCAGGACCCTCAAAGACTTAATAGACGATCAAAACTAACAATCTTTATATTCATTTGTGACTGTCCAATTACTGGTATATTGCGCCAGGTGGTCTAGCAACTGGATATCAAAATGCCATGACTGCAGAATAATAGGTTCCCTGATTTCACACTATACAAATATGAAACGGCTTCTTGGATATTAATTGCACATGTCAAATGGAGATTTGTGCGCCAGAGGCATGTTCCTTATGATCATGGAATTGATCCATCAAATTGCCTGGGGTAGGGAAGTGATCACACACCCTTTGAGCTTAATGACAACACCGGAAATGACATCGTATGATTAATAGCCCAGAAAGTGATGTCACATGGCCTTAACTTTGCTAACATTATAATACTTAACATTGCTAAAGTTCCATAATAACTGCATGATTCTTATAACAACAAAACACAGACACATGTCTATTGTAGATACCTCCTCTATGACGGTGCTGACATGTACAAAGTGGTGGGGCTTAATACTGTGAATTGTAGCAAATGAGTACAGCGAGTGAGCCAGACATTTTCTCAAGGACTTGGAGGTGAGGGTCTCCCCCAAGTAAGGTTTTTTGAAAAGGTACAATCTATAAAAAAAGGAGAATGTGATTCATCTAAATAATGACAGTGTTACAAACAGTGCGCTCATAAATCGTCCATTCTCTGTGTATCCAACCAAGAAAATCCAAAGGGAGTCTTGTGTAATTGGAAATTTCGTGTACAAAAGAAGGACAGTGTTGGAGATGCACTAGAAGGAAGCGTGGAACGTAATTGACGTTTGCGATAAACAAAGATTGATACTAGAAGAAGAATGGAACATGGAATTTAAAGTCATATGATTATCATGATATAAAAAGCACTGATGAATGTGTTGGCTGGATAAATTGGATTATGTACCTTTGTGTTGAAAAATTGGATTGAATAATAAATTCGGAATTGGCTTTCCAATTAAAGAAGACTCTCTTGGGATTTCCTTGGTTGCATACACAAAGAATGGACAATATATGAGTGCACTGCTTGGAACGCTATCATTATTTGGATAAATCACACGCTCCTTTTGTATAGATTATAGTTATTGTTCGTGGTCCAGTGGAGGTGGGACCACACAAAGTAGAGCGTGATCAGAACTTTGAGAATAAGCATCCCAGAACAGACACCTGTGCACACTTTGCTTGCCACCCTCACTGCCAGTTTGTGTATAATTGATTTTTTTTAAGGTGTTCAGTAGTGCATTTCAATTTTCACATACATTTGCTAAAAAAACGTTAGGATCTGAAATGGCAATCATTAAATATTCAAGTCCCTTCATGGTGTAGCAAGCTAATGAAGTCTGACACTCCACTGGAGTTGACCCTGTTTTTTTTAAATTTGCTTTAGATGTCACTATTTTGTCTTGGATGCACATCATATGCAATGGGTGCTCCTTAGACCAAAAATTACATATGAAAAACTAGTGCCAGAATTTAAGGAGTAATGCTGACCATTTTCCATGAATGCCTTTCAAGGTACAAATCACTTATAGACTGTCAGTGTCAGCATTATGTCAAGACTGTCCCCCTCCCGTATTCAAGGGTTATCCTCCTTTGTGACAAGAATTACTTTGTCATAAGGAAGCTATGCCAGCACCATCATTTTTCCACAAGTGCCCTATGCCAAAAATGACCTATGGCATGCCAGCATGAGCATGTCATCATGGGTGACCATTAGAGCAAAAATTACCACCAGCATGTTAGGGCTTGATGTCTGTCATGCTAAGAATTGGCTCCAGTATGATAGCAGTAGTATGTTTCCATTGTTGTCTCCATAATCCAAGAGTAGCCTTGAGTATGCCAAGGCCTACAGGGGACTCACCAGCAAAGCACCATATTATTCTTCATATTTACTTACATTCACTCAAACTCCTTAATACGTACTCTAACTCATTCATTCCCATTAACTTGCACTCCTTCATTCTCACTCACTTGCATTATTTTACTCTCATTAACTCCTTCTCACTTATTCACACTCACTCCTTCTTACTCTCACACACTCATACTTTCTGAGTCATTTACACTAATTTGCACTATATCTTACTCTCATTCGCTCGTTCTCACTCACTCCCACTTATCACCACTCACTTTACCTCATTTATTTATGTTTCATCACTCTCATATTCCCTCTTACACTCACTCACTGATACTGTGATACTGTCTCACACACTCATTTGACCTCACTCTCACTCATTCTCACGTATTCTTACTCAACATGACTTATGCATTTTCACTCAGTTACATTTGTTCAGTGTCACTCAGTTTCACTTACTCTCCCTCACACTCTCTTAACACTCACTCACACTCATCCTTACTCATTCGTTTTCACAAAACACTCTCCCTCTTGCAGTCACTCTTACTCTCACTCACTTATTCTAGCTCACTCTGACTCATGTTTTTGCTTCCCTCATCTGCCAATCTCATTGCAGTTCCTGGTGCTCCATTTCTTATTATACTAATAGTGAATCAAAAAGTATTATATACTATTAGTGTGATTAAAGAAATTGACAGGAACAAATGAGTATGAAAAACCAATGACTGTAAGGGCAATTTGTCTCCGTTTTTGAGGCACTGATTTTACTATCTCTAAAGGCCGGGGTCACCAAGGCAGTGTCATGGGATGCAAAGTGTTGCAAGGGGCAAGCCAGGGGCTGCATCTGGGTGTGGCAGTATTTTTCAGTGTGGATCCTTCATCTAAACAAATACAGCACTATTCACAAAGGTTTTGCTTTGAGTTTGTGTTACAAGCTCTTGTAGCACCCCTTGCTAACTCCTGAATCCAAGGAGTAAACAACGTGTACTCCTTACTGCCTAATAAATCCTGAAATTGAGTAGTAAGCGAATAATTTTACCAGAGAAAGTCAGAGCAAAATCTTCATGAAACGACCCAATGACAATATATCTACTTGGTTTAGTGACTTTGAGGCAACATTATACAATGACATCTGAGATGCTCATTTGTAAGCATATAGTGGGCTGATTTTTAGAGCGCTCTATGCATGTTAAAATAAACACACACAAACACACACAGGCACAGGTTGATCCCCCTCTAACACACATTCGCAGGGATGCATATTCTGATCTGAGAGGAATAAGCATTTTCTGGAATAGTTGTAACTGAAAGAGGGTACAATAATAATAATTGGTAACCACTGTCTCACTCTGCCTCACACTTTTCACTTGCACAACTTTGGGAGTGATGTACAAAGTGAATACGCCTTCACAAACCCTGAATTACAGGGTTTTCTATCACTCTTTCTGGTTTACTAACCATATTTATGATTCATTATATTTTCTCCTAAAGTGGTAAATGGGTTTAGAATAGATGTGTTAAGGGCAGTCCTTCTAAACTTTGTGACTGTGAGGTATATATCAATAGTTTCTAACCATAAATCTGGTCACAAACTCTTGACTAGTTACTGAGCCTCAAGTTGAGTTGACAATTGATTCCAAAGGGGAAAGATACCCCTTTTGACCCTTTGCACTTTTGGAATTGATGTGGCAGCTTTAGGGGGATTGTGGTGGTCCAGGGGACATCAATGCCTGCTCTCGCTGAAGTTTCTCAAACCATTTTTTCCTCTTTTTAAGGCAGCCCAGGTTTCTTTAAGAAACTTGGGCTGCTGTAAAAAAAAAAAGAAAAAAAAAATTATATTTTGCAACACAATCACAGGGATGGTAATCTGCCGTCCCTTGCAGGCACACATTCCTGTGACTGTATCCAATCACAGGGGGTTGCAAATTGTGATCTGCCATATTGTTATTAATTAGCCAGGCCATTCTGAAATTTGGTATTTTGTAAACTGATCTATTTGTACATAGATGTGTTCAAAAAACAGATTGAATTCAAAAAACGGTGGAGTGCAATTTGTAACCACTTTTTAAGAATTGTATCTTTATACATCAAGGACCAGATGTATGAAATTCAATTTTTTCTATTCCTAAATAGCAAATCCTAAGAAATCGATATTTAGAAAATGCAAAATGCCAAATGGAATGTACAAAAATACAGATTTCCTAATAGAGATCCCTACATAGTAGGAATTGCTATTAGGAAATTGCCATTTAAAATACAAAACATGGTATTTCTAGAATAGTAATGTTAAACCAAGCTTCGCCAATACAGATGATTTATCATTACCATTTTAATTATATAAAGCATGACAGGGCTACTCCTCAATCAGGAATTAAAGCTTAAAAGTGTACTAAGGAATTCCCAATGTTAACCTATGAGAGGAGTAGACCTCACTGTAGTGAAAAACTAATTGGGGTGTTTTACAATACTAGGAAATGCAAAATTTAACAGTACATGTCCTAACGTTTAGTTACACAGCACCCCATCCTATGGGCTACCTAGGGCCTACCTTAAGGATGACTAATATGTAATAAAAGAGAAATTTAAGGCTTGGCAAGGGATTTTAAATGCCAAGGCGACAGGGCCATAAAACTGCACAAACAGGCTCTCCAGTGGCAGGCCTGCGACGTGTTGAAAGGTCTACTTGTGTGGGTGGCACAATCAGTAGGCCCACTAGTTATTATAACAGCCACAGTGATTCAAGGAATTACTTCATTCAAGACAACAAGGTAATATTGTTTTGCATAAATGAAGCAATTTAATTTAAAAGCAGAAAACAGAATAAATAAAAGAAATCATGAGGGGGTACACATAACAGTTATTTAAAAAGCATATAAAATTGCAAATATTTGTGAAAAAAAGAATTAATACAATTTCCAGTATACAATACACAAATGATGCTCACAGGGTACACAAAACAAATGACAGAAAATACAGTTTACAATGTAAACAGAGAAACAAAGACAGAGGGAAAGGTTAAATAAAACAGATCCAACAAATAACAGGGACAAAAAATACATATAAGAGCCCTCTTTTAATTTTGCCAAAGGAAGGCGTCAACGATGTTTTGACCTTATCAGTTCATTAGATCATCATCAGGACAAGGAGTGAGAGTTAAGAGCAACCAGCAAATTGAATTTTTAATCTAAAAAAAATCTAATTTGGAGGGTACCGAAAACAGGAAGACTGAACAAATCTCTGAGAGCATAGTACAAGATAAAGTCTAGGGGGGTCATTAGAATGGCGGGCGGACTTTGTCCGCCTGCCGCCTTATCGGGAAATGGGACCACCCGCCATAAGGGCGGGGGTCCCGTGGGGGCAAATAGGATACACCCGCCATAGTGGTGGGCGCATCCTGCATTCCTGTCATTGTGGCGGGCGGTGCACTCAGCACTGCCCGCCACAATGCCAGAAAGGCATAGGTACCCCCCATGTGCACCCCCCACCCCGGAGTACCTGGGGGCCTGCAATGGGCCCCCGCAGTCTATTTCCTTATGCCTTTCCGTGGCGGCAATGCTGCCACAGAAAGGCATCTTTCCCCACCCATGTTAATATGGCTTGCAGTGTCTAACAGACACCGCCACCATATTAAACCCTTTTCCGCCCGATCGAACACGTTGACCGGGCAGAAAAGCAGTGGACGGTCTTTCCGTCTGCCGCGGTCCCCCCCCTCCATAGTAGTAATATGGTGGGGGGAAACGGGTGGTGGGCGGGGTCAGATCCAAGCAGATCGCCGATCCGCCTGTGATCCTAATGGGCCCCTAGGTGTCATGTATTATTTACTAAATTTGAGTGTTTTAGTCAAAGTATCCATCACCAAGAGTAGATCAGCCAAGAGATCTATAACAAAACAGGGTGAGAAAATAAAGGCCACCCCAAATAACACCAAACATATTGGCTATGAATGAACCTATTTGTGCCATCTGAATCATACATATAACAGATGAGGGTTCCCAGAGGGTCAATCAAACATAACTATGGTCCCTAAAATGTAAATGTGTCAGAATATATATATTTTTTAAAAGAGAGATTCCTATTGAGTCAATCGGCAGTCAGATAAAGGGGGTAGTAGATGACTCACCAACCAACAAACTTGAAACCACATGACATTTACTGTGGCATCCGAGAGAGCTATGCACAATTTGGGGGGCCAACTTCAAGTTCAAACTACTTTAATAATTAGAACTATTGAGGCAATATAGAATGACAAAAGAATTATTTTTAATTAATTATTGAAGAATATGCATGGCGCTAACAAAAAAAGAGTGCTAGCATCACTAAAACCTGAATATCTTACTTGCTGAAACAAACAAACAAGCGCTGGCACCGCTCTCCGACCAGCATCGTAGAGCCGGGCTGGGGGCAGCATCTAAATTAGCACCATGGGCAAAGAACAAAGACCGCATTTAGCATAATGCTGCTACTCTATGAGGCATCTTGTGTGCCAGCCTCAATTGAATTCAATTTATTTCAACAATAATGACTGGCCTACCAGCCAAAACAATAAAACAATTAAAGATAACACTAGTAGAGATTGTGTGCCACTGCACACTGTGCACGCGCAACATCACAAATCCTGTCTTCAAAGATAATACAGCACAAATCAAATTATCTTTAATAATCCACTAAGAGGCACATGATGACATTAAGAAGAAGAAATGGCCCACCTAGTGATCTCACGTGGGTTTAATAAATAAGGGAGCAAAAAACAAGTTGACTGCCGCAGTGCAAACCGTGGTCCCATCAACAGGAGGACTCCTAAGTCAGAATAAAACTGCAGGAGGAACGCCACCTTACCTGTTTTGTGAAGGAGTGCCACAGCTGAAGGACCAAGATTAACATGAGTATGCTTGCCATCTAGACAGGTGAAGCATGCAGAATCTACAAAAAAATCTCCACCTAAATAAGGTAGCACTGTCAGCATCACTAAACCTCCCAAGTCAGAATGAAAAATACATGACGCTAAATGACTTGCACATTTCAAAAAGTCAATTCATAACCAAAGTGTACGTGCATTCGAACAGAAACTGACATGCGAAAGTTAGAGGGAAACATTTGCTGAACCAAATTGGTTAGTTACGGATTTTGTGTTGTGCTAAAAACTGATGCAACGGAAAAGCTTACCAAATTCTCCCTACCACTCACACTAAATCACTTTCACTAGACCCATTTTCTAACACATCCAGATCCTATATTCTCTTCATTCTTTACTCAACATTACCATGACTTAGGTCCTCTGACATGTTTTTTTTTGTTGAGCTGATAGGGACTAGAACACTCAAAAGATGCAAATAATTATCCTATGAGGATCTGGAATAGATAATTGGTAATATTACCATAATCTTCTCAAACCTAAAACAAAACCCTTCCTTAGCTACACACATAGACTCCTTGAGATAATAGATATGACCAAAAGAAAGAGACAGAATCGATAAAGATAATTCAAGAAAACCATGTATCTAATGTCTCAAATTGCCTAGACAGATCAGGAAAATATTTTGCTCGTAACTTTTAATGACAATTTGTTAATGCAAGTAATTACTCAGTTTAGCACAGATCATTTCGACAGCACAATTCTGTCTGTACAATCAATCAATCAATCAATCAATGACATTTATAGAGCGCGCTACATACCCGTAGGGTCTCAAGGCGCTGGGGGTGGGGGGGTGCCGCTACTGCTCGAACAGCCAGGTCTTCAGCTTCTTCCTGAAGGAGAGGTGGTCTTGGGTCAAGCGCAGGTCGGTCAGGAGGGAGTTCCAGGTCTTGGCGGCCAGGTAGGAGAAGGACCTTCCTCCTGTAGTCGCTCTTCGGATGCGGGGTACGGCGGCGAGGGCGTGGTTGGCTGATCGGAGGTGGCGTTTGGGAGCGTAGAAGTTGATTCGGCTGTTGAGGTAGCTCGGGCCGTGGTCGTGTAGGGCTTTGTGTGCGTGGGTGAGGAGGCGGAAGGTGATTCTTTTGTTGACGGGGAGCCAGTGAAGGTCTCTCAGATGTCCGGAGATGTGGCTGGTTCGTGGGATGTCGAGGATGAGTCTGGCTGAGGCGTTCTGGATCCGCTGGAGTCTCTTCTAAAGCTTGGCGGTGGTACCGGCGTAGAGGGCGTTGCCGTAGTCCAGTCGGCTAGTGACGAGGGCCTGGGTGACGGTCTTCCTGGTCTCGGTGGGGATCCACCAGTAGATCTTCCGTAGCATGCGTAGGATGTTGAAGCACGCCGAGGAGACGTTGTTGACTTGCCTGGTCATGGAGAGGGAGGAGTCCTGGATGAAGCCCAGGTTGCGTGCATGGTCTGTCGGTTTGGGTGCGGTGCCCAGGGCGGGAGGCCACCAGGAGTCATCCCAGGCGGAGGGTGAGGAGCCCAGGATGAGGACCTCCGTCTTGTCCGAGTTCAGTTTCAGGCGGCTGGTCGTCACCCACTCGGCTACCTCTTTCATCCCTTCGTGCAGGTTGGCTCTGGCGGCGGCGGGGTCGTTGGTCAGGGAGAGGATCAGCTGGGTGTCGTCGGCGTAGGAGATTATGTTGCGGTTGTGTTGGCGTGCGATGGCCGCGAGGGGGCTCATGTAGACGTTGAAGAGGGTGGGGCTCAGAGAGGATCCTTGAGGGACGCCGCAGATGACTTCGGTGACCTCTGACTTGTACGGTGGTAGGCGGACTCTCTGTGTTCTTCCGTCGAGGAAGGAGATGATCCATTCCAGCGCCTTGTCCTGGATTCCGACGTTGCTGAGGCGCTGTACTTGGGTGCGGTGGCAGACAGTGTCGAATGCCGCGGAGAGGTCTAGGAGGATGAGGGCCGCTGTTTCTCCGTTGTCCATCAGGGCTCGGATGTCATCGGTGGCGGCGATGAGGGCGGTCTCGGTGCTGTGATTTGCTCGGAAGCCGGACTGTGAGGGGTCGAGGGATCCATTCGTCTCGAGGAAGGCGGCCATCTGCTTGTTGACGGTCTTCTCGATGACTTTGGCTGGAAACGGGAGGAGCGAGATGGGGCGGTAATTCTTGAGTAGAGCGCTGAGTTCGGCGTGCTTCCAGCTCTCAGGGAAGGTGGCGGTGTCGAAGGATGTGTTGATGATGTCTCGCAGGTGTGGTGCGATGACAGCGTCAGCCTTGTTGAAGACGTGGTGAGGGCAGGGGTCGGTCGGTGATCCGGAGTGGATGGAGTTCATCGTGCGGATGGTGTCTTCGGTGCTGATCGGGGTCCAGGCGTGGAGGGTGGTGGTGGGGGGTGGTTGTTCGGTCTTGGTGTGCGTTGGTTGGTTGTTGAAGCTGTTGTGTATGTCCGCGATCTTGTTGTGGAAGTATGAAGCGAGGGAGTTGCAGAGGTCTTGCGATGGGGTGATGTCGTTGTTTCCTGCGCTGGGGTTGGATAGCTCTTTCACGATGTTGAAGAGTTCCTTGCAGTTGTGTGCGTTGTTGTCCAGCCGGTCCTTGAAAGCAGTTTTCTTGGTGGCGCGGATCAGCTGGTGGTGCTTCCGGGTGGCCAGCTTGAAGGTGGTCCTGTTGTCGGGTGTAGGTTCCCTTCTCCAGACTTTCTCGAGGGCTCGGCAGTTCTTCTTGGAGCTCTTGAGTTCGTCGGTGAACCACGGGGCTTTCTTGCTGCCGGGTCTGCTGGGCGGGGTCCTCAGCGGGGCGAGTTCGTCCACGCAGTTGCTGATCCACTTCGTGAGGTTGTCGGCGGCCTGGCTGGGGTTCGCTGAGCTGGCAGGAGGGTGCTGGCTCAGTGAGGTGGCGAGCTGGTCTGCTGTGATCTTGTTCCAGCTTCTGCGGGCGGCCTGTTGCTGGTGGTGGTGGGTCGTCGTTCTCTTGAAGGTGAAGTGGACGCAGCTGTGGTCCGTCCATTGAAGGTCTGTGGCGTGGCTGAAGTCGATGTCTGTGCTGGATGAGAAGACTGCGTCGAGTGTGTGTCCGGCGAGGTGGGTGGGGGTGGACACCAGCTGCTTGAGTCCAAGATTGGCGAGGTTGTCGTAGTTGTAGTTGTAGAGAGCATGATTCAATTAATAATCGTACAAACCAAAGCTTGGCACTTTGATTCAGGTCTGTACTTAGGTGAGTCAGTTCAAGTTCAGGATACAGCACTGCATGCTATAGCAGGAGTCAAATGACCTCTCAACCGAAAGGTTTTTTCCTGCACAACTTTACCAGCCTGTAAAGTACAGGAGTCTCAGGTTGAAATAAAGTTCAGTTCATTAGAGTCAATTCCACCAAGGGCGAGTAGATAAGGGACATAGAGCGAATAATAGGAATCAAGAGTCAATGTGACAGCTTGTCAGGCAGGAAAAACGAATGACAGCCAGCCCCGACTCTTCATCAGATGGGGCAATTATACTCCAAATGTTCCAGGCTCACACCCCTTAACATATCAATTTCATCAGTCCATGGGGTTTCATTGGTCACTCAACGTGGGCTGTCATGGGGTGATCAGTCATACAATTCTGAATGAATTAAATAATCATTTTTGTAAGTCACATTAAAATGAATTATGCTCCATTTAGTTTGCACTTCCTCACATCCACAGAAGTAGGAGATCCTTGTATTTGTACATAGTCAATCCGTTCCCGGGTGCCTTTCCCAGGGTTTGCAATAATATTTGCTACACTTCCAATGATTACACTTCTAGTGAGAAGTGAGTCCATTGTTTAGGCTGAGCAGAAGTGAAACTTTGTAGAAAATTATAATAGGGCTTACGGGACTGTCATGTAATTTTACATTAGCGCAAGGAAAGAAAAGCTTTTGAGGCCTACATGGAAAAATAGCTGAATCACTGTCATGTTACTATTATTGAAGATCATACATTTGCTATTGCACTTAATTTTCTTCATTAATTCAGTTATGATTGTCTTAATAATGCAAGTCAGTAGTAAGCACAATTAACAAAAAAACATTCTAGTCATTATTTGTCACATTCCATGCAAGCATAATTTTCAATGTGACACTTTTCAGTGCATGTTATTATTTTCATATGCATTACAAAAGCCGATAGTAATTCTAAGTCACTTCTCCTTGCAGAAAGCATCTTCTACATTTCTCTAGTACCACTGTGCATATATGCGTTCATTTTAATGTACATTTGAATATAGTTATTTACGAAAATATTTTTTATTATTTTTATTTGTATCTCCCACCACATAAATGCATCAGCATGAAGTTTTTAATTATTTCTCACTTTGTTTACATTTTTATATCATCAGTGTCTAAAATCTGTCTAAAAATCTGCATGCTTTTACGATGCAGTATGTGAACTCATGTTTTCAACTAAATAGGTTAACATGTCTTATCCAGTGTCGTAAATGATATTTCCAGGTAGGAATTCATAAAGATAGATGTCAGTTTAAAATCTACACTCCATCACTAAACTTGACCTACATAACAGATCAAGCATTTATTTATACACAAAAATGCTCAGTTGTCTTCTAATTTTCAATCTCCATAATAGCAGTATAATACATGACACAATAACAGAAGACTTTGAAAGCATTGCTAGAAAAGCATAACAGGCAAGAGGTGCATACAGTGGGGAGGATCTATGACATCACAGTTCAATGCAGGACTACAGAGTTGCTTTCCTCTAGACTAGAGTGTTGAGACCTTTATTAATGCATTAATGCAGTCACATCTTAAAATCCCACTAGCAGCATTTCATTTAGAGGACCTGGGCACAGGTAATGCACTCTACTAGGGGCATACAGAGAAATTAAATATCCCAGTTGTGGATAAACCAATATTACCATATTACGGGGAGAGGCACATGTACTTTAGCAATGGTCAGCAGTGGTAAAGTTTTCAGAGCCCTAAGGGAAACAAACAAAATCAGCAAAAAGAGGAAGTAAGAAGGCAAAGTTTCTGGTCTACTAGAATGACAGATTTCATCCTTTATTTTAATGGCACAGTCAATTTTATTTACCAGAAATTGATTAGGTGGTTGTTTCAATTGTGGAGAAAATGTCTTTACCTATTCCATGTCACAGGTTTGGCCAATTCTGTCCACTTGGGGGTTGTTGTTTTAACCTGTGGGTGACAGTGGCTATTTCCAGCAGTGGGAATTCAGTCAGAAAATGATGAAAGATTGTCTGTGTTTTGTGGTTTTACTTCGAGTAAGGACTTTCCTAAACCTTTTCCAAGCCATCACCATTCCTGAAGATTGTTATTTTTTTCACCATAGTTGAAATAATCTTCAATCTGAATTAAATTGCAAATTAACTAGACAGAGTGAAATTCACTCAAATTGATATAATTACTGTTTTTCTCTGTTCTTGATAATGTATGTAATGTTAGCAAAACTTGTCTCTGGTGACATGGTAAAGTTGTTGCATTTCCTATTTTTAAGAGGACAGACAGGGAAATTCTGTCTGGCTATTATTACTCCAAATGCCTTCGATGAAGGTAAAAAGATTATTTTAGTTCCATTATGATAAGAAGAGGGTATGATGGACAGGAGTCTCAGAGAAACAGTATCCCAAAGTCAGGTCTGAGTTTCAGTCTGGCCCATACACAGAATTAAAATCACAGCACGTGTGATACTATCATATGAACTGTGAAGACAATACATTTTCCATAAATAACTTGATAGGAGCATTTTAAAATAAAAAAGGTTTAGAGCACAGCTTTAGACCTTCTATAAAACATTCCAACCTAGTTGTAGCCCTTTTTTATTAAGAAGGGAAAGCCTTAGAAATCTGTCAGCATAGCAGACAGAAGGAGTCAATAATGTTTTGTAGAAACAATCGAACTTTCAATAAAACAACAAGTAAGTGTAGATTTTACAAGCTTGAATGAGATCTCTCATTTTATTGAACAAATGGAAGCTTCATTGGACCTTTTTCTTCGAAATTAGAAAAGTGAGGAAATTACAATGTAAAAAGGGAAGGTGCATACATGCACCTTGTCTCTCAAAACTAAGCATGTAGTCAGCAAACCAAAGAAAACAGACATTATTTTTTAATGTGTACTGTAAGATAATATTCAACACATTTCACTTAAAAGCATGTTCCATTAATGTTCTAAGTCTTGGTGCACCATGCTCAATGCATGATTCCAATGCAAATACAATTTACCCGGAAGCTACATGACATCTAAAATATTAGCTCCGGAGCAAGAGGGCGGCCAACTGACTGCAGAGAGAGGTGCCCCTGTGCTCGGCCCCAAGATAAATGAAGATGAGATAACATTATGCTGGAGCACACCTACCTTTTGGGCTTCTTAGATTCCTGCTGGCAGGGAAGCTTCTGCTGGCAAGAACTATGGTGTTTGGCAGTTATGGTTGCTTCTCTGACGGAGACCGGTGTAGTGATCTTCGCTCTGCGGTGGAGACAGGCACGGTCCCCCACCATGGATCCCAAGGCAAACAAGGCATCGAAGGAGGATGTGAAGGAGGCTGCCTCGCTGGGAGCCATGGCAGGGTGAGTAACTATCAAACCCCGGTGCAGCACCCTGGTCAGAAAAATGGAGGAGGCCAATGTGCGAGCAGCTAAGAGGGGTGAGCCAGAGGCTTGCGCCAAGCAACGGAGGGCGATCGCCGATGTTGGCGGTTCAAGACAACTCTCGGTCGCTGAGGTTTTTCCTTTGGCTGCTGTCACCATTGCCATCGGGACACGTCCTCCTGCGTGTGGGGTTGCAACTGAGATCGCCTCTGACCTGCTGGAAGGGGAGGGTGGAGCCCATCTGACTTCTCCTCCCACTGATAAATTGCTGCAACAGCAGCCCGGTGCGGGCCCTGTGGAAAGTGAGCAAAATCTGCACCAAAATGAAAGAAATGATGACTCATGTTGAAGAAAGGTCAGCAGTTTTAACTCCTTGGGCGCGGCCGCGATTCTGCGCCTGTGCGGCCGTTTTAAAGAGTGGGCGGGTTCATGACGGCCCCCAGCCGTCATCAGCACACGAGCACCGTGATGCATGACAGCTGGGGGCCGTCATCAGGGTTAAAGGGAGAAGTGGCGAAGCTGCAGACACATAAAGAGTCACAAGACAATCAGGTGGCATATGTAATGTGGAAACGGAAAGATTTCAACAACTGGGATTGCCGAAATACCCTCAGGTTCCTGGGGCTTGCTGAGAACACTGAGGGCGACGATATGAGAGCATTTATGGTGAGCCTCCTAAAGGGCACTCGGATGCTGAGGTACAATGAGCACACTCCTTCCTTCTGATGCTGAGGAAAATTAACTTGGGGCGTCAGACAGACTGGCCCAGGGCAGTTTTAGTATTTTGGGCAACTTTCTTCTTCTGCAGGCTATATCAGAACTCTTTTGAGAGACACACATTTTTTGTTCGACCGGATTTATGCCACATCACTGTAGAAAGGAGGTGGAGGTCAAGCCAAATGATTTCACCTTTCCAGGCAAGAATCTTATCTCATCTAGAAATACATGCACAGTTATAGATGATAACTATTCGGATTGCAACAGTAAATATATGCAGCTTGAATTATCAAGCTAAGAGGCAGAAGGTAGTAATTGATTTGAAAACACACTGCGCTGATATTCTTTGTCTACAGTAGACTCACTTAGAGGGTACAAGGGGGAAATTAATGTAGCAGCTTGGGTATAAACTTATCACCAACAAGACACAAGGAGCTAGAATTAGAGGGGTTGCCATCTTGTCCCAGAGGAGGGACATATATATATATGTATACATATATATATATATATATATATATATATATATATATATATATTGCTTTCCGTTTGATCCAAGGTGCGGGCTTCCAGGCGTTCTTAAGCGGTGCACGCGAAGCGCGGCAGAACCAAGCCGCATTTAAATTAATTCCAGTTTCCCCTGGAGGGGAATTTTGTCTTCATGCACTCCCGGGTATTGTTTTCAATTACAGCCATACACAGGGTTTGTAGATCGATACGGTTTTATTTTCCAATATATCAGCAAGCCAGCAACACCCAACGCGTTTCGGTCTCTTCCTGTGAGCAAGGTCTCCGTAGATACCGAAACGCGTTGGGGGTCCCAGGCTGATCCTCTCTGGGGCTTGTGGGGTTCTGGTTGTCATCTGTACTTGCCCCGACTACCTCCATGGTGCTTCTCAGTTGTTTGTGTTCTGTATGTGTTTTTTGTTGCTGCTTTTATACAGATTTTTGCAGCCTGACTTGTGGGACTTGCAGGCCTGGCGCTGCTTATCGCTGACTTTTTTATCACAGTTGGGTCCCACGCAACTTTTTTCGCTTTCGGGTTTGGATATGTATTGCCGTTGTGGTAATGTTATTATGAACATTTGACGCTTTATGGGGAATCTTTTGCATGTTACCGCCATGTTGAGAATGTGACGTTGACACAGAGTTATTTTCCAGTGATAGACGGCAATATGTGAAATTGGGTTAACCTATTTTGGCGATGATTATCGTTCTTGAGAATAAACCCCTTAGAATTTGAAAATCGATGGTTTAAGGTGCTTGAGAATATGTTTAATAGGCTTATTTGGGCCCACAAGAAAACCAGGAGAGCAATGAGATATACGACACTAACAAGAGAGAGAGGAGGCTGGGCAGTGCCAAATCTCAGACTGTATTATTGGGTCACAGCTTTACAATCAATTTATGTGGGGCTTAATGGGAGGGAATGCAGAAGACCTTTGGGGAGCAGAGCAGGGTCACCAGACGTATACAAACTATTAGTGGGAGATTGAGCTCAGAGTTGCTTCCTGAAATACAGTGAACCCAGCTATTACAAAAAAACTCGACTTAAAACTTTGTTAGCTGCATTACAGATCGGGCAGCTTTCAGAATAAAAATGGAGCTTAGTAGAATGAATCTGTATACTCAGCTTTTTAGAAACCCGATGTTCCCAGAACTCTTTCAAGATAACATCATGGCAAGATGGAGAGTTTGGGAATTCAGAAGATTGGGGATCTTATGGATCTGGATGGAAACCAGTCATTTGCATATATACAAGTTATATTTGGAATCAACAGGAGAGATTGTTTTTTCAAATACCTACAAATACGCAGCTTTTTAGCCAAAAAGGAACGGGGACTAAAGGGCTTCAGCAAAGATTACATCATGGAGGTGGTTAGGGACAATGTGGGTTGTACCACCTGGCATACTTATTTGGAACTGTCACAGCTGAAACAGGATGATCTTGAGAAGCAAGGGGAAAAATGGTAGAACAAGTTAAATATAAACCGGGCAGATTTATAGACTCCCTGGAGATAGGAAAGACCATTTTGTGCTCAGCTGGACTGCAAGCACAACATCTTAAAACAATCTTTTCATTATACCATGCCCCAGCCAAAATAGCACAATGGGGGGAGGCAGGAAGGGACCATATGTGATTTACTACCATAAATGGCTTTGTGAATTGGGCCCAGCAATGTTTCCACTGCTTACAAAATGTGTTGTTTTACTGAAAGGGATATAAACGTGCATTTAAAGGAGAAATATTACAAGAATTATAGTGGTGTGACTTCTAGTAGGCAATGCTTTAAAACGTTTTGCAGGAATTTACCCAACTGATTGTCAAACGCTTGTCTAACGCATATGCCTACTTTTTCCTCACTTTCTTATGTTATTGCTGTACTTCACTCCCTCTTAGACTTACACTTTTGGATTTTCACAGTTTTCTAGGACTGTTATTGGCTTAATACTTCGGTACATTCAAATATTAAGAAACCAATTTATGTGCAAAGCTGGAAGTCATTCATCTAATTCTATTCAATGTCAAGTAATTTGTAGGGATGGTCACCCCTGCCCACAAGAAGACATCTTTTGAAACTTGTAGACCTTCTAATTGCACCAGAAACCTACAAGAACGTGTTACTTCTGTTGTGAGCATATTATTATTATTATTATTTTTTTATTACATGGAGCGGAGGAACGGAGCAAGCCGGTTAGCGCTCAACTTATACAGTTCTATGGGGATTCCGTTTGGACCGGTAGCTTTCCCTGAGTTCACCCCCCTTATAGCCTGCGCCACTTCATCATCTGTGAGCGGTGAATCTAGATATTTCTGGTTTTCTTCAGAGAGCGCTGGCAATTGGATGTCCCTAATCATTTCACTATTCTCAGACTCTGTATACCTCGTCGCAGAGTTGTATATCCCACTGTAGTACTCTGCAAAGCTATCCGGCACCGCCTGTGGGTCTTTGATTGTGTAGGGGTCCTCCCCCTGCAACTCCGTCACCAGGCGCGATGTCCACTCTCCCTTCTCATGCCAGGCAATCAGTTTCCCAGCCCTATCTCTGTTTCATACCCTCTGCTCTGCGTCTCTTCATTCTGTGCTTTGGCCTTGTCCCTAGCAAGGCCTCTAAACTAGTATTGCCGCAGTTTTAGTCGGAGAAGTCCCGCCGGCGTGGCTGCCTGAGCTACCTCCCTCTCCAATCTCAACATCTCCCCTTCCGCCTTTTACAACTCCTCCAGCTTTTCCTTCTTCTTCTTGGCGATCAGGGACAAGCCCTCCCCCCTGACCACTGTTTTATATGTCTCCCAAGAGTCTGAGCCGACCCCACTGTTCCCTTGTTTTCCTGAAAATACCTGTCCGTGACCTTTATCATTTCCTTCTTGGTGGTGGGGGTCTTTCAAATGCCAAGCGCTAATGGGGGCAACACTGCCTACATTAAAAAAATCCGACTCCAGCCGGAGCCAAACTGGTGAGTGGTCCGAGATGCCCCTTCCAAGATGCTGCACATCCCGGACAGTGCAGGCCTGAGCCGCTGGCACTAACACGTAATCTATCCTAGACAGACACTGGTGGGCAGCGGAGACATGTGTATAGTGTACCCCATTTGGATTGCACACCTTCCAGCCATCCACTGGCCCCGTCATATCAAAAAAGTCGGGGAGCCACCGCTGTGCCGGTCGCAGCACCCGGGCGGGGCGTCGATCCACCTCACGGTACATCACCGCATTAAAATCACCACCCAGCACAAGTATGCCCAAAGGCAAGGTCAAGAAGATAGAGCCCAAATCATGGAATGTGTCAGATTGAAGACCAGGCAGGACATAAATGGAAACAAAAGTAACAGTCCTCCCCTCCCACTGTCCTGATATTCCAATGTATCTACCATGCTTGTCAACCCAAGTAGCAGGAACAGTCAGGGGAAAGGAATTCTTCACCAAAATACCAACCCCCCTTGACCCTGAAGTAGACCCCGCGTGTGCCACCAATTTATAGCATCCCTTATGCAAGGCCATGCAACGATTCCCTATGAGGTGTGTCTCTTGTAGCAGCACAACATCAGGGGAGTGTCTCCGAACAAACTGACTCACCATTCCTCTCTTAATCTTGTCCCCCAAGCCATTCACATTCCAACTAAGCACACTTATCCGCAATCCCAGTCTAGCATTCAACATTGTGTTGGCATGGAAACAATACACTCACATCCTTGTCACCTGACGTTAAAAAAAAACAACAGAACACAAACATTCATCGAATTCGCAAGATTTCAAAACCCCCATCCCCCATCCCCCCTCCCTGCACCCCTGCTCATGGCTTCGGCCCAACCCCAACTGGCAATGTGCCTGTTGCCCCATAAACTAAACTACTGACTAACTAAAGGTAGAAAAGAGGAGGAAGTCAGGACCCCGTCTCCCCCATCTTTTTGCAAAAACAACACCATTCTGCGTCCGTGCTCACTCATAGTCCCGGGACCAAACCCCGACAAAGTACACGTGGGTGAGACCCACTACCTGACATTTATCAAAAGTCCCAGAGGTCCTGCGGACGCTGGCACTCCTGTTCCTGCGGTCCGCCACCACCATCATGGTCTTGTCTCTCCGACCCGCTCGGGGGATGGCTTTCCAACGAATCTGATGCCACCTCGGGGTTGTCAAAAAACGATACCCTCCCCCCAGCCTCCACTCTCAAAATGGGCCGGGAACATCCGGGAACATCATTGCGTATTTCACTCCGAGGTCTCTGAGCTTCTTTTTACTCTGAGGAAACTTTGGCGCTGTTTCTGGACAGTCTGTGCAAAATCCGGAAAAAAGGAAAGGGTGGCTTTTTCATATCTAAGGGCCCCCCGACCGGGAAGCCTGCAGGATAGCGACCCTATCCCTAAAGTTTAACACACTAGCAATCATTGGACGAGAGGGGGGCCCCAGGCCTGGGCCATCCCCCCGGCACTCTGTGCTCACGTTCGATCTTAAAGAAGTTACCCAGCCCCTTAGGCTTAAGATGGTTAAGGATGATGTCCTTGACGAACAGGTCCGTGGCCAGGCCTTCTGACTTCTCAGGAACTCCAATAATGCAGACATTTTACGTCGAGCCCTTCCCTCATATTCGTCCAGCTTCCTATTAGTCAAGGCACCAGAGGTTTTGAGGTCCCGCACTTCCTGCTGGAGTTGTGCCTCAGCATCTATCAAGCTTGCCGTCTTAATATCTAGAGATTTGACTTTTTCACTTGCCTTAGTGAGATCCGCTCTTATAAGATTGACATTGATGGTGACAGCATCTAGCTTGTTGTCCAGCATCTCCATTTTTTGTCTCAAGGACGACTTTACCCCATCTATCGCCGCCATCACATCGAGCAGCGTCGGTTCGGCCGGCGGGCCAGCAGATTCCCCTCAATTGACTCCGCCTTGAATCTGGCCACGACCCCAGAGACATTGTGTATCGATCAAGCTTATTGGACTGGACCTGATGCGATCCCTTGGAAGTCCTTTACTGCTGCTTATCAGCATCGAATTTAGATGCCATGACAAATGTCTCCTCCGTGGATCCTGGGTCACCTCACCCCACCCAGTCACAACAATGATATACAAAGTACTCAACCAGGGCACCAATGGGTGACGCAACAGTGCCCCCAGCCGGTCCGAGCCCCAGAACAAGGCAGTCTCAAAGTGAAGCTGCAGTCACCAACAACTAGCCGGACCACCAGAGCATAGATCCCCGTCCAGAAGGGAATCAAAGGGTCAGAAAGGTGCTGTCTCCCTTATTTCAGGCAGTCGGATCGAGGAGCACCATGAGCGAACCGACCGCTACGCCCACTAAAGGATGTCCGGGGGCCACCGCAATAACACACCCAATGGAGGACTTGGCTCCACACTCCGGAATCTCAAGAGAGTGGCTCGATAAGGGGGGGGGGGGGCCCTCTTCAAGCAGCAGGCGAGTACCCACTTAAGGACCCAGGAACACAGCTGCACATCAATCCGGGGGCCCCAGCTGCCAATCACCAGCACACTTCCGGGGCAGGCCCCGCAGGCAACAGCTTCCTCTTTGAGGACAGTAGTTCTCACCGCCACTGCCCCTATCACCTCAGGACTGGACAGCTCCCTTATTAGGTCACAGAGGGGGGCCACAGCTCCTAACCCTTGCACCTCCGCAATTAATAATAGATCACTCTCCCGGCAGGCAGAGCTACCAGGCACAAAAAAATTGAGATAATTGGTAGACAGAGTTCGACTATTATGTCCTGGAACGTAGCAGGGATAGCAAAATTATTACAACATCCGGCGATACACCCGTTCCACGAAGGAATGGACATAATCTGCATTCAAGAAACGTGGGCTATCAAACCAGTTTCAATAAGGGGATTCGCAGACTATCACAAACCAGCTGTTAAGGAGAATCTCTTTGGCAGACCGTCAGGAGGAATTTAAATATACATCAGGCTCTCTCGGAAGATACAATTTAGGGAAATAAAAACATCATCAAACTCGTACATGGCCGGTATTCTGAAAGGCCTCTCATCAAGTGAGGGCCCATTGAGCACACTGTTAATCAACGTTTACTACAACCCTCATGGATCGGGAGGCAAGGACAAGCTCTCCCAGTTAATAGACGAGATTGAAAACCTCCTCCTACAATTTGCCCATATGGAATTAATAATTCTCGGGTACTTCAATACTCATAATATTGGGGTAAAGTCAGCCGAAAGCAACAATTCTCCAGCCACGGAAGCATTTAATGCCCTCTTGCTTGCCTATCAGCTGTCATCAGCCCACTCCTTACTCCTAAAGGATATTCCAGGAGCCTTCTGCCCGCCAACGTACAACAATCACACCACAATTGACCACATCCTATTAAGCAGTTGGCTACAGAAGCTAATGACAGGGTACAAAGTTGCTCAACGCAAGGAAAGCGACCATGCGGCTTTAATAACCACTTTAAACTCCACAGCAGACAACCACTACACGTTAAAACAAATTGGATCAACAAACAGTGTCGAACTGTATACTTTGGTGAGAAGGATTAAATGGGGCATGGCTCCTACTAAGTTCGAGGAATGGAAAAAAGCATGGGCGGATGGTACACTAAATGAAACAAATAGGGGAACAATTGAAGAATGGGATCAGCTCGCTCATAACCTAGTATTATACCTAGAAGTAGGAAAAACAAATAAACCTAAACCATATCCTAAGCACAATCTTGGCTACAACGCTGCTATCAGAGAAAGTGCGAAACAAGTACGAACCAAACGAAGGGTATACCTGAAAACTGGCTCAACTCAGGACAAAAAACACCTTCAAGAAACAGCAAAATTACATTTAAAACAAGTTTGGGCCGCAAAACGGGATCAAATTGAAGCAAAATGGCTAAAGATTTTGGGATTATTGAGCCCAAGCAAATCGCAAGAGTTCTGGCAATACCTCAGCACCTTAAACCAAGGAAGCACACAGAGGGAGAATTCAATTGATTCTGATACCTGGACAGCCCATGTGAAAACCTTGTACAAAGAGGAAGGCAGCTCAATTCTACCAAATATAGACCTGGATAACGCAACTCAACTGACCAACTCCACCAACTCAACAAAAATCATGAAGCAGCCGACTCTTTCGGAAAAAAACTTAGTTAACACAATTCTAAAAAAAATCAGACCCAACGGGGCGCCAGGACTTAATGGCCTGCCAGCTTCCTTATTCAGGCAAGATACAGACTTCTGGACTGAAAACCTGACCGTGCTATACGCCGAATGTCGAAGGACGGGAAACGTCCCGGACTCTTGGCGAGGGTCGTTACTACACCCCATTTATAAGAAAGGGCGGAAATCCAAACCTCAAAACTACTGCATGATCGCCCTGCTTGACATTGAGGGAAAGGCCTACGCAAGTACTTTACTAGCGGACCTTTCAAACTGGGTCAGCAAGAAGGGCCTTCTGCCCTTTTACCAAACAGGGTTCAGACCAGGAGCCTCAACAGTGGACAACATCATAGCGCTCTCTTATCGAACGCACAAGGCTGTGGCACGAAAATCTGTCCCCATCTTTGCCTGTTTTATCGATTATACGGCGGCCTTTGATGGCGTTGACCGCTCCATTCTTTGGCAGAAATTGGAAAGCTGGAACATCGACCCCCTTCTATTAAAAGCCATCATATCATTATATTCAAGAACATGGGTTAGAATCAAATTCTCAAATACAGCAGCCACAGAGAAAATTGACACCAATTGCGGACCGAAGCAAGGATGCGTTTTAGCTCTGATGCTATTCAACTTATACACTGCAGATATGGGAAAAGCTCTGACCGGAGCATCACTAGCAACACCCCGGCTCGGTCACACTAAGATTCAACTACTGCAGTATGCCTACGATCTGGTACTATTCGATCATACCAAAATCGGGCTTCAAAAAGCTCTAACGTCTCTGGGCAATTACAACGCAAAGAACAAACTGATTGTGAATCCAGCCAAATCAAAAATAATAATATTTGGGCCTTTTCCTAAAAACAATTTGACAAAATGGAGGATAGGAAAGCTGACTCTGGACTGTACACAACAATACAACTATCTGGGAGTTTGGCTTAGCGAGACAGGGCGCCCAGGAGTACACCTGGACAAAATATGGGCCAAAGGGAAATGTATCTCATACGCCCTCGGGAAGCTGCATGCAACCTTACACAGCCCCACAACAACAGCAATTCAAAGAGTATTAAGGGCGGAGCTAATACCATCATTGAACTATGCACAACAGACTTTCCCAGGAAAACTATCTAGCGCCCTGGAAAAAATCCACTGCTCGGCTTATAAAAAGCTATTCCATTTACCCCCCTGCACCAGAAACATCTTAGTGCGGCTCGAATTCGTCCTGACTAAGCATGGGCGAATTTTGCAAATTCGCAATCTGCGAATTTGCGGGTTTGCGAATTTGCAATCTGCAAAATTCGCAAATTCGTGCGAATTTGCAGATTTTTTTATTTTTGCGTGTTCGGGGGGCGCTTTGCGTGTTCGCGCGTGTTCGCAAGCCGCTTCGCGTTTTCGCGTTTTTTTTTTTTGCCTGGTTAATCACTGCCACCCTCTTGTTTTTTATGCCCATCTGCCTCTGTACCACTCGTTTCTGTGCCCTTCTGCCCTCTGCCCCACTCATTTTTTGTCTCCTTCTGCCCTCTGTCCCACTTTTGTGCCCTTCTGCCCTCAGCCCCACTTAGAATGGCGCCGGCAAGCTGCCAGCGCCATTCCAATTTTTGTAACTCTTTTAGAATGGCGCCGGCAAGCTGCCAGAGCCATTCTAAAATAGCTACAAATAGCTTCAACAGGAAGCACTAATAGATAAAGTAAAGCAGGTGCTCGAGTTGAAGGTCAAATTAAGTTACACAATCATTAATCACCCCAAGTTTGGGGCGATTAATGATTGTGTAACTGAATTTGAGCAGCACCTGCTTTACTTTATCTATTAGAGCTTCCTGTTGAAGCTGACTTTTGTAACTATTTTAGAATGGCTCTGGCAGCTTGCCGGCGCCATTCTAAAAGAGTTACAAAAGTCAGTTTGAACTTTTGACCCAATCCGTTCCACTCGCGGATTTTGCGGGAAATTCGCGAATCTCGCGGATTGCGAATTTACCGAAAATCAGCAAAATCCGCGAGCAGAACGGATTTTCCGCCCATGCTTAGTCCTGACACAACAAAAACTCGAAGAATTGGCTGCAATGAGCAAATACTTTTACCTCACCACCGCGACACCAGAGAATTCTCTGAAATCTAGTATAAAGAATATTTTTCTGGGAAGCAGGAAACCCGTGGTCAAATAGCCTCTCCTCCGCCAAAGAAGCTTTGAATCTTGCAGTGGATAACTGGGATCCCGAGTTATTCAACTACGCTGCTATTAAAAGCGCGACAAAAAAGACAGGTTCGACTCTGTTCGCGCACAACCGACCTGGAAGCCTTGGAATCAAGAGGCTTCCACGAGTCCCTAAAACTTCCGCAGATAGTAGACTTCGAAACTCCACCTTACCCAAGCTATGGGTAAACAAGCAGTAAATAGGATTTTAGCGCTCAGATTATATCCTCTCCCCCTTAAAGACCTTTACCCCACAAGGTCATCTGAGATAAGGCACTCGGAGTGTCGGCTATGCAAATACAAACAGGAGAGCTTTGCACACATCCTATTTTGTTGCCCAGGGCTGTCCTCTGAGCGCAATCTTTACCTAAAGCCAAACCTACTTAGACATGGTATTAGATCTATAAAGGAGGCCGTCTACCATCTTTTCACAATGGAAACAGTGAAAGATATGGCTGTGTTTAGCAAATTCATCCAACAGTCACGCCAGAAATTGACGGCCTCTCACAGCTAGGCCATAGGCCTGGAACAATGACTCTCAAACCATCGAGACTTACCAGTCCACGTAGAAATGGACTAATGAACGCAGTTTTTAACTATGTTTATGTTTTTATCCATTTTAAACTTCCTCCTTTCACTTTGCTTGACAATAATGTTTTATTATAGTTTGATGTCTTATTTAATGGTTTTGAGTAACCACAAATGAAGTTTTATTCATTCATTCATTCATTCATTCATTCATTCATTCATTCATTCACTCCAGACGATTTCCCGGGCTGGACAGACAGAGCAGGCGCCTGTCACCGGGCACACACACCAGGGGCTCCAGATATACACCTCCGAGCTCCTTCTTTGCTGCCAGTCGCGTTCACCACTCCTCCACTGCTGCGCCTCTCTTATGAAGCCTCTCATGAGCTCCCGGGCGGGAGCACACACCGCAGCCCCCGCGATGCCTCCGCTCCAATCACAGGTAACCGCGCGGGGCACCACACCTCAGCGCACTGCGCATCCGCCCTCTCCGCTCCGTTGGCAGTCTGCGGGCTGTCCGTACCGGGGCCCGACCACTTCTGGTCCGCGGCCTCGGTGTTATTGCACTTGTGGCCGGCTCACCCTCGGGCTCAAGCCCCCGGCTTCAGCCAGCATACAGGCCGCAAACCGCAAGAGACGTAGCTCCGGCCCTCCATATCTCAGAGGGGTTGGAGTCGCAGGAATGTGCACCGCGCACGGTCATCCATCGAACCGTGGGGTCAACGAGCTGGAGAATTTACAGGATGGTAGGGCAGGGGGACAGGTACGGCAGAACTGAGGGTTCACACGTCCATCTTGGACCAGCATGTAGCTCCTCCCCGAGAGCATATTATTTTTTAAAGTTTCTTTTATTGGCATTAATGAATTGTTTCAAAGCAATTGAAACAAAAAAAATCAATACATCTTGAAAACTTTTACCCACCCACATTTACCAACAAGAAGCATTAAAATCATCCATTGTCATGTCATCTCACACTCCACCCCCCTCACGTCCGGCTGACCACAATTACTGAGCATTTCCTTTCGCTGTACTGGAGATGGATTTCAATCTGGCAAGTTTCTCCACTGAACACCCCAAACCATATGTTTTTCGTTATTGCAGCCCCTTGGTTATACACTGACTCCTCTGCCAAGATACAGTAGTGTGAGGATTAGGCCTGGGTGGAGTGACTAAAAGTCTCTGCTGTGCTACACGGAGTTCCACAGCAGTAGAGTACGTTTGGTCACTCTGGTCATGTTGATTTTCAGTGGTGGGTGGTTACCCCGCACTGTAAAATCAGCACGAGCTGCACCATGCGTGGTGCAAGAATTTGAATTTGAATTTAAAAACAATTATAGAGCGCGCTTTTACCTAGCGGTTTCTTGGCGCTAAGGACTTTTAGAACCCAAATAGGAGCTATGGGAGGACTAGGCTGGGAATGCTTGCAGGAAGAGATAGGTTTTTAAGGCCTTACGGAAATCAGGATAAAGTGGGATAGATCGAACGTTGGAGGGAAGGGAGTTCCAGAAAGTAGGGCCGAGGACCGCAAACCTCACCCCCCCATCCTCATCTTCCTGAAGCGAGGGACGGAAAGAAGGGACTGAGAAGAGGAGCGGAGCTCTCTAACTGGTGTATAGCTGGAGATAGCCGAATTTATGAAGGCTGGGGCAGTTCCAGCACGGGCCTGGAATGCAGTGCAGCACAGTTTGAAAAGAGCCCCCTCCCTAATGGGCAACCAGTGCAAGTTCTTTAGTACAGAGGTGGCATGATGGAATTTAGGGGGGCCATAAATGAGGCGTGCCACTTGGTTCTTTACCAGTTGTAGGCGTCGGAGAGCATAGGCTGGGACGCCATTGTACAGGATGTTACCGTAGTCCAGCCGTGATAAGACCATTGCCATCATGATGAGTTTGAGAGCGGGAAGAGAGAAGAATCTAGAAATTTTCCTGATAGTACGAAGAGTGAAAAAGCAGTAGGACACCACCATATTGATCTGAGAGTGCAAAGTTGGATTTTGATTTAACGTGATCCCAAGTGTTTTAACAGAATGAGAAGGTGAAGGGGGGGGAACCAAGTGAAGGGGGCCAGAACATAGAAATCCAGGGACTGGATTCACCACCAGTCAAAACCAGCTCAGTTTTGTCTGGGTTGAGTTTGAGGTGGTTAAAGTTCATCCAGTCCCTGATGAAAATCATGATTGATTGGAAATTAGAGATAGATTCAGAAGAGTGTGAAAGGTTAAAGATCAACTGGAGGTTGTCCGCATAATTGAAGACGGTGACCTCCAGTTGTTGTAGAGCAGAAATAAGGGGGAGAATATGGAGATTGAATAGAAGAGGAGAAAGAGAAGAACCTTGGGGAACACCGCACTGCACCTTACGTGAGGGAGAGGAAAACCCATCTAGATGGACGGCCTGGGTACGGTCCCTCAGGAAGGAGGTGAGCCAAGTCAGGGGAGGCACCCTGATGCCCGCTGCTCCGACACGGGTGAGAAGGATGGAGTGGTCAACCGAGTCAAAGGCAGCGGACAAATCAAGGAGGACCAAGGCCTGAGGATGGCCCCCGTCCATTCCCTCCTTGAGGCTGTCCAGGACCGAAACCACGACCCTCTCGGTAGAGTGGCGAGGGCGGAATCCAGCCTGACAGGAGGCCAGGTAGCCACTGTCCTCCACAAAAGAGCTGAGGACAGTGGCACTGTGGCACTCCAGGATTTTTCCCAAGTAAGGGAGAAGGGAAATGGGACGGTAATTAGTCAGGGAAGCAGGGTCAGCGCTGGGTTTTTTCAGAAGGGGGATGAATATGGCTGATTTATGAGGCTTTGGGACTGTACCAATCTCAAGTGAGTCATTCAGGAATGTCAAGGGAGGAGAAGGGCAAGCCCGGAAGATTTCTCTCAGGATGGGCGCTGGACAAACATCTGAAGGGGAGCCAGATTTGACTTTCGCTGCTAGAGAAGATAACGTCTCTCTAGTCAGTTGAGGGATATGGTCTAGATAGAACCTATTGGGAGGGGGTTCAGGGGCAGGGGGGAGTGGGGGGGTGGGGGTATGTTGGCTTTGATGGCTTCGATTTTCTGCACAAAGTAGTTGTTTAGGGAGTCACAAAGGGCTTGGGAAGGGGAAGGTTTTAGTGAAGTTCTGTCTGACAGGGCCAGCTCATGTACGGTGGAGAACATTTCTCTGGACTGGTTTCCTGATGAGAGTATTTTGTCGGAAAAGTAGTTGGTCTTGGCTGAGAGGATTGCCTTTTTATATACGTTGAGCAGAAGTGAGTAGTGGGCTTTTAAGATAGGGCAGTAAGAGCGCCTCCATGCGCGATCGGCCGGGCGGCAGCTAGCTTCTTTCCCTTGAGTTCATCAGTGAACCATTTATTAACATTGTGGGCGCGTTTCACAGCAACGCGTTTCAGGGGAGCTACCTGATTGCAGGACCATCAAGAGGGCCCTACTTCTTTTGTGTCGCTCAAGTAGATTTTCTTCTTGACCGGCAGCTTTCTCAATGTGAATGGAAGGTTTCTCCATGCGATCAGTTGTGGCCATCCACGACCGCCCGTGTTGAGTAAACCGACCGGATGAGTCGAGAAATCTTGGAGAAAGGTGGATTTTCCTCGCTCGCTAAATTGATGTTGGCGAGCAGGGAAAAAACCTTGCTCCGCTATGGGGAGCAGAGTTTTTCCGAACCCTGTGTATTCCTTGGAATGCAGAATGCGGAAAGTTCCGCAAACGTCATGAACAGAGTGGAGTTCACCACCCAGCCTAGAGAGGATACTCTTATTGGCCAATTGATCCTAGGTAGTTGAGACACTATTAGCCAGTACTGTCTTTTTAGCATACATCATACTGCAATATGACATTTGTGCTGTAACCTTTAGCATTGTAAGTATGAGTTTAAACAACTCATGGCAGATTTATTAAAGCTTCGTGCTGGTGCAAATTCACAAACACGGGATACAAACCAGCACAAAGTCTTCATAACTTATTTACTTTTCAGCATAAAACTTGTTTTGTGTTGGAAAGTTGACTAAAAAGAATGCAATTAGTGTAGTGTGCTACTAAGCCTTACTTTGCATCAAGCAGGCCGTCCATGGATGGTACATGGACATAGCGCCTATGGGTTTTGACACAGAGACCTACTTACTAATGACAGTAAACAGGGTATTGCACCTACAAATAACACCTCCGACAGACAGGTGATGAAAAGGACAGATGTATTTATTTATTTTACCTTTTACAACATTGCATGCATGCTGTACTGTACAGCAAACATACAATGAGGAAAAGTTGTAAAATTAGTCTAATTAGGCATTATGCAGACACTCCTGCACTGTGGAAGGGTGTGTGTGTATGTGGTGCAAGGCAGGTTCAAAGAGTGCCAGCCCAGTGGGAGAGAGAAACAGCTTCACATTTCGTAGATGTAGTGCTGCTCTGTTGTCTCCCTCTCATGCAACATAGCTCAGGAACTTTGGTTTCCTGCTGCATTGTATAACACATTTATAAATCTGCCCCTCAGAATACAAAGTCATGTTGACTGAAAAGCCAGCACTGTCTGAAAGTGTAACTCAAGACATCGAACCATAAGAAGGTAAGGCTACTGGTATAATGCAGTTATGGTTTGTGGAAAGCATTGTCATGGGCTCATCTCCCAACCATGAACATGGCTCCAGCACACTTGCCATAGGTACTGAGTAGATGTCAGTCTAATTTGTAGCTTCTCTGTATGTCCTCAACCTTTCATCACTAATACTAAAGAGCAATATCAACGATGGGGCCAAAAGTGTTCATTGCATTATATTTTTTTTAAAACAATTCTATTTATTATGGACATATAAAGGCACATTCTGGGGGTCATTAGGATGGAGGATTTTCCGCATCCTCCGGGCCGGCGGAAGCCACCGCCGGCCCGGAGGATGCGGAAAATCCTCTGCGGACCCACCAGGACCCACCGCCACATTAGGATGGCTGGTGGGTCATGGTTTAGGTCCGCAGCTTTTCCGCCGCGGCTGGCTTACAACCGCGGCGGAAAAGCACTAAAATGGTGAAGGTGTCTCTTAGACACCTTCAGCCAGATTAGGATGTGCATGGAAACATGCTTTTCCGCGGCGGCTTTTCCGCCGTGGAAAAGCATGTGTAACTGCACTGCAGGGGCCCATTGCGGGCCCCCTAGGTGTAGTGGGGGGTGGGGGGTGCACATGGGGGGTACCTATGGTACCCCCCTGCATTTGCGTGCACAATGCAGCAGGCACCGCGCGGTCCCTGCCGCTTTGTGCACGCAAATGCTGTGCATGCATTTTTAACATTGCTGCGGGTGCAGCTTGAAGCTCCACCCGCAGCAATGTTAAAAATAGAGGATGTGACCGCAACCCTGGCGGTCACATCCTAATCTGCACAGAGGGAACGCCGCAGCCCATGCGGACGTTCCCTCATGCTCTGGGGTCGCGGACGGACTCAAGTCCGTCCGCGATCCTAATGACCCCCATAATGTGCCTCAAGGGGTCAAAGGGAAGTAACATAAAGAAAATATTGTAAGACTGTGGTCAGTTCTGCTAGCTGGACAGAGCAATAACTGGCAAAGTTAGAACATTTTTCATATCTTGTCAAATGGTGTAGATGTATCCTAAAACAAGCACACGTTTATTCTGTGAAAACACTTACCTGTGACTAGTGAGTCATAAATCATGTGGTAGATTTATCATGATTTGATACATTGCAACACAACAAGACAACCTGCTTGATTTAATCAAATGGAGAGGGCAGGAATGTACCATGTCTACCAAGTTATGGTACACTCTCCTTGCCCTGGCGCTTATGTGCTGCCTAGCGACAACACAGCACCCTTGCATCATAGTGCATAGTTTTTCTGCATAATGCTGCCACCTGGTCATAGTAGGCAGGTACTAAGGTGACATTTGAGGCAAACTGCAATGGAAAATGGCTATGATATAGGAGCAGGTTTGGCTCTGTCTGAAGTTTTAACTTTGGACTCAAACATGGAAGTCAGATAGCAGCTGGACAAGGTCGCATTGAAGCTATTGATCTTTTGTGGGAAAGCTGCAAGCTGAGAACATTTGAAGTTTGTGCCTAGAAAAGGTCCCTTACCGGCCAGATACTTTTGACACCTTCACATGGTCCTTATTTCTTCATTCGTATTTAGTCATTTTTTGGGGAACTTGGATTCTTCCAATGGAGCAAGGCTGTATGCTGTTGCTGAAGAGAGCTCCATGAGTCCGGATATCATCTCTGCGAGATCCTGTGGCAGGGGACTTGCTGTTGCAAAAAAGCTCAGAGTGGGGTTAATTTGATTCTTCATTACAGCGTCAATGTACCTTGGCCAGATTGGCTTAGCAAGTTTGCCTCGCTCCAGCGGAGGTCTTCAGAGGCAAAACATTTCTAAGTTCCTGGTTTTTTAGGGATGGTAGAAGTGCAGCTAGTCACAGCCATGGGTTTCAGGACCTCAGGAACAGTACTCGGGGTCAGAGCACATTCAAGCAGAGGCCAACAGCAGGATCTAGGGCAGGTCCAGTTGCAACTGGTGAGCTGGGCACTGGCAGAAAAGGCCTCTTTTAGCTTGTTGTGCCTGTAACTTGAACAGGAGGTCAGCCTATGACCTTTGGATCCACTTCTTTGTCTTTCATACAAGAGATAGGCGGTCCAGGTCACAGGCAGCAGGTACAGTCCTATTTTGGCCTCCTCAGATCCTATAACGTTCTGAGGAGGTAACTAGGGATGCTGTGTTGATGCCTTGCACCAACTTATGTGTAGGGGTGAGTCTTGGCTCTTCCCTAATCAATGGGGTAGAAGCTCCATGGGGTAACCCCACCTGTTCTTGCAACATTTCCTGTGTGTCCTACTACAAATGATCTCATAGTGTCCCTCTCTACCTAAATCCAAAAAGGGCCTGTCCAGGTGTCATGTGACATCTGCCTGTGTCAGGAGACCCCCTTTGAAGTAAATGAGGTTCCCGGGCAAAGCCCAGAGGTTCATCTTGTCAGAGGAACAAAACACCTCCCAACACACAGGCATTTGTCTCTGCACTGGGAGCATCTTTCACACATCATTTAGGGATTGAGCACTCAGAGGTTTACAGAAAACATATACTGTAATTTAAACTCAAGAGGTTTTACCCAGTAAAAGGGCAACTTTCTAAAACCACCCATGTCTTAATATTTATTAAAAATCCAACTTCACAATTGAATTGATTATTAATACGTATTACAAAGAATCCTGGAAATATGTTTTAGCAGTTTCATATCCAAAGATAGCATTATTATACTTAACAGTGCATACCAATGTTTCTTTATGGACCATCCAGCCCTGCTACAGTGACAATAGATTTTAGGTTCTATTCACTCAAAGGTCATGGTTTACATGAACTTTCTACATGTCTACTTGTAAATACCATGGGTTGTAAAGGGGTTTATTTTGACAGGGGGAATTGCAGATTTTTTACTGCTACAGTCAGGCTATAATGATTGACCTGAAGCCATGTTTACACTGTCACTGTAGTAGGCGAAACAATGTGTTGCACTCCACTATAGGCATTTAACATACAGGCCCTGGGTACACCTGGTACCATATATACACCAGAGGCTTTTAGGTAAGTTAAATGTGCCAATCAGGAGTATACCATTTCAACCATGGCAAAAGGGGGAGCACAGGGATCTTTCTGCTGCTTAGCAGAGGTAAAGTGCACAGAGCACTACTAGCCAGGAAAAATGGGTGCAGCAAGAAAATGTGTAAAATTAAGGGAGACTACAAAAGAAAACAGATTTTCTATGATCTGGCTCAGTTTCTGTCAGCTTTGGTTAACCTTTCTCCACCTCCCTTACTATACTCTTTTACTCATCTACAAGTGACATCCACTCAATCCTGTCTTTGAACTCGTACAGACAGACTTTCGGCACTAGGAAACAGATGTAGTCCTTTCATTACTTTTGTTCTTTTGACTCTGAATTTGCCTGCCCTGAAATGTGGTAATTTGGATCAATTTCAAAGGTGCAGGTATAATAAATTTCACTCCCTTCCCAAAGGCCACTTATGAAGAAAAATACTTTTATCCCGGTCTTCCCTATAAAGTGTCACTATAAAGACCTACATTTAAAAAGATATGCACCCAGGCCTAGTGAGCTTCAAGTCCCTACTTACAGGTGATTTAGCGATTGTAAAAAGGGGACGTTTCAATATGTCATGGGTGATAATTTGCATTAACCATTTGTTACCATGATTAATGGGCAGAGCTCCTCCATTGTGATGCATTTAATAGTCTTCCAGTGCCAAACTGAAGGCATGCTAGTAACACCTTGCTAGTGTAAACATAAGAGATCATGCAGATGGGCACATTTCCCTATGTATTCATTCTTCCATATATGTATTCACTCATGCACTCATGGATCTTTACACATTTGCAAACACATTTGTGCCAACTAGGTGAGAAAGGAACTATAATAACAAGGTCTAAAGAATATACTGTTTATTTGTGTATATGAACTACCTAATTAATAAATCTAAGAAACGTACATTCATGTTGACTCACTGAAAGTTGGCTGAGTTTTGAGATAGGTTTTAACTGCATCACACTGTCTATCAGTATTTCCCAATCACAACTGTTCCATTACAAGTTGTTCTTATTCTCTCTTATTTAATCACTTAGCACACATCACAGATTAGAGTGAAAAGGCATGGGACACATGGACTTTCGAAAACCATGCAAGACTGAATCTGTCGGTGGTGCTAGCAATGTTAGCCAGGCCTCTAAAAATTGGATATCAAGGAACTACTTCATGGTGATATTCTGTTGCTGGTTTCATATAAAACACAGAGGTGTAAAACGATTGCGATGCTCATACTTTTGTAAAGGTTGACAGCATGTGGAAACCCTAAAGTCATGCAATAAATCATTTGGAAGTAATGTTGTTTATTAATGAACTGTGCGATTACTTAAAATCATTACAGTATAAAAAATGCAGTTTGGTTCAAATAAAACACAGTAAAATACAGTAAAATGCCCCCCCCCCCTGCTCGACCTACACCGGTCAGGGACCAATGGTGCAGCTATGTGGTCTCGATACTGACTATGTTCCCTGGTACTATACATTATTAAAAAGAATTAAAGTTTTTAGAGTCAGCCTGAGACCTCGCATACTAGAGTCTGAAAGGTGTGTAAAAGTTCGACATCCTCAGTTGCACTGTGGACTTCCACGGACCCTTAGTCGGCCCCAGTTGGATACCTCTGACTGATGGGACCATTTTTTTTTCGGCGACTCCCTGTGTTATCTGTGGATTGCCAACTTTAGGGCGGCGGGTCACAGGGCTCTTCGGGATGGTATCCTTTAGTTGGTTTTCGAGTGCCATTTTAACTTGATGGATGAACTTGCCTATCCTGGCTAATAAACATGTTGTAGTTTCAGAGAAACACCAATCCAAGGCCTCTCTGCAAGTTCTGTGGCCCAAGATGTGTAGTGCCGGACGTAGCAATCGCTGTCGGTCACTGGCCAGCTTAGTGCAGCAACATAGCAAGTGTAGCCAGGATTCTCCGCGATAGTTGCAAAGTCGGCAGACAGTGGCTCCGTCCAAGCGTGCCCATCGTGGGTTGAAGTCCATTATCCTGAGGGCCAAGAGGCGCATAAACAGAATTTTTTGTCTTGCTTCGATTGTTAGTGAGTCTTGTAAATATGGTTGAGGTTTACCGGGAGTGTAGGACTTGTCCAAAGCCAACGTTATCGGGTTGGGCTGGAGCGAGGAAAGGTCTAGCTCAAAGGAAATAGACTGGACTTGGCGCTTGACGGCTTTTGCCCAGGCGGAATATGGGATTTCGTGTAAGTGCAGACTCCGCCCCTTGATCTTCAGAAGATCAATGGCTAGTTCCACCTTGGCTTGCCATGGGGAGCCCGCTTCCCCAAAGATGGTTTGTAGCGAGTGCTTCAAGTAGTTTTCGGGCGACTTCAGAACTCTAATGTAGTATTTTAGCAACACCCCCAGTAGTACCAGGTCAGGACGTTTCAGGCCTATTTCCAGTCTCACCCTGTTATTCCGTGCCTGTTTGAGGGCTCGTAGCACCATCTTGTATGCTTTCACCTGTGCCGCTTGGACCACTTTCTCAAAAGCCCCTGGATAGGCTATATGGCCGTACGTGATGGCGGGGATCAATTTAGCCCTGAGTACTGTCAGCATCGGATCTGCAGAAGGACTAGCCAGACCGAATCATTTTGGATTTGATCAGCTCTCTAGATCTGCCTCTCTTTCAATCTCTCTTTTTCTCTCTCCATCTCTATCTCTCTGTGTTTCCATCAATACCTTCTCTCTCTCCCTCACTCTCTAGCTCTGTCTCCTTATTCTTCGCTCCTTCCTTTCCATGTTCATAACAATGTATTTCCGGTGTCTTTCACAGTGCCCTTTTCTAATAGTTAATGTAAGATATTGGATTATTTGTTGAAGGTGGCAAGAACCCATTTTACAGAATAATAAAATTCTTGTCATGTTAATTTACAAAAGTTGCAAAATAAACCCGTACTTAACCCTCTGGTGGCTTTGAACAAAGAAGTCAAGCTTAACTTAGATAAGATGTGTAAAGTATTTACACAGTACTCAAAAATAAAAACATAAGACAGGATCAATCCTAAACTGATTTAGTAAAAAAGAGAATATTTTAATACATAAAATTACACCAATACAACAAAAATCTAGTAAGTAAAACATGAGTCATGAATGTTTAAAGCTTAAGGTGAAAATGGCACCCAAAAGGCACGAAGCGCCAACTGCGAGTATCTCGTTGTGTTGGGAGTTATACTGTTTGTTCTTGGTGCAGTGCTGCGAGGGGCTGCACTGCAAGGCTCTGTGTCATTCTGCATTGGATCCAGTAAGCTGTGGATCAGGGGCTGCACAGGGCAGTGAAGCAAGGCCCTGTGTCATTTTGCACTGCACTTTTTGTATTTAGGGCAAGCAAAGATAAGAGGTGCAAGGGGCTGAGATATAAGGCCATGCATCATTCTGCGTTCATGCTGCATGGGATCCAGGTAAACGATTTAGTTAACCAGGGAGGTTAAAAATGAGGTCATACAACTGTACCTTGGAGTTACTTCTGGGGTCCTGGGCTCAAGGCAAGCAGGTCCAGTTTCCTTTGAAACAGCAGGGCAGTCCTTCTCCTGAATCTTCTGAGATACAGGAGTGTTCTGAAGAGGACTTCTGGGGTTGTCACTTTTATACACAGTGCCAGTCAGTGTGTGGGGGAAAACCCTTTTTCTAACTCTAAAACTGGATCTGAGCAGTTCTTCCCTTTTCACTTGGGTGGGCTCCAGTCTGTCTAGGTATTCAAAGGGCAGGCAGGCAGGCCCAGGTGTAGCGCTGGCTACATTTGCATGGACACAGCAGGCATCTTCCAAAGACAGAAACGGGCTGGGTATATCCCTCAGGCTACCATTCGAAGCTCAGAAAGGGCCTTGTACAACTCCCAAGGCCATCGTGTTCAGAGCAGGAGCTCCCTTCCTGACACCTTAGGCACTTTTGTCCCCTGTATAAAAGGAATACACATTGCACCACAGGAGAGCCATTAACAGCCATGTGACACTAGCGAGATGGCATTTTTGGTTTGGGCAGAAAAATGCTAACCTTTCTAAAAGTGGCACACTCAAAATAGTACTTTAAAATGTGACTTTTTACAACTGAAAACAATTTGAAATTACAATTCAAATGAGTGGAAGAAGTATTTCTCTTGCTGTCCAAAAACTGAAATGATCACTGATTAAATGTAATAATGTATCCCAGTGTAAGTCTATAGGGAAGTTAGCCTTGCTGCAATGAAAAAAGACCTTGTTTTTTTTCACTGCCAGGAAATGTAAAACTTAAGTGCACGTCTTACTTTTTAAATACCAAGTACCCTGCCCTATTATCCTTTAGGGCTTAAATTAGGGGGGACATAAGTATAATTAAGAAAAGTGTAAGCCAGGCAAAAGGATTATTTTGCCCTGTTGAAATGGCAGTTTAAAACCACAATACTTGTTTTACAGTGCTACTTTAGTCAGTGGAAAACTGGGTGCTGCAGCCCACTAGTACAATTTAATTTGCAGGCCCTGGGTACATGTAGTACAATTTACTAGGGATGTATAATTAAATCAAATGTTACAATTAGGTTACACAAAAATTACCATGTTTGGGAGGTAGAGCACAAGCACTTTACCACTGGTTAGCAGGAATAAAGTGCAGAAAGTCCTAAGGCAACAAAAACGGTTTTAGAGAATAAATAGGATAGGGAAGTCAAAGTTCTGGGAGAAAAAAAACGCAAAAGATGGGTATTTCCAACAGTTCAATAGCCAGTAAGGCTAGTATGTGGTGAAGTGATGACTAAAAAGTGGCTCAGGATTTATGCAGACACTTTGAAGTGCCATGATATATTACACAAGAAGTAGCAGAGCCACTCTGGTTGCTTAATGGCATGAATAATTAAAATCGGTTTATAACAGTTTCAGTAGAGTTTTGCTAGTCAAGGATATACATTAAACTAAACCTTCAAGGTCACTAAACTTTGCAACTAATAAATTTATCTGACATCTAAAGGCCTCCTCGTCCACCAGTATGAACTTGAATTATAAACAAAACAAAATAAATGAATGAAAAGGTAAATGGTACAGCAGTTTTGGAGCTTTCTTCAGAATAAGTGTTTTTTTTCGCCGTGCTTTAGCGTTCTTATTGTTTTCAAACTGAAACCCTTTTGCTGTCCTAGATTTTGAACCAAAGCTTGACTTTTATCTTATAGCTAACTGGCCTTCAAAGTAAGACTTGAAAACAGTGGTGACATTCTGAAAGAATATTTTCTGACAAAAGTTGGGAAAGCAAAACATGTGGGGAATGGAATGTTCTGTCACAAAATTATAGATGTTGGTGAGCTCTGAGCCTCCACTGACACAGTTAATAATAAAAGTTATTAGAAATGATGTTATAGGCTGCTTTAACCTGATACACATGCCAATACCATATACATTAAGCTCATGCAAAGAAAACTGAGCTAGTAAAAGTCAGACACAAAGTACATTTCTTAGTGTGTGAATGGTTCGTGTGGAAAAAATAAAGCTGCAGGTTAGCTATTATGTATTTGTATGTGGAGCTTGCAGAAGCACGACTAGGACATTATTCTAAATGACCACATTTATCCAATTTAGAAGGATCAGTGCTAAAATTGAACCTCTGCGGCAGCTGCCCCACAATGGCCAACAGGACACAAAATGGTCTCAGTTTGCATTAAATGTTGTCAGATTCTTTTTGCTATTGGAGAGGACTCTTAATGTGCTTGCCCAATGCTGGACCAAAAGTTTCAAGAACTAACCACTGCTGTATGGCACATCGTGAAATTGCTTGACTGATGTGTGGTGGTAGACCGTGAAATTGATTCAAGTGACTGATTCACTGCATGATTGCACAGATGGAGATTTAATAAAACACAAAAGCAGTGTTATTTTTGTAGGTTTGTACGAGTCTGTGCTGAATCAGTTTAGCACCATCTTCAGCCATTTTCTACTCTTTTTTTGCGATTTTCTATGCAGGTTTGCGGCATCAAACTACATAGAGGCTGATTCACAAAGTCACGTAGCAGTAGTTAAAACTCTATGGGACCCATTCAAACACTGAATATTGAAGTACTTTAGTAGTTATATTATAAAACGCTGTTTCCAAATCCACATATATGTAAATATCCAACTCCAGTTTTCCAACCTTTTCTATGTGAATTTCCTTATACATGTAATTTTACTACTAAGGGCCTGATTACAATGTCGGTCGGAAACCAAACTGCCCGACTCCTTGTCGGATTCGGTTCTGACTGACTCGGGGTCAGTGGTTCCGACTGACTGATTATGATGCTTTCGAACACCATTTGGAAGGACTCCCATTGACTTCATTGTTCTGACCGACAACACATGATCCTATTGGGTAAATGGGTGTCTGCAGAAGACCTTGCACATTTGGGGTGCCCGCCACACTGTGCATGGTTTTACAGGGGGTCACATCGTTACCCCCTTGATCCACAACCAGAGGGCTCAGGATGAAGGGGGCCTGCTAGTGGCCAGCCTTTTCATGTCAGACAGACCAAGTTGGAAAGGCCGTTGGAATCCGACATCGTAATCGGTCGGAAACTCCGGTCCGTAGAGCTGTACATATCGGCACAGACGTATTCAGATTCTCCAAATGCTGGTCAGAACTGATTCGGAATGACCAAATGGTTCCCCTGCATCGGAATAAGTCAGTCAGAAAAATTTCCGACTAAGAGGCTCATTAGGATGGGGACGGATTGCGCCCGCCAGGCTGGCGGTAGCCACCGCTGGCCATGGGGGGGGGGCAATCCACCCGCTATCCACGCAGAAATGACTGCCCACCACATTAAGATGGCTGGGGGGTCCGCGGCGGATGGAAAGACAGTCCGGCGCTTTTCTGCCTCGGTCGCCTTGCGACCGGGCGGAAACAAACTAATATGGTGGCGGTGTCTATCAGACACCGCTAGCCATGTTAGGATGGGCTTTGGGGAATGCCTTTCTGTGGCGGCAATGCCACCATGGAAAGGCATGCGGAGACTCCCTGCGGGGCCCATTGCGGGCCCCCTGAGACTCCGGGGGGTGCACATGGGGGGTATCTATGGTACCCCCCGCATTTCAAAGTGCAACATAGCAGGCACCGCACGGTGCCTGTCATGTTGTGCTTTGAAACGCACAACATGCTTTTTTAGCATTGCAGCGGGCGGTGCTTTCAGCACCACCCGCCTCAATGTTAAAAATGCGGGATGCACCTGCCACTGTGGTGGGTGCATCCTAATTCCAAGGACGGGACCCCCGCCCTTATGGCGGGTGGTCCCATTGTCCAACAGTATGGCGGGTGGATTTTATCCTAATAGGCCCCTAAGTTTGGTGGATGGGTTCCGACACGGTATAGCAGATTCCGACTGTTGGTCGGAGGCTTTCCAACCGACATCGTAATTAGGCCCTTAGTAGTAAATGTTTGAGGTACCTATAGGAGAGGTTGGAAAAATAGGAACACCTATTAAAAACAGGAGTGCTTTAGGGAGAATCAAGCAGAGGTTTAGGGAAAGTTTTACAAAGGACCATGCACCCTTCAAAAAAGAGTAACCCCATTCCTATTCACAAACTGCAATTCTAAAGTTACCACGAGGGTGGCTTGCACGCTTAGGGGAATGGCAGCGGGTCAGTGGAGCTCTGCACCGCGTTCGAGGTCTTTCTATTGTGCGCTTCATAAATACCTATTCACTGCATGTACAAGATGAGGGAAATATTGTGAAAGGTCCGGCTGTGAAATTCAGCATACTATCGGCTCCCTGAACCACCTTACTGGAGGTGTTCACCACTGCATCTCTTTCCACAGAAGGGGTGGCCATCTTAACCACATTTATACTCACATGATCGTCTCCTCATATTGGGTCTCATGTAACTCAGGTATTAATTATGAGTACACACTCATTATAAATGACATTTTGCTAACGTTTCATACGCTGTGGAGCTTTCAAAACCTTCGATGATTTTTTAAAACTTTCTGCTATGCGACATTTTGGATTTCCTGCTGTGTGCCTGCTTTTGCATATCTGTTCTATTATCTTTGAGTTGGTGGCAAATAACACTGCTTTTTGATTGCTCCTTCTTCATGACAGCCTATGTTTATGGGAAACAAGCACAAGCTCAAATTAAATTACACATTTTCTTCTGCTCCCATGGCTGCCCCTTCCTCTACCGATGTCATGCCTACACTCATATCCAAACTAACGTCTACATTAAAACCTCAATTGATGTCTCATCAAAATGAATAAGCATGGCCCACCCTCTCCAGATACAAATCTCTTTATCTATATCTATAAAACTTTTGCTAGAAGAAATTTACATTTTGCATCCTTTTGCAGAGAAATCTAATACTGGAATGCAAGCTTTTAACGATAAATAGTCCTCTATGGATTCTCGTCTTACAAAAGCTGAACAACATGTCAGTGCCCTTCAAGATGAAACCATAAAAATACCTTTATGAAGAAACACATTCAAGCTCTTCAAAAACATGCTGAAGATTTAGTCATTAGAAATCACCTTAATAACCTTCACATTTATGGTCTCACAGAGGAAGTTCAAGGCAAGGATCCTGTCACTTTCTTTACTAATTTCTCACCACAGCTTTTGGATCTACCCAAGTTTGCAGCCCTCAATATTTAAAGGGCCCCTAGGCTTGGTCATAGATCTTCTACACCTACTTCTTCAGTTAAACCCAGAGCAACTATTATTTTATTACTGGAATATAGTGATCTCCTCAAGATCTTAAAAGCAGCTAAATCTGAAAAACAATTACTCTGGTCTGGTTCCAAGCTCTTCTTCACACAGGATGTCGCTAAACTAACAGCAGATAGGCGGAAGAATTTTCTTTCTCTACGTCCATCACTATGATCCGTGGGGGCATACTTTGGCTTACTCTACACCTGTACTTTTAAAAGTCACTTATAGGGAACAAATGTACACTTTTGATGACCCTTCAGAACTGAGGAGATTCCTGAGAGCAAATTTTACAACTTCCATGGAAATTGCTGGTTCTTGTATTTGAAGTGCTGCTCTTTTGTTCCTCCTCCCTTCTAACCAATTTGTTCCTCTTTTCACATTTTAGGTATGCCTTGTCTTGTTTCGACCTATGTCATCACCCCATTACTGATGTTTCTAGCCTTGTGTGCTACATGGTGCCCTGACACTGTCATCCTCATGATGTGCCGTACCCACCTCGACCCTGATGTTTTAATACCCACAGGGAAATCTCTCATTCGCCACATCTGTGGTTTGTATTGTCGCCCGTTTCTATTGTTTTTTGTTCCTTTCCTTTTTCCTTTCCTTCTCTTTTATTTAATTACTGGAGCTTCCCTTTTCCCCTCCTTTTCCCCCTTTTCCCCAAGTAGTTCTACTTTTCCTTTAAAATTACCAGTTATTCTGTACCTTTTGTAGGTCAGTTTATTATCTTATGTTGTATAACTGTTCACATTCAGAGTTATAACTTGGAACATTAGAGGTTTAAATCACCCTATTAAGAGACAATAATTTTTTCTTACCTGGCAAAATATAAACCCGATTTAGTACTCCTCCATTGAACCCATCTTACAGACCAAGAGGCACAGAAGTACAGGTGCAGAGACAGACAATCGAATGAAAAATATCGAATTGCACAAATATCATGGCAAAAATATTGTGGGTCAGGAATATCTACAGACAAATTCTCGTGGTCAAGAATATACATTTTAGGTAAGTAATATTGATTTAAAAAATATAGAAGAGTTTAATCTCGTTTGCAAAAATATAGTTGTTAAAAATAGTGATTTACTATTAATGTTATGTATTGTAGTATAGATTTTATATGTGTGTGATGTTTGTGTTTTGCATAAGAATTGTTTGTTATTTATTATATGTGTTAACATTTTAATAGTTATACATTTTTTTATTAAAATCTTGTGTTTTTAGTTCTGTAGTGGGTTGTTGGTTTATAGGGGAATATGGTGGGAAGTAATTTAATTATATAAAATGCATTGATTATTTTTAGTAGTTATAAAAAAATCTTTTCGAATTTTGCATTTTTCGTTCCGTAGCCGGTTGTGGGTTTAATTTAATTATATAAAATGGAGTGAACAATGTTTATTTATTATTATTTGTTTATTTGTAATGTTATAGTGTTGAATGTGTAAATTAATTTATTATTAATTATTTAATAATTAGTTGTTAGTTAATTTAAATTAATTAATTAGTAATTAATGACAGTAATTGTTTAATTAATTTTAGGTGTGTGTTGCGGTGTTTAGAGATGTAAATGGTGGGAAGGGTGGGAAGAAATTTATTTTTTATTGATGCATTTTCAATTAGTTGTTAATTAATTTAAATCAATTAATTAGTAATTAATGACAGTAATTGTGTAATTAATTGTAGGTGTGTGTTGTGGTGTTTATAGGTGTAAATGGTGGGTAGTGTGAAAGTAATTTATTTTTTATTGATTAGTTAATTAATTTAAATTAATTAATTAGTAATTAATGACGTAATTGTGTAATTAATGTTAGGTGTGTGTTGTGGTGTTTATAGGTGTAAATGGTGGTAAGTAATTTATTTTTTATTGATGAATTATAATTTAAATTAACTAATTAATTAAATATTAATTAATTAGTAATTAATGACAGTAATTGTTCAATGAATTTTAGGTATGTGCTGTAGTGTTTATAGGTGTAAATGGTGGGAAGGGTGGAAAGTAATTTTTTTTAATTGATGAATTATCAATTAAATGTTAATTAATATAAATTAACTAATTAGTAATTAATTATGGACAGGGTCTTAGACTCTAATACTCTGGGGCTATATTTCGATTATCTCCTTTATTGTATTTGTTGGAGCAAGGGGAGGGAGTATAAAAATTGGTGTCAATACTGTTTACAATTGGTATAAGCTAAGTAGTCCTATGATACGGTAGTAATTCCACTTTTATTAATTATGTCTTAAATACACATTTTTAAATTGTAAGATCAATGATTTTATTATTCTCAATCGTTGAATGAATTATGAATGTATTTATGATTTTATTTACGTGAATACCTTTGATTGACTTCTAATTAAGTATTAGGTCCCTCTATATTTTGTCATCTAATAGGTACTGAAAATATGTGTATATCTTTTATGGTTTGTTTTTAACCGAAATAAAGAATAAAGAAATTATGGTAATTGTGTAATTAATTTTACGTGTGTGTTTTGGATATTATAGTCCTAACCCTTTCTATGCTGATGACGGAGCCGCTCCGTCATCAGCTGCAGTGGCGCTGTGCTGATGACGGAGCGGTTCCGTCATGGCCCTGCCGCCGCGCCTGCGCGGCGGGTTCTATTGAGCGGGCGGGGCCATGACGGAACAGCCCAACCACGGCTGATGACGGAGCGATTCCGGCATCAGTATGCGGCTGCCGAGCGCCCGCCCCGCCCACTTAGCGCTGCGGCGGAATAGCCGCCGCAGCGATGTGGTTAAAGAATGTGCACTCAATGTGTATTATCTTTTTTTTTTTTTACATTCATTAATAATTATGTTAATTATGGAAATACATTTAAATAATAATGGTGTGGTGTTATAGGGTGGAAAATAAAAGAAATACTTTTATGTTTTAAATAATTTGTTTGTTGGTTAATATTAATATTTGCTCCTTTTAAATAAATATGGTTTATAATTATATTTATTAATTTACTTTATATATTATTTGTACCTTTTTGTTGTATGTAATTAACATTGAAATATGAGTTCTTTTTGAATTTGTATTTGTATTTGTAAAGCGCGTCATAGATCCAGAGGATATCACGGCGCTGTGCTAGGACTTCTGGTGTGTAACTGAGTGATTCATGAGTTTGGCCAGTATTATTTTCCAGAGAACAAATGAGTCTTGAGTTTTTTTCTGAAAGTTAGATAGTCCTCTGTGAGGTGAAGTTCTTGTGGTAGGTCATTCCATTGTTTTTCTGCCAGGTATGAGAAGCTATACCCCCCAGTTCTTGTTTTCTTAATGCGTTTTGTACTGGCGAGAGCTAGGGATACTGATCTTAAGCACCTAGTGGGTACATAAAATTCAACTTTCCTCTGTAGGTTAAAAGGCCCCCGTTGGTGCTGGGCCTTGAGTGTGTAGCTGAGCAGCTTAAATGTTGCTCTTTGGCGCATTGGCAGCCAATGAAGTAGTTTCAGGCACTCAGACAATGAGCTGAGTCTGTCTTTGTTACATACCAGTTTCGCTGCTGCATTTTGCACCACCTGTAGGCGTGTAAAAGGTAGTCTGCCATGCCCACAAATAGTGCATCACCATAATTCAACCTGCTGGTCAGTAATGTCTATGTGACAGTTCTCCTGCAATCTTGTGGGATCCAAGGAAATAGCCTTCTTAGATACTTCAGCATCGCAAAGCTTCTTCCACACAGAACCCGCACGTGCTCCTGCATGGATAGGGTATTGTTGTCCATAAGTACCCCCAGATTCCTTGCGCATTGCTTTGGAACTGGGGAATCCACCAGTGTCTGGGGCCACCAGGTGGAATTCCAGACAAGCTTGGCTCCTCCAAAGAGTAAAATATTAGATTTCCCTGCATTTATTTTAAGACAATGTTCTGCCATCCAGGTTGTTATCTCCGAGAGACAGTTATTCAGTTTTAGTCTAGTGTTCTCATGCTGTTCTTCAATGGTTATCAGCAATTGAGTCTCATCAGCGTACGAGCAGATATCAAAGCGCCACTTCTCACTGATTTTTGCCAGAGATGACACATAGTCATTAAAAAGTGTGGGGCTCAGGGATGCCCCCTGTGGAACACCATAGCTGATGGGTTTTGGTTTAGATGGGAAGTCCCCCATCTGTACTCTCTGCATTCTATTATTTAGGAAGGAGCTCAGCCATTGAAGGGCTTTGTCATAGACTCATTTTCCATGAAGAATCTCCAGTAGGTGATTGTGTGAGAAAGTATCGAACGCCGCTGATAGATCTTATAAAATCAAGGCGGTGGCTTCCCCTGGTCAACCAGGGATCTTATATTGTCAGACACAGCTAAGAGAGTTGCTTCATTGCTGTTGGTGGCTCTAAAGCCAGTTTGAGAGGGGTGTGGTAGATCGTTTGATTCAAGATAGTTAGACAGCTGTCTATTAACCAATTTTTCCATGACTTTTGAGAGGTATGGCAGTTGGGACATAGGTCGGTAATTAGCCTATTTACGCACGTCTGTTCCTGCTTTCTTCAGAAGGGGGGTTACTACAGCCTGTTTCCATGTTTCTGGAAATACTGCGGTATCCAGCAAGTTATTGAATAGCTTGGTAACGTGTGGGCAGATTATAGGTATGATCTGGGCGAAGACAAAGTGGGGACAGGGGTCAAGGGGAGACCCCGACTTAACTTCCCCCATTGTTTTTGCAACTTCTACTTTTGTGAATGTGGAGAAGCTGCTCATGCAGGCAGGTGTGTCGGAGGGTGGGGTTGAAGTTTCATGGTTGATTACTGGCAGTGAGGTATTGGTGTTGAATGTGGAGTATATTTTACTAATTTTGTCTGAGAAAAACTCGCTGATTTCTTCGCAGCCTTCCTCTGATGGTGGCAGAGTTTGGGATAGGCTCACCTGGTTGCATAGCTCCATTACTATCTTGTACATCTCCTTACTTGAGTTGCAATTCTTATTAATTCTTCTAGCAAAATAGGACTTTTTGCCTTTCTTAATGGGATTATTGTAGTTCCTCATCTCTCTTTTGTATGCCTGTCTGTCTGTTTGTAGTTTAGATAGCCTATAGTGATGCACTGTGGTTTGGCACTTTCTTTTGAGTGCCTTGAGGTTGTGTGTGTACCACTTTCCTTGATGAGATTTGTTCGACACCTTTAATGGCAGCTTAGGTGCAAATAAATCTAGGGTGTTAGTAATTTCTTTTTCGAGATACATTGTTTCCCTATTAGCTTGGAGTATACTTAAGGCATCTGGGTTCTCAGGGCAAAAATGGGATCGAAAGGAGTCTTCGGTGACTAATCTCCATGCTGACCTTGTCCCCTGTGAGCACCTTGAGGGTTTAGTAGGATTTGCTGGGAGCTTGAGTGTGAAGGATATAAGTGGGTGATCTGTCTGGGAAAGGTGTTTCATTTCCTCGAAATAAATTGAGTCAAAGTTTGAAAAAAGCAGATAATATATTAAATCGTATATTTTCAAAATATATATATTTTTTATTATTCAATTTTTTTCAATTGTTTAAATGTTATTAGTAGGGAATAGTAATTTTTACCCCTCCGCTATCCAGGATTTTCCCTTCAGTTGCACTCACCAGAGTGGGAATAGTAATTTTTACCTCTCCACTACCCAGCACTTTCCCTGCGTTGCACTCATTGGAGTGGGAATAGTAATTTTAACCCCTCCGCTATCCAGCACTTTCCCTACTATTGCACTCACTGGAGTGGGAATAGTAATTTTACCCCTCCGCTATCCAGCACTTTCCCTAGTGTTGCACTCATTGGAGTGGGAATAGTACATTTTACACCTCAGCTATCCAGCATTTTCCCTACTGTTGCACCCACTGGAGTGGGAATAGTCATTTGTACCCCTCTGGTATCCAATACTTTCCCTACTGTTGCACTCACTGTAGTGGGAATAGTAATTTCTACCCCTCTGCTATCCAACATTTTCCCTACTTTTGCACTCACTGGAGTGGGAATAGTAATGCTTACCCCTCAGCTACCCAACACTTTCTCTACTGTTGCTCTCTTTATAGTGGGAATAATAATTTTTACCCGGTCGCTATCCAGCACTTTCCCTACTGTTGCAATCCCTGGAGTGTGTATAGTAATTTTTGCCCCTTTGTTATCCAGCACTTTCCGTTCTGTTGCAGTCACTGGAGTGCGAGTAGTAATTTTTACCTCTCTGCTATCCAACATTTTCCCTACTTTTGCACTCACTGGAGTTGAAATAGTAAATGTAATTCCTACGCTATCTAACATTGACCCTACTTTTGCACTCTTTGGAGTGGGAATAGTACATTTTATCCCTCTGCTATCCAACACTTTCCTTACTGTTGCACTCTTTGGAGTGGGAATAGTAATTTTTACCCCTTTGCTATCCAACACTTTCCCCACTGTTGCACTTACTGGAGTTGGAATAGTAAATGCTATTATTTTGCTATCCAACATTTCCCCTACTGTTGTATTTATTGTATTGCGAGATGTACATTTTAATTTTGTTTTAATAGTTTAGTGTTTTAATTAATGATATAATGTTCTTTTTTCATTTTAAATTATTGATATATGTATATATTTCATTTTTATATAATTTAAAAGTTTAACAATTAAATAAAGATAATAGTTAATACATTATTTTAAATTAAATGTATGTATATTTATAAATTTCTTATGTTTGCATGTTTTTTTTTTAATTCAGTTATTTTTTATATTTAGTTAAAAAGTATGCTAAATGTAATTAATTTTGTTAAAGATAATAGTAATATTTTATATATTTAATATATATTAATCTATTGTATTTATATTTTTAAATCGATATCTTTCACATCAATATTTTTAACTTCGATCTATATGATTCAATATTTTTGTACTTACCTGTTTAAGTATAGGGAGTCAATATTTGGGCATTCTATATATTTTTTGCAATATTTTTTACATCGATTTTTTTAGCATCAATATTCTATCAGTGAACCCTAGTACAGCTTTATCTTCTTTAAAAAATGTAAAACACCTCATCCAGAATTTTTTTTTGTTCAGTTTTACTTTCATTTTCTCCTCTATTTTAGTACCAAAATTGCTCACACTGTTTTCAGCTCTTTCTGCTTCTCATTCTTCCAAAGATACTTTCTTAGAGGCATTATTTTGCCTCATCCCTAAACCTATGTTTGAAAATTATAGACCCATTTCCCTTGGAAATGTTGATTGCACGTTTTTGCTAAACTTCTTGTTCTATGTACTGAATCTTTCTTTGCCTCATTTAATTGGACCTAACCAAGTAGGCTTAATCAAAGGGTGTATGGGATCAGATACTACCAGATTATTGTGTGGTACTCACAAATTTTCTCTCTGGGGCCGAATTTACAGTGTGGTTTGTGGCTGAGGGCCGCACAGGTGGAGGCGGGGTCAGTGGGGGAGGGGGAAGGGGCTAGAAAGAAAAAAACTGTGACCATGAAGTTGAACAAAGGCCCCTGCGTCGGACGCGTTCATCCACTGAGCCAACAGACCAGCATACACACACATCTCTCTTTTTCTCTCTATCTCCCTATCTCTCCCTCCCTCTCTCTGTCTCCTTCCTTCTATCTCTCTCTCTCTTGCTCCCTCCTTCGCTCTCTCTAGATATCCTTCTGTCTTTCTCCATCTGCCACTCTCTGTCTCACCTCTCTTTCTCCCTCTGTCTCCATCCCTCCATTTGCCCTCTGTCTGTCTCCCTCCCTCCCTCTGTCTGTCTCCCTCCCTCCCTCCCTCTGTCTGTCTGTCTCCCTCTGTCTTTCTGTCTCCCTCCCTCTGTCCGTCTGTCTCTGTCTGCCTTTCTCCCTCCCACTGTCTGTCTCCCTCCTTCCCTCTGTCTCCTTCCCTCTGTCTATCTCCCTCTGTCTGTCACCCTCCATCTGTCTGTCTCCCTCCCTCTGTCTGTCTCCCTCCCTCCCTTACTCTGTCTCTCTCTGTCTGTCTCCCTCGCTCCCTTAGTCTCCCTCTTTCCCTCTGCATGTCTCCCTCTTTCCCTCTACCTGTCTCCCTCTTTCCCTCTGCCTGTCTCCCTCTCTCCCTCTGTCTGTCTCCCTCTCTCCCTCTGTCTGGCTCCCTCCGTCTGTCTCCCTCTGTCTGTCTCCCTTTGTTTGTCTCCATCCCTCCCTCTGTCTATCTCCATTTCTCCCTCTGTCTGTCTCCCTCTCTCCCTTTATATCTCTCTCTCTCTCTCAGTTTCTCTGTCTGTCTCTATCGCTGTCTGTCTCTATTGCTGTATGTCTCTATCGCTGTCTGTCTCTACCTCTATCTATCTCTGCCTCGATCTGTCTCTGTCTTTCTGTCTCCCTCTGTCTGTCTCCCTCTGTCTGTCTCCCTCCCTCCCTCTGTCTGTCTCTCTCCCTCTGTCTATCTCTCTCTGTCTGTCCTCCTCCCTCGGTCTGTCTCTCTCCCTCTGCCTGTCTCCCTCCCTTTGTCCGTCTCCCTCTGTCTCTCTCCCTCTCTGCCTCTTTCCCTCTGTCTGTCTCCTTCTCTCCCTCTGTCTGTCTCCCTCTCTGCCTCTGTCTGTCTCCCTCTCTCCCTCTGTATGTCACCCTCTCTCCCTCTGTCTGTCTCCCTCTTTCCCTCTGTCTGTCTCCCTCTGTCTGTCTCCATGCCTCCCTCTGTCTGTCTCCCTCTCTCCCTCTGTCTCTCTCTCTGTCTCTCCCTCTGTCTGTCTCTCTCTCTCTGTCTCTCTCTCTCTCTCTCTCTGTCTCTCTCTGTGTCTGTCTCTCTCTCTGTCTGTCTCTCACTCTGTCTGTCTCTATCGCTGTCTGTCTCTATCGCTGTCTGTCTCTATCGCTGTCTATCTCACCCGGGCTCTCAATCCCTGCTCTGCCCTCCCACCTCACTCACCCGGGCTCTCACTCCCTTCTCTGCCCTCCCACCTCACTCACCCGGGCTCTCACTCCATGCTCTGCTCTCCCACCTGCCTCACCCGGGCTCTCACTCCCTGCTCTGCCCTCCCACCTCCCTCCCCCGGGCTCTCACTCCCTGCTCTGCCCTCCCACCTCCCTCACCCAGGCTCTCACTTCATGCTCTACCCTCCCACCTCACTCACCCGGGCTCTCACTCCCTGCTCTGCCCTCCCACCTCACTCACCGGGCTCTCACTCCCTGCTCTGCCCTCCCACCTCACTCACCCAGGCTCTCACTCCCTGCTCTGCCCTCCCACCTCACAGGGATATCACTCCCTGCTCTGCCCTCCCACCTCATCTGGCTCTCACTCCCTGCTCTGCCCTCCCACCTCACAGGCCTCTCACTCCCTGCTCTGCCCTCCCACCTCACCTGGCTCTCACTCCCTGCTCTGCCCTCCCACCTCCCTTACCAGGGCTCTCACTCCCTGCTCTGCCCTCCCACCTCCCTCACCCAGGCTCTCACTCCCTGCTCTGCCCTCCCACCTCCCTCACCTGGGCTCTCACTCCCTGCTCTGCCCTCCCACCTCCCTCACCCAGGCTCTCACTCCCTGCTCTGCCCTCCCACCTCCCTCACCCAGGCTCTCACCCCCTGCTCTGCCCTCCCACCTCCCTCACCTTGGCTCTCACTCCCTGCTCTGCCCTCCGACCTCACTTACCTGGGTTCTCACTCCCTGCTCTGCCCTCCCACTTCCCACACCCGGGCTCTCACTCCCTGCTCTGCCCTCCCACCTCCCTCACCCTGGCTCTCACTCCCTGCTCTGCCCTCCCACCTCCCTCACCCGGGCTCTCACTCCATGCTCTGCCCTCCAACCTCCCTCACCCGGGCTCTCACTCCCTGCTCTGCCCTCCCACCTCATTCACTCGGGCTCTCACTCCCTGCTCTGCCCTCCCACCTCACTCACCGGGCTCTCACTCCCTGCTCTGCCCTCCCACCTCACTCACCCAGGCTCTCACTCCCTGCTCTGCCCTCCCACCTCACTCAACAGGGCTCTCACTCCCTGCTCTACCCTCCCACCTCACTCACCCGGGCTCTTACTCCATGCTCTGCCCTCCCACCTCCCTCACCCGGGCTCTCACTCCCTGCTCTGCCCTCCCACCTCCCTCACCCAGGCTCTCACTCCCTGCTCTGCCCTCCCACCTCCCTCACCTGGGCTCTCACTCCATGCTCTGCCCTCCTACCTCACTCACCCGGGCTCTCACTCCCTGCTCTGCCCTCCCACCTCACTCACCCGGGCTCTCACTCCCTGCTCTGCCCTCCCACCTCACTCACCCAGGCTCTAACTCGCTGCTCTGCCCTCTCATCCACAGTCAACCGGGCACTCATTCCCTGCTCTGATCTCCCACCTCACTCACCCGGGCTCTCACTCTCTGCTCTGCCCTCCCACCTCACTCAACCGGGCTCTCACTCCATGCTCTGCCATCCCACCTCCCTCACCCGGGCTCTCACTACCTGCTCTGCCCTCCCACCTCCCTCACCGGACTCTCACTTCATGCTCTGCCCTCCCACCTCACTCACCCGGGCTCTCACTCCCTGCTCTGCCCTCCCACCTCACTCAACCGGGCCCTCACTCCCTGCTCTGCCCTCCCACCTCACTCACCTGGGCTCTCACTCCCTGCTCTGCCCTCCCACCTTCCTCACCCGGGCTCTCACTCCATGCTCTGCCCTCCAACCTCCCTCACCCGGGCTCTCACTCCCTGCTCTGCCCTCCCACCTCACTCACTCGGGCTCTCACTCCCTGCTCTGCCCTCCCACCTCACTCACCCGGGCTCTCACTCCCTGCTCTGCCCTCCCACCTCACTCACCCAGGCTCTCACTCCCTGCTCTGCCCTCCCACCTCACTCAACAGGGCTCTCACTCCCTGCTCTACCCTCCCACCTCAATCACCTGGGTTCTCACTCCCTGCTCTGCCCTCCCACCTCCCTCACCCGGGCTCTCACTCCCTGCTCTGCCTTCCCACCTCCCTCACCCGGGCTCTCACTCCCTGCTCTGCCCTCCCACCTCCCTCACCTGGGCTCTCATTCCATGCTCTGCCCTCCTACCTCACTCACCCGGGCTCTCACTCCCAGCTCTGCCCTTCCACCTCACTCAGCCGGGCTCTCACTCCCTGCTCTGCCCTCCCACCTCACTCACCCAGGCTCTCACTCCCTGCTCTGCCCTCCCACCTCACTCACCCGGGCCCTCACTCCCTGCTCTGCCCTCCCACCTCACTCACCCGGGCTCTCACTCCCTGCTCTGCCCTCCCACCTCACTCACCCGGGCTCTCACTCTCTGCTCTGCCCTCCCACCTCACTCACCTGGGCTCTCACTCCATGCTCTGCCCTCCCACCTCCCTCACCCGGGCTCTCACTCCCTGCTCTGCCCTCCCACCTCCCTCACCCAGGCTCTCACTCCATGCTCTGCCCTCCCCCTTCGCTCACCCAGGCTCTCACTCCCTGCTCTGCCCTCCCACCTCACTCACCCGGGCTCTCACTCCCTGCTCTGCCCTCCCACCTCACTCACCCAGGCTCTCACTCCCTGCTCGGCCCTCCCACCTCACTCACCCAGGCTCTCACTCTCTGCTCTGCCCTCCCACCTCACTCACTCTGGCTCTCACTCCATGCTCTGCCCTCCCACCTCCCTCACCCAGGCTCTCACTCCCTGCTCTGCCCTCCCACCTCCCTCACCTGGGCTCTCACTCCATGCTCTGCCCTCCCACCTCACTCACCCGGGCTCTCACTCCCTTCTCTGCCCTCCCACCTCACTCACCCAGGCTCTCACTCCCTGCTCTGCCCTCTCACCTCACTCAACTGGGCTCTCACTCCCTGCTCTGCCCTCCCACCTCACTCACCCGGGCTCTCACTCCCTGCTCTGCCCTCCCACCTCACTCACCCAGGCTCTCACTCCCTGCTCTGCCCTCCCACCTCACTCAACCGGGCTCTCACTCCCTGCTCTGCCCTCCCACATCACTCACCCGGGCTCTCACTCCCTGCTCTGCCCTCCCACCTCACTCACCCAGGCTCTCACTCCCTGCTCTGCCCTCCCACCTCACTCAACCGGGCTCTCACTCCCTGCTCTGCCCTCCCACCTCACTCACCCGGGCTCTCACTCCCTGCTCTGCCCTCCCACCTCACTCACCCAGGCTCTCACCCCCTGCTCTGCCCTCCCACCTCCCTCACCTTGGCTCTCACTCCCTGCTCTGCCCTCCGACCTCACTTACCTGGGTTCTCACTCCCTGCTCTGCCCTCCCACTTCCCACACCCGGGCTCTCACTCCCTGCTCTGCCCTCCCACCTCACTCACCCGGGCTCTCACTCCCTGCTCTGCCCTCCCACCTCACTCACCCGGGCTCTCACTCCCTGCTCTGCCCTCCCACCTCACTCACCCGGGCTCTCACTCCATGCTCTGCCCTCCCACCTCCCTCACCCGGGCTCTCACTCCCTGCTCTGCCCTCCTACCTCTCCCACCCGGGCTCTCACTCCCTGTTCTGCCCTCCCACCTCACTCACCCGGGCTTTCACTCCCTGCCCTGCCCTCCCACCTCACTCACTCAGGCTCTCACTCCCTGCTCTGCCCTCCCACCTTACCTGGCTCTCCCTCCCTGCTCTGTCCTCCCACCTCACAGGGCTCTCACTCCCTGCTCTGCCCTCCCACCTCACCTGGCTCTCACTCCCTGCTCTGCCCTCCCACCTCCCTCACCTGGCTCTCACTCCCTGCTCTGCCCTCCCACCTCACTCACCTGGGCTCTCACTCCCTGCTCTGCCCTCCCACCTCACTCATCCGGGTTCTCACTCCCTGCTCTGCCCTCCCACCTCACTCACCCGGGCTCTCACTCCATGCTCTGCTCTCCCACCTCCCACCTCCCTCACCCCGGGCTCTCACTCCCTGATCTGCCCTCCCACCCCTCTCACCCAGGCTCTCACTCCCTGCTCTGCCCTCCCACCTCACTCACCGGGCTTTCACTCCCTGCTCTGCCCTCCCGCCTCACTCACCCAGGCTCTCACTCCCTGCTCTGCCCTCCCACCTCACAGGGCTCTCATTCCCTGCTCTGCCCTCCCACCTCACCTGGCTCTCACTCCCTGCTCTGTCCTCCCACCTCACAGGGCTCTCACTCCCTGCTCTGCCCTCCCACCTCACCTGGCTCTCACTCCCTGCTCTGTCCTCCCACCTCCCTCACCCAGGCTCTCACTCCCTGCTCTGCCCTCCCACCTCTCTCACCCAGGCTCTCACTCCCTGCTCTGCCCTCCCACCTCACCTGGCTCTCAGTTCCTGTTGTCTTCTCCTATTGCCCCCCCCGCTCCCCTGTGTGTCAGCCTGGGCTGACACAGCCTCCCGGGCACCCCAGTACTTCACAGTTCTTTCAAAGACCATTTGTTTCTTAATGAGGCTTTGTTCACCTCTTAGCGCCCCTGCAGCTCCTCTCTTGACTGTGGCTGGAATCGCTGGGTCCTCACAGAGCAGTCTCTCTGATTCCACACTGCTGCTACCAGAGGTGTTTCCTGAAGTTTAAAAAAGAGAACACAGGTGCGATATCTCAAGCTCCGGGGGCCCCCACTGAAGGCTTGCCGGGCCGCTACTGGCCCGCGGGCCGTACTTTGAGTACCTGTGTTCTAAGTGAAGCACGAAACTTAGATTACCCTCTTGTGGCCTTTTCAATCGATGTCAAGAAAGGTTTTGATGGTCAAATTTGGTACTTCATGCTCAAAGCCTTGCATAAGGTGGGTCCAAACTGGAATGGCATGGCAAGCAAAAGAAGTGGTGGATTTAACCCAGATCAGTAACTAGAGGTGAATGTTTGATTTGTTCAGCATTCCGTCCTTAATTGTGGGCAGGGTATGCCCAGATGTGGATCCTGTGCTCTCTATAACACCAGATGCAGGCTAGCCTGGCTGTAACCGGTCCCAAGATGCTTGTTTCTGGTTCAGGGAGGACCTGGCTTGGCCGTTTGGGCGGGACTGTTCCCATGGGGAGCAGGGTCAAAACTGATTTGCATATGAACTGGAATGGCATTTTCAGCAAAGAAATGATTTATTAAATACAGATCTGTGACTGGGGGTGAATATGTGATGTGTGATCTGTTCATTTTGCATTTAAAGCCTTGCAATGGCATGGTTTTAGCCCAACACTCCTTTCTTTAATTTCTATTCTGTACGATCCCCTGATGAGCTCAGTATTGGGTTAACGCAATATCCTCATGTTACTTTTCTTTTCATAGGAACGTATGACAAGGTTGCCCCTTACCCCCATAAATATTCATTCTTGCCCTAGAACCATTTCTTGCTAAGATCAGACAGATTCCATCCCTTTCTATACAACATACATCACTTAAAGACTGCAGATAATGCAGATGATATTCTCCTCTTTATTTCTGGTCCTAACACTACATTACCTGCCCTATCTCCAGATATTCTCACTGTCTCTCAGGTTTCTGGCTATAAAATAATTTTGATAAAACTGAAATCCTTCCTTTAAACACATTTTGTACCAATCATTTAATTTCTTCCTCTGGGTTCACCCGGCTCCCACTAACATTAAATGCCTAGAAATATGTTTTTACAATTCTGTTACATCCTTCTCTGCCTCCACTAACCCAAAAGACCTTTTACTCCAAATTGAAACCTTACTCTCTCCTCGGACACCTCTCTTTACTTTCTGGTGAGGTTAATTGGATTCAATTAAAATATGCTCTCTCCCATAACTCTTTATACCTTATCTATGATTCCTGTTTGTATACCTCAGATTTATTTCAAGTAAATTGATTGTTCTTTATTAAAGTTCTTATGGAATAAGAAGTAACCTTGCATCTCATTGTGCCATCTGAAACACTTTTGAAATGAAGGTGGTGTTAATTCTCCTAATTTTGAGCAATATCATGAGGCTTTTTGTTTTCGACAAGCCACTTTTTTGTCATTAAAAACATAACCATCACCTACACCCCTTTGGTTAACAAGAGAAAAGTCCCTAATTTCTCCTTTCTCTTTCCAAGAATATCTTTGTCATTCTTCTGTTCCTGCACATCTTTCCCATTGGAGAACCTGACCTTACGGGCCAGGCGGCGCAGGGCACACCTAAGATCTCCGGGTTCACCTGCTTTGGCAGACAGAGACACGTGAAACTCTGTTAGGCATAGAAAAGCAGATTTATTAGCTGCAGCTAAGCACAGTGGTCCTGTAAGTACACCAGCAGGTAGGTTATCAGGAGACTGCCACTTTATTCCGTGGCGCACAGTCTATTATAGTACACAAGTTTACAATGTCAACTCCCAAAACATACAAAACTGACAAATAGGAATAGTTGTAAAACAAGCTATCGAATGTCTAAAACACACCCTCCTTTCAGACCCTGTGTAATCTGCCTCTATCTGCAAGGACAATGTCTAGAACCATTCGGTTCTGCAAAGTCATAAGGCGATCCGCCTGAAGTTCAGCTGTCACATTATTCAATGCTCCAGAAGTTATATTTATGGTAGCATCGACCACACGAACTAGGCGTCTGACTATTTACCATTGGACCCCAAAAAGTAAGAAATCTTTTCAGGAAATCTCCTGCTTCTTGTCCCACTGTGTCTTCTGCGTCAATAACCCCTCTACCAAATCTCTTTCTATGGTGATCTGCAGGACCAGTATATGTCGGAGGAAGAAGAAACGCTATATAACATGTCCCCGAGAAATGTGTGGGAAGCCATGTATAAGCTTTATCATGACAGATAAAGTATGTACCTTGAGATGGAACTAACGGTGAAGGAGTCCAGGGTGTATAGACATATCTGTGAGAGCAATTACTCCTTTCTTGCTTAATTTTGGTATTCTGGCCATTTATTTGTAAACACAGATAACCTCTCTGGGGTAAAACCCAAATTGGTGCAAATGTCTTCTGTTTAATCTTATCAGTGAGACTAGTGACATACCGAGTCACGTTCCATCCATCGTATGCTCTCTTTTCATCTTTGGGAATCTTAATAATATCAGCAATTTTCGCCATGGTCACTATTCCCTTTATCAAAGAGCTATGACTGAAATCCACTCCACCATTATAGGACCCACCAGGAGGATATCGGAGTAGGTTCTGGTATGCATTAGAAAACATAGCCAAATAAGCCCAGGCAGAACCTTCATACGTAAATGGAAGGACTAAATACGGCATCCCTCTCTCTGTGTTGTGTGGTATGAGCCCACAAACCCAACAATCAGTAGTATTCACTACCAATTGAAGTTGATGTAACAGTTGGATAAATGAATTGTTAAAATACTCCATTCTTCTCATCTGCTCATGGTCTGGGAGTGTGTAAAATTTATGCGAGGAAATAGTAGTAGAGGAAATCAAAGAAGTAGGAACAGGTGTTGGCTGCATACTGTGTACGATCCATCCTACACATGCTAATAAACTGCATAAACATACTGATATACATAATGCTACGCCACAACAACTGAATAATAATTTCTTATAATGATTTATTTTCATAATTTTAACATCATTCTCTTTTCCTACGCTATCCATTGCTCTAAAGGTGTTGCTCACGATAATCTTCCTTAATCACTTAGCTGTGGTTGTTAGCCGTCCTATGACACTGCAAGTCCTGTTGACCTAGTCACTATTCAGGTCACAGCCTAAGACTCCTTTTGTGACCCTGCAACTTGATGGATAGTTTAAAAGGAATCTTTCACTTTTTAACACAAGATAAAATTATAAAACACAGTGTTTAATTGTTTTTAGGCAACCTTTCTCTCAGGTTGTATCGTGTCTTGCCAGGTACCATCTGGTCTTTGAATAAAGTCTCTGGAACCGATGTGTTTAGTCGTAAGTGTGGAGGTACAGCTTCCTGCAAAACGTTGTCGTCCTCTTTCTCAGAACTAGTCCAATCCAGGCGTGCACTGCTGAAGGGTATGAACCTAGGTACCTCTTCACATTCACTGTCACCAATGCCTTCTCGGACCCACTGGTCATAAGGTAAAGGCAATGGTACCCGTTTGCAATGCACGCCGTGAATCCAGTTTCTTTTACCGACGACCTTCACTGCTGTACAGGTAGTGAGTAGGACTTGTCTCGGCGGCCCCCAACGAGGTTCCGGATTCTTTTTCCTCTGGAAGTTTTTCAGACATACCCAGTCACCGGGTTGGATGGAGTGTCCTGGATCTGAGGAGGCCTCCGGCAAAGCGTTTTGGACCTGTTGACGAATAACACGCAATTTAGTGGAGAGGTCATGCAAATAATCAACCAACATTGGATACAGAATGTCTGAGTACTTTTTGGGACGAGGGACTCCCCAAACATTAGCAGGGCGCCCAAAAACAATCTCATATGGGCTAAGCCCCAAACGAGAATGGACAGTCATTCTTGTTGAGAGAAGTGCCAAAGGCAGGGCATCAGGCCAGGAAAGCTCTGTACTGGTCTGGATCTTTGCTAACTTAAGTTTGAGAGTGCCATTATAACACTCTACCAAACCTGCTGACTGAGGATGGTTTGCCGCATGAAATTTCCGCCTAATTCCAAGACCCACACACCCCTTCTGCATAATGTGACCTACAAATTCACTCCCATTGTCACTCCAGAAAATGCGCGGCAAACCAAACCTCGGGAAAAATTCCTTCAAAAGGACTTTGGCAGTAGACAAAGCAGCATTGTCCTTTAGGGGGTAGGCCTCTATCCATCTGGAAAAGGCGCAAACCACCACCAGGACATACTTAGGATTATTGAAATGTTCCATATGGATATAATCTATTTGCAGTACCTCAAAAGGATACGTAGGGGGAGCAAAGTGACCTGCCGCAGTTGGAGTTCCCATCCCTGGATTATGCATCAAGCAAACAATGCAATGCTTCACTACATTTTCTGCACATTTAGGAATATTTTCGTTCTGCCATACTGGAGCTAGGAGTTTACATATACCCCTTGCATTATTATGGGCTGGTCCATGAGCCATAGTGACCACAGGTAATACATACGCATCAGGTAACAACCATCGCTGATGCTCTGACAATTCCGTCCAACATCCCATCGTATCCAACATTCCCGTACTTTCTTTCCACTTACCCAGTTCTTTCTCAGTTGCCTCCTTCTGAATCATTTTCACGCTCTCTACTGTGTCTTCACACATACCAGCATCTGGGACCCAACTTGCCGTTCCTGCAACATGCATTCGACTGTCAACATTCTGTGCCGTTTCCCTCACTATCTCATCCGCAAATGCATTTCCTCGACCCACGTCATCAGTAATCTTGTTATGCGCACTACACTTCACAATCGCTATTTGAGTAGGCAAGGCAAGTGAATCAAGAAGTTCAGTCAGCAACTGACCATGCTGTATTTTAGTGCCGTGGGAGGTAAAGAATCATCTTTCTCTCCACAAACAGCCGAAGCTGTGGGCAAGGCCAAACGCGTATTGACTATCTGTGTAAACAGTCACTCTTTTTTCCTTTCGCTAGCACACATGCTCTCGTCAACGCAATCAACTCTGCAGCTTGCGCTGAATTCTGTGAAATGCACACAGTTTCCATTATCATATGTAGAGTTGTAACAGCATAAGCTGCTGTGGTCTCGCCATTAGGAAGCTTGAAGCAAGACCCATCTACCCACAGGATCCCGTCTGGATCCGTAAGTGGTGTATCTTTCAAATCAACTCGACCTTTAGTTTCTTCTTCCGTACGAAGAAAACAATCATGCTGATCTTGTACACTTTTCTCATCCAAGATAGGCAACAATGTTGCTGGATTCAGAACGTTACATCTCCTGATATGTATGTGACTTGCTGAAAGCGTTAACTCATATCCAGACAAACGAGCACTCGTTAAGTGCTGAGTTTTTGTCCTGTTCAAGAGAGTATCTACTGCGTGTGGCACCATAACATTAAGAGTATGATCCAACACCAATCCAGCAGATTGACGAATAGAAATCGCTGCTGCCGCTGTTGCTCTAAGACAACTGGGTAATGCTTTAGCAACTGGATCTAATGTAGCCAAGAAATAGGCACATGGCCTTTGTTTCCCTCCAAATTGTTGTGTGAGGACTGATAATGCACAACCTTCTCTTTCATGAACATAAAGTGTAAAAGGTTTACTGTAATCTGGAGTACCCAACACAGGAGCCAAACACAAAGCAGTACATAAATCAGAAAAACTCTTTTGGCATTCATCAGTCCAAGGAAAAGGTTGGGGCGTATCTTTCAGAGTGAGTGCCAACAAAGGTTTAGCTAGTAAGGAAAAGTTTGGAATCCACTGTCTACAATAAGAGGTAATGCCTAGGAAAGCACGCACCTCTCTTCGTGTGGATGGTACAGGCATTTGCGCAATTGCTTGAATACGTTCTGGGGTCAATCGCCTTCCCTCCTCTTTGGTAGACAGAGACACGTGACACTCTGTTAGGCGTAGAAAAGCAGATTTATTAGCTGCAGCTAAGCACAGTGGTCCTGTAAGTACACCAGTGGGTAGGTTATCAGGAGACTGCCACTTCATTCTGTGGCGCAAAGTCTATTATAGTACACAAGTTTACAATGCCAACTCCCAAAACATACAAAACTGACAAATAGGAATAGTTTGAAAACAAGCTATTGAATGTCTAAAACACACCCTCCTTTCAGACCCTGTGTGCTCTCCTCCCTTCAGGTTAATCAACACTAGTGCCCGTAATTCAATTTACAGGTGGTAGAACATGTTGAATGCTTCAAAGGACAGTCTATGTAACAGGAGAACCCACGAAGAGAATAGCGAAGGTCAGTTAAACAAGATAAAGTCAAGAAGAATGGTGGGACCCAAACAGTGGAGTAAGACATGGATTAATCAGTCTAGACATGGATTTACAAAACTCGGGAGACCCTGACTTCAGTTTCATAAACATAGGCAGAAGTTACTCTTTAACATGAAGGACACGTAGCAGCTGAAAAAGCAAAAACATTGCGTTCACCACGTCCGCCGTGCTGCCTGAGTGAGGCAACACAAAATGGCGGCTAGATACGAAGCAAAGTCGAAAACCACGTAACCTCACCATATATTACCTCCCCTTCTTTCTTCACACATACGTAACTTACTTTTCTCCATATGGCCCTCTGGTACAATAACCTTATTAAATTTCGTAGTTGACCTGTCCTTTGTAGAACATGGAGGAATAAAGGTATTGTTTGGATCAGGAACCTATTTCTTGATAATAATCCAATCTCCTTTCCTCAATTTAAACACAAATTCCACTGTCCTTTCTCCTTGCAATTCAAACTGTCCCTTCTCACCAACATCCTAATAGATATTTTTATTAACTTAATCAACAGCACTTCTACCAGTCTGGTGGATCATCCATTACTTCATCTTTCATCTATATTACCATCTCATGTTTATACATTTCTAATGACTGCACATCCTTCTCAACTCAAAACTTGTACAGAACTTTTATTAGAGGCTGACTTAGGATGCTCATGGCCTTCTTCCCTTTGGAACATGTTATGGCCTAAACTCCATAAATCATGTAGAACTGTTACTATTTCTCAAACTCTATATTTTATTTACAGTAGGCTTCACTTTACCCCATTCTCTAGCTCCAGATTCACCCTTAATTCCGAAGCCCCTTGTTGACTATGTCCCAGTTTGCATAGTGATCCTATACACATATTGTTCTCTTACCCCAACATTCCTAATTTTTGACATTATGTCCGGAGACAAATCAAAAATTATTTCCATACCTCTGTTCTAATTAATGTTATCGCAATCGTTCTGGCCTCTTTAGATCGTAACTGTCATCTCAGTCATTATAAAGAAAAAGCTGCTTGAGCTTCTACTTGCTATTGCATATTAAAAATTCATCAAACATTTCCACTAGAGCACAGTGGTATGCAATTTTCTATCATCATCGGCTAGACAGAGCATAGACATCCTTGGAACCCACAACAGAGACTTTATATGACAACGTATGTAACCACAGTTAGGGCCAGATGTAGGTCGCCAATTACCGGTCGGTAACGGCCGATTTCGGCCGTTACAGACTGGTAATTGGTTTTTGAGATGTAGGGGGCCCGAATTTTACTGAATCTGTAAATTTACCGATTCGGTTAATTTACCGATTCGGTAAAATACCGACTCGGTATATTTACCAAATCGGTAATTCCAGATGTAGGTGGAACTTAAAATAGTGCCACAGGCCCTTAAGAATTCGTTATTTACCATGAAATACTATCTCATGGTAAATAACAAATTCCTGTGTACATGCACATCTGTGCATGTACACCTGTGCCATGTTGCACACATACATGCCCTAAGGGCATGTATGTGTGTCAAATTGCACACAAACCAGAATCAGGGGTGCAACAGGGTGTAAATTCGGTAATTTTATCGAATCGGTATTTACCAATTTGGTAATTGACATTGATTCCTATGGGCCTCAAGGTCCATAGGAATCAATGGCAATTACCGAATCGGTAAATACCGATTCGGTAATTACCGAATCTTACCGATTTGGTAATTGATTTGGTAAATATACCTACATCCTGATTGCCAGTTCTTAAATACCGAATCGGTATGATTCGGTATTTAAGAATCGGTAATTGGAGATTACCTACATCTGGCCCTTAGTGCTTTATCTGCTACTGACCCATCTTCAGATCCTACTACTTTTAAACCTCCGTATAATTTTAAATCCTTTATTCTTATCCAATAATATTTTTTTCTCTTTTTTCTCTGCTTATATTTTATTGTTAGTAATCCTTTTATATTGCCTTCTTTAATGTATTTTTGACTGAACATTTTACATTCATATCAACCGTCCATTATCATTCCTCCTTCCTCTTTCTTTTTACCCTCCATAAATTGAAAATTCCCGCAAAAATTAACTAATTCTTTATTCTATATTGTAGAATATGTGTATCTTTTTATTATGTATGCATATATTATTTTTATTTTACTTTTACACTTTTATTGTTTACACCTTTTTATAAAGTTTTTCTTTACAATTGTTTCCTATATTTACTATTCTGTATACATTATATTCCTCAAATATTTTTTTTATTTAAAGTTACTACAGCCAAAAAAGGACTCAAAACGGGAGTAAATTTCTGAAGCTCAAAGCCGGAATGCCTTTCGGACCACACATGCCCAACAACTGGTACTACAGCACCCTCTCTTACAAACTAATAGAGGCTGGAATTTATAATACAACCACATACAAAATGATGTTAAATACAGTAACTTTTTTTAATGATAAAAAATATAAATAAATACAGTTTAATGTTTTATGAATATCTAAAAATAAAACATTTATTGAACTAGACAATATTGTAACAACCTTTTTTTTAATATATAAAATAATGTAACAATATTTTTTATTAAGATATACATAAATTATGTCTTGGTGCATGGATCATCACATGTTTCGGAGGTCTACCTGCTGAGCGTATATGCCCGGATCTAGATGACAGTGTGTTCTATTTAGACTTGTAGAAACAGCAGCTACTGTATGTTGGAATACCTATATTGTAGGTAGGTGACCTTAACGGTGTGTTATATGGTACATTGTGTAGACTAGACACCCTCCGAAGACACACACTAAACCTAATATGACAGCTGCTCTTCAAGGGGTTATGGACTGCCTTGCATTGATATATGGCACGTGGCACATCCGGGTGCACAATGCTTCACTTGCTATACACCAGTGATTACCATCTATAGTAGGCTAGACCGTTTCCTGATCACAGAGCGAAGCTTTGCTGTGTGCCCAGTGCAGAGTGGGAGAAATATGGGACAGGTTGGACTGCCTGATCTGCTGAGAATACCTCCAGTTGCTTCACAGTGAGGGGGATACATTGGGGAGGCTATTAGCATGGTTACTCAAGAGGAAACATCCTATCCTGATAATATTGATGCTCTGATGGGTATCAAGCCTCCATGCAGACTGGTATCAATTCCTTACTGCATGCACACTTGTCTGCTGTTTATAGGGAGGAGACACAGGCTAACCTGGCCAAGATAGGGCAGTTCCTCGACGATCTGACACTCGAAGGGGGGGGATATCCGACTTGTGGACCTACGAGAGGTGGTAGAGAATACGGCACTGATGAAGTACCTCTATACCTTCGTAGACCTTTTACTCACTTGTTTGCTTAAAACCCTACAGGAGGCTAACGGGGGGATTTTACCTTTATATATGCAGGCGGCTCAATTTGTCAAGCTTTCTAAGCCTGGCAGGGTCCTTATGTGCTAGGAGTGGGTACCAAAGTATTAGCTAAGGTACTGGCGATACGTTTGGGTAGAGTGGTGACCCACTTGGTCCATGATGACCAATGTGGGTATATGCTAGGCAGGGGAACCCATGTGAACTTGCGAAGGCTATCTCATGTACTACATTCAACAGCAATTATGAATGTACAGGTGGATGCTTTAGATATTAAAAAAGCCTTTGACACTCTACAATGGGACTACCTGTGGGAGGTGTTCGGGGAGGATCGGCCTCGGTCAGGAATTTATCTCTTGGGTTTGCCTTCTCAATTGCTAGCCGATGGCATATTTGTACAGTGGAGATGTGGTCGCCGATAGTATTTTTATAGAGTGGGGCACGAAACAGGGATGCCCGTTGTCCTCGCTCCTTTTCACGCTAGCAGTGGAGCCATTGGCAAACCAACAGCGGCGTGACATGGCCTGGTGGGGCAAAGCTGTGAATGGTCACACCCATGTCATATCTCTATATGCCAACGACGCACTACTTTTATGTCTGTCAGCCAGAGAGGGCAGTGCCTATATTCTTAGAAGTTTTGGAAGCATTTGGTGCTGTGTCAGGTCTGCTTGCAATCACATCTGATATGTTCCCGTTGGCGGATGTCGTTTGGAGATCTCCCCATTACAGAGTTTTGATGGCAGTGCGATCATTTCCACTACTTAGGTATTACAGGTTGCCCATACAGCTGAGGGCCAGTACACCTTAAACATGGGAGCAGTCATTTCAAGCTTAGAGTCCTCTGTCTCCTTCTGGCTGTTATGGGGCAAGTGGATTTGGCCAACATAGTCCTCTTACCTTGCTGCCTCTATATTCTTCATAATTCCTTCTGCTATATCACTAGGACCACCATTGCAACTCTAAATAGCCTCCTTGTCTCCCTGATGTGGGCTGGGAGGCAGAGCCGGATGAAATTAGAGGTGCTGAAGCTAGATACGGACTTAGGAGGCCTTGGTCTTTCAGACCATGGCCTTTTTTATTTTGCTGGAATCCTCCAGTATGTGGCACAGTGGTGCGCCAAAAGTCCTAACACGGAGAAGGCGTAGTTGGCTGACTGGGGTGCAGGGGTAGAACTCCTGAGATACCTAATGATTGGTTCACAGATACGCCCGAATTGTCCATTCGTGGTTCATGAGGTCGCAAGGGCCTGGGAGTGAGCTGTCACCCTAGTCTTGCATGGAGTCCCATATGCGTGATTACTCCTCCGCCACTGGCGCCATGGCTTCTTACACATACAAATAGTGATGTACCTGGTGAGATGGTTTAAGGGTGGATGTGTGGAAGCTTGCGACCTATACCTAAATGGGACTTTTCTATCCATCGCAGATGCAAGAGAATATTACCCGATCCCAGGGGGTCATTTTTTACATTACACAAATATATCATGTACAGCACAGAAGATGTGAACAAGCTACCTGGAGGAACCAGGAGACTCTCATACATTGTTGCACATACTGGACCCAGGCTCCTTCAGAGGATTGATCTTGTTTCTATAAATCCTTGAAGGCAAATCGTAGAGTTGACATTTCAAAGATCCAAGGTAGATGGCTGACAAACTTAACATCACCCCTTATAGAGAGGTAGTGGTGGCGGGCATTTGCACAGGTTCGGAAGCTGGCCAGCAATGAATGTTTTAAACTCACATAATTCCACTAATTTACATCGCAAATACCTAATCCCTTAATGATTGTCCAGTTTTGGTGCAGCACGCTCGTCGGCATGTCCCCTCTGCAGCACAGAACCCACAATGTTTATACACATGACCTGGGACTGTACTCAACTCAGGACATACTGGTCAGGGGTCCTGGGATTACTGCGGGAGACCACGTAAATCCCTGTTGATGCGTCAACCAAACACTATCTCCTTGGGGTTCTGCCGGTCCACAGATCAGAGGCCTGTATGCGACACAAATTTACCCTATTAGGACTTGTGTTGACCAAATGACGTATTGCCATACATTGTACGTACCCTGCGCCCCCTCGCCTTGGTAAAGGGAGAACTGATCTATGTGAATGGGGTGTGAATGAGGACACCACCTGTGCTCAGCACATACAGATAGGAATACAAAATGCGATTTGGATGCTTGCTGGGATATGTTAGAGAAGCTACAGTCGGCTGGGCGGATGGGAGGGGCCGCCACAGGTTCGACTCAAATGATGACCTTCACATCATTGACAGGGACAGAATGAATGTTGCTGCATTAGAGAAGTGAATAGCGACTGTGCTGAGATGAGACATAACCCTAGTGGGCATACGTGAGTTGGAGTTTCAGTCCCCTAAGAGACTGTCATTGGATACTAGATACACTCTATGCACAAGCTAGGGAACAGTCACTAATTCCACCTGATGCCTCACTTATATTCCCAAAGTCGTATAACTAAGTGAACAGTGACTCCAGCAGGTGGTGGTGGTGGACTCCAATACATATCCATCCCCATCTTTATGAGTCAAGAAATTATAAGATATATTATTCAACTGCCTGTCGCTACTCGAGTTTTATTTTTGTTATAGTTGTTTATAAATCAATTCATAGGAATTGTGCAGTACGTTCGGTAAGGAGATGTGTGCTCCAAGATGTTAACCATGGGCCTATGTTCTGGGATAATCCTGGGGTCATTGTGGGTACAGAGAGGGTACTAAGATGTGTTCAGTGTTTTTTTCACCATTCTTGTGCATTGTACGTACATGTGACAAATTGCATACTGATGAATATGCAATTCTGAAATAATTTTTTTTTAATGAAAAATATACATGAATTATTTTTAAATAATTTTACACATCACTTTTAATTAATTGATAATGCATATTATGTTTTTATTTCAGGTGGAATTGAATTTTTAAATGAAATTTTAGAAATATATAATTTTAAAATAATGTAATAGTGTGTTTCACTTTTCTACTTCATGTTCTTCATTTAAAATGAATATATAAAATGAATTAATTAATTTACAATGCTATTTAAAAGAAAGATATTTTCGAAATGTTTTCTTTAGTTATATAAATGTTTTTACTTTTTCTTATGCTTTACAATGGAGAGACTTCCCAGTCCTGTCAGAGCTTTTCCTATAATAAAGTATAAGGAAAATTAAACAACCTTAATAAACTTTATAATAAACTAGTAAATATATTTGCATGTTAAACATCATTGTAAATTAATGTAATATATTTATTTTCAATGTAGCAAAAATGATAAAAATGATAGACCACTATTAACCTAATTTTTGAATAAATGTAAGTTATTTAAATATATACAATCAAATTAATATTATTTTCCTAAAGTTCAAATTATGAAAATGAATTCAAACATAAAGTCAAGAAAATATTTTTGTTATGCATTAATAAATAATAAAAGTGATTTTTAGAGTTACTTAAAAGTGGTTTAATTATAGTTTATTAAAACTAAATGTAAAATCATTTTATAAATTCAAATAAGATTGGAAAAATTTTCATAATGAAATAAATAATGTTTTATGTGTATATTATTAACATCAAAGTCTATTTAGATTTAATTTAAACCAGTTTAAATAATTTAATTTAATTTAAAATTCTTTCCTACGCTTGTAACTTTTTGCCATAACCCCTTATTCAGGCAGTGGAGCCATGTAAGTGTACACTTTTGAATACGTTAACACTGAGATTTTGTGAATAGCCAAAAATAGTACTGCTTCTCAAAAGTGTAAGAGTAAACTCACTGTCAGATTCTAATGTTCTTCAGGACCAGTACACTCCAGATGCCCACCTTCCAGCAACACCAGCTTTGCAGTTCTGAATAACCAGAGGTTTAGACTGTACAAATGAGGGGTAATGTTTAGGGAGGGTACTGAAGAAAAATAGATCTGTAATGAGATTGTATGATGATAAAAGGAGGGTTTAGGTGTGTTTTCCTAGAAACAAATTTAGTTGGCAGTCTGCTTTTACCTAATAGATTATAATAATTAGGAACTAATTACACTTCCTTACCTCTGAAAGAAATCCTAATTCTTGAGTAAGATTTCTGCACAAAGAATAATTTAGCTTGGAATTCACAGATTGACCATAGGTTATTTGCCAAAGTCCTGCCCTTCCACAAACTTCTCCAAGATAGGACGCCTCATGTTGATGTCACATGCTCATCAAGATTCTATTTCATACGCGTTCACTATTGTCATTTCCACTATAAAAAATCCTTTGAAAGAGTGCACCACTAATCAGCCTTAGAAGTGATTGCGCCTCTATGATCTGCCTCGGGGCTAAGTACCTTTTGGAAAACAAGGGTTACACCAGAATATGATTGGTTCCCCCTCCCACTGCAGTAATTTCAGAGCACTATTTAGGCTCTTTACTGTACTACACCAGTTAATCTGAAAAACCAACTCTGATTGCTTCCCCTTCATACCCCTATAAACTTGAAGCATGACTCAGGCTCCTTAACGTCCTGAACCATTTAATCTGGAAAGCCAACCCTGATTAATTCCTTTGACAACTGTAGTAAATTCGAAGCTCGACTAAGACTCCCACTACAGAATTATTTCAGAATGCTCACACAGTCCTGATGATGATCTAAAGTTACAAAAGATCGAAACGCCGTCGACCCCCTGTTGAAAATCCTTCCACTTGTACATAATGCCCTGGATTTCGATGTTTGTTTTCTGTGTGATGTCGTGTATTGCCACTCTCACTCAGTCACGTTATGCACCCTTGTCACTTATGTGAGCACCTGTAAATATGAATCTGCATACTATGATTAAATATTTATTTGTTGCCCTATGAAGTTTGCTCCCATAACCGATTTGTTCATTTGACCAAATAATACTTAACCTTGTTTTACTGGACCTTCTTAGGCCAACCCTGATTCACTGTATTTACCATAAATCGGGTCTAAGTACGGCATGGTTTCTTCATAAGAAAACAGTCTTAGCATGATTCTAGGATTTGAATAGATCACTAGCCTACAACCTCTTGCAAGATGGAGATTGATTGGCAGATGATAGCTTGGCTGTCTTTCACGGCGGTGCTCCCAACATGCTACATTCTCTGGATTTGGGAAAATCGTGAGACACTCCGAACCGTGATTAAATCAAGAATCAGAATGGAGAAGTGGATCCCTTTATAGACGCAGAGTTGCTCCAAGTTGCCACCTGTGATTTCAACCACTCTCATGAGATCTCACCACCTCAATGCTTGCTGCGTGATTCCATTTGTAAACAAATGGTGAAAGGTCAAATTATAATGCATCAAGTGTGAAATAAAAAGAAAAAAGACATTTTATTGGCAATTGAAGATTTGAGTCAATTTGCAGCACAGCCATCACGCCATAGTAGCCCCATTTGAACATACTTGACACACTGTTTTGTGAGCTGGACTTTTTATATAAACTAAGTGAATAAGGAGACAGTCAGTATGCAACACTATTGTAAGCGCAGTAATAATGTGTCAAAGGATGTGGTCTCTAATGCTGTTATAGGTTCGGCATCTGTAACAATGTAACTCACAAAGGAATGTATCATGTGTATGTGTGTTCAGGACTTCTTGCGTTTGTGGACGTAGCACCAAGAATGTAATGGATCTATGCAGTGTCATAACAGCAGGTAATCATGGTCATGACACTTACACATGTAAGTTACAACTAAGTGAAAGCTACCTTTGTGAATAGCTCTGTCTATGTGTTGTACTACTTCCTGTACTCTTAACTACTTTTGTGTATCTGTGTATTTTCTTATACAGACTGAACATGTGCGCTGCAATTTTACATATAACCCATTTTAGTCGAGATGATTTGCATATTTGTTTTTTACTTTGAAAATGTCACAGAATTTTAATATCAAGTGGGTTAGCAGCAAGCCCATGTAAACTTCACACGTGGAAGGTTTATGAACTAGTGCCTTATTCAGGTAGCATACGTTTCTCTAAAACAAGATTTGGGGCTGTATCACACTAGATGAGCACTGGATGTGTTAATTCAAGAAAGATCTATATCACAGGTAGGTGCTGTGTGATGGCTTACCTTTTTGAGGAGCTTGCGCAGGGGTATATTACCACCTTAAACACAAGCTGTCGACTTAGGCACATCAAAAGGGAAATTACAGGGTCGTGGCTACGGCACCTGCTGAAATGGCCGCTTGACGGAGGTCCTCCGCCGCACTGGGATGACTTTTCCTGCCTTTCTACGCTAACTGGCGTCTTTCACGGTGCTGGACGCCGAAATCCCGCACCGGAATGTGAGGAGTCTTTAGTGAGGCTTTTTTCCACCGTCGCATGACCTTCTCTGCTTTCCTGCCAGCCGCGGACTATCTCCCTCACAGCGGAGGCGCCCGCCGCCATCTTCATCTTCACCCTCGGTGTGCTGCTGTCTACTTCCTTGGAATGCTTGTGACCTTGTCGTCACTTTTCTTATCAGCAGTCTTCAAATTATGCCGTACTTAAGGTAATCTCTGTTTCCTGCATTAACAGCTGCAGTCTGCTTTCTCTTCAGTCACGGATGGTTCCCGCCATTTTTCACCACGGTAGGCTGCCGCCTGCCTTGTACTTATGATAATTGCCAGAACTGTCCTACTTGAAGCACTTGTTCCCGCATTTATGCTGTGATGTCTCTCCGCTTTGCTGTTGGTTTTTTCACCGTGACATGCTGTGCCGAGTCAAAGTGGAACTGAAGGATGCCTGTCCTGATGCAGATAGAGTTATAACAGGAGATTTTAATCTCAATCTGTTTCATATTCAGGAAAGTGAAGTGGACATGTACGGATTGGACACTAGAGAGAAATTCCAGTTCAATCACTTCAATCGCCGACAAAAAGCTTTGACAAACTTGTTGGCGCTATACTTACTCAAAACTATGTAATTACCACCGTGAACTTTGTGAAAGAACATAAAAACACAGCACAATATAACTGGCCAACCTACTTGGGAAATAGAGAACATGTAATCTTGAAAAACGTGATATGCTGGCGCCTACCTTGTTCTAGCAACAATGTGCCAGAGCTGTCCTAGTTGAGGCATATGGTACATCTTCCCGTATTTCTACTATGATGTATCTCCGCTTTGCTAATTATCCCAGGCTATTTCCCTCATGCGGAGGACGGTCGGCACCTTTTTCCATGTCTCTTCACCCATGATGTGCTGTTCAATGCTGATACTTCATTCCTTCAGTACTTGAGTGCCTACATCCGCAATTTTCATCAAGATTCAGTGCATTTGGCCGCATGTGCTTTTGTGTGACTTTGATATCAGAGGAGCCTGCTGCTTTTTGAACTTACCTGCTAGCTTATGTTGTGAGCTACTAATGCTCCCAGTCTCATCTCCATGCCGCCTCCAGTCCTTTGGCTTGTTCTTTTCTAATACTTCTGGATGCTCCACGACTTGGGTGTAATGCCATTTTGGTGTCTCTCTTCCTTACGCTTACCAAGTTGAATTTTCTTTCTCATATTGTTCCTTTTTGCTGCCTCTGCTACTCCTCTGGAACTGGTTCACTTGTCCTTGTTCTCGCTTGGTTCAGTGACTTATGGGCAGATTGCGCCAACCCAAATTTATTTTTTATTTCTTCCAAAACTTTGCGAAGCTCTACATCTGTGGCATCTACTATGTCCTCCATCATTTCATCAATGGCTGACGCTGCTCCAAACCGCCCTTCTTCTGCTCAGGCGTCGTCATCTAAGGTATCGCCTCCGGTTCCTTCCTCGAAGCGCCTTAAGCAGGACTCTCCATCTCCAGATAAGCCTTCATCTCCCATTTCCATGGAACTCATCTTACCGGAAATTAGAGCTTTGCGTCCCTTTGTGGAGGACACTAGGAGTGACATGCAGCTATTAAAAGAAAAATGGGCATCTATGGACAGTAGGATATCTTCTGTGGAGTAGCAGGTTTTGGAGATTCCGTCGCAGGCTCAACTCATTTCCGCCTTAGAAAAGTCAGTGCTGACCCTGCAACAACACACTGAGGACTTGGATAACAGGAACAGACGCAACAATATTCATATTTACGGTCTTCCGGAGGCTTTGGAAGGGGACGACCCTGTTGCATTTTTCACCTCCTTCCTCCCTAAGCTTTTGGATATGCCTTCTTCTACCTCTCTATCGATCCAGAGAGCTCACAGACTTGGTCCCAGATTTTCTACGTCTTCTAAACCCAGAGGAGTTATTATTCTCTTCCTGAAGTTTTCTGATCTTCTCACTGTTCTTTCTGCAGCCCGAGCTGAACGCAACGTCTCATGGTTAGGTCAGAGAGTGTTCCTTGCTCATGATTTCTCCAATGCTACTGCTTCCAGACGCAAAGAATTTCTTAGTCTCCGTGCTCCATTATGTTCTCTAGGTGCCCGTTATGGTCTGTTCCATCCTGGCATCTTCAAGGTTACTCATCAAAACCAGACGTGGACCTTTCAAGACCCTGGTGAACTCAAGAACTTTATTCTGATACACTCCAACTTCGACGGCGCCATGGACACTTCTTCCTCTCCCAATGGCTGATTGTTTGCTTGCTTGCTTGATTGCTTACTTGTTGTTATGTTTTCTCTCTCCCCCTTTATAGGATTTACCTGATTGTTATTATTATTGTACTATTATGTGTTCTCTCTTTCACTATTATGAAGTTATGACGGTTCTCCAGTTTGTTCCTTCTTATTACAGGTTCTGTTGTTTATCCCTTTCTTATGCTTAGCATGTTCCCTTTGTTTAATAGGTCTCTTATTCCTTTCTTTACCCACTTACAGGTTCCTGATGTACTTCTCCCTTATTCAGAATAGTTACTTCTTCCCTCCAAGTTCCTTGTCCTGGTCTGGTGGAGTTCTCTTCGTTCGAGCGGTTCGTCTTGTCCGGTGTCACCCCGGTCCTCCTTTTGTTTTGTTCCCCTCAGGTATGTTCTCTTCAGTCGTCCTTTTGGATTTGTACTGTCTCTTCTACTCATTCTTTCTCCTCCTTTTCTGCTCCTTCCATTTTCCTTTCTTTTCATTCCTTCTTTCCTCTCTCTGAGTTCTGGCCTCCTCTCGTTGACCTTTCTTCTTTCTCTTCCCTTTTTGTCTTTTTCTCTTGAACTTTCCTTTTCCTGGCTTCTTCCTTATTATCATTTTCTTTTTCTTCCTACTTTTCCGAGTTGGTTATTGTTCTCTCTCTTTATCTTTGGGTTTATTGTTTTCATGCAAGTGGTTTTTCACATGTTTTTCTTTTTTTGAATTTTCTCATAATGTTTGCATTGTTCCTGTTTCTGTTTGGTACTTAACATCATCATCAAATATCTTTATTCGGTTTTTCAGACAGAAAGAACCATAAAAGAACATTAATCAATAATAATAAAAATTACATAGTAAAAACATGATATATAAGCATAAAAACCCAATTAATAAAAAATGTATTAATAACAACAATCACAGATAAGCAGGTATAAAAATTACAGCGGTACTTGAACGGATTTACATTTCCTGCTGTTTCTAAGGGGCAGATGTATTAAGATTCCAATTTGCGAATTCTAAATAGCGATTTTTTGCGAATCGCTATTTAGAATTCACAAAATGGAATGTATGTACAAAATCGCTATTTTTTAGCGATTCCTTAATATTCTTTATTTGCGAATTCGCATTTTGCGAATTTGCAAATAAGGAACAATTTCCAATTCATTCCTATGGGCCAGGAAGCCCATAGGTATGATTTTGAAGTAATTCTGAAATTGCGAATTCGCAATTTGCTAATCAAAATTTGAGACTCATTTCAAGGGTGCAGGGGTGTCTCAAATTCAGTTTTTTTAAGAGTGACTTTAAATAGAACCTCTGGGGTATATCATAAAAACGGCAAATGAATAAAAAGTGCACCAGATCCTGCGGAGACTCATTGTCGCAGCCGCAGGGTGGTAGCACTTGGCCTCTATGAGAGCCCCTTGGAACGGCTAACATAAGATGGTAATAATTCAGGCGAAACATGTTTCCCTTGTTTGACAATTTAGAGTCTTTTCTTGGAATGTAAAGGGTTTTCTTAATCCCATCAAAAGACAGAGGGTTCTTTCCCATCTATCTTCCTACACACCTGATATTGTTCTTTTACAAGAAACTCATCTTAATGATGTTGAATCTCTCAAGTTGAAAAGGAGTTGGGTGGGTCATGTTTTATTTTCACCATGTGACAATAAGAAGAATGGAGTTGCCATTTTAATTCATAAGAAACTCAAATGTAATGTTTTACTAGAAGAAAAAGATTCGGAAGGTCGTTGGATCTTAGCTAAGCTACTGCTGAATTCTATTCCTTTAACTGTCTTGAATGTTTATGGTCCTACGCAACCTGATTGTTTGTTTTGGCCGGTTATCACCAGCAAATGTATACAACACAAAGATGATTTTCTGCTGTTAGGTGGTGACTGTAACCAAATTGTTGATCCATTTCTAGACCGTAAGTCATCTGTTCGCTTTGTTCCCCATAAACCCCATAAACAATTTCTGGACACTATTTCTCAAACTAATCATTCTGACTCATGGTGACTCACTCACCCAGACACTTTTGATTATTCCTTTTTCTCTTACCCTCATGCTTCTTCCTCTAGATTAGATTATATTTTTCTCTCTCAATCTCTCACTCAGAATCTCTTATTTTCTTCAGTTGAGCCTATTGTCATCTCAGATCACGCTCCCATTGTCACTGATATTGACTTACTCACCCCTCATCCCAAGTCCTCCAGGTGGCGCTTTAACTCTTCCTTTCTTACTGACCCTAATTTCTCTTCTTCTTTTCGTACTTTTACTGATGATTTCTTTCCTACCAATTCTTCCCCTGATATTCCTCTACATACTCTTTGGGACTCTTTCAAGGCCACAGCAAGAGGTTTTATTATAGACTTTGTCTCGGAAAAAGAAGCAATTTCTTCAGAAGCGGAAATCCTCTCTCGCTTATATAAAAAGATTAGAACACCAATTCTATACCTCTTCTGCCAAATGTATGTCTCCAGACCTTATTCGCGCCAAAATTTCCTTTAATAAACTTTCTACAGATAATGCATCTTCCTTCGTTCTTCGAAGTGCTGCGCGTTACTACGGAGGTTGTAACAAGTCTGGGAAGCTTTTGGCTCATTTTCTTAAATCACGTAGGGAGCGCACTTGTATTGAGTCTATTCTCTCACCTGATAATGCTCCCCTTCATACGACTGATAAGATTCTTGAAAAGTTCCAGAGCTTCTACCAACAACTCTATACTCCGGAATCTCCTCCTTCTTTCTCTATGCTCTCTTTTTACTTTGAAAATCTCCCTAAACCATCTACGTCTCATCTTAGTTTTGCTTCCCTTGATCTCGATCTTACTCTTCATGAACTTTCTGTTGCTCTCTCTTCCCTTACTAAAGGTAGAACTCCTGGCCCTTATGGTTTTCCAGTGGAATTTTATTTACACTTTTCAGATCTCCTTTTGCCCAAGCTTTTATTGCTCTTTCAGTCTTTTTCTTCGTCGGGTTCCGCTGCGGGTACTTTTCAAGATGCTACCATCTGTCTAATTCTGAAAGATGGCAGGGACCCGAGATATTGTAAAAACTATCGCCCCATCTCATTAGTAAATGTTGATTATAAACTTTTCGCCAAATTACTTGCATTACGATTAGATTCCTTTATGCCCCATCTTATTGCTAAGGAGCAATGTGGTTTTATTAAGGGTAGACTTACTTCTGATAATTCTCGTCTTTTTCTTAATGTCCTAAATAAAGCCCCCTCTTTGTCATCCCCCTTGGCTGCCATCTCAGTTGATGCTGAGAAAGCTTTTGATAGGGTGGATTGGTCCTTCTTGTTTGCCTCTCTTCAATGGCATGGTTTTGGTCCTAAGTTTATATCGCTTGTTTCTTTATTGTATTCCTTCCCCAAGGCTTCTATTCTAGTTAACGGTCATCTCTCCTCTTTTTTCACTCTTCTTAGAGGCGTTCGTCAAGGATGTCCTTTGTCTCCACTTCTTTTTGTTTTGGCTCTTGAACCCTTTTTATCCTCTATTCGTCAGATTTCTTCTATATCTGGTTTTCCCTATGTAGATCACCAGTTAAAGCTTTCTGCATATGCTGATGATATCCTCTTGTTTATTTCAGACCTGGAAACCTCTATTCCCCCCTTATTGGCCGAATTTGATGCATTATCCCTTGTTTCTGGTTATAAAATTAATTCAGATAAGACAGAAATTCTCCCTTTAACAAAGTTCTGTCTTCCCCACCTATTTTCATCTACGGGCTTTGCTTGGAATAGTTCCAAAATAAATACCTTGGGGTCTGGTTCTCTAATTCAATCACTTCCTCTGTCAAATTGAATATGTCCGCTGTCCTTTCTCATATTGATCATCTATTCTCTTCCTGGAATTCTCTCTTTCTTTCGTGGTGGGGTAGACTTGATTCTGTTAGGACGATGGTTGCACCTATCCGTATCTATATGCACTGCACTCCATGTTACCTGTTCACATCCCTGCTCTATACTTCAAACGTATTGATTCCTCCATCTCCAAATTTCTTTGGAAAGGTAAGAAATCTAGAATTTCTCTCTCCTCTCTTCGTAGATCCAAATCCAATGGTGGCATTAATTTTCCAGATTTTCGCTTATATCATAAATCTTTCTCTCTTCGTCAAGCATCGTGCTGGCTCTCATGCAGTTTCTCCTTTCTCTCCTCTTTGGCTATCTATTGAACGTACCTTTTTATCCCCCTTTTCCTTTGATAAATTAATCAGTTTTTCTTCAAAATCCCCCTATGACTCTTTTCCAATATTTAAGTATACCTCTTCTCTTCTTCGACCTTTATTTGTTCTTCCAACTATTTCTCGTGCCTTCTTTTTACAGCAACCCATTTGGTATAATTCGATTCTTCTTCACAATAATAGACCTATTTGTTGGGCTTCTTGGAGACAACAGGGTATCATATGGATCCATAGATCTTTGATGGTACTGCCCCTTGCTCATTTCCTCTTTTTCAACTTCGTTTTTCTTGCCCCGCTCCTTTGTGCATAAATATACCCTTCTTATGGGAATTATTCTCGACCGTTATTATTCTCTACCTTCTGCACTCTCTCTTATTACCCCTTCCCCTCTCTTGACCTTACTTTCTACCCTCCCTAAGGCGTCTCTTATATATAAATTTCTCTCTTCTCCTAATCCGGGTCGTCCTAAATCTAAACTTGACCTTTCCTGGGAGGCGGATCTGGGGTGTGTTTGGCCCGTTTTCCTTTGGGATAAACTCTGGCTCAAATCCTTGAAAGTTTCTCGCTCTGCTTCCCTCACTCAATCTCATTTCTTTTTGTATCACAGACTCTATCTCTCTCCTTTGTCCCCTTCTCGCTTTTCTTCTTCCTCTTCTGATTCCGCCTGTTGGACTTGTAAATTGCCTAATGCTGACCTTTTACATATGTTCTTTTACTGTCCTGTGATTTCTACTCTATGGAAACAGGTTTGGCATTGCATCTCTCAGATTTTCTCGCTTTCTATTCCACATTCACCTCCTCTTATTTTTCTAGGTAGTCTCTCGGACACCATTTCTTTACCTCCACACTCTTGTGGTCTTTTTGACCTTATGCTTGCACTCGTCTTTCAACATATCTCTTCTAACTGGAAATCCCTTGCAAATGTCTCCATGCAACACTGGTGGAATTCTCTTTGTCATTTTCATAGACTCGATGTTTCCTTCGCTTCATCCTGTAAACCTCCTCGTAATGTTGAGCTCTATTGGCTCCCCCTCACTGTTCATTTAGACCGTTTAGCTATAAAAAAGAAACCATTGATTGTCAATTCAGAGAATTTTAAGCCTCCTTAAATGACTTATCCTTTTCTGTGTTTATATCTTATTCTTTTACTTCTCATGATATGGTTTATTACCTCTTTTTACTTCTTTCATACTCCCTTGTTATAATACTTCATACTCAGTTATCTGCCGATTGCCTTTATTGATTGCATTGTACCTACTTCATCCTCTCTTTCATCTTTCCTTTTCTTTCTCTTTGCTTTCCCGCTCTTTTCTTTTTCTCCCCCCTACTCTTTCCCTCAAAATTCATAAAAATGCTTTTGTGATTATCCATTTTGACATTAGGATTTTCAAGCTTTGTACTTCTCCATTTATTTTGTACCTTCCTTTTGTCAATTGTTATCTTTTTATTATTCTAACAAAGCTTTTTCAAACATAAAAAGGGAAATTATATTGAGAATTTTAATCTCTTACCTTTCAAATATTATTAATACATGGCATTTGCCTGCCGATTCCACACTGCCCCTGTTCAACTTGTGCTTAACCTGGGAACAAGGTTTGATCCCCAAGGGTTTAAATAAGATCTTAAAACATGAAGTAACATTTGTCTCAACTGCAAAGAACATACCCTTAATTTAACAAAGGACACTTATTAGTCTAATTTGATCTAGCTATAGAAGGACTGAACTTCAGGCATATGAACAACTCTCCCCATCCTGGGATTTGAAGTTGAAAAATTGCACCTGCGCTTTGGCCTCTTTGATGTAGGCAAGGTTAAGCAGCCCTCGAAATGTAACACAACATATTAGGTATGTTTTTGAAAACTACTGACTTGAAAATGTAGGTCACTCTATTTGTGGTTGCCTAGTCTTTGTGAATGAGAGCAAAATGTATAGATTATCCTCTATTAGGACGGGACTGTCACTTGCATGGATGATAGGTGTGCATATCTCTTACGAATGCACAGCTTCCTTTGAAACTGGCACGCTGACTTTTACTTTCGCCCTGGCATGACTCTAGGTTATCATGGTCAAAGAATCCTAGGTGTTTTCATGGGAATGCAAGGCCCAGAACCTGTTTTATAAATCAGAAGGGGGCACCAAGTATGCTGTCACAGTGGGTATTGATCTACTGTCCATGCTCCAGATATGTCACATAAAGCTATGGAGGCAGTATACCCTGTTCTTGGAATAACGGTTCTTGGAATCTATAGTATGACCAAATCCTTTTCACTTAGTTAAGGCGAGGTGAACAAACCAGCTCATCTTGCGTAAAGTTCTGGTTTTATGTGACATACAGAACCTTGTGATGGAATCCCAGTTGCATGTCGAGTATGTGTATGTGCTGTGAGTAGGTAGCACATTTATGGCAGTAGGACTGTGTGGGTGTTGTATGAGTCTGAGTAATGGGGCCATGGGAATCTATTTTGGATGCACCCTATTTTAGTACAGCCTAAGATACTGAATGAGGACAACGTCCCCCAGACAGTGCAGGTGTTTTGCCTGCATTTCAGTAGCTGAACAATGGAGATGCAGACATTGAAGAGAGGATGATGGAGACAGGGTTACCTAGAAAATTGCTTGATGATTGATTCTTCCTGAGTATTGCATTTAAGAGATGGTAGGGGTGGGGTTGGTGTCAGGATCCACCTTTGTAGGCCAGGCGCCACCACAGTACGCACTCAAATCACACCAGTCATGGCCGGAGATCTTAGACCCTGAGTGTCCTGTCTTCCCTGAGGTTTCCTAGCCCTTAACACATTGTCCCAAGTGTCTCTCTTTCAGTCCCTCGATCATAGATCTCAGCCCCCCGAGCTTTCACCATAAAGGTATCTCAGCCCCCAAGTTTGCCAACATCAAACCACTGTTTTCCAGCTGCTATTCCTATTTGGGGTTTTAATGTGCACATTATTTCTGTAACCGTGGAGCTTTGCGGAGATCTCTGCAAATCATGGCAGCCAACTAGAGTGTGTTGGAGTACTTAAACCATGCCCAAGATTTGAAGCATTAATTTGCCATGAGACTAGCCAGAGGGTAAGAGGCTTCCTGTGCACATCTTACCTGCGTTTGCTTTTCGCCTTCATCCTCGGCCCAGTGCTTGGATTTTGCCTTCATCCTCTGCCCTGTGTACACAACTGAATTTCTAACCAGGAACCTGAAACAAAGATCATCATCATGTATTGAAGTACAATGTGAATCTGGAGAAATTAAGTTAAAGACAAGTTCCCATGCCCAGCACACTCCTTCATAACTACAAGGCACCAAGATATGTATTTTACCTTATGACTTTCCCTCGTTGTCTGTGTTAGGTTTACAATTGAACTTTGGAAGCGCAATTGTACATCGAACAGAGACTAATCCAGAAGGGCTGTAACCTTGTTCTGTAACACCCTAAGAATGCATATTTTCTAGACTTGCTGAGGCTTGAGTTCCGCAATTACTGAATTACAATACAGAGACAAACCATATCTTCACAAGCCGGTACTAATCGTACCACCCACACCCTGGTGCTAGTCCCCGAATAAGCTGACTCACAGGTATAACAGGGAATACATAGGGAGAGGGTTGACACCACAATGAGAGAGTTTATTTCCAGAATACAACAGCACAGGTGACCCCAAGCAATCTGTTCCTTCTCCTCTCATATCACAGCCGGAAGCCATCTGAAGATATTTCTGAGCATGCGGAGTGTATGGAAGCGGCGGAGGCAACTGTGTTGATCTGGCACTTCATGGTGAGTTTGCTTTCCAGGATGATGCCAAGGTTGTGGGTTTGGTGTGTCGGTGTGGGTTCTAGTTTGGAGGGCAACCAGGTGTCGTTCCAAAAAATTAGCGCTTCCGTCTTGTCCGTGTTCAGTTTCAGACAGTTGGTCTTCATACAGTCAGCGTTGCTCGCCATGCAGGTGGAAGTTGGTCCTGGTGGTAACCATGATAGGACCCAGGAGCCTCTTTCTGACCAATGACCCCCTAAATTGGGTCTGACCCACCTTTCTTGATGATTGGCACTCTGCAATGGCAAAAAAAACAGTTTGTCATTTTAAATTGTTCATATAGCTCACTAATAAGTGGGTACTCAAAATGATAAAAGCTGTAACAAACAAACTGAATTACAAGCTTGAAACTATTGAATGCTTATGTACAACTACGTTATGGATGATAAAAAATACTTACTAAATTTTATTTGTTTAACTTGTTCTCTTTTTCATGTATTGCAATGGTTTTAATCAGCAATTAAATGTTTTCACTCATCAGTGGTAAAAGATTTTTTGTCGTTGAAACTTTAAAGGAACATGCTGGTTTTGTTGAGAAATGCACCAGCATTTATTGACATCTAAAGTACAAAACAAAACACAATACAATAACGTAAGAAAAATAAAAATAAACACACAACAACAACAAAATGCAAGAAGCTGGCCTAAAAGCGTAAGAGTAAAACACAAAATAGCACATCACCCCTACAACAAAATGAAACAAAACAAATATGCACAAACATACTAGTCATACAATACCATTTGTACAGATCTGCTTTTGTAATAAGTCAATAACTTACCTACCATGAAGTACATGTAATTGTGTCAATCAAAATGTTTTGTGATCCAGCCTTAGGTGTCTGTAACAGGCGATAATTAGCAAGACATTGTATAATTTTAAATGCTGTCATATTTTTTTCCATTTCGTTATACAGTGGCCAGTGCTCAAAAGATTTTCTAAGCCTCATCCAGCTGGAAATAAAGTTAGGATCTCATTCAGCAATTATGGAATACATCAATTGATGCTTATTCATCATCTCATTATATACTTAATTGCTGCGCCAGTGCTAACTGCACTATCAGGCTTCTTGTCTATGTGTACTAAGTGTGCAGGGCAGTGTTTTTGCCAGGTTCACGTTAGAAGATGCTATGTAAGGCAATCTCTTTCATCAGGTCAGTAATTACATCTGAAGTACAATCAAAAGTTACATTGTACCAGATTGTCAAGACACCCAGTGGAGATATGTACTAGAAAATGTCAGAGCGCGTTGTAATTCCAAATTTGGCAAAATCGAGCTCTGATATACCCAAAAGGCAGGGATGCGCCGTATTCACAAAAATATGGCGCACCCCTGCATTTCCCCTAGAGTTGGTGCAATTAAAAGCTGCCTAGCTCCAGGGAAGGCACCCTTTCGCAATGTTGCAAGGGTGCCTGCGCTGCAGGGGGGATTGTTTATGTGCAAGAATTCACACCTTTCTGCACACAAACAATCTTTAAAGGCGATATGCTGATTTGTATGTGTGCTGTAGAATCCAGCACACATAGAAAGAGCACAATGGGAGGAGACATTAATCATTTCTCCTTAATAACTTCTCCTTGTATCATCATCCTAAGACCAGGTTTTACCTGCCCTTAGTTTTTGGCACTGCCCCATCCTTGTAAATATGGGTTTGCGTCAAAAAGCAATGGGTGTTGCGGTGGAACGCCTACTCAGCACTCACTGCATGACCCTTTGCTGCATCGGATTGCTGTAGTAAGGGCCATATTTACAATTTGGCATTAAGCCATGTTTAGTGGCTTAGTGACACCTTTTAAATATGGGTTAGAGAGCAACGCCACCAGAGCATCCGAAAAAGTGATGCTCTGGTAGCGTAGGGGCTTGTAAAGTTGCCCCCCTGTTGTTAGACAGGAAACAACAAAGATGCACCCATTTACATTTCCTGTATATTATACACACTGGAAATCCCAGGAGGTTCTCATTGGGCCTACTGTATACCCAGGCCAAATAGCACATTCATTCAGTCTCATGCCACAAGCAGTTTACTGCCTTCACTACACTGCTGTCTGCCAGTCGCATTTCTAAAGTACAGGGTACAGTAGGTCAGTTAATAATCACCGAAATCTAAGCCACAGAGTGGGAAAAGTGTCACTCATTTCAAAGACTGCCGGCAGAACTTACAGCATATTTAAACATGTGTAATCATGCCCTTGCTCCCTGCCATCACTTTTCATTAGAGAGAGAGGAGCATATCAGGGAGATGCATTTGTAATCAACTGGTCAGCTGGATGGAATCAGTGACTGCCAGTAAAATCCTGCAAGGCTTGGAATATTCACAAAAGAGTGAGACATAGTTGAAACTACAGCATAATTATAACTGTGCCCAATAGTCAAAGAGGCTAGAAGAATATATGTAGAAGCATCTCTGTGAAAGAAAATAGAACTTCTAATACAAAATATTTTGCACAAATATTTACATCTATTTGATTCTCCCATTAAATCATTTGTCAACACTAAAGGTCCTATACACAAAAGTGTTTTAGATCTTACAGCGAAAAATACCTCCAATTTCACCGGATATGAAGTCAAAAAAATATCTTTGACAAATATGAATGTTTTATTAATGTAGATTTGCAGATAAATCCGCATAAGTGAATCCCACGCAAGCGGTGGCAAAGAGCTTTACAAGGAAGGGTTTGTGGAATAACCATAAACTCGTACAGTGGTTGTCAATAACAAACTGAAATCCGGCCCTTTCCCTCCCTGGAACATAGATGCGACTGGGAATGGAAACGATCACGTGCATGTTTGCTGGGGATGTTGTGGGAAGTTTTTCTCCACATGGAAAATGTATACCCCATTGACAAAAAAAAATCAAAAAAGTATGTATTTGTACAAGCTCCATTTCACAAGTGCATTTCAATTCTGTGTCGAATTGCCTACAGTAGGAATAAAAGGTTGGCGGAGTGTGCTCTAAATAATAACATTGCATCAAAGAATCTGACGATTATCTGTGGCCCTAACTTGTATGTCCAAGAACCTTTTTTCAATTCAACGGAAATATTGCTGATCGTGTGTGGTTCCTATATATTTATGGGAAATTTTAAACCTTCATTGATTCCAAAGATTGTCAAGTCAAACAGTGTAGGTAGTTTGCCTCCCAAAACAGAGGTGTGCTTTGACTACATTTTTCAACTTGTCGATATTTGATGGTTCAGACACAGTAGGGTCAGGTGTTTTTTTCTGCTAAATATAAGAAGCACTCTAGGCTCAACTATTATTTAATTTCTGGGGGTTTATAAATAAGGTAGCCTATGTGAGATCTCGCCTCAAAGGTTTTATGATCTGATCAGTTCTGCTAGATTTTAATTTGATCCTCTCAGCTTTTATCGTTAAACGTTTTAGCAATGACAGGGTTTTTTTTAGAGCAGTAAATCAGAAAACAATTTCTCATAAAATTCAGTGCTTGTTAAATGACAATTTCGAGTTTTGAGACAATATGTTGCTATGGGATGTGTAAAAGGGGCTGGTGTCAACTGAAAGGGAATACTAAAGATACCTATAATCTCATTGGGAAAAGAGCGGTTACATTTAGAAAGGAATATTGGGGAAACTGTTTTCCATAAGGAGGCTCCTAGTGTACACCTCGTTAGAAAGAAAAATGTTTGATTAGCATTTGTGATCAAAGACATTCATCAGTCCAAAACAAACAAAACATTTAAATATTAGCTCAGCAAAAAAAAATGCTAGAATAAAGGAGATTAGTGAGAATGACACACTTGTTTGGGGCACAAAAATATCTTGTGAGACTTTGAAGACTTCGTTACACTGCTATATAAAAAAGAAGCAGCTACTGAGAAATACTCGATCAGGATACATCTCTTTAAAATGGGTCTCCCAAAATTTGAGGAAACGATTTCTCAGCTCTTGTCCTTTCCACAAACTTCAGAGGAGATATATTAAACTCTCCTCAAACCAATCAATGGGAATTTGACAGACTGATGTGACTCCCTCTGAGATATACAAAAGTATTTAACCATTTGTGTTCCTTTGCTTACCAGAATACATATCAGGTCTTCCTCTTAGGCACAGTTAGCAACTAGAGGCCATCTGCCTTGATGCACTGTGTTTCATAATCATGACACAGAGCGATGCCACTCTTCCTCCTATCTCCCATCTTGTTACTTCATTGCGATGCTAAAATATGTGCAAAGATGATATCGGACAGGCGTGGCAGGGTGCTAGGGAGTTTAATGCATTAAGGTCAACACAGATTCATACTAAAATGCCAGTTTATAATCCTGACCCATACTATAATCCACATGGTTGACATTCTATTTTAGTTCCTCTTGCAATATATCTAGCCAACACTGGAAAAAATGTGACCGTGTGGATTTAAGTTATTTGAGTGAATAGTTGTCTCATTTTGTGTTTTCAAAAACATTGTACAAATGTCTCAAAAGTTACTGAATTAGTAGCTGGACTAGGCATGTCTGCCATCTATCTCTGTAACGTTTAACTGTCACTTTTTATTTTAGCCATTGAGACCACAACTCAAAAGATTCAATTGGAAGTGCGCTTTTTACCCTTTTATTACAAGGAGTCAATGTTGAAATCTAGACTACAGATGGTGAATTTGAGAATATTGACACATACTGTTGAGTCTTTGCTATCAGCAACAGTGAATATATTGACTCTCTTCAGCATTTTGGAGCCCATTAGGATCGCGGACGGACTTGCGTCCGTCCGCGACCCCAGTGTAGGAGGGAACCTCCGCATGGCCTGCGGAGTTCCCTCCTGTGCAATTAGGATGTGACCGCCACCATGGCGGTCACATCCTCTATTTTTAACATTGCGGAGGGTGCGGCTTCAAGCTGCACCCACCGCAATGTTAAAAATGCATACATTGCATTTGTAGGCAGGAAGCGGCAGGCACCGTGCGGTGCCTGCCGATAACTGCATACAAATGCAGGGGGTACCAGAGATACCTCCATGTGCACCCCCCACCTCCCCTTCACCCAGGGGCCCCGCAACAGGCCCCTGCAGTGAAGTTCCACATGCTTTTCCACGGCGGAAAACCCGCCACAGAAAAGCTTGTTTTGTAACCCATCCTAATATGGCTGGCGGTGTCTGAGAGACACCGCCACCATATTAGAGCTTTTCCGCTGCGGTTGTAAGCCAACCGCGGCAGAAAAGCAGCGGACTGAAACGAAGACCCACCAGCCATCCTAATGTGGCGGTGGGTCTTTGGTGGGTCCGCAGCGGATTTTCCGCATCCTCCGGGCCGGCGGTGGCTTCCGCCGGCCCAGAGGATGCGGAAAATCCGCTATCCTAATAAGCCCTTTAATTAGGGGTGGGTGATAAACTCCGCTCTGCCAGCTGAGTTCACTGAGTTTTGCCTCACAATGTTCTGCTTGTAAAAAGTGCTTGCCCTCCAGCTGTGACCCTTTTTTATCCAGCAGCCTGCACTTGAACTTACAGGGGCACTCACGTGATATTGTAACGCTATTAAAGTGTCTTAGGTAACAAAATCATTTATGTTTTATTTTCATTGGCAGCAGTACAGATGGAATGAGGGAAATCATCAACCTACATGAATTTTTAGGTCTGGATTGACAGTGCATTAATCACCTGACCTTTTAACCTACACCAATATTATTTGCTTCCACAGAGATACATATCCATGTCCATGCTATCTACCTATAATACTTCAAATCACCATAAAACATTCCTTTAAAGACAGACTTATTGGCATTGCCAATGCTTGTTACGGTCTGGGGTGGGTAGGGGTTTAGGGTGGGAAAGGTATTTTTAGGGTTTGGGGTGGGCAAGGGAATTTGGGTGGCAATGGTGTTTTTAGAGTTTAGGAGTGGGTAGGGCTATAGGGTGGTAAGGGTGTTTTAGGGTTGGGTTACGGTATCGGTTGGTAAGAGTGTTTTTAGAGTTTAGGGGTGCGTAGGAGTATAGGGTGGTAAAGGTGTATTAGGGTTTAGAAGTGGGTAAGGATATTGGGTGGTGAGGGTTTTGTAGGGTTAGGTTTGGGTAAGAGTACTGGGTGGTAAGTTTGTTTTCAGGAATTAGGGGTGGAGAAGGTAATATGGTGGTAAGGTTAAAGAACAAGCATTTACAATGCAATAGGTCTCACATTCACACAAGTTTGAGGTATTGTAATTGTAAATGACAAAGCCTTTATGGTTTGGGTTTTAAAACATAAATAAAAGGCATTGTCATTTACAATATTCATTGCTTAAACTCTCGCAAATGCGAGACCTATTGCATTGCAATAAGGGGCCTTCTCGACGGCTTGTTAGATTGTAAATATTAGAGGAAGAGACTGGCCTGCAATGCCTTCAAAGCAGTGATAAATAATGCAGTGAAGAAGATGTGTAAGTGTTGTAAATTACACAGACACAAAGTGTGAAGAGAGAGTTTCATATGATCTGAGCCATAAACATTGACAAAGCTCTCCAACACCTTTCCCTCCGTGATTACACTGTCGTGACTCAGGAGGAAGAGTGGGAGGGTGGCTATTTCCTGCCCTCTCTGTGATTTTGTGTGCAATCTGGCATTGTGTATCTTTGACCTAATAAAAAACTACTCCAGCTGTAGTAGGGCCATGCTTCACCTTCTGGTGAAGGGCGGGCTGTCCTTTATGGCAGGCATGGAGGGAGGGAGGGATGGTCTTGGCTGCAGCTCTGGCCTTGTACAGTGCTCCTGTATCACTAGTGAGTTACAGGGGCTGAGGTGGTGGTATTGGTATTGGTGGTGGTGGTATTGGTAGTGGTCGTATTGGTGGTGGTGGTGTTATTGGTATTGGTGGTGGTGATATTGGTGGTTGTGGTATTGGTGGTGCTGGTATTGGTGGTGGTGATCATGGCATTGGTGGTGGTATTGATGGAGGTGGTTGCATTAGTGGTGGCATTATTGGCATTGGCGGTGGTGGTATTGGTATTAGTGGTGGTGGTATTGTTATTGGTGCTGGTATTGGTGGTGGTATTGTTATTGGTGGTGGTGGCAATGGTTTTGGTGTTGGTACTGGTAATGGTGGTGGTATTGGTGGTGGCTGTATTGGTGGTGGTGGTACTGGAGGTGCTAGTATTGATATTGGTGGTGATATTGGAGGTGGTACTGGTGTTGGTACTTGAGGTGATGGTATTGGTGGTGGTGGTGGTATTGCTAGTGGTGGTATTGGTGGTGGTGGTATTGGTGATGGTAGTGGTATTGGTGGTTGTTGTATTGGTGTTGGTGGTATTGGTGGTGGTAGTATTGGTGGTGGTATTGGTGGTGGTGGTATTGGTGGTGGTATTAGTGGTGGTATTGGTGGTGGTAGTAGTATTGATGATGGTATTGGTGGTGATGGTGGTATTGGTGGTGGGGGTGGTTTTTGTGGTGGTATGGGTGGTGGTATTGGTGGTGGTATTGGTATCGGTGGTGGTGGTACTGGTATTGGTGGTGGTGGTGGTATGGGTGGTGGTGGTTGTAGTGGTTGTATTGGTGGTGGTGATGATAGTGGTATTGATGGTGTTGAGGGTAGTGGTGTTGATGGTGGTATTGGTGGTGGTAGTATTGGCAGGGGTGTTGTTATTGGTGGTGGAATTGGCGGTGGTGGTGGTATTGGCGGTGATATTTGTGGTATTGTTGGTGGTGGTATTTGTGCTTGTATTGGTGGTGGTATTGATGGTGGTGGTGGTATTGGTGGTGGTGGCATTGGTGGTGGTCTGGGTATTGGTGCTGGCATTGGTGGTAGTGGTATTGGTATTGGTGGTTGTAGTCTTGGTACTAGTGGTGGTGGTATTGGTGGTCATATTGTCATCAGTGGTGGCGGTACTGGTATTGGTGGTTGTGGTATTGGTATTGGTGGTGGTGGTATTGGTGCAGGTATTGGTGGTGGTGGTGATATTGTTATTGGTGCTGGTGGTAATGGTTTTGGTGGTGGTACTGGTATTGGTGGTGGTGGTATTGGTGGTGGCTGTATTTGTGGTGGTGGTACTGGTGGTGCTGGTATTGATATTGGTGGTGGTATTGGAGATGGTACTGGTGTTGGTAATGGCGGAGATTGTATTGGTGGTGTTATTGGTGGTGGTGGTATTGGTGGTGGTGGTATTGGTGATGGCGGTGGTATTGGTGGTTGTGGTATTGGTGGTGTTGTTATTGGTGGTAGTAGTATTAGTGGTGGTATTGGTGGTGATGATATTCGTGGTGGTGGTATTGGTGGTGGTATAAATGGTGGTATTGGTGGTGCTAGTGGTATTGATGATGGTATGGGCGGTGATGGTGGTATTGGTGGTGGTGGTGGTTTTTGTGGTGGTATCCGTGGTGGTGGTATTGGTGGTGGTGGTACTGGAATTGGTGGTGTTATTGGTATATGTGGTGGTGGTATGGGTGGTGGTGGTTGTAGTGGTTGTATTGGTGGTGGTGATGATAGTGGTATTGGTGGTGTTGAGGGTAGTGGTGTTGGTGGTGGTATTGGCAGGGGTGTTGATATTGGTGGTGATATTAGCGGTGCTGGTGGTATTGGTGGTGATATTTGTGGTATTGTTGGTGGTGGTATTGGTGATTGTATTGGTGTTTGGTATTGATGGTGGTGGTGGTATTGGTGGTGGTGGCATTGGTGGTGGCCTGGGTATTGGTGCTGGCATTGTTGGTAGTGGTATTGGTGTTTGTGGTCTTGGTACTGGTGGTGGTGGTATTGGTGGTCGTATTGTTATTGGTGGTGGTGGTACTGGTATTGGTGGTGGTATTGGTGGTGGTGGTATTGGTGGTAGTGATACTTGTGGTGGTGGTAGTGGTGATATTGGTGGTGGTGGTGGAAGTGGTATTGGTGGTGTTGATGCTTGTGGTTGTATTGGTGGTGGTATTGGTGGTGGTGGTATTGGCAGTGGTGGTGATATTGGTGGTTGTCTTGGCGGTAGGGTGGTATTGGTCGTGGTATTTGTGGTGGTGGTATTGTTGATGGTATGGATGGCGGTGGTGGTATTGGTGGTGTTGATGGTGGTGGTGGTATTGGTGGTGGTGGTGGTATTAGTGATGGTGGTATTGGTAATGGTGGTGGTGGTATTGGTATTGGTGGTGGTGATATTGGTTGTGGTGATATTGGTGGTGCTGGTATTGGTAGTGGTGGTCATGGCATTGGTGGTATTGGTGGTGGTGGTATTGATGGAGGTGGTGATATAAGCGGTGGCAGTATTGGCATTGGTGGTGGTACTGGTATTGGTGTTGTGGTGGTGGTATTGGTGGTGATATGGGTGTTGGTGGTATTGGTGGTGCTGGTGTTGGTGGTGGTGGTAGTGACATTGGTGGTATTGGTGATGGTGGTATTGAAGGAGGTGGTGGTATTGGTGGGGGCAGTACAGGGATTGGTGGTGGTGGTATGGGTGGTGCTGGTATTGGTGGTGGAATTGTTATTGGTGCTGGTGGTAATTTTATAGGTGGTGGTGGTAATGGCATTGATGGTGGTGGTGTGGTGGATGTGGTATTGATAGTGGTGGTGGTTGTATTGGTGATGGTGGTATTGGTGGTGCTGGTATTGATATTGGTGGTGTTATTGGAGGTGGTATTGGTACTGGCGTTGATGGTATTGGAGGTCGTGGTATTAGTGGTGATGGTGGTATTGGTGGTGGTGGCACTGGTGGTATTGGTGGTGGTGGTATTGGTGATGGTGGTGGTATTGGTGGTAGTGGTATTGGTGGTATTGGTGGTGGTAATATTGTGGTGGTATTGGTGGTGGTGATATTGGTGGAGGTGTTATTGATAGTGGTAGTATTGGTGGTGGTATTAGTGGTGGTATTTTTGGTGGTGGTATTGATGGAGGTATTGGTGGTGATGGTGGTATTGGTGACATTGGTGGTGGTATTAGTATTGGTGTTGGTGGTACTGGTATTGGTGGTGGTGATATTGGTGGAGGTATTGGTATTGGTGGTGGTGGTAATGGTGGTGGTGGTTGCAGTGGTTGTATTGGTGGTGGTGGTGGTAGTGGTAGTGGTATTGGTGGTGTTGAGGGTAGAGGTGTTGGTGGTGGTATTGGTGGTGGTGGTGGTATTGGCAGTGGTGGTGGTATTGGCGGTTGTGGTAATATTGGTGGTGGAATTTGTGGTAATGGTGGTGGTATTGGTTAGTGGTATTGATGGTGGTGGTGGAAATGGTGGGGATGGTATTGGTGGAGGTGGTGGTGGTATTGGTGGTGGTTGTGGTATCGGTGGTGGTGGTGGTATTGGTGGTGGTTGTGGTATTGCTGGTGGTATTGGTGGTGGTGGTATTGGTGGTTCTGGTATTGCTATTGGTGATGGTAGTACTGGTAATGGTGGTGGTGGTGGTATTTCTGGTGGTTTTGGTATTGGAGGTGGTAGTATTGGTGGTGGTGATACTGGTGGTGGTGGTCATAGAATTGGCTGTGTTGGTATTGATGGAGGTGGTTGTATTAGTGGTGCAAATATTGGCATTGGTGGTGGTACTGGTATTGGTTCTGGTGGTATTGGTGCTGGTGGTATTGGTGGTGCTGGTGGTATTAGTGTTTGTGGTGGTGATATGGGTGGTGGTGATATTGGTGGTGCTGGTATTGGTGCTATTGGTTGTGGTGGTCATGACATTGGTGGTATTGGTGGTGGTGGTATTGATGGAGGTGGTGGCATTAGTGGTGGCAGTATTAGTATTGGTGGTGGTGGTATTGGTATTGGTTGTGCTGGTATTGGTGGTGGTATTGTTAATGGTGCTGGTGGTAATGGTTTTGGTGGTGGTACTAGTATTGATGGTGGTGGTATTGGTGATGGCAGTATTGGTGGAGGTGTTATTGGTGGAGCTGGTATTGATATTGGTGGTGGTATTGAGGTGGTATTGGTACTGGCGGTGATGGTATTGTTGGTGGTGGTACTGGTGGTATTGGTGGTAGTTGTATTGGTGATAGTGGTGGTATTGATGATGTAATTGGTGGTATTGGTGGTGGTAGTATTGGTGGTGGTATTGGTGGTGGTGATATTGGTGGAGGTGCTGTAGGTAGTGGTAGTATTGGTGGTGGTGTTAGTGGTGGTATTGGTGGTGGTGGTGGTATTGATGGTGGTATTGTTGGTAATGGTGGTATTGGTGGTGGTGTTTGTGGTAGTATTGGTGGTGGGATTGGTATTGATGGTGGTGCTACTGGTATTGGTGGTGGTGATATTGGTTGTGGTGATATTGGTGGTGCTGGTATTGGTAGTGGTGGTCATGGCATTGGTGGTATTGTTGGTGGTGGTATTGATGGAGGTGGTGATATAAGCGGTGGCAGTATTGGCATTGGTGGTGGTACTGGTATTGGTGTTGTGGTGGTGGTATTGGTGGTGATATGGGTGTTGGTGGTATTGGTGGTGCTGGTGTTGGTGGTGGTGGTAGTGACATTGGTGGTATTGGTGATGGTGGTATTGAAGGAGGTGGTGGTATTGGTGGTGGCAGTACAGGGATTGGTGGTGGTGGTATGGGTGGTGCTGGTATTGGTGGTGGAATTGTTATTGGTGCTGGTGGTAATTTTATAGGTGGTGGTGGTAATGGCATTGATGGTGGTGGTGTGGTGGATGTGGTATTGATAGTGGTGGTGGTTGTATTGGTGATGGTGGTATTGGTGGTGCTGGTATTGATATTGGTGGTGTTATTGGAGGTGGTATTGGTACTGGCGTTGATGGTATTGGTGGTCGTGGTATTAGTGGTGATGGTGGTATTGGTGGTGGTGGCACTGGTGGTATTGGTGGTGGTGGTATTGGTGATGGTGGTGGTATTGGTGGTAGTGGTATTGGTGGTATTGGTGGTGGTAATATTGTGGTGGTATTGGTGGTGGTGATATTGGTGGAGGTGTTATTGATAGTGGTAGTATTGGTGGTGGTATTAGTGGTGGTATTTTTGGTGGTGGTATTGATGGAGGTATTGGTGGTGATGGTGGTATTGGTGACATTGGTGGTGGTATTAGTATTGGTGTTGGTGGTACTGGTATTGGTGGTGGTGATATTGGTGGAGGTATTGGTATTGGTGGTGGTGGTAATGGTGGTGGTGGGTGCAGTGGTTGTATTGGTGGTGGTGGTGGTAGTGGTAGTGGTATTGGTGGTGTTGAGGGTAGAGGTGTTGGTGGTGGTATTGGTGGTGGTGGTGGTATTGGCAGTGGTGGTGGTATTGGCGGTTGTGGTAATATTGGTGGTGGAATTTGTGGTAATGGTGGTGGTATTGGTTAGTGGTATTGATGGTGGTGGTGGAAATGGTGGGGATGGTATTGGTGGAGGTGGTGGTGGTATTGGTGGTGGTTGTGGTATCGGTGGTGGTGGTGGTATTGGTGGTGGTTGTGGTATTGCTGGTGGTATTGGTGGTGGTGGTATTGGTGGTTCTGGTATTGCTATTGGTGATGGTAGTACTGGTAATGGTGGTGGTGGTGGTATTTCTGGTGGTTTTGGTATTGGAGGTGGTAGTATTGGTGGTGGTGATACTGGTGGTGGTGGTCATAGAATTGGCTGTGTTGGTATTGATGGAGGTGGTTGTATTAGTGGTGCAAATATTGGCATTGGTGGTGGTACTGGTATTGGTTCTGGTGGTATTGGTGCTGGTGGTATTGGTGGTGCTGGTGGTATTAGTGTTTGTGGTGGTGATATGGGTGGTGGTGATATTGGTGGTGCTGGTATTGGTGCTATTGGTTGTGGTGGTCATGACATTGGTGGTATTGGTGGTGGTGGTATTGATGGAGGTGGTGGCATTAGTGGTGGCAGTATTAGTATTGGTGGTGGTGGTATTGGTATTGGTTGTGCTGGTATTGGTGGTGGTATTGTTAATGGTGCTGGTGGTAATGGTTTTGGTGGTGGTACTAGTATTGATGGTGGTGGTATTGGTGATGGCAGTATTGGTGGAGGTGTTATTGGTGGAGCTGGTATTGATATTGGTGGTGGTATTGAGGTGGTATTGGTACTGGCGGTGATGGTATTGTTGGTGGTGGTACTGGTGGTATTGGTGGTAGTTGTATTGGTGATAGTGGTGGTATTGATGATGTAATTGGTGGTATTGGTGGTGGTAGTATTGGTGGTGGTATTGGTGGTGGTGATATTGGTGGAGGTGCTGTAGGTAGTGGTAGTATTGGTGGTGGTGTTAGTGGTGGTATTGGTGGTGGTGGTGGTATTGATGGTGGTATTGTTGGTAATGGTGGTATTGGTGGTGGTGTTTGTGGTAGTATTGGTGGTGGGATTGGTATTGATGGTGGTGCTACTGGTATTGGTGGTGGTGATATTGGTGGTGGTATTGGTATTGATGGTGGTGGTATTGGTGGTGGTGGTTGTAATGGTGGTGGTTGTGGTAGTAGTGGTATTGGTGGTCTTGAGGGTGGTGGTGTTGGTGGTGGTATTGGCAGTGGTGGTGGTATTGGTGGTGGTATTTTTGGTATTGTTGCCTGTGGTATTAGTGCTGGAATTGGTGCTGGTGGTAATGGTGGTGGTGGTATTGGTGGAGGTGGAGATGGTATTGGTGGTGCTGGTGGTATTGGTGGTGTTATGGGTGGTGCTGGTATTAAGGGTGGTATTGGTGGTGCTGGTATTGATGGTGTTGGTTCTGGTATTGGTGGTGGTTTTGGTATTGGTGGTGGTGGTATTGGTGGTGGTGTTCGTGGTGGTGCTATTGGTGGTGGTAGTGGTGGTATTGGTGGTGGTGGTATTGGTATTGGTTGTGGTGGTGTTGGTGGTGGTATTGGTGGTGGTGGTATTGGCGGTGCTGGTAATATTGGTGGTGGTATTGGTGGTGGTATTTGTGGTAGTGGTATTGTTGGTGTTGGTATTAGTGGTGGTGATATCGGTGGTGGTATTGGTGGTGGTAGTATTGGTGGTGGTGGTGTTGGTGGTGGTGGTGTTAGTGGTATTGGTTGTGTTATTTGTGGTGTTGATGTTGGTGATATTGGTGGTGGTGGTATTGGTGATGGTGGTGGTATTGGTGGTGGTGGTATTGATGGTATTGGTGGTGGTAGTAGTGGTGGTATTGGTGATATTGGTGGAGGTATTATTGGTGGTGGTGGTGGTATTGGTGATGGTATTAGTGGTGGTATTGTTGGTGGTATTGGTGGTAGTGGTATTGATGGTGGTATTGGTGGTGATGGTGGTATTGGTGGTGGTTTTCCTGGTGGTATTGGTGGTGGTGGTATTGGTATTAGTGGTGGTGGTCCTGGTATTGGTGGTGGTGGTATTGGTGGTGGTGGCAATATTGGTGGTGGTATTGGTGGTGTTGGTATTGGTATTGGTGGTGGTGGTGGTATTGGTATCACTGGTATTGGTATTAGTGGTGGTATTGGTGCTGGTGGTATTGATGGTGGTATTGGTGTTGATGGTGGTGATGGTTTTTGTGGTGGTATCGGTGGTGGTATTGATATTGGTGGTGTTGGTACTGGTATTGATGGTGGTGATATTGGTGGTGGTATCGTTATTGGGGATGGTATTGGTATTGGTAGTAGTGGTATTGATGGTGGTGGTTGTAGTGGTTGTATTGGTGGTGGTGGTAGTGGTGTTGGTGGTTTTGAGGGTGGTGGTGTTGGTGGTGGTATTGGTGGTAGTGGTATTGGCAGTGGTGGTATTGGTGGTGGTATTTGTGGGTTTTTTGGTGGTGATATTGGTGCTGGTATTGGTGGTGGTAATGGTGGATGTGTTGGTGGTATTGGTGGTTGTGGTGGTATCGTTGGTGGAATTGGTGGTGGTGATGGTGGTATTGGTACTGGTGGTTGTGGTATTGGTATTGGTGGTGGTGGTAATATTGGTGGTGTTTGTATTGGCGGTGGTGGTATTGGCGGTGCTGGTAATATTGGTGGTGGTATTGGCAGTAGTGGTGGTATTGGTGGTGGTATTTGTGGTAATGGTGGTGGTGGTATTGTTGGTGGTGGTATTGGTGGTATTGATGGTGGTGGTGATATTGGTGGTAGTGGTAGTATTGGTGGTGGTGGTATTTGTGGTATTGGTTGTGGTGGTGGTGGTATTGGTGATGGTAGTGCTATTGGTTGTGGTATTTGTGGTGTTGATGGTGGTGGTATTAGTGGTGGTGGTATTGGTGGTGGTAGTATTGGTGGTGGCAGTGCTGGTGGTATTGGTGGTGGTAATCCTGGTAGTGGTTGTATTGGCGGTGGTGGTGGTATTGGTGGTGATATTAGTGGTGGTATTGTTGGTGGAATTGGTGGGGGTGGTATTGATGGTGGTATTGGTGGTGATGGTGGTTTTCCTGGTGGTATTTATGGTGTTGGTATTGGTGGTGCTATTGGTATTGGTGGTGGTGGTACTGGTATTGGTGGTGGTGGTGGTGGTCATATTGGTGGTGGTATTGGTGGCAGTGGTGGTATTAGTGGTGGTGATACTGGTGGTGGTGGTAGTAGTGATATAGGTGGTGGTGTGGTAGTGGTATTGGTGGTATTGATGGTGGTGGTGTTGGTGGTGGTATTGGTGCTGGTGGTATTGGCAGTGGTGGTGGTAATGGTGGTGATATTGTGGTATTGGTGGTGGTGGTGGGATTGTTGGTGGTGGTATTGGTGCTGGTATTGGTTGTGGTTTTTGTGGTGTGGATGGTGGTATTGGTGGTGGTGGTATTAGTGTTGATGGTATTGGTGGTGTTGGTACTGGTATTGATGGTGGTGATATTGGTGGTGGTATCGTTATTGGGGATGGTATTGGTATTGGTAGTAGTGGTATTGATGGTGGTGGTTGTAGTGGTTGTATTGGTGGTGGTGGTGGTAGTGGTGTTGGTGGTTTTGAGGGTGGTGGTGTTGGTGGTGGTATTGGTGGTAGTGGTATTGGCAGTGGTGGTATTGGTGGTGGTATTTGGGGGTTTTTGGGTGGTGATATTGGTGCTGGTATTGGTGGTGGTAATGGTGGATGGTGGTTGTGGTGGTATCGTTGGTGGTATTGGTGGTGGTGATGGTGGTATTGGTACTGGTGGTTGTGGTATTGGTATTGGTGGTGGTGGTAATATTGTTGGTGTTTGTATTGGCGGTGGTGGTATTGGCGGTGCTGGTAATATTGGTGGTGGTATTGGCAGTAGTGGTGGTATTGGTGGTGGTATTTGTGGTAATGGTGGTGGTGGTATTGTTGGTGGTGGTATTGGTGGTATTGATGGTGGTGGTGATATTGGTGGTAGTGGTAGTATTGGTGGTGGTGGTATTTGTGGTATTGGTTGTGGTGGTGGTGGTATTGGTGATGGTAGTGCTATTGGTTGTGGTATTTGTGGTGTTGATTGTGGTGGTATTAGTGGTGGTGGTATTGGTGGTGGTAGTATTGGTGGTGGCAGTGCTGGTGGTATTGGTGGTGGTAATCCTGGTAGTGGTTGTATTGGCGGTGGTGGTGGTATTGGTGGTGATATTAGTGGTGGTATTGTTGGTGGAATTGGTGGGGGTGGTATTGATGGTGGTATTGGTGGTGATGGTGGTTTTCCTGGTGGTATTTATGGTGTTGGTATTGGTGGTGCTATTGGTATTGGTGGTGGTGGTACTGGTATTGGTGGTGGTGGTGGTCATATTGGTGGTGGTATTGGTGGCAGTGGTGGTATTAGTGGTGGTGATACTGGTGGTGGTGGTAGTAGTGATATAGGTGGTGGTGGTGGTAGTGGTATTGGTGGTATTGAAGGTGATGGTGTTGGTGGTGGTATTGGTGCTGGTGGTATTGGCAGTGGTGGTGGTAATGGTGGTGATATTGTGGTATTGGTGGTGGTGGTGGGATTGTTGGTGGTGGTATTGGTGCTGGTATTGGTTGTGGTGTTTGTGGTGTTGATGGTGGCATTGGTGGTGGTGGTATTAGTGTTGATGGTATTGGTGGTGGTAGTATTGGTGGTGGTAGTGGTGGTAGTATTGGTGGTGGTGATATTGGTGGTGGTGGTATTGGTGGTGGCGTTGGTATTGGTGGTGGTATTAGTGGTGGTATTGGTGATAGTGGTATTGATCGTGTTATTGGTGGTGGTAGTGGTTGTATTGGTGGTGGTGTTAGTGGTATTGGTGGTATTAAGGGTGGTGGTGTTGGTGGTGGTATTGGTGGTGGTGGTATTGGTATTGGCGGTTATGGTATTGGTGGTGGTGGTATTGGTGGTGGTATTGATGGTGGTATGGTATTGGTTGGTAGCGGTGGTGGTATTGGTGGTGGTGGTATTGGTGGTGGGGGTATTGGTGGTGGAGACCTTGGTATTGATGGTGTTGGTGGTATTGGTATCAGTAGTGGTGGTATTGGTATCAGTGGTACTGGTATTGGTGGTGATGGTATTGGTGGTGGTATTGGTATTGGTGGTATTGGTGGTGGTGGTGGTGGTATTGGTGGTGGTGGTAGTGGTGGTATTGGTGGTGGTGGTTGTAGTGGTATTGGTGGTGATGGTGGTGGTGGTATTGGTGGTGGTGGTGGTGGTATTGGCAGTGGTAGTGATATTGGTGGTGGTATTTGTGGTATTGGTGGTGGTGGTATTGTTGGTAGTGGTATTGGTGTTGGTATTTGTTGTGGCATTGATGGTGATGGTGGTATTGGTGGTGGTGGTATTGGTCATAGTGATTGTATTGGTGGTGGTATTGGTAGTGGTGGGGGTAGTGGTATTGGTTGTGGTGTTGATGGTGATGGTGGTGGTATTGGTGTAAGTGGTATCGGCGGTGAGGGTGGTGGTAGTGTTATTGGTGGTGGTGGTGGTATTGGCAGTGGTGGTGGTATTGGTGGTATTGGTGGTAGTGGTATTGGTGTAGGTGGTGGTATTGGTGGGGGCATTGGTTGTGGTGATATTGGTGGGGGTATTGGTGGTGGCAGTATTGGTGGTGTTTTTGTTACTAAAACTGACTTTTGAAAACAACCTGTCAGGTGCCTTTGGTACAGATGTCATGTAACACAGATGTGCTGTTGTCATCTTCAGCCCATTAGCACAGGATTATATGCTACCTGCAATTCACATAGCTTCATTCGCTAATTATTTCTAAGTCCATTTTACTTGGGGGGGTTTGAAACAGACAGGAGATAATTACCGGTTAAAGTGATTGAAAGCAGGCGCCTGTGTTACGGGGTGGCCGTGTTGCTTAACACCTTCGACACTCATGACGAGCTCAGCTCGTCATGCAGTGTACTGCTCGTACACTGATGACGAGCTGAGCTCGTCATGAAACCATTACTTTGGATCATCCCCAGCACGGGAAAATGCCTAGCATCGATGTGGTTAAAAAATACAAGCCGTTTCAGCTGAAGCAGCGCATGTCCGGCCTGCAATAGGAGAAACTCAATTAAGTAAATAGTGCTTACAGACTTCATAACAGGTCCAGTAAAACAACCGAAGTGAAAGCGCCAGTCACCATGGAAATGTACAAATGAAGACAAGGCTGCACTATGGAATGACTGACAAGCCTATTAACAAATCCGAAGGCAGCATTCACAAAAGACAATGACACCAGCCAATGAAAAATATGGGAGGAGAGTGGGCACAGCTTCGCTCCCATTCTCTACTAAAGCAGTCTCGCAGAGCGAGCATCGCATTCACGCTGCTGCTAGGCTCAACTTAAAACAGAGTGACATGGTAGCCAACCAGTGGTAAGTAACGACAAGTAATGTGCCCCTTTTAAGATTCTTTTTTTCCTCCACAAGAGATTCTGCAAGTACTAGTGCTGCATAAGCAAAACCTAAAAATGGACCGACGTTAAGATGGAAAGAAAGATAAAAATGGAAATAAGGACAAAAATATGGAAAGAAATACAGATGGAAAGATGAAAACAGTGTAAGAGAGGAAAATAAATGACATAAAACTGGAAGAAAGAACGGTCAAAGGAAGATGAAAGAAAGATTGAAAGATATATAAGGTTTTCCCTGTAGGTACTCAACAACCCCAGGGCAGATAGACCTTTCCCTGCATGGACAACACAATTGGAGTAGAGCCTTGTTCTCCCTCCTCACTTGCCTACTCATTGCCCTCCAGGATATGGTATTCCCTTTTAAGTGGCGTGTATTTTATTTTTCTTACTACCTCCTTGCCTCCACATGCAATGCATGTCAAAGGTGTCACATTCAGAAAGACTAGCTGATGCACTTGCCCAGAATCCAGCATTAATGGGTACAAACCTTCCTGCATGTCGGCAACCCCCAAAAGTCCCAATAAAAGCAATACAGTTGCCCTCCTAGCTAGGAGGAATTCTTGCAGTGCCAAGCCTGATAGTGCACTCCCGTCGCCTTCATCCGCACGTTCATTGATCACAAATTGCCTCACATTACACAGGCATGGGGTATTCCTTCTTTTCTGTTTGCCACCCTGTGTTACAATTGAAGTCACATATATTTACAAGGGGTAACTCTGAAGCCTAAATGCATAAAATATGGTATAATAAATCAAATACTACGCTAAGACTCCATCTCAAAATTGCTATTGTATTTTCCGAGAAAGGCATTGTTTTCAGTGTCGATGGACATTGTAGAACACTGAGATCATAATTACATGAATTAAAACGTATTTGACTCCCCATATAATGTAGGTGTTCACTGTGAATGAGCGTGTTACCTTTCTCTAAAAATAAAATTTCTTGTTGCGAGCGGTCATGAGATATTTTCTAGCTAATTAAATTAACATTTTCATAAAGTAGACCCATTTAAAAATGGCCTACCTGTTTTGTCTGATTCAAAGGGAGTTCCCTACCTAAAAAATTCTGCAGTTGATCTTTAGTACGAGTTATTGAGAAAAAGTGTATAAATACTCATTTAGAACAAGAGGTCGGTTCTGATCGTATTTACTCAGACCCGGACATTGGACCATACGCTTCGTTTCTCTTGCTCAAGTAAGTCCGATATATTGGAGAGGGAAATAGCCAGTAATATTTAAGTGGAAGTCTTTTTGGTACATCACTGTAATTAATTTCAAAGTTTAGACATATCTTTTTTTGATATAACAATAGACATTAAGAAACAGGCTCAAGCATTCATAATGTGCTATAATACATCAGACACATTAATATGGCGCCTGTTTCACGTATTTTATATTCAAAACCAATGACTAAGATTGGTAAAAACCCATAGTGCTGTTTCCTTTTAAAAAAGGATGCACGTTTTTGACAACAAAGGAGGTTTATGTTCTCCTTGATATTGATGTTGAAATAAATGTACTTTGGCTTTTATTATTAGATGTAAAATAAGGATGCAAGAATATGAATGTGATCTTTGGGAAAGTTAACAGCCACTGGTCTGAATGATGGAGATAGTCCTGTTCCGAAATGGCGCCTGTTTTTACTCACACGGGACGCTCATGCTTTTTATTATGAAATAATTTGAGACAGAATGTCCATTGGCCTTAATTCTATATCATAAATATCGTTTTTAGCACATGAAACAAGACAAAATATTAATAACTATAGTTATAATTTAGGGTGATAGAACTTCTTAAAATGTCACCCGCTATCGGAAAACAAGTATTGTACTTATTCCTGTAGGACAGCCTCTTTAACTTAGGTGCCAGTTGGGCATTGTTTGGTGTTTGTGTGGAAACTCTTACCTTATTGTTTGGTATGACATCTAGTAACATGTAGGTATGATAAAGCTTTGACGCAATGATGTGATACAATTAGATTGCACAAAGGTATAAAACAATGTATTTATTTGGTTTCAGATCTGGGGCAACTATACCCCTTAGAAGAATCAACAAACAAAAAATTACAAAAAATGATAAAGTGGTGCTTTCTATTATAAGGTATGTTCATCACAATTATCATTGTACATGGTATTTGTAATCATAGATCACTACAGAAATAAAATGGGCTAGATTTGACACTGTGGATTAATGTGAAGTGCCTACAATATAATGTAGGTATGTGCTTTACAAAATTTCTCAGATTTATACTACTGTTTGTTTTTCATACACGGGGTCAATTATGTCATATTGGAGGCTTCCAATGTAATGAAATTTTACACATTTGGAATTATGGCTGAGCAAGCTTACTAAGGGAAATCTTGTATATTTTTGGTTACAGAATGGTGGGCTATGAACACTCGAAGAATTATTAGTGGGAGAGACACACCTAAAAAATATATCAATTCTCACTGAATGGTTATATATTCACTCTTCTAAGCGTGCTGCGGAGGTAGGCGCAATGCCCATGCTGCGCCAGTCACTAATAAATAATAAGATCAAGCGAAACCGCTTGCCCTCTGCGCACTGTTGCAAATCCGAATTGGATGTACAAGTAATTATTTAATGTACGATTTTATAAAGAAACATGAACAAAAGACTTTTCAGTCAATGCATTTTTTACTGAACACTCCCCATCGACTGAATCACTACAGTTGCTTTCAACCGCGGTGACATTAACTTTGAATAAGGCGAGGGACCGTGGGGCCCAAGTAGTCCACCAGGTGCTTCCAGGAAGCGCCACTGCGCCGCATTGCAGTGAGGTGGTGCAGGCCGTGCCCCTTTTTACATCTCTCTGCTACGCAGCTCTGTGGCGCTTACTGGATATACTACGAATTCCGATTTACTTACCTGTTATCAGGAGAGACCTCTGTGCTGCATCTTCGAGCCCAGTACTGATCCTGAAAAGTAATTCTTATCATACTTACCAGTAACTTGAATTTCCTTCCATAGGTAGGCTAACATTGACAGGTTTCACTTGAAAATTCTTCTAAGTGTGGAGTTTTCGAACTTTAAAATATTCACCTAAAATCATCCGAACAACGAATTACGATTTACTCACCTGTTATCAGGAGAGAACCCAGTGCTACATCTTTTAGCCCAGCACTGAACCTGAAAAGTAATACTAACCATACTTACCAGTAACTTGTATTTCCTTCCATAGGAATCCATGGTCTGGTTTTCACCAGAAAAGTTTTTAAGTGTTGTTTTTCACAAACTACAAATATTCCTAAAAATCGCCTGTATGACTTAAACACATTCTTTCAACTGTTTACAGGAGATGCATCAGTGCTGGATCCAGGATCCACCACTGAGTAAGAAAAAGTAACAATAACACTACTTACCTGCTAAGGGAATTTCCTCGCAGAGGATAACATTGGTAGTTCTATGTGAAAAAGTTGTTGACAACTTTTAAAATACAATAATATTCCTTACAAATCACTACTGTACCGAAAATGCTTTTACTCAACTGTTTACAGGAGATGTCCAAGGACTGAATCTAGGATCCAGTCCTGTGGTTAGAAAAGTAATCCATAAAGTAACTAATTGCATTTAACTAGAAATTCACATTGAGCTCAATGTTGCATTGTATTTAAAATTGTGTTGCCATTGCAACAACTGTAAGTACTGTACTTAACAGTCTATTGCCTATTTCCAAAGTATTTAAACTAAAGTAATTCATTCGGGAAAGGTATATTTTGTAATGTAATGTATAATGTAATTATAATGTAATTTAAAAATAAAATATCTAAAAATAAATAGTGTAAAAAATGTAGTAAATCAGTATCAAAAAAATAAATAGAACAATTTAAACATTTAAAATTTGTCATTTACAAAACCTTTGTAATTCACTGAAAAAACCATAGATTTCAGACATGTTATAGTTAGGAATTAGCATTTAAAACACCTTCGAAATTCACTGAAAAAAACATAGGTTTGAGGTATGATACAGTTAGGAATTAGCATTTAAAAAACCTTTGAAATTCACTGAAAAAACCATAGGTTTTAGGGATGCTATAGTTAGGAATTAGCATTTAAAAAACCTTTGAAATTCACTGAAAAAACATAGGTTTTAGGGGTGTTATAGTTAGCTGGACATTTACTCGTACAAAACCATTAAAATTCCTTTGTTATAGTAAGTTGTACTAACTATAACTCGCGCGCCCACAATCCATTACTGATGATGTCACATATTACATTATTCATGACATTGCCAGTGACATCACTGATGACATTATTGATGACATCTCAAATGACATTACTGATGACATCACTGATGACATCATCCATTGAATGTGGTTTGGTTCGATATTTAAGTATCTATAAGTGTCTTGATGAAGGATTTAGTAGCACTATGATTGACTATCTAATCGACTTATTTAATGTGTCTCACTAAATATATGGGATAGTGATTAAACTGTGTGAATATCTGTTTCACTGTATCTCTGGTTGTGTAAACTGTTACATAAGTTGGTTACTAGCTATGTGAAAGTCTATATTAGTATTAATTAGTTAAGTGAGTATCTGTATGGGATAGTGAATGTGTGTGTGGTTGGGTGGGAGGTGTGTGACTTTCCAAAGATGTGTAAATAATTGATTTAGTAGGTTTATGAGGTTAAGACTGCACGTGGAAATACTTGTTTGGGTGAGTGAATCTCTTTATGGGTGTGGTGATGAATAAATATATTTCTCAATGATACATGTCCAACTAAGTAGAAATACAAAAGACAGTGTATGTGACAGTTGTTGTTTATAAATAACTATACTTAAGACTCAGTGATTGTATGAGTGATTGTATCGAAAACTGTACACTTGTAATAGTGTTTTTATAACACACTAAGTATGAGTTACTATCTATATGAATAAATAAAGTGGTGTTTGTATAAGTGTGTAGCTTAATAAATGTAAGTATGATCAATTGTTTGCATAAGTGAGCAGGATGACTGCATCAGTGAATAGGATGTGTGCTGGTATGTAATGTCGATGTAGGTGTATAAGTGTATTTAATAGTATTCTATTGATCTTTGTTAGCATGTATGAGTGAATCTATAGGTAAGTGTTTAGATGTGTGTGTAGATGTAGGATTCACTGAGTGGGTTTTTAGAAACTTGTATTTGTGTGTCAATGCATTCAAATATGGTACTTCATATTTTATAATGAGTGTTGAAAGGGTATGCTAGTGTATGATATGGTGTATCAGATTGTCACGTGGATGATGTCATCAGTGATGTCATTTTAGATGCCATCAGTGATGTCATCAGTGATGTCACTGACCATGTTATGAATGATGTAATATGTGACATCATCAGCAGTGGATTGCTGGCGCGCGAGTTATACTTAGTACAACTAACTATAACGGAGGAATTTCAATGGTTTTGTACGAGTGAAATGTCTACCTAACTATTACACCCCTGAAACCTATGGTTATTTCAGTGAATGTCTAACGTTTTTTAAATTCTAATAATATAGCTATTTCCCTCAATGACCATTATACTTTACCGTTGATAATATTCAAATTTTTTTTTTCATATATAAATTTTTAAAGTACACCAGTCAGAACAATAAACATCTCATTATACTTTTTATTTTCTCAAAACATTTCTTTTGTCTTGTTTTATCTTATTTCATTATTCATGCATATCAAAAAAAAAAATTCTTCTCTTTATCACATTATTTCATAAGATTTATATACATAACAGATACATAATAGACAATTCACAATCATAAATACATTATTGTCCAAATCAGATTGATACAAACATCAAATATAGAACATTTCAAGACAAGTATATACAACGAAACACCCCTGGATACAGCACAATCTAACATCAATCATTCCATTACAACCATACTCACACCAACTACACTCACACAATATCTGTACGCGGTAGAGTTATGTATGACAAAGGAAAGCCTCTGACAAAAAACAATTTCAAATCTTAATACAAGGCATGAGACTCCGCACTAGGTCCTACTGCGGAGTCTCATGCCTTGTATTGAGATTGACATGACTTGTAGCGCATACACGACATGTACGTATTACGCAACGTGACGGTCGCACGGTTCCGTGTGACATCATAGGCGTATCGGAGGCGGTGGGTGCACGACCCGCAAAATGTTTTAATGTTAAAAAACGTATATATATATTTAATATAAATATTAAGACAAGACATTATCTGAGCTAATCATAAAAATAATATTCTTTAACTTTCAATAAAGTTACATTACTTGCAATTCGCGCTGGGTCCGAGCTGCGTGCGTGCACCCTACGTGGACCCCATGTGACCACAAAAAAAGAGATTTGATTGATTTGATTGGTTCATTACACTTCCTATTCTAAGTATTGAAGGACCCCACCCATTTCAATCACTCTTCTTAGGCCTTCCTTAGGAGAAGACCTCTGCTAAGAAGAACTGCTCTTTTTGGTGATTCCAGACCTGTTTGTCTAGAATCTTGGAAAAATGGCTTCAAATCAACCTTTTTGAGATTCTGAGCACTCAAATGAGGAGGAGTTTGCTCCTGAATCACCACCTCCCAAAAGATATGAATTAATTGTTTGGAGATTTTTTACATACCCCAAAGGATTGAAGAAAGTCAATGCCACAAAGGTAACCTGTAAAATATGCAAGGCAGTTCCTTCAAGAGGAAAGCCCAATAAAAAATATTCATGTGGAACTGCAAGTATGTATAAACATCTACATAGTTTCCATCCTCTTTAATCTCTTTAATACCTGGATAAATTCTGCAGTAGATATCTTGGCCCCTGAAAAAACTTTCACCAGTAAACGGTTAAAGAAATCTGAACCATGGTTTGACGATGCATTGCGCCTTCAGAAGCAAAAATGTAGGCGGGCCGAAAGGCAATGCAGGAAATCTTATGAAAATGCGGAAAAATAAATCTATTCTCAGTCACTGACTGTCTATAAAAAAATGATTTTAGAGAAAAAATGTAGCTATTTCTCTAATAAAATCGAGCAGGAAGGGACAACAAGTAAAAGACTGTTTTCAATACTTAGAGAGCTAGTGACTCTCCCGACTGCACCCCTATTGAACAATAGTGTGGCACTTTGTAATCAGTTGGCAGATTTCTTTCGAGACAAGGGGCTCTCGATTTATGAGACCTTTTGTATAACCAATAATAACTCCCCAGAGAGTGAACCTTCTTCCTCCCTGCAACAGTATGAGCATGACCTGGCTGTTTTTGTGCCTCCAAACACAGAGCAGATTTTGCAAATTGTTAAACAATGAAATCAGGAGCCCCCTTTGACCCCTGATCCCCAAAAGTATTTCACTATGCTGCAGAGGAGATCAGCAAATTACTCCATTCTGTCTTTAAAGAGATCTTTGACTCTGGTATTTTTCCTGAGTCATGGAAGATGACTTCTATCCTGCCTTTGTTAAAGAAACCAGGTCTGGACTCAGATGTCTATAGTAATTATCGACCTATAGCCAGTATTCCGTTTCCAGCAAAAGTGCGGCAGAAGAATATGAATCATCAGCTTATGTCCTTTGTAGCCTTACAGAATTCGCTAGATTCCACACAATATGGCTTCCGGAAGGTGCATGGTACAGAGACTGCCTTGGTCATGGCTACGGAGGAGCTCCGGTCTTCATTGGATTCAGGTGCGAAGGCCGCCTTGATTCTTTTAGATCTTTTGGCGGCCTTCGACACCGTGAGCCATGATATCCTTATTTAAAGGCTGGGAGTTTCAGGCTTGACATTAAGTCTGCTTAGATCTTACCTTAATAATAGACGCCAGTTTGTTCAGATGGACGACCATTGCTCCAAACAATTCCTACTGCTGTGTGGGGTCCCGCAGGGCTCATCTTTGAGCCCTACGCTATTTAATTTATATGTTACCCCTCTGGCAGATGTCATCAGGCAATTTGGCTTTTCCTTAGTATCCTATGCTATCGATACACAGAGTGTGGTTTCTATCTCTGGCAATCCGGATGAGACAGCTGATCGTTTTAATCAATGTATGACATCTTTAGATCACTGGATGAAAACAAACTGTTTAAAGCTGAATGGAAGTAAAATGGAGGTGCTTCTTCTAGGCTCAGACCCCTCGATATGGTCTGAGAAATGCTGGCCCCAATCAATGGGAACACTGCCTATCCCTGTGAAAAAGGATAACATTTTGGGAGTGATTTTCGATGACGATCTACCATTTCGACCCCAAGTTAATAAGGTTGCTTCCCAGGTACATTTAACCTAATAACTCATTCAGAAGGTGAAACCTTATATTCCCCCATCCACTGTCAAGACATTGGTAACATCTTTAGCCTTAGCCAGATTGGATTATGGCAATGCCCTGTATCTGGGTCTTCAAAAACAACACCTTGCCAAACTCCAACGGGTTCAAAATTCAACAGCTAGTCTCCTGCTGAATATCCCTAAGTTTCAGTCAGTATCTCAAGGTCTGAAACATCTTCACTGGTTTGCCGGTGAAAAAAAGGGCAGAATTCAAGGCCCTTTGTTTGACCTTTAAAGCACTGCAGGGGACAGGACCCGAATATTTGAAACAACATCTCTGAAGGTATCTTCCGAATGGAACCTTCGGTCGGCCACAAGCATATGTCTCCAGGTATCAAAAATCAGAAGGGTGCGTTGGGGAGGAAGTGATTTCTTTTTCCATACTGTCAAACTTTGGAATAGACTACTGCTTTTAATTAAGAGCAGCACAACTCTCCCCTCTTTCAAAAAGGCAATAAAAACTTGTCTTTTCTCGCACTGAATTTAGTTTGGTTGTTCTCTCCTTCTCCGCAGTAGCGCCTAGACCCCCTTGGGCATTCGAGCGCGATATACATTTTTAAATTCATTCATTCATCCTGTGAATCTGGCAAGAGAAGAATGCAAGAGACTGCAACAGAGTGGACCACCAGCACCGCAAGTTGCAAGTACTTCCGGGGTGTCCACTCCAACATCTGGTTTGGATATCCGGCCCCAACTGGCTAATGCCAAAATCCATTGCATAAAATGCAATAGGTTGTTTTGCTATGGGAAGCAATCTGTTGATTTGGTTTGACGGGCTCTGGAAAAGCATCACAGTTAGACCTTTTATTTGGCCTAAAGTTCATTGTTTTGTTCGCGTTTTTCATTTAAAAAAATTCAAAAATATCAAAAAATCGTTCAAAAAACCAAAAAAAGTACAAAACTTCAAAGCAAACATAAAAAATTATTTTCAGAACTAACTACTCTGGTTAAAAAAAGAGCTAAACTTGTATGCTAGTGTGTGAATGTTAAGATGAATGTATTGTGTAGTGCATTATTGACTGAAAGAATGCAGTTGTGGTGTATGGTGAATGTATATGTGCAGAACTATAAGGAAGTGTTGCAGCATGACACTGTAAAAGTGTTTAGCTACAACATGCTGTGGTACTTCCGAAGCACAGGGATGTAACATATGTACATAAATATGGTGCAAGTCTGTGCTTCCCTCTGCACTGCTGCTTAAACTGCAAGAAACCTAAGGCAGACTCAAGAGACCTCAAGAACGTCCGGCCCATCTCTCTTCTCCTCTTCCCGGCCAAGGTCATCGAGAAAACCGTCAACAGACAGCTAACCCGATACTTCTATAAAAACAGAATCCTGGACCCTTCCCAGTCAGGGTTCTACAGCAACCACAGCACCAAGACTGCCCTCATCGCCGCCACCGACTTCAGGACTCTGCTGAACAACGGCTAGACTGCAGCACTCATCCTCCTAGACCTCTCTGCTGCCTTCAACACGGTCTGCCACCGCAGGGATACGAGACAAGGATCTGGATTGGACCACCTCCTTCCTCCCTGGCAGAACCCAGAGCGTCTGCCTCCCCCATTCCGTTCCAAAGCCTCCGAGATCATTTGCGGCGTACCCCAGGGATCCTCCCTTAGCCCGACGCTGTTCAACATTTACATGGCCTCGCTCACACATGTAGCCCGACAGCACAGGCTCAACATAATCTCCTATGATGACGACTCTCAGCTGATCCTCTCCCTCATCAAGGACCCCATCACCGCCAAAGCCACCCTCCACGAAGGAATGAAGGCCGTCGCCGACTGGATAAAGACCACCCTTCTGAAGCTGAACTCGGACAAGACGGAGGTCCTCATCCTCGGCTCCAACCCTTCAGCCTGGGACGACTCCTGGTGGCCGATGGCACTAGGGGCAGCCCCAAAACCCACCGACCACGCATGCAACCTGGGAATCATCTTTGACTCAACGCTCTCAATGACCAAGCAAGTCAACGCCGTCTCCTCCTCCTGCTTCAACACCCTCTGCATGCTCCGCAAGATCTACAGATGGATCCTGACAGATACAAGAAAGACAGTCACCCAGGCCCTTGTCAGCAGCAGACTCAACTACGGAAACGCCCTCTACGTGGTAGCCCCAACCAAGCTCATCAAATGACTTCAACGCATCCGAAACGCCTAGACATGACTGATCCTCGACGTACCATGCCACGGCCACATCACCTCCCACCTGAGAAAACTGCACTGGCTCCCCGTCAACAAGAGGATATCCTTGAAGCTCCTAACCCACGCACACAAGGCACTCTACAAGACCGGCCCAGCCTACCTCAACAGACGGCTCTCCTTCTACATCCCCAACTGCCAGCTACGATCCGCCGACCTCTTACTCGCAATCCTTCCGCCCATCCAAAGAACAACCACCAGTGGGAGATCCTTCTCCCACCTCGCCTCCAAGACATGGAACACCCTCCCACTTAGCCTACGACAGACCCAAGGCCTGCTGGCCTTCAGGAGGATACTCAAGACCTGGCTGTTCGATCAGTAGCCCCCCCCAGCACCTTGAGACCCTCGCGAGTATGTAGTGTGCTTTACAAATGATCGATTGATTGATTGATTGTGACACAGGTACCCTTGCACCATGGTGTAAGGATATCTCTGTTGTATGGACTTTGTTTCTGTGCAAAAAGACACAACTTTCTGCACAAAAACAATTTGTGAAGGCATGTTTCTCCTTTAATGTATACTGTGCATTGTAGCATATATTGAAAGAGAAAAAAATGAGGAGAAATGAAAACAATTCTCCTTATTGTGCCTTGCTACACCAATTGGAGGATGGTGCAGCATTCCCACACAGGTCCAGATTTATGATTTTTGATAAACCTGGAGATGTGTCTTGTTCTATGAGTGTTCTGTGCAAACACACACAGCAACAGCTATAGAACGCCCTTTCAACGCAAAGTGATGTGTATGATGAGATTGTATTTACATGGAAAAGAAAAGGTATACAGAGTGCCTTTTCCTCTCCGTGTAAATATGAAAGAGAGGTAATGGCTAGGCCAATTCTTATTATAGGAGTAATAAGTAGACGCATTTCAGTACTGCTAATAGAGAACAAGATAAATGTATAAGTACTTACTTTTTGGGAAACTTATAGGATATGTTTATATATTACTGAATGGAAGGGATTGGGCCTAATGTGACATGTGCAAAGACACTCAGTGATGTGTTTTAATTTAAAGAGTTTTATTTCTTTTAATTCTGAAATTCCCTGGCTGTACAAGACCACCATATCTCTCTATTGTATACCATACCATGTGTGTTGCAGACAGGTGCTCCAAAGCTGTGTCCTATTTGATACCTGTCTGCAATGGAATTCTCCGGCACAAATATACTCCATCCATCTTCCCTTTTTTCAACTGTGAGCAAAGACACGCCATTGTGCTTGTTAAGACTTATTAAAACTTACCTCAGCAGTAATACATCTAAAAACGCTACACATTTTATTCAGTTGTTTTTTATGATGTAAATTGTGGTAAATTGCATATTTTAGAATTAGGATCTGTGAAAGAAAAGAAAAATAGTTAAAACATGTAATACTATATTTTTAACAGCACAGCATAATTTTACATTTTACAAACTAATTTCTTTGCCTTTTTTGCTGTTCTTGGAATATATTGAATTTCACTAGAAACAGTGATTTCATTGCGCTCATCACATAACAGCGGGCAAAAAAAAACAATCAATAAGATTGTTTAAAACAACTCAAGAATCCACCCTCAGTAAAATACTGGATAATACAAATCACACATATATAAAATGATTACTGTTAAGAAAATGTATAACTTAAATTTATAAACACTGTAAATGTTATCGCTTAAAAGTATACACCGAGACAATGTGCAAGAAAAAGTCCATAGTTCAAACATATACCTTTCCATGAGGACAAATGGTATTTTTGCACTACTTTTTATGTAAATTGTCCAATGGCAATCCCATTTAATCATTATAATAAATTCCTCAGAGGCTGAATTATCTTCCTAAAACTTTGGCTTTCAAAATATTATGTAGGAATTTGGTAATTCGCTGGGCAAATGTTGTCTGAAAACTAACTGAGCATCATTACAAAGTGTCCAGCCTTTGTCTCATTTTAGATAGGCAGTGTAATGTGCAGATGTTGTGGAAGGACCATCATGGAAAATTATTGCTACTGCTACAAAAGTCCTTCCTGATATTGATAGTTGAGTTGCTATAAAATGTTTTATTAAAGTTTCCAATTTTCTCCCATCAGTTGTACAACGTTGCATCATTCAAATTATATATTGGACATATCTTTATATAAATAATGTTGATAGCATTTCTGATTTGCATTGCCTACACTCCATGTTTTGATTTGCAGCTTTAACTAATTTATTGAAAGAAACTGATTTACTATTTCTACACCTTCATTTTCCAATACGGTAAGCATATACATTAGAAATTCCTGAGCATCTTGTTGGATATTTTGCGTAAATTGTGCAGAACCAGAACATACATCCAAAAGATTACAAACATCAAAAACGCTTTGTATTTCACTTGTCTCAGTTCTCAATTTTTCATAAATGGAATGCAACAAGGAACTAAGGGGCCGATTAGGATTGCAGTGAATCTGCATCCTCCGGGCCGGCGGAAGCCACCGCCGGCCCGGAGGATGCGGATTCACCGCTGCGGTGATTCTAAAGACCCCCCGCCAGATTAGGATGGCTGGGGGGTCATCGGTGGATGAGAAGACCGTCCGCCGCTTTTCCACCGCAGTCGCCTTCGGACCGCGGCAGAAAAGCTCTAATATGGTGGCGGTGTCTATCAAACACCGCCAGCCATATTAGGATTTGCATTGGGACCTGCCTTTCCGCGGCGGCAATGCCGCCACGAAAAGGCATACGGTCTTTGGGGGCCCGTTGCAGGCCCCCAGGGTGAAGGGGGGTTGGGTGGTGCACATGGGGGGTATAGGTACCCCCTGCATTTACATGCACAAAGCAGCTTTGTGCATGTAAATGTAAAACATGCTTTTTAACCTTGTGGCGGGTGCTGCTTCAAGCAGCACCCGCAGCAAGGTTAAAGATCCAGGATGTGAACGCCAGGGTGGCGGTCACATCCTAATTGCACCGGAGGGACCGCCGCTGCCCCTGCGGACAGTCCCTGCACCTCGAGGTCATCCTAATGAGGCCCTAAATCTTTTTTCCCAATTCTCCATAAATAGCTGTTGCAAATCTTCAAGAAAGAAAACATTGACCACTGCATTAGCCTTGCAGTTGACACCTGAACTATTTTCAAACTGATAACCAACAATCTCTTCAATAGTGTCCTTTTTCTTTTTGCTTGCAATGACATTATCTTTTTTTTTTCCTTCTGTACAAATATTCTCATACCTTCTTTTTGACCTACTACACGCTTTTCAAATACAGGATATTGACCTAAATTGGGAGCATGGGTTCTTCTTAACCTATTATACTCTTTTACATAGTTTGCATCTGCAGTAACCTTTGTGTCATCAAAATCAATCAAAAACAAACCAGATAATGTTCTGATTTGCGACAAAGCAACATATGCCATACCCTCTTTAAACACAGTATTTCCAATGTTCATCAAAGCACTGTCAACACTTAACACTTGAGATTTATGAATAGTCACTGCATATGCCAGAGAAACTGGAAACTGTTTTCTATGGACATATAAATCTTTAACAAGCAAAAAACGAACTGAACAACAACCAATTTGTTTAACTTCTTCAATCTGATCAAATTTAATTTTTAAGAATTCAATACTATCTTTATTCTGATAATTAACAAACTCCACAACTTTGCCCATTGCTCCATTAACTAAATCTTTCTCTACGTCCAAATTATGCCTTAAAATGACTCCACAGTTTTGACATGTATATAGATTCTTTTCTAAACCAGCAGTTTTAGATATCGATTTTTCTAATGAATCCAATTTTGTCTTCAATTTTTCGGTCCCAATAATAGTGATTCCTTCATGCTCTATTTTATCGATTGCTTCCATTTTTATTATTTCTTCATTTTCCAGTTTCAAAAGTTGTTCTTTGAATATACAATACTTGCGCAGTGTTGGCATTAAGCAGATTACAGATTTGTTTTCTGCAATTTTCATGTATATTTTCTCAGGAACTATATCGTCATTTGGAAAAAAATTGGAAAGTAATCAACTCTGCAAAGCTTGTTTGCCATGTTCTGTCAGTAGTCCAGTTCTTATATCTTGAAGAATAGTTCCATAATCAACATCATTTGCCTGTCACATATTTGTAATGAGTTATTTGTATTCAAAATATAACCAAATGTTCACGTTTCCAACACTACCCAGAGACTTTCTGGTGTCTTCATGTGCAAGTGTTTTAAATACAGGTTGTCCTGTTACGGGAGTAAGTTGCAATAGAACTCTGAAATCTATTGTAGGAAGGTGGATATCTGACTATGGTTACCCCCAAACTTTTTGCCTGGTGTTTAGCTGGTTTTTGACTTAGTTGGCCTGGGATCCTGCTATTCAGGGCCCCAGGCTAATTGCTCTCTCCTTAAAATGGACTCCATGTACCTTAGGTGCATACACAATTGGAACTGGTTCACCTTATTGGCCCCTGTAACAGTGTACCTTAGGTACGCAGGGCATAGGTGCATCCAAGGCCTACCAGGGGCTGCAGCATGTATTGTGCCACCCCTGGCCTGGCCTCCATATTTGACACAACTGGCTGATCACTCAGCTGGGGTAAGTTGGTGTAATCACCCCTTACTTAGATATAGTATCCCTATATCTAACCCTAAACTGGACACATATGTTCCTATCAGCCACTCCTATGGAAGGCCTCATCAATCCTGGAGGCAGAGTGCTTGGAAATATGTGAGATGGTGCTCTAGCATGAGCTGAGCCTGTCTGCAGCTGTCGGGAACCACTCCCTAAGCTATTCCGGGATATTGCCATACCATATACTCTTAAGTGCATTATAATCCTCGCGGTTAAATGCTATCTTTGGTTTGGCTTTATCAAAACATGTCGAGTAAGGTGTCATACAAATTGGAATACTATCCCCTCGACAGTTCTGTCGATGGGGATAGCATTCCACCCTTCTAGAGGGACACGACATGTGTGTAGCCTTAACCCCGGTTAAAGTTAACCAGAGCCTCAGCATCACAAAATGGATGCTGCCACCACAGACACGAGTCTGGCCTCCTGCTGCTGACCGAAACTTGGCAGATGGTGGCCTGGACAAGGGTTTCCTGCCTTGGGAGGTGCGAGCACCACCCCAGACAGGGTTTTGTGTATTGGGTAGGACAGGGCTGAATAGATTGAGACATGCCCGGGGCACACAAGGTGTCCCCGTGCATAAGCCAGTCCAAACCGGTCCTGGGACTTTCCAGACCCAGGCCTGGCAAGGAGCTGGACAAAGGAAAGGGGGTGTAACCGCCCCTCTTCCTGGTCCCACCCAGAGGAGGGACCTAGTAGGTGATCCACCCCTCAGATTGGGAATAAGAGTGGGAGCAGTGCCATTGCACAGCAGATCATCCTGAATCAACTTTAAACAAAGAAGAAGACTGGACTTTGACATTCTGCTGCTCAGAAGACTGAAGAGAATCTCCCTTGTGGCCTAGGAGTGGCCACCCTGTGAATACAGGTACCAACCAGCAACTCGACGTCTGCTTTGCCGAAGCCTCCCGCCGGAGCCCGAGCCCAGAGCCCAACAAGAACCAGACTCCCAGATTTCTCAGAGCCCGATCCACAGTCCCTGCAAAGAAAGGACCCGTGGAGGCACCGAGTGACGTGGGACCGGACCTCTTGAAAGACACTCGAAAAGCTGACTGAGCAGCATCTGAGGCATCCTCGACGTTGTGCTTTGGGGACTGAGAACCCCCACCACCGAGCAGCCCTTGCACCAAAGAAGAGCTCTCCAGCATCTCCACGATCTGCGTGGGGCCCTTTTGCATTGTGCCACTCGACGTGCCATCCCGGCCACTAGCCACGTGGTCAGTGGCCATCTTGGCGACGAAACCGACGAACTACACAGCGGGTCTGGTTGCTCCAGACTTGCCCAAGCTCCTGTGAAAAGGAGCACTCGCTCTGACCTTGATGGTCTGAGTGTTAAGCATCTTTTGATTCCTGCGTGGCTTGCATTAGCCAAGGCCTGTTTGCTCCGATCAGGTCGCCGACACTGCCAACAGCGAGAAGCCTGCGTGGGACAGCTCGTGACCGACTCCTGGACGTCCTCGACCCCCGGTGTCCACGTGGCTGCAGAGAGAAGCTACACCTCAACGCCTGTTTGCAGCCGACATCGCCTGGTTCCAATCTGGTTCCACGGTAGTCACTGGCTAGTGACTTTGAACATTGTCCCCTCTGCTTTCAGGTCTTCACATCTTCAGATCCACCCTTGGATCCACCGGAACTCTTCACATCGAGCCGCCTGCAGCATCTTCAGCTCCAAGCACCATCGACCAGCGTGACGAAACCCGACACTACTTCGACCCTGTGCACCCGCTTCCTGTGGGTGAGGTCTAGTCTAGTCTAGTCTGGAAATTTGTATTGCGCAAAACATATCACGTCCCGTGAGGGAGTCTCATGGCGCATGCGGACAGCCCCGGAGTAAAAAGGAGAGAGATCTTGCGAAAAAGGCGGAGACCTAGCTGATAACTAGCTAGGTAGAGATAGGTAACTCAGCTCCGCCGGTGTTCCTACACTGGTACACATCTCAAGGGCCTGTGTCTTAAGTTTCAGCGTTCTAGGTCACTCGGAAGGTTCCGAACTATCTAACTTTGTACTTTTTACGCACCATAGACTTTACATTGGAAAGTGCGTGCACTTTAGACACTGCACCCGAGTCCGGCGGGCCTTTCCCGACTTAATCATTGCTAGTCTCGAATAGCTCCAGCGATTCCCAAGGCCCTAGGCCTGTTCCCATTCCGATTGGTATCTCTTATACCACTTTCTTAGTATATGGTTTAGGTGGCCCCTAGGGCTCATCCATATTGTGCATCTTTTGTGTATTTTAAACTGTCTTGTGATTTAACGCTTGTGCTTCTGTGCTCATAAAGAGTCCAGGGGATTTTATAGTTAATAAATCAATATATATTTTCAATATATATCTGTGGGGTGTCCCTTTCATTTGGTATTCAAGGGGGTTGTGTATGGTAATACAGCTGGCTTCACATGCCTTTCAGAGTTTAGCCTAAGACTGCTTTGTCCACGTTACCACTAGGATAACTGGTCTACAAGGTTGAATTACAACCAATCATCATAAGGGTTGCTTGGCATGGTACAAAGTGATCACTAGAATTAGTGAGCATTATATACCAGGCCAACTTCTCACATCTATGACATGTTTTCCTCTAAATAACACGTCATACTCTGTTTTAAGAATTTGCTGAATTCATAAATGCACAAAAGCAAGCATTAAGTTTAAGACCATGCTTACCTCATCAATAAACAGAAGTTTCATTTTCTCCAGGACTCTTGAAAGTTCACAATAAGCTTCTCCAGGTAGCTTGTGGTATTCCAATGTGTTTTCATGCTCCACAGGTAGCATCAGTAAATGATGCAATGTAATTCCTTTAATGTTGTGTGCTGCCAACCTAGTTGGAGCAGTTACAACACAAGACAAATGTGACTCCGTTGTTTTCTGTAGATAACTGGTGATTACTTTAATTAATAATCGTTTTCCTGTTCCAGCTTGTCCACTCACATACATTTGGATAGGTTGAAATGATGTGCATGTGCATTCTTTCTTTTCATGAAGAAATCCATGATCAATCTGTTATCTCACTTGCTGATATATTTCTTTCTGTTCAACATTTAGTTGTTCTTCCAAGTTTGTTAAGTCCGTTATATCTTCTTGAGCTTGATGAATTGCTGTTTCCACCTCATTCATGGCGATTGCTGCTTAATTTTCAACAATTGGTTGTCCTAGTGAATCTAGACTCAGCGCAGCAGAACTTTGACTGTCTTGAGAACTGTCTCTAGCAATCTCAGCTGTAATTGTAGCTTTTTGATCAAGTTCATCGTTCAACATTTTCACATAATTTGCAAAAGCAGTGCATTTTATGGTATCTTTATAAGCATTGAAAGAATGTTCATAGATCTGAAAATCTCTAAGTAATTCCAATTCTGAATGCCACTGTTTGAAGAGTTGCAAAAGGGCTAAATAGTAAAATTCCCTTTTATCAGCAGGGTCGCAACTCAGTTTCCTGTGATTAATCAAATTTCCTTTCGTTTGTTTCACCAAAAATCCTTCGGAACCAATGACTCCATATTTTCCATCATTGACGTTCTCTGTAGTATGCCCTTTAAAAGTGAAGTTTTGCTGCACTTCATAGAGACACATGTTCTCAAGATGATGACTTCTGTTTGGTTAATATGTGTCCAACATATTCGTTTTCAAAATATCTGTACTTTCTGGATCTTTTTCTGCTAAATATTCAATTTCTTGAACAGATTTCAGTAACCGATTTCGCATTGCTGCAAGACCTAGACTCACTTAAATTATTCTTCTAGATTTGGAGTATAGACTTGCAGATAAAACCGATCTGAGCATTCACATGCTCCGATTTGTCCAAGCGATAACATTTTCAAACTGAAACTGTATAACTTCTTACTTAGAGTCTTCTTGTGGGAAATCTCTTCCCACATTTCTTTTAATTCCGACTTTTCTGATTTTGTAATGTAGGACATTACATATCAAGCAACAGCAATGGAATTGTCCGCAAAGTACTGAATATCCATGTTAGTATTCCACATGGACAGAATAACTGGATTGTAGTCATTCATGTATTTTGAGTCTTCACTTCTTCTTAAGTTGTAGGTATTTTTTGGAGACTTTCTTGTGATGGTATGTCGCATAGATGACATAAAACTGTTCACTCTTCCTTTGGATGTTACAGGACGTGGAAATGCAAAACGACATTTGGTATAGAACTTATCCTTAGACTTGTACTTTCATCGACAGTATTTTCCACACCAATGGCTTTGGAATCGTAAGACTTGTTGTCATAAGTTTTTTTCTTCCTTGCTTTTGGGTACAGCACACGTGGCATATTCAGTATCATTCAAATCTGTTCCACATTTGTGGGCGTCCTTGATCCATAATAGCATATGTATATGAGGAGCACCTCTAGCTTGATACTCCTTTCTCCAAAAGAAATCCACAACTTCTCCAAGAGGAGGATTTTTTTTATTGCAGATAAAAGACATAATAGCTTCAAATCTATGATTGAAATACCTGCTTACAATAACAGGATACAAAGAGCACAATTCTCCAGGTGTCTTGTTTTCAATATTTTTTATATTGGAATTTGCCTCTCAAAGAAATTCAAGTAAATCATCCCAAGCGTACTCAGCACAGCTTAGGGTAAGAAACTATGTAGGAGTTCCTAAGTTCCGTAGCATACATTTCAGTTTTCCATGACGACAGTACCAATATTCATTAGTCCCACGCTGACATGCCATCAGATTAATCTGCTAAGATTCGAAATGATCATCTCTCTGATGCACTTTTTCCATAAAATCCTTTGCAGATACATTTTGCAGATGTACTCCAGTTTTTAAAATGTGATTAACCCCATATGAAAGTCTAGTCAAGTCACTTTCAAACAAAAGATGAAATATATAAGGGAGACATTGTTGAAATCTTGGATCTTCTGCATATAATCTTGTTGTCCGATATTAAGATGCAGGAATCTGCACAGGACGTTCATCATATCGTCCACCTTTTCCTATTGGAAACAACTGCGGAAAACAACGAGCTTCCAAGCTCTCTTCCCAAACACTCATGGGACTTCCCTTTGCTTTTTTTCTTTTGGAACAACTCAATAGTATTCCCCATCACTTCTTTTGAATGAAGTGGATGTACACTGAAACTTCTTCACATCTTGACATGTCCACTTTTTCAATTTAGCCACCTAATGTTTCAGTATCTTCTTGTAAAAGTATTTCATCTTCTCCCATATAACCATTTTTATACTACATATTGTTTTTTATCAAATACAAAGTTGCCTTCTGTACTTTCCTAACATCCACTAACTCCTGCCAGATTTTCTTACTCTTAGTAGGCACACCATTAACTAGAATAACTAGTGGTTCACTTTTTACACTCTCTACTCCAATAGTTTCAAAATTTTTCTTTAAATCTATTGGTATACACACAACTCTTCCTTTTAATCCCCTTGTAAATCTGAAGGAGGCAATTTACCTGTTTAGGCTCCATACGAACAATAGACTAAAACGGGTGCACACATTGAATGAGAACAAAAGCATAGGTATTTAAATCTATCAGTTCTGGAGGAATAGCAACCAACTCTATATTATTATGGACAGCTCTAGCAGGCATTTTATTCTCATCAAATTTGTTATAACAATATTTACAAATACGCTGATCAGAACCCAAATCAAAACAATTCTCTACCAACAAATAGGTTGCAAATTCCTTCCACTTATCATTATTTTCTCTTTCACTTTATAAATACATATCAACACTCCTAGTCTGATTTTTATAGTGAGTTCACCGACAACAAATACAATAAAAATGTGGCCTTTCACTTGAAATCACCTTAAACTTTGTAATTTGATCATCAGTTTTTTTTGTATTAGTGTGTTCCATATTGCCTTCAACATTTTCTTCTATTAATGTATCAGTTTCTGCACTCTCTTGTTCAGGACCAAAGTAACAAAACTTAATTTCATCACAAACCTTCTTCACATCTGATACTAACCCATGCAAAAGAGCACTGTTCAACTCATTTAACTTTAGTGCTGGACTTTTTGCATAATACAATCTTCTCAGTAACTTCCCCATTTGAGTATGATGTACTGCCAACATCCTGAAGTGGTGAAAAACACTTTGACATACTTTCCTAGAAAGACAAGCCAGAGAATGACCAGTATTTTTTCTTACTCTGCAAGGGTCTAGTCCTTGCAACATCTTAATCTTTTGTTTAACACTTTTTGTAGTATATTCTCATAAGAAATTGCGTAAAAGATCAATAGATTCTTGTCGTACACTACAAATACTACTGCAATCCCAAGTGAACTCTGGGGCTTTAGGAAGTCTGCCTAGAACTCCATCAGCTATCACTTCTTCTTCATTTCTGGGAACCATTTTCTCTTTCTGAATTGGACAACCATTTCTAACCTCACAAGCTCGACCACTGGTGTCAACTGCATGCAACAAATAATTGGTCTGAAAATAACTCTCTTCATTAAAGAACGTCTCTTAGCTTGAACTGTGTTTCCATTCTCCCCGAAAAAAATCACAAAAATGTGTTCTATTAATTACTCTTTTCCTCTTACTTTTTGCCTTCATTAAATGGATTGGCTTATCTAGTTCTGTTTAAAACTAAAATAAATATTTTCCTCTTAACTTCAAAAGCCTTTTCAACAATAGATTCAATATGGTTCTTCTTTTTATACAACAGTGCTCTTTTTTATATTTCTTCATATCTTTCATCAAATTATGTACTACTTTATTATAAAATATTTTTTACGTATTTCTTTTTATTTATTTTCTCTTATTTTGCCATAATTTGTATCCTTTAAATGTACATTGCCTTTTTTTCCTTTCCTATTTTGGAACATTTTCAGTGCTTTCAACATTTTTAATATTCTTTCTGAGTCTAGTAATATTTTTTATAAATTCTTTTGTGGTCTTACCAGAAAATGTTGTCTTTTTAGCCACATTATGTTGATCATCCAATACTTGTGGTTGAGTTTTCTTCAAGTAACTGTCCTTTTTCTGTCCTTTTCTTTTTTTCTTACTTTGTCTGATATTATACCTTTATTTTAATGATGATAAACAGTATGTGTAAAAAATAATCATAAATAAACGTATATTAATAACTTCATAAATTATACTTTTCTATTACTATACAAACACATTTTATATAAATACTGACTAAAAAATGGTAGACCTTAAACAAGTGTGAAGGTTGTTAGAGCACTACATGCATATTGCATAGGAGTTTGAAGCATTCCATACCCTAAAGGCTCGCTCACTGCATAACTGTATACATACTGAATGAATGATTACAGTACTATAAGAAGAAACAATGGGTGAATTCATAATTGGTTGAGTTTTACTTTAGTGAATGGATTAGTGCATAGTACTGAAAGAGTCACTAAGGGATTGCAACAGCAGTCACAGGGTGTTTGTTGGAGTGCATGGATAGTGACTGGGGAATTCTAGGCCTGAAACACAAGTCTGAAGGTAGTTAGACCACTACATGCCTAGTGCATAGGAGTTTGAAGCACTCCGTGCCCTAAAGCTTGCCTCACTGTATGACTACATGCATACTAACTGAATGATTATAGTACTATAAGAAGACAACGTTGGTGAATTAATAATGGATTGAGTTTTACTTTAGTGAAATGATTAGTAGATGGTAATGAAAGAGTCACTATGTGATTGCAAGAGCAGTCACAGGGTGTTTGTTTGAGTGTATGGATACTGACTGGGGAATTGTAGGCCTGAAACATAAGTGTGAACGTGGTTAGAGCAGTACATGAATAGTACATAGGAGTTTCAAGCACTGCATATCCTAAAGCCTGGCTCACTACATGAGTACATGTACGTATGTGTCTACAAACACATCAATCAACCAAATGATTCTCTCTCAATTTTCCCAAATGCACACTGACTCACAGTGTAATTCTAGACAAATAACAGTATCCCTTGCACTTTACTGAAAGGATTACTACATGCTACTGAAAGAGTCATTATGGGATTGCAAGAGCACTCACAGGGTGTTTGATGGAGTGTATGGATGCTAACTGGGGAATTGTAGGTTTGAAACATAAGTGTGAAGGTGGTTAGACTACTACATGCATAGTGCATAGGAGTTTCAAGCACTCTGTGTCCTAAATCCTGGCTCACTGAATCAGTACATGTATACTGACTGAATAATTACAGTAGTATAAGAAGAGACAGTGGGTGAATTCATAATTGATTCAGTCTTACTTTAGTGAAAGGATTGGTACATTTGGTACAGTCACGATGGGATTGCAAGAGCAGTCAGAGGGTGTTTGTTGGAGTGTATGAATACTGACTTGGGAAATGTAGACCTGAAACAGAAGTGAAAAGGTGGTTAGAGGAGTACATGCATAGTGCATTGGAGTTTGAAGCACTGCGTGCCCTAAAGCCTGGCTCACTGCATGACTATATGTACTTATGTTATGTTATGTTATGTTAAATCTGCTTGTATAGCGCATGGCTACCCCAGCAATGGGGCGTCCCAGCGCTGCGGACAGACCTAAATACCAGACAACACAACAGGGAGATTAAATGGAGGAAAACAGCCAAGTACTTATGTGTCTGCAAAAACATTAAGCAACCAAATGATTCTCTCTCAATTTTCCTAAATGCACACTGACTCACAGTATGATTCTAGACAAATAACAGTATACCTTGCACTTTACTGGAAGGATTACTACATGCTACTGAAAGAGTCACTATGGGATTGCAAGAACACTCACATGGTGTTTGCTGGAGTGTATGGATACTAACTGGGGAATTGCAGGCCTGAAACACAAGTGTGAAGGTAGTTACACCACTGTATGCATAGTGTATAGGAGTTTCAAGCACTCTTTGTCCTAAATCCTGGCTCACTTCATCAGTACATGCACACTAACTGAATAATTATAGTAGTATATGAAGAGACAGTGGGTGAATTCATAATTGATTCAGTTTTACTTTACTAAAAGGATTACTACATGGTACTGAGAGAGTCACAATAGAACTATAAGAGCAGTCACAAGGTGTTTGCTGGAGTGTATGGATACTAACTGGGGAATTGTAGGCCTGAAACATAAGTGTGAAGGTGGTTATACTATTACATGCATAGTACATAGGAGTTTGAAAAACTTTGTCACCTAATCCGGCCTGACTGTTTGACTATATGCATACTGACTGAATGAATATATTACTATAAGGAGAGACAGTTGGTGAAATCATAATTGATTGAGTTTTACTTAAGCGAAAGGATTAGTACATGGTACTGAAGGAGTCACTATGGGATTGCAAGAGCACTCAGAGGGTGTTTGTTGGAGTGTATGGATACTGACTGGGGAAATGTAGACCTGAAACAGAAGTGTAAAGGTGGTTAGAGAAGTACATGCATAGTGCATAGGAGTTTCAAGCACTCTGTGTCCTAAATCCTAACTCACTTCATCAGTGCACGCATACTAACTGAATAATTACAGTAGTATAAGAAGAGACAGTGGGTGAATTCATAATTGATTCAGTTGTACTTTACTAAAAGGATTACTACATGGTACTGAAAGAGTCACTATAGGACTATAAGAGCACTCACAGGGTGTTTGCTGGAGTGTATGGATACTAACTGGGGAATTGTAGGCCTGAAACATCAGTGTGAAGGTGGTTATACTATTACATGCATAGTACATAGGAGTTTGAAAAACTCTGTGACCTAAAGCCTGCCTGACTGTTCGACTACATGCATACTGACTGAATGATTATATTACTGTAAGGAGAGACAGTTGGTGAAATCATAATTGATTGAGTTTTACTTTGGTGAAAGGATTGATACATGGTACTGAAAGAGTCACTTTGGGATTGCAAGAGCACTCAGAGGGTGTTTGTTGGAGTGTATGGATACTGACTGGGGAAATGTAGACCTGAAACAGAAGTGTAAAGGTAGTTAGAGCAGTACATGCATAGTACATAGGAGTTTCAAGCACTCGTTGTCCTAAATCCTAACTCACTTCATCAGTGCATGCATACTAACTGAATAAGTACAGTAGTATAAGAAGAGACAGTGGGTGAATTAATAATTGATTCAGTTTTACTTTACTAAAAGGATTACTACATGGTACTGAAAGAGTCACTATAGGACTACAAGAGCACTCACGGGGTGTTTGCTGGAGTGTACGGATACTAGCTGGGAAATTGTAGGCCTGAAACATAAGTGTGAACGTGGTTAGACTGCTACATGCATAGTGCATAGGAGATTCAAGCACTCTGTGTTCTAAATCCTGGCTCACTGAATCAGTACTTGCATACTGACTGAATAATTACAGTAGTATAAGAAGAGAGATTCAGTTTTACTTCAGTGAAAGGATTGGTACATGGTACTGAAAGAGTCACTATGGGACTGCTAGAGCAGTCAGAGGGTGTTTGTTGGAGTGTATGGATACTGACTGGGGAAATGTAGACCTGACACAGAAGTGCAAAGGTGGTCAGAGCAGTACATGCATAGTGCATGGGAGTTTCAAGCACTCTGTGTCCTAAATCCTAACTCACTTCATCAGTGCATGCATACTAACTGAATAATTACAGTAGTATAAGAAGAGACAGTGGGTGAATTCATAATTGATTCAGTTTTACTTTACTAAAAGGATTACTACATGGTACTGAAAGAGTCACTATGGGATTGCAAGATCAGTCAGAGGGTGTTTGTTGGAGTGTATGGATACTGACTGGGGAAATGTAGCTCTGAAACAGAAGTGTAAAGGTGGTTAGAGCAGTACATGCAAAGTGCATCGGAGTTTGAAGCACTGTGTGCCCTAAAGCCTGGCTCACTGCATAACTACATGTACTTATGTGTCTGCAAACACATTAAGCAACCAAATGATTCTCTTAAATTTTCCCAAATACACACTGACTCACAGTGTGATTCTAGACAAATAACAGTATCCCTTGCACGTTACTGAAAGAATTACTATATGCTACTGAAGAGTCACTATGGGATTGCAAGAGCAGTCAGAGGGTGTTTGTTGAACTGTATGGATACTGACTGGGGAAATTTAGACCTGAAACAGAAGTGTGAATGTGGTTAGAGCAGTAAATGCATAGTGCATAGGAGTTTGAAGCACTGTGTGCCCTAAAACCTGGCTCACTGCATGACTACATGTACGTATGTGTCTGCAAACACATCAAGCAACCAAATGATTCTCTCTCAATTTTCCCAAATGCACACTGACTCACAGTGTAATTCTCGACAAATAACAGTATCCCTTGCACTTTACTGAAAGGATTACTACATGCTACTGAAAGAGTCATTATGGGTTCGCAAGAGCACTCACAGGGTGTTTGATGGAGTGTATGGATACTGACTGGGGAAATGTAGACCTGAAACAGAAGTGTAAATGTAGTTAGAGCAGTACATGCATAGTGCATAGGAGTTTCAAGCACTCTGTGTCCTAAATCCTAACTCACTTCATCAGTGCATGCATACTAACTGAATAATTACAGTTGTATAAGAAGAGACAGTGGGTGAATTCAAAATTGATTCAGTTTTACTTTACTACAAGGATTACTACATGGTACTGAAAGAGTCACTATAGGACTATAAGAGCACTCACAGGGTGTTTGCTCGAGTGTACGGATACTAGCTGGGGAATTGTAGGCCTGAAACATAAGTGTGAAGGTGGTTAGACTACTACATGCATAGTGCATAATCAATCAATCAACCACAGAATTTGTATAGCGCGCTACTCACCGGTAAGGGTCTCAAGGAGCTGAGGAGGGGGCATAGGAGTTTCAAGCATTCTGTGTCCTAAATCCTGGCTCACTGAATCAGTACTTGCCTACTGATTGAATAATTACAGTAGTATAAGAAGAGACCGTGGGTGAATTCATAATTGATTCAGTTTTACTTTACTAAAAGGATAAATACACTGTACTGAAAGAGTCACTTTAGGACTATAAGAGCACTCACAGGGTGTTTGCTGGAGTGTATGGATACTAACTGGGGAATTGTAGGCCTGAAACATAAGTGTGAAGGTGATTATACTACTACATGCATAGTACATAGGAGTTTGAAAAACTATGTGACCTAAAGCCTGCCTGACTGTATGACTATATGCATACTGACTGAATGATTATATTACTATAAGGAGAGACAGTTGGTGAAATCATAATTGATTGAGTTTTACTTTAGTGAAAGGATTAGTACATGGTACTGAAGGAGTCACTATGGGATTGTAAGAGCAGTCAGAGGGTGTTTGCTGGAGTGTATGGATACTGACTGGGGACATGTAGACCTGAAACTGAAGTGTAAAGGTGGTTAGAGCAGTACATGCATAGTGCATAGGAGTTTCAAGCACTCTGTGTCCTAAATCCTAACTCACTTCATCAGTGCATGCATACTAACAGAATAATTACAGTAGTATAAGAAAAGACAGTGGGTGAATTCATAATTGATTCAGTTTTACTTTACTAAAAGCATTACTACATGGTACTGAAAGAGTCACTATAGGACTATAAGAACACTCACTGGGTGTTTGCTGGAGTGTATATATACTAACTGGGGAATTGTAGGCCTGAAACATAAGTGTGAAGGTGGTTAGACTACTACATGCATACTGCATAGGAGTTTCAAGCACTCTGTGTCCTAAATCCTGGCTCACCGAATCAGTACATGCATACTGACTGAATATTTACAGTAGTATAAGAAGAGACAGTGGGTGAATTCATAATTGATTCAGTTTTACTTTAGTGAAAGGATTGGTACATGGTACTGAAAGAGTCACTATGGGATTGCAAGAGCAGTCAGAGGGTGTTTGTTGGAGTGTATGGATACTGACTGGGGAAATGTAGACCTGAAACAGAAGTGTAAAGGTGGTTAGAGCAGTACATGCAAAGTGCATCGGAGTTTGAAGCACTGGGTGCCCTAAAGCCTGGCTCACTGCATGACTACATGTACTTATGTTTCTGCAAGCACATTAAGCAACCAAATGATTCTCTCTCAATTTTCCCAAATACACACTGACTCACAGTGTGATTCTAGACAAATAACAGTATCCCTTGCACTTTACTGAAAGGATTACTACATGCTACTGAAAGAGTCACTATGGGATTGCAAGAGCACTCACAGGGTGTTTGATGGAGTGTATGGATGCTAACTGGGGAATTGTAGGTTTGAAACACAAGTGTGAAGGTGGTTAGACTACTACATGCATAGTGCATAGGAGTTTCAAGCACTCTGTGTCTTAAATCCTGGCTCACTGAATCAGTACATGTATACTGACTGAATAATTACAGTAGTATAAGAAGAGACAGTGGGTGAATTCATAATTGATTCAGTCTTACTTTAGTGAAAGGATTGGTACATTTGGTGCAGTCACGATGGGATTGCAAGAGCAGTCAGAGGGTGTTTTTTGGAGTGTATGGATACTGACTGGGGAAACGTAGACCTGAAACAGAAGTGTAAAGGTGGTTAGAGCAGTACATGCAAAGTGCATCGGAGTTTGAAGCACTGGGTGCCCTAAAGCCTGGCTCACTGCATGACTATATGTACTTATGTGTCTGCAAACACGTTAAGCAACCAAATGATGCTCTCTCAATTTTCCTAAATGCACACTGACTCACAGTGTGATTCTAGACAAATAACAGTATACCTTGCACTTTACTGGAAGGATTACTACATGCTACTGAAAGAGTCACTATGGGATTGCAAGAACACTCACATGGTGTTTGCTGGAGTGTATGGATACTAACTGGGGAATTACAGGCCTGAAACACAAGTGTGAAGGTAGTTACACCACTGTATGCATAGTGCATAGGAGTTTCAAACACTCTTTGTCCTAAATCCTGGCTCACTTCATCAGTACATGCATACTAACTGAATAATTATAGTAGTATATGAAGAGACAGTGGGTGAATTCATAATTGATTCAGTTTTACTTTACTAAAAGGATTACTACATGGTACTGAGAGAGTCACAATAGGACTATAAGAGCAGTCACAGGGTGTCTGCTGGAGTGTATGGATACTAACTGGGGAATTGTAGGCCTGAAACATAAGTGTGAAGGTGGTTATACTATTACATGCATAGTACATAGGAGTTTGAAAAACTTTGTGACCTGAAGCCCGCCTGACTGTATGACTATATGCATACTGACTGAATAAATATATTACTATAAGGAGAGACAGTTAGTGAAATCATAATTGATTGAGTTTTACTTAAGCGAAAGGATTAGTACATGGTACTGCAGGAGTCACTATGGGATTGCAAGAGCACTCAGATGGTGTTTGTTGGAGTGTATGGATACTGACTGGGGAAATGTAGACCTGAAACAGAAGTGTAAAGGTGGTTAGAGCAGTACATGCATAGTGCATAGGAGTTTCAAGCACTTTGTGTCCTAAATCCTAACTCACTTCATCAGTGCACGCATACTAACTGAATAATTAAAGTAGTATAAGAAGAGACAGTGGGTGAATTCATAATTGATTCAGTTGTACTTTACTAAAAGGATTACTACATGGTACTGAAAGAGTCACTATAGGACTATAAGCGCCCTCAAAGGGTGTTTGCTGGAGTGTATGGATACTAACTGGGGAATTGTAGGCCTGAAACATCATTGTGAAGGTGGTTATACTATTACATGCATAGTACATAGGAGTTTGAAAAACTCTGTGACCTAAAGCCTGCCTGACTGTTTGACTACATGCATACTGACTGAATGAATATATTACTATAAGGAAAGACAGTTGGTGAAATCATAATTGATTGAGTTTTACTTTGGTGAAAGGATTGATACATGGTACTGAAAGAGTCACTATGGGATTGCAAGAGCACTCAGAGGGTGTTTGTTGGAGTGTATGGATACTGACTGGGGAAATGTAGACCTTAAACAGTAGTGTAAAGGTGGTTAGAGCAGTACATGCATAGTGCATAGGAGTTTCAAGCACTCTGTGTCCTAAATCCTAACTCACTTCATCAGTGCATGCATACTAGCTGAATAATTACAGTAGTATAAGAAGAGACAGTGGGTGAATTCATAATTGATTCAGTTTTACTTTACTACAAGGATTACTACATGGTACTGAAAGAGTCACTATAGGACTATAGGAGCACTCTTAGGGTGTTTGCTGGAGTGTACAGATACTAGCTGGGAAATTGTAGGCCTGAAACATAAGTGTGAAGGTGGTTAGACTACTACATGCATAGTGCATAGGAGATTCAAGCACTCTGTGTCCTTAATCCTGGCTCACTGAATCAGTACTTGCATACTGACTGAATAATTACAGTAGTATAAGAAGAGAGATTCAGTTTTACTTCAGTGAAAGGGTTAGTACATGGTACTGAAAGAGTCACTATGGGATTGCTAGAGCAGTCAGAGGGTGTTTGTTGGAGTGTATGGATACTGACTGGGGAAATGTAGACCTGACACAGAAGTGCAAAGGTGGTTAGAGCAGTACATGCATAGTGCATAGGAGTTTCAAGCACTCTGTGTCCTAAATCCTAACTCACTTCATCAGTGCATGCATACTAACTGAATAATTACAGTAGTATAAGAAAAGACAGTGGGTGAATTCATAATTGATTCAGTTTTACTTTACTAAAAGCATTACTACATGGTACTGAAAGAGTCACTATAGGACTATAAGAACACTCACAGGGTGTTTGCTGGAGTGTATATATACTAACTGGGGAATTGTAGGCCTGAAACATAAGTGTGAAGGTGGTTAGACTACTACATGCATACTGCATAGGAGTTTCAAGCACTCTGTGTCCTAAATCCTGGCTCACCATATCAGTACATGCATACTGACTGAATATTTACAGTATTATAAGAAGAGACAGTGGGTGAATTTATAATTGATTCAGTTTTACTTTAGTGAAAGGATTGGTACATGGTACTGAAAGAGTCACTATGGGATTGCAAGAGCAGTCAGAGGGTGTTTGTTGGAGTGTATGGATACTGACTGGGGAAATGTAGACCTGAAACAGAAGTGTAAAGGTGGTTAGAGCAGAACATGCAAAGTGCATCGGAGTTTGAAGCACTGTGTGCCCTAAAGCCTGGCTCACTGCATGACTATATGTACTTATGTTTCTGCAAACACATTAAGCAACCAAATGATTCTCTCTCAATTTTCCCAAATACACACTGACTCACAGTGTGATTCTAGACAAATAACAGTATCCCTTGCACTTTACTGGAAGGATTACTACATGCTACTGAAAGAGTCACTATGGGATTGCAAGAGCACTCACAGGGTGTTTGATGGAGTGTATGGATGCTAACTGGGGAATTGTAGGTTTGAAACAAAAGTGTGAAGGTGGTTAGACTACTACATGCATAGTGCATAGGAGTTTCAAGCACTCTGTGACTTAAATCCTGGCTCACTGAATCAGTACATGTATACTGACTGAATAATTACAGTAGTATAAGAAGAGACAGTGGGTGAATTCATAATTGATTCAGTCTTACTTCAGTGAAAGGATTGGTACATTTGGTGCAGTCACAATGGGATTGCAAGAGCAGTCAGAGGGTGTTTGTTGGAGTGTATGGATACTGACTTGGGAAATGTAGACCTGAAACAGAAGTGTAAAGGTGGTAAGAGGAGTACATGCATAGTGCATCAGAGTTTGAAGCACTGCGTGCCCTAAAGCCTGGCTCACTGCATGACTATATGTACTTATGTGTCTGCAAACACTTTAAGCAACCAAATGATTCTCTCTCAATTTTCCTAAATGCACACTGACTCACAGTGTGATTCTAGACAAATAACAGTATACCTTGCACTTTACTGGAAGGATTACTACATGCTACTGAAAGAGTCACTATGGGATTGCAAGAACACTCACATGGTGTTTGCTGGAGTGTATGGATACTAACTGGGGAATTGCAGGCCTGAAACACAAGTGTGAAGGTAGTTACACCACTGTATGCATAGTGCATAGGAGTTTCAAGCACTCTTTGTCCTAAATCCTGGCTCACTGACTCAGTACATGTATACTGACTGAATAATTACAGTAGTATAAGAAGAGACAGTGGGTGAATTTATAATTGATTCAGTTTTACTTTAGTGAAAGGATTGGTACATGGTACTGAAAGAGTCACTATGGGATTGCAAGAGCAGTCAGAGGGTGTTTGTTGGAGTGTATGGATACTGACTGGGGAAATGTAGACCTGAAACAGAAGTGTAAAGGTGGCTAGAGCAGTACATGCAAAGTGCATCGGAGTTTGAAGCACTGTGTGCCCTAAAGCCTGGCTCACTGCATGACTACATGTACTTATGTGTCTGCAAACACATTAAGCAACCAAATGATTCTGTCTAAATTTTCCCAAATACACACTGACTCACAGTGTGATTCTAGACAAATAACAGTATCCCTTGCACGTTACTGAAAGGATTACTACATGCTACTGAAGAGTCACTATGGGATTGCAAGAGCAGTCAGAGGGTGTTTGTTGAAGTGTATGGATACTGACTGGGGAAATGTAGACCTGAAACAGAAGTGTGAATGTGGTTAGAGCAGTAAATGCATAGTGCATAGGAGTTTGAAGCACTGTGTGCCCTAAAGCCTGGCTCACTGCATGACTACATGTACATATGTGTCTGCAAACACATCAAGCAACCAAATGATTCTCTCTCAATTTTCCCAAATGCACACTGACTCACAGTGTAATTCTAGACAAATAACAGTATCCCTTGACCTTTACTGAAATGATTACTACATGCTACTGAAGGAGTCACTATGGGATTGCAAGAGCACTCACAGGGTGTTTGATGGAGTGTATGGATACTGACTGGGGAAATGTAGACCTAAAACAGAAGTGTAAAGGTAGTTAGAGCAGTACATGCATAGTGCATAGGAGTTTCAAGCACTCTGTGTCCTAAATCCTAACTCACTTCATCAGTGCATGCATACTAACTGAATATTTACAGTTGTATAAGAAGAGACAGTGGGTGAATTCATAATTGATTCAGTTTTACTTTACTACAAGGATTACTACATGGTACTGAAAGAGTCACTATAGGACTATAAGAGCACTCTTAGGGTGTTTGCTGGAGTGTACAGATACTTGCTGGGGAATTGTAGTCCTGAAACATAAGTGTGAAGGTGGTTAGACTGCTACATGCATAGTGCATAATCAATCAATCAATCACAGAATTTGTATAGCGCGCTACTCACCCGTAAGGGTCTCAAGGAGCTGAGGAGGGGGGCATAGGAGTTTCAAGCATTCTGTGTCCTAAATCCTGGCTCACTGAATCAGTACTTGCCTACTGATTGAATAATTACAGTAGTATAAGAAGAGACAGTGGTTGAATTCATAATTGATTCAGTTTTACTTTACTTAAAAGATAACTACACTGTACTGAAAGAGTCACTTTAGGAGTATAAGAGCACTCACAGGGGGTTTGCTGGAGTGTATGGATACTAACTGGGGAATTGTAGGCCTGAAACATAAGTGTGAAGGTGATTATACTACTACATGCATAGTACATAGGAGTTTGAAAAACTATGTAACCTAAAGCCTGCCTGACTGTATGACTATATGCATACTGACTGAATGATTATATTATTATAAGGAGAGACAGTTGGTGAAATCATAATTGATTGAGTTTTACTTTAGTGAAAGGATTAGTACATCGTACTGAAGGAGTCACTATGGGATTGCAAGAGCAGTCAGAGGGTGTTTGTTGGAGTGTATGGATACTGACTGGGGAAATGTAGACCTGAAACAGAAGTGTAAAGGTGGTTAGAGCAGTACATGCATAGTGCATAGGAGTTTCAAGCACTCTGTGTCCTAAATCCTAACTCACTTCATCAGTGCACGCATACCAACTGAATAATTACAGTAGTATAAGAAGAGACAGTGGGTGAATTCATAATTGATTCAGTTTTACTTTACTAAAAGGATTACTACATGGTACAGAAAGAGTCACTATAGGACTATAAGAGCACTCACAGGGTGTTTGCTGGAGTGTGTATATACTAACTGGGGAATTGTAGGCCTGAAACATAAGTGTGAAGGTGGTTAGACTACTACATGCATAGTGCATAGGAGTTTCAAGCACTCTGTGTCCTAAATCCTGGCTCACCGAATCAGTACATGCATACTGACTGAATAATTACAGTCGTATAAGAAGAGACAGTGAGTGAATTCATAATTGATTCAGTTTTACTTTAGTGAAAGGATTGGTACATGGTACTGAAAGAGTCACTATGGGATTGCAAGAGCAGTCAGAGGGTGTTTGTTGGAGTGTATGGATACTGTCTGGGGAAATGTAGACCTGAAACAGAAGTGTAAAGGTGGTTAGAGCAGTACTTGCAAAGTGCATCGGAGTTTGAAGCACTGTGTGCCCTAAAGCCTGGCTCACTGCATGACTACATGTACTTATGTTTCTGCAAACACATTAAGCAACCAAATGATTCTCTCTCAATTTTCCCAAATACACACTGACTCACAGTGTGATTCTAGACAAATAACAGTATCCCTTGCACGTTACTGAAAGGATTACTACATGCTACTGAAGAGTCACTATGGGATTGCAAGAGCAGTCAGAGGGTGTTTGTTGAAGTGTATGGATACTGACTGGGGAAATGTAGACCTGAAACAGAAGTGTGAAGGTGGTTAGAGCAGTACATGCATAGTGCATAGGAGTTTGAAGCACTGGGTGCCCTAAAGCCTGGCTCACTGCATGGCTACATGTACGTATGTGTCTGCAAACACATCAAGCAACCAAATGATTCTCTCTCAATTTTCCCAAGTGCACACTGACTCACAGTGTGATTCTAGAAAAATAACAATATCCCTTGCACTTCAGCAAAAAATATTTACTAGTCTGGAACAAGTGAAATAACTACACACATTGGCAACAGCATACGTTTGTAACCAGTTTTATATCTGCAAACACATAAAATACCCACAGGCATTTGTCACATAGACAGGTTTTGTGTACCTCCTAAGTGTAAAGGCAGTTTGTACAGGCTGGCGGTGATGGGGAGCAGATAGTATTTGTGCTCCCCATAGTTTTGTGTACCCCCTTAGTTAGAAGGGAGCTTATACAGGCCTATTGTAGGTTTGCACTGTGCGTTGACTAGGGTTTGGCTGGTGGTGATGGGGAGCAGATAGTATTTCTGCTCCCCGTATTTTCCTGTATCCCCTAAGTCAGAAATGAGGTTATATAGGCGTATTCTAGGTTGGCAGTATGCGTGGATTAGTGTTTGGCTGGCGGCGATGGATAGCAGAAAGTTAAGTTAGATGGGAGTTTATACAGGCCTATTGTAGGTTGGCAGTGTGCGTGGGCTAGGGTGATGGGGTTTGGGTAGCTCCTTTACAGCTCCTTAAAGATTCTAAGTTATAATTTCTGCATAATCTTTTCTGTGTTGGCCAACAGAGTGTTACCCTCAGTGTCTTTGTCATCATGTATATGTTTTTCACCTTTTCTTTATTTGAACTCCGCTTTTTTTTACAGTGTCTCTCTACCTCTCATCGCAATCAGTTACACAGTGTAGTGTTCGTTCGGTTTAGTGTTTTATCCTTGTTGATCTTTTGCTGACTTACCAGTTTGTGTACAAGATGCCCCGTTCTATGTGTGCAGCTTTCTTTTGTGTATCTTCTGTTGTGCAGTCTTCTTTTGTGCAGTCTTCTTTTATATCTGACCTTGGTTCTTCAGTGCTTGATCCTGTGTTCTGAACAAAGCAGTATATCTGTAGACATGTAGTTTACTTATTTCCATTCCCTTCCTCCACCCTAATTGACAACCTAATGGGGGGAGACAAAGTAAGGGGCTCTGGTTGTCACTGTCTTAAGCTTGTAACACAGTAGGTAGGACACGGATTAAGAAACTCAACCTCCACCATTCATGGACCCTCCTGTCACTTGTTGCCACCTTTTTTGCTATGCTTATCAATTAAATCTCTTCATTTGAACTTGGTCCTTCTCCAGTGTATTGTCATCATAGTCCAAGCAAATACAATCCATCATTTCATCTGCCTTTGCCCACTTTGTGTGGTGGTACTGCCATCAGATATTGCACATTATGCAACACCTTGAGTGTACCCAACCTCAAAACGCCTTCATTGGCCATTGTACATGCAGACCTTGGACCATCCTTTTCATCCATTCTTGCATCATGAGCTGTCATCTCCAACCTCTGTTCTTCTTCTTCTACTTTTCCCTTTTAAATATTGAAATCCTCTTGGAAAGTCCTTACCAAAAGTTTCCCAAAAATTAAGAAGCTGTAAAGTGCTTCAGTTGCACTGTTCATTGTTGTCTCGCTTTGGGTGTCAAGCCAATCAAAGGGACCATATTCCTGTATATCTTAAATAAAGCACTTGACACAATGCATAGTGAAACTGTATTTATTTTTTGTATTTATTTATTGAATGTATTCATAATAATGTGTGTGTGAAAATAAATATTAAATAAAGTTTTTTAGAAGTACCACATATGCCGATATTACAGTAAATAATTTGTAAAAAAAAAATCTATGTTTGTCAATTATTTTCTGTGAGGACGTAAAATAGTGATCTTACAGTAAACATGTTTTTAAAATAGTTGCAATGTATCAAAACATATTTTAAGTGAGTACTTGAAACACTGATATTACAGTAAAGACATTTTTAACATAGTTTCAATGTATTACAAAACATTTCATATAAGCACCATAAACGTCGATATTACAGAAAAGAATTTTTAAAAATGTTTGCAGTATTGCTCAACATATTGAACATGAGGACCGTAAATAGTGATAGAACAGTTAACAAGTTGCTAAAATATTTTCAATGTATCAGAATAACTCATTTCACTTTACTGAGAACATGTTTTTTTAGTACTGACAGATCTTACATCTTATAGATGGCAAATGTCACTTACATAGTAAACATTTATTCTTGGCACATAGTGCTGTACATTTACATGGTTTCCACAGCCCTGTCATCTCGTTTTGTGTTGGGATGTTTGCAAGTTCTTTGGTTTGAAGAAGTCTATTAATCACGTGGTAAGGCTTTGTCCTTCTTTTGATAAAATTGTGCATGGGAATCTACTCTTTTGTTAGTCATACAAACAGCATCTCACCCATCCTACTTGTTCTCAATGGGGTTCCCTTATAGACTTTGTAATCATCTTTTAATGTACCTCAGCATAATTGTTACCACTGCATCAACTTTTTGCCTTCCTCCCATCTCCCTCACACTTCCTGCTGTGACACCATGAATAAGACGGAGCAAATGATATTAAGTTCAGCGTTAGACATGCATGATTTTTGAGAAAACAGGCTAGGAACGTCCACGTGGCAAAGGAATAAATATGAAAGTTACGAGAGGTTTAATGGATTGGTCCACCACTGAGCTTGTATTAAACTTTACACTGTGATTAAATGTGAGGAAGCACTGGCCATGTGGAGTAGCAAACAAATGTGAAACAGAAAGTGAACGTTTCTCTATTATTTGTGAACAAGATCTATTATGGTGAAGAAGGTGTAAATCAATGTGAAAAAAGGTCTGTAATTTTGAATGTAAAATCTTCAAAAAATGTAGAACTTATTAAAATATTTGGTTCTGGATGTTGAGTTATGTAAGAATCTACAAACTGGGGCATGATCGCATGTCTCCCTGAAGACGATAATATGTTACAAGATATAAAGAATAATTGGCAACCACATCCAACGAAGGCAGTAGATGTGCAAATCACACACTGCCTGGTCTGGGAGGTACTTACCAAAAACAACAATACTGGGCTCTATTGAGGGCCTGTAATTGGAATTAGAATTAGAATAAGAATGGGAAACTACATTCAATGAAGGTAGACAAGGTAGACAGTATTTCCCAGAACGATGCTTTGCTGCAAGACTCATACTCACCCAAATGATTCTTCTACATTTGGAGTAAAGACTTGTAGATGATAACCGATCTGAGCATTCACACGCTCCGATTTCTCGATTGGATAAAAAATGTAAACTGAAACTGTCTAATTTCTTACTTAGACTCTTCTCGTGGGAAATCTCTTCCTACATATCCTTCAATTCCGTCTTTTCTGATTTTGTTGTGTAGGATGTTACATATTGAGCAACAGCAATGGAATTGTCCGCAACTTATTTAATATCCATGTTAGCATTCCACATAGACAAAATAACTGGGTTGTAGTCATTTATGTATTTTAACTCTTCATTTCTTCTTAAGTTGTACGTATTTTTTTTAGACTTTCTTGTGATAGTATGTTGCAAAGATGACATAAAACTGTTCACTCTTCCTTTCGATATTACAGGGAGGTTGAAATCCAAAACGACATTTGGTGTAGAACTTGTTCTTAGATTTGTACTTTTGAGAACAGTACCACAACGATGGCTTTGGAATCGTAAAACTTGTTGTCTTAAGTCTTTTTCTTCTGTGCTTTTGGGTATAGCACATGTAGCATATTCTTCAATAAAAGACAACACAGTATCATCCAAATCTGTTTTGAATTTAGGAGCATTCTTGATCTATATTAGCATATGTATGTTAGGAGCACCTCTTGCTTGATATTCCTTTCTGAAAAAGAAATCCACAACCTCTCCAAGAGGAGGATTTTTTTCTTGGTAGTAAAAGACATAATAGCTTCAAATCTATGATTGAATTATCTGCATACATTAACTGGATCCAAAGAATACAATTCTTCAAGTGTCTTGTATTCAATATTCACTATATTTGGATTTGGCTCTCGAAGAAATTGAAGTAAATTATCCCAAGCATATTCAGGACAGCTTAGAGTAAGGAATCATGTAGGAGGTCCTTAGTATACATTTAAGTTCTCCATTATGACTACTATGGCTCTTACTTAATATTGGTAATATTTCGTTAAACTTTTGATTCTACACAAATTTTAAATAAGGTAAAAAGGAATTGTAAAGTATGCTGCTTTTTAAATAAAGTTATATCTTTTTAAATGTAGATGTGTGTTAAAATGCAAATATGAAAGAATATTTGAGCAACTTGACAACTTGGAATAAGAAAACAATGTGGAATCTTGTATGATGTTTGGCTTTCCAGCCTATTACACAGATGTGTCAAACATGGGACGTAGCGGTAAATCGGCGTTTAGGAGTAGAAGTGCTGCGTCGTCGTTAGCTCCACACTCGGTGTTGAAGGCATAGGTAGAAAGTACATAGGAAGTACATTGTTTAGATAATCTTGGGACGATCACACATCCCCCTGAAGATGATGAAACGTTCAGATGTCTCCACTATCAACTTTCGAGGCTTTTTTCTGTGACTACCATTTTAATAAGCCAGTGAAGTTCAAAGTTTTGTTTCTAAATTCTACTACACCGGTGGAGAAAGAATATTTGAAATAAGATTTGAGCAACTTGCACTAAGAAATACAGTTTACCACATCGAAAGAAGGCAGCAGATGCCCAAATTACCCACTGTCTTGATGGGGTAGTACTTACCAAAAAGGCTCTATAAAAGGCCTGTACTTTGAATTACAATTAGAAGAAGGAGAATAATTGGCAAACACAGCTCGAAAGGCAGCAGGTGCGCAAATTACCTACTGCCTTGAAGGGGTAGTAGTTATCAAAAAGGTTCTATATAGGGCCTGCACTTTAAATTAGAGTAACAAATAGAAGAATAATTGATAATCACATGCAAGAAAGGCAGCAAGTGCGGAAATTACCTACTGTCTTTAGCCGGGATAGTAGTTACAAAAAAAGACTCTATAAAGGGCTTACATTTTGAATTAGAATATGTAATAGAAGAATAATTGATAACCCCAGCCAAGAAAGGCAGCAAGTGCGCAAATTACCCACTGCCTTCAGCCGGGGTAGTAGTTTAAAAAAAAGGCTCTATAAAGGGCCTGCACTTTGAATTAGAATGTGAAATAGAAGAATAATTGATAACTCCAGCCAAGAAAGGCTGCAAGTGCGCAAATTACCCACTGCCATCAGCCGGGGTAGTAGTTACAAAAATAAGGCTCTATAAAGGGTCTCCAATTTGAATTAGACTATGAAACAGAAGGGTAATTGATAACCGCAGCCAAGAAAGGCAGCAAGTGCGGAAATTACCGACAGCCTTCAGCCGGGGTAGTAATTACAAAAAAGGCTCTATGAAGGGCCTGCACTTTGAATTAGAATATGAAATAGAAGAATAATTGATAACCCCACCCAAAAAAAGCAGCAGGTAGGCAAATTATCCATTGCCTTCAGGCGGGGTAGTAGTTACCTATAAGGCTCGTTAAAGGGCCTCCAATTTGAATTAGAATATGAAATAGAAGAATAATTGATAACGCCAGCCTAGAAAGGCAGCACGTAGACAAATTACACACTGCCTTCAGCTGGGGTAGTAGTTACAAAAAAAGGCTCGATAAAGGGCCTGCACTTTGAATTACAATATAACATTGAAGAATAATTGATAACAGTCCTGGAAATGTGTTCACAACATAACTCTCAAGGCACAATATGTCAGACGCCTCCAGAATACACTAGTGGGCAAGCTCAGCAGGTCCCTATCAGACTGCCATGAGCGAAAATTAGATATTCAAGTTTTCCAGGCTTGGAGCAAACTGACATTGGATTTGTTTGCAAGAAAGCGAAACAAAAAATGCTGGTACTGTGCCAGTAAATACCCTCAACAGGGGTTACGAGGGAATGCCGTGCCCATGAGATGGTCAGGGAATTGTGCTTATGCTTTTACCCTGAAACGGTTTATTAAGTGCATACTGAAGAAAGTGAAAAATAACAAAGGCAGCAGAATTAGCATCAAAGCTTTCATCTTGACAATCACAGGGGATATCTGCAGTACTGATGTACTGTACTTCAGTCTCGCTGCCTGTTAGAGGTAGATTTTGTTCTTCAATTGAAGTATTGCTCATTTACAAAGTATCTTCGGTATTATGAAATGAAATGAAATGAAAATGATTTTTGTAAAGCGCACATAGCTGCCCTGAGACGTCCAAACGCTGAGATTGCAGCTGGGACTTTGGTTGCTTAAGAAGAAATATCCACCCGACTACTGTTTATTAAACAGGAACGTTTTCAGCTGCTTGTGCAAGGAGGTGAGATCGGGGTTGGACCTTAGATGTTGGGGGAGAGCGTTCCACAACTTGGCCACACTACTCTCTTTCCATAACTAATGTGTTATGTTGTATGTTCTTGCACAAAATCATTAACACTTAACTTTATCACTTTATCACAACTATGTTGGCCCAAAAAAAATATTAAGTAAATACCATTGTCTAATAACATTCCAACAGTAGAGTTTTAGAAGTTTATAAGGTTATATAAATATAATTACTTATAAAGATATTCTGTTTTTAAGTTTTCGTAAAATTTGAAACCAGTCACTCCTTTTGACAATAGAAAAAGACTAAAGCTGTTATAGTAAAACGCAGTACTAAAAAATGTGGAATATGTCTATTCACTATGGGTGAACACATCAGACAACCAAAACAAAAGCATGCGTCTGGACTTCGCTGAAATCTTCAAGGGACAAATTAGGGCTTTCATAATACAAAAACACCTTGTACTTAGTGACATCCAATTCAATTTTTTGTGGAATGGTTTAATTCTACCTCCGCCTTTTGGACTGGTGGGTGGGTAGCATTCCAAAGTGTTTGACAGCTTAGACTACATGTTTGCATGCAGCCAAAGAAAACTTAGCATGTTTATGCATGGGCACTCTGTGACTCAAAACCCAGCAGTCAGTATTTAGGATTATAAATGGTTGCCATACGAATGACTGATGAGTTTATATGTCAGTGATAAAAGAAAACAAGTGAAAGTTTGCTTGTTTTACATTACAGATATTCAGACCTGAAAGACTATGCATCTAAAACCATGAAAACTTTTTTGAATGTATTTAAGAAAGAAGTGAAAGGCCGTGTAGAAGGAATACTGTCGAGCATAAAATGTGTATGATTGTTCTTTTTGTTCAGTCTAAACACACCTTTTGGATTATGCTCATGCCATAGTGGTGTAACTATATTATAGATTCTACTATCAGATGTGTAATAGTGGATAGTGGAATTATCACTAATTCTTAGACTACCATTGAAGAATAACGTGTGGATGAGCGGTATTGGTTGTTGACCTTCAAGAGGAGGAAGAATTACATTTATGTTTCCACACATTAGCCAAATAGTTGCTCGATTTTAAACAGAGAATCAAGTAGGAATGTTAAAGGAAGTCTGGCCCACCTCTAAAAGGATTGTGCAAGTTGTGACAGTTGAGAAGGAGTGTCTCAATATTGCTTCTTATGATAATCCGGACACAACACTAGATGACAGGAGTATGCAAAACATCTAATTCGATATCTTGCATGCATGCAATCACTTGACTTTTTTAATACATATATTTGGTACATTTGTACCTAGTAAAAGGTAACTAGAATGTTACATTTGTTTTGATACATTCAAGGTGGACCCATCTGCAACATTCTAAACATTAGGCCTGTTGGGAAGATTGTGAAAAATTAGTTGTTATTAACATTGTATTATTTAATGGTCAATAGCTTTTTGTTATGATAACTTAAATGTATTTACATAGTAAACATAGTGACCTGTGCACACTCAGTGGGAAAGTGGTAATGAGCCCATAACTAGGAAGGTTGCATAGCCAGCTAACGAACATGGCGGACACAACTCTGAAAAGACCCTCAGTTATCTGTGTCATACTAACATACACCCTGCATCAGACAAGACTTAATGCCACCAAAACACCCCAAGTACTTACATCAGTTACTTTTGATCTTCACCGCCTAGAGCCATTGAGGGTACCTACCATTAAGTTTTGCATATAAATTGATGAAGCATCTTGGTTGCAGATACCACAATACTTTTCAACAGACTCTAAATGTAAAACAGATGTACATTAGCGCATCATAACAGCAAAACTAACAATACAAAAGTAATTTTGAAATATATCTTGCTTGATTGTAGGTGTTTTTAGATCTAGGAATAGAGACAGTCACAAGTGTTTAAACAAATTCAAATGGATACACAACAAACATAATTGAAAATTCACAAACGTAATGACCATATCCTATTATACTATGTTAAAAGTTAAAGACATTTCTTGTTCTATATAAAACCTTCTATGACAAAACAAAAAACCGAATAATCCAATCTTCATGACAACACTAGAGTGTGACACCTTATTTTCTATTGAAATGTTAACTCAAAGCTGATGACTCCGCTGCAATTTTCAGTCGATGATTCTCAGAAATATTTCATTAGTAAAAATCTGGGCAACTGGCTGCTGAGTTATGTAATATTCTGCAAACTGAAAACATAATAACAAATGTGTATGTTGAGCAAAAGTCCTACCTGAATTTTAATTTACATAAAAACAATTAATCTCAAAAGGTTTGGGGTTGAAAAGCAATCATAGGTTTCAAAGCAACTGCATTAGGATAATACGAGTGGTTAGACAAAATCATATGTGAATAGCTATGTGCTTCCGATGGGCACTATGGACGTGGTAGGTAGGTGTTGAGACATGTCAGTGCCAGTACTTGTTGGGCAAAGAACAGTGTCCATTTTGTCAAAAGATACCTGAAGAGTTAAAAAAGCAATGATGAAAAACTTTATAACATTATATACCAAAATACATATGTTTAGACTTACAACAATTCGAAAACATGAATGTCAACACAATATATATTGAAAATCAACAAACTTCTGTTGAAAACCATCTTACATTTATCTCTCTTCAAAATGTTACTTAATTTAACTATCAAAAAATAATTCAAACAATCACTAACTTTCAATATTGCTTTGCACCAGTAACACTGAACAGTGACATAACTGATATGAATCTTTACCTGAAAAGTAGAAGAGTCATATTTGCCAAACCGACGCTGTTGCTGATATGGGTAAACACTAAGGTTAAAATGAAAGGATTTCAGTACAAACATTGATGGAAAATTATTATTTAAATATAGGTAACTGTATTATGAATGAAAATATATGTACATTTGGTCAAGACAAACATATTTTCGGGAGGTAGGCATCGATTATCTGTAAAAATATATGAAAACATATGAACTTCTAAAGAGTAACCAACATGTACATCCTACGCCATTAGCCATACAATGCACCATTTACATGTAGCAGAAACTAACCTCATCACCTATCCATTGGTCCATTTTAAGTGACCAAAAACAACTATCATATAATTTAAAGCTGAACACTGTTGCTTCCAAACGATCTTTACTGGTTTCTTCCATACATTTAAAAATTCTCAGGGATATAGATGAACGAGATGCTGGAGATGTAGAACGTGCTCTAGATGGTAAGAGGTACTGAAGATGGTACAGGTGCTGATGATTGTACAAGTGTTAAAGATGGAACAGGTGCTGAAGATGGAACATGTGCTGAACATGCTAAAGATGCTGAAAATGCATCCGGTGCTGAAGATGCAACAGGTGCTGAAGATGCAACTGGTGCTGAAGATGCAACAGGTTTTGAAGATGGAACAGGTGCTGGAGAATTATCACTCGTCATGTTTCCTGCAAAATAATTTTGAAATGTTTGGAAAAAGTAACATTTCTTAAAGAACAACAAATTACTCAAAAAACGTACCGCAAACCTTTCTCAATCAAAAATCGTTAATCAGAAATTCTTTTCTTAAATTAATGTAGTTTGCAAAACATGTGCAGAAAGAGAAAAGCACGTACTCTTCCTTAAGCTCACCTATAAATGAGTTAATTATACCAGCTAATAGAACATCATTACTCTAGACATCCATATTATGTGGCATTACAGAAAAAGGTACCCTTTAATAGATTACCTTTGACGCTCGATTTATAAGGCCTCAACATGTCAACATTATTAGTTTTACGTAAAGGCATGTTGCTACCAATGAATAACTTTGCACGCTTTCCTTGCATTTTGGAAATATGGTAGGGTCCAGTAAAGTTGTGCTCCAAAATCCCTTCTTACCTCGTTGTTCGCCGGCAATTTTTTAAAAGCACTAAATCGCCTTCGTTGAAGGTGCATGGGTTATATTTCTTCGAAACTCTTTGTATATTTTTCTTTCTATTTTTCCTGGGTAACCTTAATTTTGTGTTTTGTCTGGTTCTGCTTTTCTAATGTTCTTTTCTGCGATAATCTCTGCATATTCACTTTCTGTTGGTAGTACAAACTGAAGCTAATAAAGGAAACATAAAACTCAATCACTGATATTTACCAATGAAAATAATGTACAAACATTCCAATTAAAATAATGAAAATTTTTAAGAATACATTTTATGACAACAAAATGAAAATCAGCACAGCAAAAAATAGATGGAAGGTTTTTAGCAAGTTAAAAAGTATGTGGTATGTGGCTTAGATTGTAATGTGACAATGCATGGTCCAAATATAGATCCTAGTCCTTCTGATGCTCATTCACGTACTTAGACAACATGCTGTAAATTTAGAAAAGGTTAACAAATGGCATGACTTTTGATGGTTGTACATTAATCACGTTTCTTTGCGATTACAATTAGACAACAGCAACCGATGAGCGTCAAACTACACCAAATAAACTGTCAGATGAAATAACGCCATGAAAACAACCCTTCATTGAAGTTACAAACGTATAATTAAGAAACAGTAGGATTATCTTTTAATGCTAGCATTAGTACGTTTATCTAAACCATTTGTCTGTGGGTGATGGTGTCAGGAATGGTTTCTCAGTAGGTCATTCACAGCTAGTTTTCCCCATTTATTAATCCTCTTTATGTGCTAAGACTCCTGGCTCCTTTACAAGTTGGAGGATGTTGGTCTCTAAATATCGTCTGGGTCAGGTCAGGCACTTCCCTGTTGCCACAGGTAGCGCAGTCTGTTAGCGCTCTAGTGGTTCCTTTGGAATTTTGACACAGCTGAACTTGAAACGCGAGCGTTAATCAAACGTCGCACTTCAACCGTTCATTTTTCGAGAGGCGGATGGTTTTCGCGCTCTCCCCTCTTCTTAATGCCAGAGAAATAGTTATCTTTGATTTTCCTCAGCATTTCCAGTTTCCTGCAGCCCAGTTTGGTGTCGGGCATCTCCCGTATTTCTTCCGTGGCACTTAAGACTTTGGCAGAACGTTTCGTAGTGTCTTGGAAGCAGGCAGCAGTTTATGTCGCAGCATGAGTCACACTCTGTGACTCTTCTCTACACTCCAGTGGCCCCCAGCAGCAGTGTCACTTCAGAGCCTCATTCAGCACTCAGCGTGAGCCCTGCAGCAGAGACAGTTTCTTCTCAGCAGACTCCGAATTCCTGAGGCAGAAGCAGCCGAGTTTTGGTGAGACCTTTCCTATTTAGTTCATGGAGATACAGCGAGTGTTTCTGGACTCATATCCTGCATAGCTTCCTGTGACAATTCTATGGCTGAACTTGTTTATAGTATTACAGTTAAATGACCAAACTCCTAAATTGAAGTCTCTGGCAAGTATTATCAGCTCATGTATAGTTAGAGTTTCCTGAGAAGTCATTCGTATTCATGAACTTCAGCAGTGCAGACTCTCCAGGAGTTTTGGGCATTCTATGCAAATCAAAAGCGCTCTCTGCAGACATGTTAAGGCGCTACATTTGGAACTGATCAGTTAGTCTATTGCCTGTGGGATATTGATGGAGTACAGTCAACGGAGTACACTTCTTCAAGTGGCAGATTCTTCAAGTAGATAACAATATATATATATTTTCTTGTGTACCATCTTTATCTTCAGACTCCAATTCATTCAAGTATCCTCATTGGGCAAGTTGTTCATTCCAGTAGAATTCCAATTAGACTTCCTAGAGAGAAGCAAATGCCCACACAAAGTCAGGTAAAAAAGAGAGAGAGAGAGAGAGAGAGTTTTGATATTTAAGTTTGACTAATGGTATGTGAACTTAGTAATGTTTGTTAACTCTTGTAGGAAGAACATTCATCTCATCTGAACTAATCGAGGTGAAGATTCCTGTGTGGCAGTCTCTCTGTTTGTCTCTTCCACTTCCCCTTTCCCCGACGTCACTGTGGCAAGAGAAATCTGGCGCAGTAGTGTGAGGGCGTTGGGAACAAGCATTATCAGCGGCCTAGTATTCCCGCGGAACTCAGGAAATTTCAGGTACTGAATCTGACAGATAGGCTGCACTTACAGAACGTTCTATGTGTAAAAGCTTAGATAAGTCTGAATTAAAATGTAAAAAAAAAAAGATATCTAAGCAAAATAGGAAATATATTATATTTATAAGAGTAGAGGCCAAAATATGCGGTACACCATAAAAATGCGACTATGAAATTCATGCACGCCCAATTTATAAGAAAAGAGGCTTCGGAGGGCCCCGTGACACAGAAAGAAATATTACCATTATGCACACACAATTTAAAAGAATTGAGGGCTGGGAGGGCCTCGTGACGCAGAAAAAAATATTACCATCATGCACGCACAATTTATAAGAATAAAGGCCAAAGCACACGGTACACCATAAAAATGCGACATAGAAATACATGCACGCACAATTTATAAGAAAAGAGGCCAGGAAGAGGCCAGCGAAAATGTTCCTCCTTTTTATGAAAAGTAGTTTTAGATTAGAATTTTTTTTTTTTTTAAATTTGATTGATATATGTCTTGATTGACTGCATTAGAACATATTGTAATAGAATTTTCTCTCATATATATGTTTCAGATATCACTGTGTGTCTCCTGAAGAAGGCGTTGTCCACGCGGAAACGCGCGTTGAGATTTTACTCGCCACAGTGTTGTTCCTTTTTGATACCAAGGATATTAATTTGTAGGAATGTTCGTTACATGATGATATAATGAATGTATGAATTGTATGTTTTTTAACTCATTTTTATTATCATACAGTAATGGTTATACCAGTTACTTGTATGATTTTTAATTTTGTTCATTAAAATCATGATTATTTGCATTTTAATTTTCTATGTATGATTTTTTCGCTGTCACTTTATATTACTTGTTTGCCTATTTGTTGACTGCCTAGGGTTTTTTCTCACACGTTAGTATTTTAGTCAGCCATTCATCAGTGTGTAATAATCCATTGACTGCATTAGAACACTAAGGGGCAGATATACAATAACTGGCACATCCCCAGGGATATGGCAGTTATTGAGCACCATGACACCACTACCATGGATGCACCGTATTTACAATGTGGTGCACCATGGGGCGAAAACGGCACAGTTATGTGATGCATCTGTGCTGTAAAGGAGGCGCATTACTTGACTTGTGTTGCAAGTGCAACGCATCTTCAGCAAAGCTCTGGGGCTCTTTGCTCAGAATGCTATGTCAATCTTTACAGCTGCTTCAAGCAGATGCAGAGTTTTGACGCAGCATGAGCCCAAAAGTCACAAAGTGGAATCTTGTAGATTTCACTCAGCCACAGAGGAGGTCTGCCACTCTTTTCCAATGATGATATCATCTGCCGTGCCACCTTGAATAGCGGTGTTACCTGGCGCTCACGTCTCCAGCTGCGGGGTCACCCGCGTCCCCTTCTTTCATGGCCGTGACTGGGGCTGCTGGCGGAGGATAGCCTGAGGGTAACACCGCATGGATGGCTCGGGTGAGGGTGTCTTCTGAACCTCTGGGGTGCAGGATCTCTCAACTCCTCGGGTACTGGAGTCATAACACACCTCCCCTACTTCCCAGGCTTTACTGACAATGTGATCCTGTACTCCCAAGGCCCTTAAGCGAGCTTCAACATCTGGGGATCACATATTGCCCTTTCCTTGCACGCATTGCATAATCCACCTCTGCCCTCTGGAGAGACCGCCACAGTACCTTTGCCTTCAGGTACGCAGGTGTTGACAACATTCACTACCGAGCACCAGCCGTCTGACCCAGCATATCCCGGACGCGAGGCCTTCCATATTCACGTGCCACGACGGTCTGCTGCCTTGAATTTAGCGCTTATCTACCATTGCAGTCCCAAACGCTCTGGAGGCTGATCCATATGCCACCTAAGTAGGCGACGGGCTAGTCTTTAAACAAGGTCTCGGACTTCTTACCGAATTCTGAAAAACGATCTACACTTCGATGAGACACAGGCGCAGCAACAATGACCCTCAAAAAGCGGATCGCCTGAACATGCTCAAGGACTACAAAGCTGAACTACGCAGTAACATCAGTCGCGACATCAAATCTTCAATGGATCATCTACTTTCGGCCTGTTCGGAGTGGTGTCGTCCCTGCAGCAATATGTGGGTTAGGTGGGCACCAGGGTCCTTGACCTCGTGACGCAACACCAGGACCGTGATCTATAGCCACCAGATCCATGGGAACTTCCTGCTGAACTACCTTTCTGCCTTCACCTGTCCTGGCCCTAATCCCCACCCTGTTTATCGCCTCGCTCTACTCCTCTCCGCTTTCCTGTTGCTGACCTCTGCCTTCACCTGTCCTGGCACTTAATCCCCACCCTGTCTATCTGTGAATTTTTGCCTCGTCATTTGAGATCTAGCTACTTTGTCTGATGCCCGATGGAGTTACCTAGTTTTGCTACAGGGGAGACAGGTCGGGGATTCCCTCCTTGGACGTCACCTACCCAGTCGGTCTTCAGCCAAACTTCCTTTCGTCTCTCCTGTCGTCTCTTCCCGCACCCTCCCTCTATTTTTTTCTCTCCTCTTCCAATGTATTGAGACTGAACTATTCTGTCAAATTCCCGATGGAGCTACCTGGTTTAGCTATAGGGGAGATGGACCGTGTACTCCCTCCTTGGTCGTCACCTACCCAGTCGGCCGTTAGACAGACCTAATTTCGTCTCTCCCTGTTGTCTCTTCCCCTATTCCCTCTTTCTCTCCTTCCATGCCCCCTCCCCTCTACGCTCCATTTATTTTGCCCTCCATGTTCCTTTAATTGCTTTTCCCATTGAGACCGAGCTATTTGGCCAATGCCCGGTGAAGCTACCTGATAGCTATAGAGGAGATGGGTTTTGGGACGTCCCCTCGACCGTCATCTACCCAGCCAGACTTTGGACAGACTTTCCTTTCGTCTCTCTGCCGTATCTCCATCCTATCCCTTTACCCTTCCCCCCTTCCCCTCTACACTTCAATTATCTCGTCTTCTATGTCTCTTGCAATTGTTTTTCTAGCAACTGATGTAAATTGGAACTGATGCAATCTTGTTATTGTAATTTTTGTGGAACCTCATGTAAAGCGCTCTGATACCTCCGGGTATAGCCAGCGCTGTATAAAACTCTTGAATAAATAAATAAATAAATAAATAAATAAATTTGAGATGTCATCAGTGATGTCATGAGTGATGTCACTGACCATGTCATGAGCGATGTAATATGTGACGTCATCAGCAGTGCTATGCGGGTGCCTGAGTTATAGTTAGCTGAACTAACTGTAACGGGGGAATTTCAATGGTTTTTTTATGAGTGAAATGTCCAGCTAACTATAACGTGTGAAACCTATGGTTTTTTCAGTGAATTTCTAAGGTTTTTTAAAAGCTAATTCCTAACTATAATGTGGCTGAAACCTATGCTTTTTTTAGTGAATTTGGAAGGTTTTTAAAATGCTAATTCCTAACTATAACGTGGCTGAAACCTATGGTTTTTTCAATGAATATATATATATATATATTCACTGAAAAAACCATAGGTTATAGACCATATATAGTTAGGAATTAGCATTTACAAAACCTTGAAAATTCACTGAAAAAACCATAGGTTATAGACTATATATAGTTAGGAATTAGCATTTACAAAACCTTATTTTACTCACACGAAACCATTGAAATTCGCATATATAGTTAGTTGCACTAACTATATATCGCGCACCCGCAATCCACTGCTGATGATGTCACATATTATATCATTCATGACGTGGTCAGTGACATCACTGATGACATCACTGATGACATCTCAAATGACATCACTGATGACAACATCCAGTGACTGTATGTTTCTGTAAAGTTAAAATATGTCTTACATATTGAAGAATGAGTGGATGTATAAGTGTCTGGATGAAGGATTTAGTAGGTGCATGACTGACTGTATGAGTGAGTGATTAAATGTGTCTCACTGAGTGCATGGGTTAGTGACTAAACTGTCTTAATTTGTGCATCAAATAACCTATGGTTTTTTCAGTGAATTTTCAAGTTTTTGTAAATGCTAATTCCTAACTATATATGGTCTATAACCTATGTTTTTTTCAGTGAATTTCAATGGTTTTTTAATTGCAAATATCAAAAGCTGTAAAATGTATTCTTCTTTTAAAGGAAAAATATATTTTTTATGTATTTAATATAATTTTTTTATGTATATAATTTATTTATTTTTTTTTCGCTACCGGTCCGCGCACCGGGTAGCTTCCCGTTAGCTCAATTTGGTGCCGCGACCTGATCCGTGCACCATGAAACGTTCCGTTAGCGCAACTGCCGCATTCGAAAACAACATCGTGACGTGTCACGTAAGCGCGACGTATCGCGTTGCCGCGTAATGCGTCTTATGACGCGCCGCGTTAGCGCACTCAGGAGTGCTCCGGAGCGCGACCCGAGGCGCAAAGTGCAGCACCCCGGAAGTGCTCCGGGCGCGGAGTGGGACGCGTAACATAAGCGTAACAGGTCATGTGACCTGAAAATAACACTTTTCATTGGTTTAGAAGATTTTTTTTTCCCAAATGATGAAAGCCCCCACCTTTTTTCCTCACTCTGACTTTCATCTTTGTGAGAGGAAGACCTGTTTCTGCTTGTTCAGTCATGGCATCTGTAGTAGCTGCAGCTGGTGGACCCCCACCACCACCACAACCACCTAGGAAGGAAGGACCACCTGCATAGTTTCTTCCAAACCCAGAGGAAGAGGAAGAAGAAGAGGAAGAGGAGGTAGAGCAGAGGCAGTTCTTGCGTGAAGAGCCCCGGCAATCCCACCGCTTAGACCATTTTATATGACAATTTTTTTCTTACCCTCGAGGGCAAAAAAAGGTCAATGCCCGGCTGGTGACATGCCTCATTGCGATGCAGTTCTGTCCCGAGGCACAGACAAAAAGTATAGTTTTGGAAACTATACTATGCACCGCCACATGCAGAGGTGGCATCCAATGAATTATAGCGTTGCTGAGGTGCGTCAACTCCAGGATAACCCACCAATATTATTTTACTGTTTCCCTTGGTTTTCCCCTTGTTACGCTTTCCGGAACGCTACCCGGTGCGCGGACCGGGCGCTAAGCGTGCAAAAATTTGAAAAAAAGGCTGTTTTTTACATATATGGGCCTCCTCAGCCACCCTCAGAAAACCTAGGGGGTAAGGAAATGTCTCCCGTGCCCCCTTATACCCATTCCCAACATTGTTTATCCTCCATCTTGTGACTAAATTCGTCCGAAACACAAGATTTTTTTTTTTTTGCCCCACGGGGCCCTTTAATAGCCCCCACATCAATCCTAGGGGGTCAGGAGGGGTCTACCTTGCCCCCTTTCATTCATTTCCCCCTTCGTTTATTTCCACCTCTTGTCTCTCGATCCTACCGAGAGACAAGATGGCGGCCGCTCCGGACTGTTTAGAATGTTGACAGTCACCGGAGAGCCAATCCGCTTCTCCTCGTGAAGTTCCGTTACGCGTCTGGTACGCGAACCGGGGCGCTAACCGGGACGCTGTCACAGATATATATATTTTTTTGAACGGTAATTTCTCAAAATCAACTGGAGCACATATCTTGAGACCTAGCAAAGGCACATCGGGCAAACAGTCTCTACAATTTTGCCAAGTTTCATAGAAATCCATTCAGCCGTTCGAGCTAAAAGTGAGTCCAACCGCCCTATGGACAACTCAATGTTAAAAACATGTTTTGGGACGCCCCTTTTTTCTCAGCCCCCGCTTGACGAAACCCCCCCAAACTTTCAGGGGACGCTCAGAAACAAAATGTGCCATTTTCCTGAAAATTGCAGCCAATTCCGTCCATCAACGCCAAAGTTATTCAACATAGAATTTTCAGAAATCCCTATTAAAAAAAATCCAAACTAAATATACCTATTGGCGACTGCCAGTAGGTAATATATATATATATATATATATATATATATATATATATATATATATATATATATATATATATATATATATATATATATATATATATATATAATTTCTATGGCAAAATGAAACCCCTCATTTTGTTCCTTTTCAAATTAAATGTATTAGGTGTTACCACTTTATTCCAATCAAGATGACTTCAGGTGTGCCATACTTTTGTTATAAGTAAGACTGTTAGCGTTCTAGTTGTTCTTTAGAACACTCTGGGACATTCTGTCATTGGGCTATAGTTGGGCTACATCTGGCTGATATTTGGGCTACATTTGGGCTCTTTTGTCTCTGGTGGCCATCTTGGGAGACTGCATATCAGAATTTTTTTAATGAAATATAAGAGGATTTGAGAAGTCACTCAAAATGTGCCCTAATTTTTCTTTCTTCAGCAATAATCATAATTTCTATGGCAAAATGAACCCCCTCATTGTGTTCCTTTGCAAATTAAATGTTTTAAGTGTTAACACTTTATTCCAATCGAGATGACTTCAGGTGTGCCATACTTTTGTCATAAGTAAGACTGTTAGCGCTCTAGTTGTTCTTTAGGACACTCTGGGACATTCTGTCATTGGGCTATAGTTGGGCTACATCTGGCTGATATTTGGGCTACATTTGGTTTTTTTTGTCTCTGGTGGCCATCTTTGGGCTACATTGGGCTACATTGGGCTACATTGGGCTACATTTGGGCTCTAACATATATATAGCCCAATGTAGCCCAATATATATTTTTCAAAGTTAATTTTCGGAAAAACCACTGGAGCATATATCTTGAGACATAGCAAAGGCACATCGGGGTACCAGTCCCTATAATCTTGCCAAGTTTGGTGGAAATCCATTCAGCCGTTCGGGCTAAAAGTGAGTCCAACCGCCCTATGGAAAACTCAATGTTAAAAACACGTTTTGGGACCCCCTTTTTTATCAGCCCCCGCTTGACGAAACCCCCCTAAACTTACAGGGGACGCTCAGAAACAAGATGTGCCATTGTCCTGAAAATTTCAGCCAATTCCGTCCATCAACGCCAAAGTTATTCAACATAGAATTTTCAGAAATCCCTATTCAAAAAAATCCTAACTATATATACCTACTGGCGACCGCCAGTAGGTAATATATATATATATATATTCAATGAAAAAACCATAGGTTTTAGGCCATATATAGTTAGGGATTTGCATTTACAAAACCTTATTTTACTCGCATAAAACCATTGAAATTCCATATATAGTTAGATGCGCTAACTATATATCGTGCACCCGCAATCCACTGCTGATGATGTCACATATTACATCATTCATGACATGGTCAGTGACATCACTGATGACATCACTGATGACAACTCAAATGACATCACTGATGACAACATCCAGTGACTGTATGTTTCTGTAAAGTTAAAATATGTCTTACATATTGAAGAATGAGTGGATGTATAAGTGTCTGGATGAAGGATTTAGTAGGTGCATGACTGATTGTATGAGGGAGTGATTAAATGTGTCTCACTGAGTGCATGGATTAGTGATTAAACTGTATTAATTTGTGCATTATTATATCTGTTGTTCTGTAAACTGCTGCATGTGTTGATCAGTAGCTATATGAATAACTATATGGGTTATTGATTGGTTGCCCAAGTATTTGTATGGGAAACTGAGTGTGTGTGTATGGGTGGCTGGGAGGTGTGTGACTCTGTGCATAGATGTGTAAGCAGTTGATTCACTAGGTGTATGAGTTCAAGAGTGCATGTGGAAACAGCTATATGGGTGGTTGACTGTGTGCATGAGTGTATTGGTGAGTGAATGGATATCTCAGTGCTACATGTCAAAGTAAGTACATATGTAAAACACAGTACATGTGAGAGTTAACATATATAAATAACTGTGCATAAGAGCCAGTGAATGTGTGAGTGGCTGTATGGATCATTGTGAACATGTATCAAGGATTGTATAAGAGAGTAAATATGTGTTAGAATATGTTTCAATAAGTAAGGTGTGTATAACTGTATAGTAGAGGAATTGGAGGTGTGTTTGATTCTTTGCATGACTGTCTAGGTGTATGAGTAACTCCATGGATGAGTGACAGTCTGTGAGTGTCTGTTTTCACTGAGTGTATCTAAGGATATATCAGAGTCAGTAGAGGTTCATCGTATTAACACATGAATGATGTCATCTGTGATGTTGTCAGTGATGTCATTTGAGTTGTCATCAGTGATGTCATTTGAGTTGTCATCAGTGATGTCATCAGTGATGTCACTGACCATGTCATGAATGATGTAATATGTGACATCATCAGCAGTGGATTGCGGGTGCGCGATACATAGTTAGCGCATCTAACTATATATGGAATTTCAATGGTTTTATGCGAGTAAAATAAGGTTTTGTAAATGCAAATCCCTAACTATATATGGCCTAAAACCTATGGTTTTTTCATTGAATTTTCAAGGTTTTGTAAATGCAAATTCCTAACTATATATCGACTATAACCTATGGTTTTTTCAGTGAATTTCAATGGTTTTTTAATAGCAAATATGAAAAGCTTTAAAATGTCAAGTACGTGATAGATAAAAACATTTTCGTATTTATGCACGCTGATGTGCTTTGAACGCTGACCCCCTCCCCTCTTTTCTCTTAGTAGTACTCTCTCTTTGCAGATAGAGAAGAGTAGTTAACGCAGGCCTTTACCCCCGTTGTAATCCGTCCTGCCTGCTTGTCTCTCCATTTGATTGATTATTATCCAAGCATTTACTGTTTTACAATTGATTCTCTTTGGTTCATTCTCTATTTACAAACAAGCACAAAGTCGCAATACTCTGTTTAGTCTTTGCAGATCGTGAAAAATCGTGTAAAAAAATAAAAGTAATCGAGCAAAATCAGTAGGCCACTAATTGGATCTCTTTTTGACCTCGCTAAAATAGAAATATTATAAACAACCCTTCATGAGAAATACGAAAATAGTGAGATGAACTGAGCTCCACACCATGAGGGCTGCAAGACAGCTCGGCTCCGTCACCCATCCCGCCCAAAATAACGACAAACCCTATGCAAATATTAAAAATATAGACAACACACCAGCAAAGAAACAGGGTAAAACATTTTATTAAATAACTATTTACATAACGTTGGTTTATAAGATGAGGTCAGTAGTGGACCGATGTGTGAATAGGTCGGAAGCAGCACAAGGCGCCAAGATCCGGATGGAAAGTCCTGGATGTTGGGTGCCATAGTTCAGAGTTCTGAGTTTGAGCCTTTTTCAATGTGCTTTGTTGTTTCCCCTCCATCAAAAACAAAAAAAAAATATAAAACTGTGCAAAAATACAAAAAAATCAAAAAATGTTTACAAAAGCAGTGCTTGTAAGACTGTCTGAAGCTTATTTCCACCTACTGCAGCTTCACTATTCTCAAAGTAAGTGAGGGTCGTTTGTGGACCTGACTGCATTTGAAAACAATGTTATATGGTACCTCCCTAAACCGCTTGACGGAGGCCCCCGAGGGGCGGTGTGATGGCACGGACTCGGAGAAGACGCTTGGCTCCGACCCCCTCCCCAAGTCTTATAGCACTGGTGTAGCCTGAGATCGCCCCCGACATAGGCGGCCGGCTCCCGGGGTCCGGCGGAACTTTTTGCCTTTTGATGACTCTTCTATTCTGGACTTTGTCCCACAATCCGTTTGACCTGAAGACACGCTGTAGTGGGCCGCCCCTTTACCGTTTTAGTTGCCATTCCGCCCGCTTTTGCTACACTGTGCCTCTTCCGCCATTCAGCTGTTTACCGCTCGCTCTTGCGACTACAGCGTCTCGCTCACCATGTAGTTAAGTTGCTCCCGCTCTTGCGGTGCAGCGATAGGCGGCTGCCACAGGACTCTCAAAATGGCGGCCGGCTCTTCGGTTTTGGGCCTGGTCCACTAAAATGGCCCTGGGACACCTTGGAACTCGGACGCTTCCCTGATAGGGCTTGGGTCCCATTCTCGAAAGCGTCCCCTCAGCCGTGAAGATTCTACAAAAGTCTTGGGGGCCCCCGACTCCCGCAGGCTTCTGGTGGGGAGCGGCTGCCATGTCTGCTCGTGGAATGGCCACGACGGAGCTACGAGATGGTAGTGCTCTCATGCTGACGCCAGCTTTAGTCTGAAACATCCAGAAACACTGTAGACTACCAATTCGATCAGTTCCGGTAGCGCCCCAACATGACCCGGAAGAGAAGAACTTGCCCTCCCCTCTTTGACTGATGGTTCTTGTTGCCTGTCCCCTCTGTTGTCATTTAACAGAACTTTTTGGACTGCTGAAAGGGGTTGTGTTCCGAACGCTGGTTGGTGGAGACATTTTGACTATATTCTTGACCTACGTTGTCGCGTAATGCGTTATATGACACGCCGCGTTAGCGCACCCGGAAGTGATCCGGGGCGCGGCGTGCAGCGCGTAACGTAAGCATAACAGGTCATGTGACTTGTTAATAAAACTTTTCATTGGTTCATTTTACTTTTGTTATTTTAATGATGAAAAGCTTGGTCATATGACCTAAAAATTACGCTTTTTATTGTTTTCGAACATTATTTTTTTTAAAACATATATGTTATAATATTACAGGCTAATGTACTTTCCCGGAAAATTTACAACTGTCCTGCAAGTAAAATATATTCCTTTTTCGAGAAAAAGGGCGTTTCTTCGTTCCATGACGGAGCCGTTGAGTAAAAGAGACTCAGCCTGCTGTCTTAGTCGCCGATACGCCTGATTATCAGATTCTTATCGATCATTTTATGTTGCAGGAGTGGAAAACACAACTGCCCTTGACCATTTATCTTTACTACGTTCCTACATATTATACCTTTTATCCGTCATGTAATTGGACTGCTTTATTTCACTTGCCTTTTACTGATTCGAAAACAGTGACTAAAAGTAAAAACTTTACCAATGTAAATACTACTACCGTGTTTTGTTTTAAAAACCTTTATTGTGAAAATGTCAGTATACAAATACGGGCCTATAACCACGTGGGCCGGCCACGGAGCAAACTGAAATCGTATATGATGAGGAGACATTTACACTGTAGAGGAACGTAACGAGCGGGCCATTAGGTTGCAAGAACTAAGGTGTCTAACAGTTGCGGAATCGGTGGACGTACATTTTGTAATTAAAATAAGACAGGGCCACTTACAATAAAATTTTCTAGATATACATTTGCGGGCAAGGAGTTACGAGTCCCATTTATACCGGCGCCATTTTGGGCGAGGCCGGGCAGGTCCAAGATATAGTCAAAATGTCTCCACCAACAATCGGCCAGACCAGAACCCCTTTCGGCCCTTTATGCTACAAGATGGTGTCTTCCATTCAGAAAATATTGTTGGCAGAATTTTGAAAGGAAAGATAAACAGCCGTTCTCCTAGTGAGTCTCTCATTGTTACATTTAGGAAGAATGTTGAAGAGTAATATGTGGAAAATCTGAAGCCATTTTTCTACAAACTCTCAATCAGCCTAAGTCATGGGCGATCTTTGTCCACACCAGGGCAATAGTGAAGCTGCAGCAGGTGCAAAAGAGCTTCAGACAGTCTTACAAGCACTGCTTTTCTAAACATTTTTTTGTATTTTTGCACAGTTTTATATTTTTTTTTGTTTTTGATGGAGGGGAAACAACAAAAAAAAGGCATTGAAAAAAGCTCAACAGTGCAGGGCGCCTTGTGCTGGTTCCGACCTATTCACACATCGGTCCACTACTGACATCACCTCATAAGCCAACGGGGCACCCCACACTGACTTTTGGCGCAGCATTGTAGGATGGCCACACCAGTGCGGCAACTTGCTGGACACCACCTCGGTGCCATCCGGATCTCGGAGCGTTCGAGTCACTGTACCGCAAGAGTGACCGGAACTCAGCTGGTCACGCCGTCTTTCGGCGCAGCATTGTAGGATGGCCATACCAGTGCGCAAACTTGCTGGACACCACCTCGGTGCCATCCGGATCTCGGCGCGTTCGAGTCACTGTACCGCAAGAGTGACCGGAACTCAGCTGAACACGCCGTCTTTCGGCGCAGCATTGTAGGATGGCCACACCAGTGCAGCAATTTGCTGGACACCACCTTGGGCAACAGTGAAGCTGCAGCAGGTGCAAATAAGCTTCAGATAGTCTTACAAGCACTGCTCAGAACTCTCAACTATGGCACTCAACATCCAGGACTTGCCATTCGGATCTTGGCGCCTTGTGCTGGTTCCGACCTATTCACACATCGGTCCACTACTGACATCACCTCATAAGCCAATGGGGCACCCCACGCCGACTTTCGGCACAGCATTGTAGGATGGCCACACCAGTGCGGCAACTTGCTGGACACAACCTCGGTGCCATCCGGATCTCGGCGCGTTCGACTCACTGTACCGCAAGAGTGACCGGAACTCAGCTGGACACGCCGTCTTTCGGCGCAGCATTGTAGGATGGCCACACCAGTGAGGCAATTTGCTGGACACCACCTCGGTGCCATCCGGATCTCAGCGCGTTGTGCTGCCTTCGGCCTATTCGCACATCGGTCCGCTACTGACGCCGCCTCACGTGCCAACGGATTTTCTACGCTTTTTGTAGCCCTATGCCGCATAACAGGTCATGTGACTTGTTTATAAAACTTTTCATTGGTTCATTTTACTTTTGGTTTCCTAAAGATGGAAGGCTTGGTCATATGACCTAAAAATAACACTTTTCATTGGTTTAGAACATTTTTTTTTCCCAAACGATGAAAGCCCCACCTTGTTTCTGGATGTTTCAGACTAAAGCTGGCGTCAGCATGAGAGCACCACCATCTCGTAGCTCCGTCGTGGTCATTCCGCGAGCAATCATGGCAGCCGCTCCCCACCGGAAGCCTGCGGGAGTCGGGGGCCCCCAAGACTTTTGTAGAATCTTCACGGCTGAGGGGACGCTTTTCGAGAATGGAGCCCAAGCCCTAGCAGGCAAGCGTCCGAGTTCCAAGGTGTCCCAGGGCCATTTCAGTGGACCAGGCCCAAAACCGAAGAGCCGTCCGCCATTTTAAGAGTCATGTGGCAGCCGCCTATCGCTGCACTGCAAGAGTGGGAGCAACTCAACAACATGGTGAGCGAGACGCTGTAGCCGCAAGAGCGGGCGCAACTCAGCTGGATGGCCGCCACCTGGGGAGGCCCGTTCACGCTGCCTCCCCCACGCCCCCCCCTCGGGCCGCCCCACGCCAATTTTCGGAGCAGCATTGTAGGATACCAAAACCAGTGCGGCAGTTTACTGGACATCACCTGGGTGCCATCAACATCTCAGCGCGTTCTGCTGCCTTGGGACTATTCGCACAACAGACCGCTACTGACGAGGCCTCCCCCCGCACCACCCAGGACGCCCCACGCCAATTTTCGGAGCAGCATTGTAGGATACCAAAACCAGTGCGGCACCCAGGCGACATCACCTGGGTGCCGTCCAGAACTCAGCACGTTGTGCTGCCTTGGGACTATTCGCACAAAAGACAGCTTCTGACAATTGTTGCTTTTTTTGGTGAAAAATGTTTAAATGTTTTTACAGTTTTTGTTCCGTTCATTATATTTAAAAGTTAATAAAGTTTTATAATCTTACTTTGTTGGAGTGTTATAATTTTTTTTTAAAACGGGTGAATGGGGCCTTGAATCGGGTTATTGTCATGTGTGGGCTTTGCAAGTGTACTGCTACAGGATCGGACATTTCAAACTCAAATGCATGTTCTTTTTCTGACCTTTCCGAAGCATGGAGCGCAATAGCAGGCAGAGAAAGGGTGATGCAAGTGTTGAACACTGCCTAGCCTGGAAGTTGCTGGCAGTGCCCCCCCCCCGCCCGCTCCTGAAAGAGGACACACATACACCGCCGCCCCGAGTACTTCACAGAACTTTAAAAGACCATGCGCTTGTTTATGAGGCTTAAATGGTTTATCACCCCTTCTAGAACCCCTGCATCGACCCTCTGACGTTTCCTGGAAGAATTACCACGTAACACAATACCAAGCCCTGTCAGCTGAAACCCCCGAGGAATCATGGGGCATATTATCAAGGGGGTTTATCTCCGCTTTTTTGGCTTTAAAAGCCAAGAAAGCGGAGATAAAATTATCTCCCTATTACCAAGCTGTCGCTAACACCAGTTAGTGACAGCTAAAAGGAGATAGCGACCATCGTGGGCCCCGCTTTGCATGTCAGTGATAGTGCCCTGAGCAGTTCTTAGCCATGTTATCCAATGGGAGGTGGATAACATGGCTAAGAGCATTTGCTCGATAATACATGAATATCGCTGACTTTTCTGCGATATTCATGCATTGCGGGCGTTTTTTATTCGCATTTGCGATAAACCTTGCTAATAGCAAGGTTTATCTGCGATAAAAATCGCCGATGTGCGGCGATAATTTTTGTCTCTAAACAAGTTAGAGACAAAAATTATCGCTAGTTGTTGGTAATATGCCCCCGGGTTTTTGCTTGCAGAAATCGGGAGGCGGGAGACTAGCACTGAAATCAGTAGTCTCACGCCTGAATCGGGAGGGTTGGCATGTCTGGATTCTCTACAGCTGGGGCTATAAACTACATCCGCAGGGGTAGGTGATAGCCTGGATCCAGCCTGGCATCTAAAATGGCTGCCGTGCACGACAAAATTGTGGCATTGGAAAAAAGGCAAGATGGCGCAGACAATGTTTATCAATAAGGATTCATTTATAACAAAATATTTTATCGCAGTGACAAATTGGCGGTCAACACTTCCTGATTTCCATCGAATCAAACGTTAACAGACGTCACGCAGCAAAAAAAATAAAAAGCTCACGCACAGCCGCTGGAAGAGATGTATCAACATATATGAGCCTCCTCAGCCACCCTCATGAAACATAGGGGATTAGGATACGTCTCCCGCACCCCCTTATACCTAGTAATTTAATTAAAATGAAGCACAAAATGGCGAATTCTCGTTTCGCTACCAGTTTGCGGCCCAGTTCGCGGCCCGTGAAGCGCTTCTACCGTGAAAAATCATTTTTTTTTATTTTCCCCACGGGACCCTTTAATAACCCCAACATCATTCCTAGGGGGTCAAGAGGGGTCTACCTTGCCCCCTTTCATTAAATTCCCCCTTCGTTTTTCACCTCTTCTTCTCTCTCGATCCTACCGAGAGATAAGATGGCGGCCGCTCCGGACTGTTTAGAATGTTGACAGACACCGGAGAGCCAATCAGCTTTCTGCGCTCAAAATTCCGTTTCGCGAAAAGTAAGCGAACCGGAGCGCAGCCTGGAGCGCTGTTACAGATATATATCTTGTTTTAAACGTTAATTTCTCAAAAACTACTGGAGCACATATATTGAGACCTAGCAAAGGCACATCGGGCTAACAGTCCCTACAATTTTGCCAAGTTTCGTGCAAATCCATTCAGCCGTTCGAGCTAAAAGTGAGTCCAACCGCCCTATGGAAATTAACATGGGAAAAATGCGTTTTGGGACCCCCCTTTTTTCTCGGCCCCCCCTTGACAAAACCCCCCCAAATTTTTAAGGGCTGCTCAGAAACGAAATGTGCCATTTTCCTGAAAATTTCAGCCGATTCCGTCCACAAACGCCAAAGTTATTAGACATAGAATTTTCAAAAATCCCATAGGGAATAAATCCTAACTATATATACCTACTGGCGATAGCCAGTAGGTAAGATGTATATATATATATATATATATATATATATATATTACCTACTGGCGGTCGCCAGTAGGTAGTTATAGTTAGGATTTTTTTCAATGTTAAATCTCAAAATTCTATTTGGAATAACTTTGGCGCCAGTTGACGAATCTGCCTGAAAATTTCCTCAAAATGGCCTCGTCGAGCTTCGGCCCTTCCCTGAAAGTTTGGGGGGGATGAGTCAAGCGGGGGCCGAGATAAAAGGGGGGTCCCAAAACACGTTTTCCCCATGTTAATTTCCATAGGGCGGTCGACCTCACTTTTAGCCCGAACGGCTGAATGGATTTACACCAAATTTGGCAAAATTGTAGGGACTGGTAGCCCGATGTGCCTTTGCTATGTCTCAAGATATGTGCTACAGTGGATTTTGAGTAATTTAGGTTCAAAAAAATATATATATCTATAAGCGCGCCGTGGTACGCGCTCCGGGCGCGCCACGCAACTTGCGCACAGAAAGCTGATTGGTTCTTGGGTGTCTGTAAACATTCTAAACAGTCCGGAGCGGCCGCCATCTTGTGTCTCGGTAGGATCGAGACACAAGAGGTGGCCAAAACAAAGGGGGAATTGACCATAAGGGGGCAGGGTAGACCCCCCTGATCCCCTAGGTTTGATGTGGGGGCTATAAAAGGGTCCCGCTGGGCAAAACTTTTTTTTTTCGATTTGCGCGGGGGGAGCGCCCGTTACGCGCACCGGGGAGCGCACCGGGGAGAAAAGAGAATGGCAGAGTTTAAAAATGTAAGTCATTTTATATAAATGGGAGGTAGTTCTGAAAAGAACTGTTTTTTTTTCTTTTTGTTTTATATATATATTTTTTTGGAACTTTTTTTGGGGGGGGGATTTTCAGAACAATTTTATATTTTTTTGTAGTTTTTCTAGGGTGAAACAAAAGACAGGGAATTGCAAACAGCTCAACTGGAGCAAAAAAATAGAAAAAAATTAAGGTTGCTTGCTGCAGTGATGGTTGTCTGCAGCTCGATTAAGTAAAGTGATGCTCTGCTCACCATAAGATATAGTTTTGTTGCAATATATGCAAACACATTTAAATTTTGAAAACTTGGTTTGGACATTAGGGACCATCTCCCTAGCCTCTGCCCCCAATGGAGTGGGTTGGTTGGAGGTGCCTGAAGTTGAAGGATAGGGAGGGTTCTTGGACAGTTGCCTGACTTCTGCTCTTGAATAATTGTTTGGGTGCTTCCTCTGCATGTGCCTTATCATCGTGTGGTTCCCAAACGAATATTTCCTGTTTGGGTTCCCTCTTGACAGTTCTTGGTCACAGATGAGGCAAGTCACCTTTGCTGCAGTTACTTTTTTGGCACCCCTTGGCAGTTTGAAAAACTCCCAAATAAAATGTTCTTTGGGTTTGTATGGGGGATTGTCCTCAGGCAGAAATTGCCTCTCCTCCTGCTCCTTTTCGCCCTCCTCTTCTTCATGACCACCAATGTGGTCTTCTGGTGGTCTTTGTGGTGGTGGTGGAGGTGGTGGTGGTGGTCCAGCTGCACCTGCAGCTGCTACCAGTGAAGCAATTTTTCACAGAATGCAGGTCTTCTTCACTCAAACAACAAAGTGAAAATGAGGAAAAAAGGTGGGGTCTTTCATCATTTGGAAAACAAAACTGTTGTGAACCAATCAAAAGTGTTATTTTCAGGTCACATGACCCGACGCGCTTATGCTACGCGCCCCGGGGCGCTCCCAGGGGCGCGTCGCGTAAGCGCGTCGAATGCTTCCGGGTGCATTTACGCCGTGCGTATCACGCGGACGCGGCTACGCGATACGTCACGATCATGTTTTCGTTCGCGACATTTGCGCTAACGGGACGCTTCCCGGTTCGCGCACCGGGGCGCTTCAAACGAGTAGGCTCTCCGGGGCGCTCACCGGGGCGCGCACCGGGAGCGCTCCAAGGCAAAAAAAATAAAGAATATAAAATAAAATGGGAAAAATTGTAGGGACTGGTAGCCCGATGTGCCTTTGCTATACTCAAGTGGTTTTTACGAAAATTTACTTTGAAAAAAATATATATTGTGCTACATTGGGCTATATATATGTTAGAGCCCAAATGTAGCCCAAATGTAGCCCAATGTAGCCCAATGTAGCCCAATGATGCCCAACGATGGCCACCAGAGACATAAAAATACAAATGTAGCCCAAATATCAGCCATATGTAGCCCAACTATAGCCCAATGATAGAATGTACCAGAGTGTTCTAAAGAACAACTAGAGCGTTAACAGTCTTACTTATAAAGTGAGACTTATAGTTAGGAATTAGCATTTAAAAAACCTATGAAATTCACTGAAAAAACTATAGGTTTCACACCAGTTATAGTTAGGAATTTGCATGTAAAAAACCTATGAAATTCACTGAAATAACCATAGGTTTCACACCAGTTATAGTTACCTGGAAATTTTACTGACATAAAACCATTGAAATTCCACGTTATAGTTAGTTGGACTCACTATAACTTGCGCGCCCGCAATGCACTGCTGATGACGTCACATATTACATCACTCATGACATGATCAGTGACATCACTCATGACATCACTGATGACTCCATCCTTGTGGCAGAGTGACAGACCTCCTTTCAGTGTAATGTAACTCTTGAAACACATATTCAAAAATAGAAACTAACATTTTCAAAAAAGTGGAGATACCTATACCAGTTACAACAACCAATTCAGTAATTCCACCATTTATATACACATCCACTCATTCACCAACAGTTCTATATAGTCATTCATACATATACTCACTTATCATATGTAGTGAGACACCTGTACATCCGTTAACACACCGACAGGGGGAACAGCCTTTACGACGCGGCTGTTACACCGCGTGCCGTTACAACGCGTTTTTTTCATCGCAAGTCGTTACCACGACTTGCGCTGGAGGGCGCTGCTGGACAAGGAATTTTTTAATTTACTATCCAACACCTTCCCTACTGTACGTAGGCTGGTGTTGGAATAGTAAATAAAAAAATTCCTAAGTCCGCACCCCCTCCAACGCAAGTCGTGGTAACGACTTGCGTTGAAAAAACCACGTTGTAACGGCACGCGGTGTAAAAGCACGCGTTGTAAAGCCGTACATCCCACCGACAGTCTTCCAAAAGTTACTCACACACATACTCACACATGCAAATAAACTACTGAACATCCATGTATTTGCATATACATCTATACACACACTAGCACATTACTTCTAAGGAAACTTACACATACTTACTCTCTTAAACAATCACTTATAGAAACACATACTTTTTTAAACAAGAACTCTCATATATACTCACTTATATACATCAATACTCACATTTACTAGATTGAAACATATGTAGTTGCTCATAAAGACACTAGTGAGACAGTCATTCACTCACTAACACACACATATACACACTCTTCCACCCATACAGTCCAGCACATATGCTGTCTTCAAAACACATACAAACAGTGAGTCAGTCACCAACCCATGCAGCCACTTATACACAAAGTGAAACACTAATACATATATTTAAATATTTAAAAATTACTCGCTAATATATGTATTCACTAAGATACACTTTATAAGCCAGTTAACCAATCATTTTTTTTTAAAACATCCATTTAGACACTTATTTAAAAATGTATTCTTCCATCGACCTTTACAAAAACATATTTATTTTTCAGAAAGACACACATTCAATGACCATGTCATGAGTGATGTAATATGTGACGTCATCAGCAGTGCATTGCAGGCGCGCAAGTTATAGTGAGTCCAACTAACTATAACGTGGAATTTCAATGGTTTTATGTCAGTAAAATTTCCAGGTAACTATAACTGGTGTGAAACCATTTTTTTTTGTCAGTGAATTTAATAGGTTTTTTAAATGCTAATTCCTAACTATAACTGGTGTGAAACCTATGATTTTTTTAGTGAATACATATATATATATATATATATATATATATATATATATATATATATATATATATATATATATATATATATTGCGATCCAAGGATTCCACAGGAAAGGAATTCAGGCGAGCCCACAGCAGTTGCAGCAAGTAAGTTTATTTTGGACAGAAAAGACAACGTGTTTCGACCACTTCCGTGGTCTTGGTCACATGACCCACGTCTCCAAAGTGCATATATATATATATAGGTGCATTTACATGTTCATAGACATAGAAAACAAAGACTTTCAAAACTGTTGATGTCACAAAATGGAAGAGTTGCTTTAAAAGGTACAGTACACATATTGGTAAGCATTTGTGACTTGTTTGCAAATATGTTACATCACATATTAATTAAATGGCATGTCCTTTAATGTGCATTTAAAACAAAGGGGTACTGTTTTTACATTCATAGGCTTGCATTGTTATTATATGTAAAGTGCATTGATTGTAGGTAGCTCTGAATTCAGGTAGGTACAGGTGCAGCTCATATATAACATGTCAAGTACATTAGTTTTCCTGGTAACTTTTGGTAGCTGTGTGTCGTAGATAGTATGTCAATGGAGGAGTGCCATCACATCCTTAAGGTTTTTCCTCCTAGTGTCGGTATAGTACCAGGGTGCACTTAATTCTTGTAGGTGACTTAGAGTTTGGACGGGTTTCCATGACTCTGGGGCTCATATTCTTATCATAACAGTGACATAGTGCAGCCGTTTGTGTGGTGCTCTCCTGTGGGATAAAAACAGACTGTTAGTGTCCAGAACAAATTGTATCGAGTTAGCTTTTTGGTTTATGTGCTGACCTACTAACTGTTGACTGAATTTGTGTGGTTTACAAAGAAACAGTACCCTAGGATTAAAAGGTGGATTGTGTGGTGAGGGAGAGGTGAGGGGTGTGTGAGTAAAAAAAAGGGGGAAGGAGGAGTCAGCATGTTTCAGCTATGCATAAGCAATATTACTTTAGTGGGCATGGAGAAGTTTTATAGATGACTGTACATATCCTCATCCTGGTTCATGCCATTGGGGAACTTGGTGCCTGCCTGTAGTATGAAGCGTGACTCGCGTTTCCGGAGTGCAGCAACACGATTGCCTCCTCTCGGGTTCGCACTGACACTGTCCAGAGCAAATAATTTTACTTTGTCCAATCTGTCTCATGTTCTCTGGTAAAGTGTCTCGCCATGCTGTAACTGTTGTCCCTGTTGGTGATGGCCAACCAGTGATCGAGTATGCGTTTTTCCACTGCAAAGGTAGTGGACCCAATATACCATAGGCCACAGGAACGGGCAATCACGTAGACAACAAACTCGGTGTTGCATTTAATGAAAAGAGGTATTTTCCATTTCGTTTTGGTTCTCTCAAGGGTAACCTCTGTGACATTTGAGCTGTGCTTGCACGCCTTGCAGTTGCCACATTTGCGAAACCCCTTAGTCTGTTGTAGCCAGCTGGTTTTCTTACCCTGGAAGTGACTCTGTACTAGGATATCTCTAAGGGACTCATTAATTTCATACGTCACTGATGGTCTGACCCCTATTTTATTTCTCAAGATGGGATCTTGTCTGAGAATGTCCCATCTGTTTTTGAGAATGTTGCGGATCTGATTGGAGTGACTGCAGAATTTGGTGTTGAACCTGATCTGATGTGTGTTCCTTTCTCGTGTGCTTTTCTTGGGGGAGATACTGTCTCCAAGTGAGATATATATATATATATATATATATATATATATATATATATATATATATATATATATATATATATATATATATATATATATATATATATATATATATATATATATATGAATCACAACAACCAGCTCCCACAGAGGCATCCACGGAAGAAGGCACGGACTTGAGGCAGTCAGGATACAGCATCAGTTTTATTAGATCAGGTCATCCTCAATCTCAAGATAACAGAGAGATGCGTTTCGGCTTACTAGAAGCATTTATCAATCTACTTGGCGCCATTGCATCAATGGTTTATATAGTCCCTCCCACCAAAAGCATTAATGAACATGGACAACATACTCTGAAGCATGAAACCACAGTGTAGCCCTGAGATGAATATCCAAGGTTGCTGTGCATGGATAAGCGGTAAAAACATACAATTACGTTTTTAAATTACATAGTGTTGTTAACCACCTAAACATATCTTTGTCTTAGTTGAATGCTCGTACCGATTTAAAATGTAAATATATATATATAATATAGAGGTTCCACTTGCCTTATATATACCTACCTTGCTTTCTAAATGTGTGCATGTTAAAGGCATTGCATGGTAAAGACATGCATGGTAAAGGATGTGTGGTAAAGGCATGCATTGTAAATGCATGTGTTGTAATGTCATACAACCTCTACTCCGCCAGGTTGTATCTCTTTGAAGTTGAGCGTGCTTGGGAACAAAGAAAGAAAGAGCACTTTCCCATAAGCTGAGTCCACATGTGGTGGCCTGAGAGTAAGGCTCACTAGACCAAAGATGGATTCGCTACCTTATCATTGGCTCAATGGCTTAATCTGCCTGCAGTTTTGCCTTGCAGGCATGCTGTTTTACGGCTATTTTCCTTAGTGAGATCCGAGTATAATGAGGTTGGAGTTAAATACTTTGGCATTGTTAAAAGTGCACTCCATTTGTGTCTACAGGTCAAGTGAGTAGCTTTAGACTGCGGTTTGTCATTTGGTACCCAGCCTGAAATAATGACCGAAAACATTGACCTATCCAATCTTCAGCCACTGTATCAGCATCATCTTTAATTGCCTACATTAGTCATGTTAAAGGAAAACGGCTGGTCTGTTCTTGAAAGTTGCCGAGTTCCACATTTCTAGGCTAAATCACCACAACACAAATCTCAAACCTTGCAATATAACCCTAGAATATCAGTGTGCTAGTAGGAGGAAAATTAACTTCTGTGAACCCCAATGTGAAGTGTGAATCTCTAGACCCTCTAGTATGTAGTCATAATGTTATAGGGCCCTCTGGTGAACATTTTGTTAAACATATGGATAAAAATTGGAGCTTGATTTTTTTTATATCTTTCCTATGGAAGCTCCTTAATAATGATTCTTCTTGCAAACCGAATTTCTTACAGCATCTACCCCAAACAAAAGATATACCCAAAATGTAAACAATGAAATTGAGGTATTTAGTTCAACAAATATTTCACATAAAACAATCGAATAACATAATGTTTAGCTGTAACTTGCAAGAACAACCGACGACGGGCCGTATTACAGATAGTGCCCTGGGGCACTATGCATTACAGAAATGGTTACAGATGCTTGTGTGGTCCTTCTGTAAGTCTGATAGCACTGGCATGCATGTAGGACCAGCTCTATAATTAGAGGGTGTTCCCTCATTTGCATGTGGTGTGGCTGCATGCAAATAAGGGAATCACTTTGCCTCTGTGGTCTGCAACGTATTACTGACATGGGCTCAGAGGCGAGCATGCCTTCAGAAGGCAAACTGAAAGTGAGCCACAAAAAGGTGGTGATCTTTCAGTGCACCTCCTTAAGGTAGCCTTCTGGGGAGGAGGAACAGGATCCCATGGACCACCCATACATCCCCCTGCATACTGGTGCAGTCACTCACTGCACCCGCCTGCAATGCGATCTCTAATCCCCCTTGAAAATACAGGCAGGGTGTCGCCTGCACCTGAAAACACAGAGCTGCTTTTAAATAGATGCTCCGCGTTTCACCTTGGGTCAGCGCGAGTTTATGGCTGCCCTTGGGCAGCGCATTTTTTGTAATATGGTGCACTTTCCTTGTTTGCGCATGTTGCACCTTTTGAAAGGTGTGTCGGGGCACAAACAAGGAAAGTGCGCCATACTCATATTACGGCTGCTGGTACTACATGATCTAAGTAGAATTTCAATGGTTCATTCTACAAATAGAATATTGTCTCACAACTTACAGCCTGATTCATCATTGTTAAATCCGGTCGCAAAGGGCCAGATTCTGAGAATCTGCAGCCTGATTCATCATTGTTAAATCCAGTCGCAAAGGGCCAGATTCTGAGAATCTGGCCCTTTGCGAGTGGTATTTTTGCATTTGGGATTCATCATCCCAAATGCAAAAATCGCTATTTAAGAATTCACATATTTGCGAGGAATAGCATTTAAGGAATCTCTATTAGAGATTCCTTAAATGCTATTCTTGAAACATTTTTAAATTGCGAATTCGCAAAAATTTCCCGCTGTTTACCGCGAGGTCAAACCTCGTGGTAAATAGCGGAAACTTAGAAAAATGCATTTAATCGCATTTTTCTAAGTTTCATGTTACACACACACATGTCCTTGGGAGATGTGTGTGCGCAACACCAATGTAGCATACATTTCAGGGGTGCTACAGGGTGTCCTTTGGACACCCCTGCACCCTTGAAATCGCAATTTCAATATGTGAATCGCTAATTGCGATTCGCACATTGAAATGTCTTCCCATTCATTCCTATGGGCCTTTGGGCCCATAGGAATGAATGGGGAGATATTCCTTAATTGCGATTAGCAATTTGCTAATCGCAATTAAGGAATAATTAGAAATCGCAATTTATTTAGCGATTTCTTGGTGAATAGCATTTTGCTATTCCTTAATAGCGATTCCTTAATAATCGCTATTAAGGAATAGCAAATACTCACCTTGATTAATCAGGCTGATTGATTCTGCAACTAAATCAACAAAATCCATTAATAAAATGATGTAAATGTGCGTAATAGAGACGCTGAAACAAGATACAAAATAGAACATAAAACCACTGAACTCAAAGCAGCTTCACACAACCTCTAGGAATTATTGGAATATATTCGCTTTTAACATATATTAGTTGTTTTTGGTAACCATCTTGTCCCCCAATATTCTACCATTGACATAATCTTACAATAAGGGGATTCATTGTGAGTAGTAATGCAAGCTACATATATCAATTAAAAATAAATACACAGCTGGCACAATGGTTTTAAATACTTTACTTTTCAAATAAATCAGTGCACATTTGCAAAATTTCAGAATTCTATTAGTTTAGCATACAATCTTATGACCTGAAGGGAAGGGAAAGAAAAAAATCTTATTGAAATTGACAAGATCTTTTATATTCCTTGTAAATGTGTTTCACAAAATTCACAATAAATGCTACAAAAGTTTGCAAATATCTTCATTTTGGAGCGCACCTCGCATTCTCTACTTACAAAACAAGGATTTGCACTATTTAATGGCGTTGCTCACACATAAAATAATGCCATTATGCACTAATTTTACACATAGGCAAATTTGTTCACAAGGAGAAACTGCGGATGTCTCAAGGTGATGATACCTGTCTCAGTGACACCGACAGACTTGGATGTTGGCAGGCATGCAAAAACCTTAGTCATGGTTGAGAATTTATTCTCGTCAAGTCTATGAGTAAGGAATGAGGAGGGGACACCCCCAGAATTGGTGAGGGCGTGTGGGTTTTTCCATGGCAAGACATATTTTGCCTAGAAGAAACAGAAAATAAAATAATGAACTTATTTAAGCATTATATTTACACAACAATAAATATGAACTGTTACATTTACCTATGGATAAGCACTCATGTGAGTACTCATGGAAAGATGCCACAGTCACAGCTTTACAAGAGTACTCCAGGCATTGTTTGAAAATTCTGAAAACAAATAACCCAAATCTAGGTGTAGGCCTAAGCGGATAAACTGCAGGCTTTTATGTGGAACAGGCCCTGCGTCACAAGGCTTATAGAAAACAGTTCTCAAATCTGCCTGTAAAAAATACCTCGTCACTGATGGAAAAAAACGATGTTTACAGAGAAAAAAGCAACTCTGAGGGTTATTAGGGAGTCTCAAGATGTTGTCGTAACAACATTCATTGTTCTATTACATAATACAGCCATGACGCATAGCATGACTCCAGTGTCCTATAAAGGAGTTTTACAACGAATGTAAAGAAATTCCTGCACATGTTAATTAACTCTTTGTTTCGAAAATGTATATCTTTAACCATAGTATCAGAAAGCAGCAAAACATAGAAAACATGTTTGAAGCAACAGCATATCGAAGATGACGTGCTATACGCATAACAGTGAGTGCAGAAAGATACAACTGAAATCAAGTTAAGAATCCAGGATGTGATGGAGGGGCAATGAATAATAATTTGGGCAGCATTAGACAGCACACTTTCATATTTTCATTAGTTATTTTCAATTTTAGGCAGGTGGAGATGATGTGACTAGTATTGAAGCTGGCCTTGGTGCTCAGGAATTTAACAGTGAATAACACTCTTTACAGAGGGTTCAAACAACTGTTAATAGTCCAACCCTCGGTTACGTCCCTATACTGAAAATAAGAGTGCATAAGTGAAAGGACAATTAATAGTTCAATTAATAGTTCTTAATGCCTAATAGCCTGGGACAAGAAGGCTGACTGTAGTAGTTAGTGCCAACATTCGAAGCATTATTATTGCCTGAATGATCCCACAACTATACAAGTTGTCAACATATGTTAAATATACTTATAGTCCGACTAAATATTGATAGTTATCTCCTAGTAGTGTCTCTGTTTTGCTGACAATGAAAGTCACTGCATTTGACTATACATTAAATATTACAGTTTCAAACCTTCAGGGGGCATATTTACAATAACTGGCGCATCCCCAGGGATGCGCCAGTTATTGTGCGCCGCAGCTCCGCCACCCATGGTGCACCGCATTTACAATGCGGCGCACCATGGGGCAAAACGGCACAGATGCGAGACGCATCTGTGCCGTAAAGGTGGCACATTGCTGGAGTTTCGAAGGCTCGGGGGTGCCCTATCTGTCCAATGCTGCGTCAAGCCTTACGCCTGCTTCAAGCAGGCGCAGGGTTTTGACGTAGCATTGGCCTAAAAGTGACTGAGTGAAATCTTGTAGATTTCACTCAGCCACTTTTGCGAGGCGCACCTGCCCCGGAACGCCCACCCTGCGCCGGAACGCCTACATGTGGCGCAGGGCTTTACAACGTGACGCATCTGCCTAGATGCATCACGTTGTAAATGAGTCGCAGGGATGCGCCACGTTTATGCCGCCGTTGCGTGACGCAAACGTGGCGCAAGTCCAACATAAATCTGCCCCTGTGTGTTTAGCTAGATGTTTCCACATTAAAAAATAGAGGCTCTGCATGATATGCACATTCAGAATCAACACCTAGTATGATGGACTAATGCTTTGTCGTTCATTTAATATTTCTTTCACATATTCTTCTATCTCATTTCTTCTTAAAAATTTCCCGTTGTCAATCAAGGTCTGCCTTTGAACTCCAGGTGACCCACTCTTCGACTCAATCCCAGAGCTAGTTGTGACTCTGGTATTCTACATCGACGGAGACCGCTAGACCTGATTTCATTACAAAACAAATAATGCAGTAGATTGTTCAAACAAAGTAAAAGGTACAGGGCTCAATTTCACAGTATGCTCTGGAATGTCAAAGGCCACTCAAGTAATGACATTGTGAGATTCTGCAACCCTGAATCAGAGGGCCTAAGATTAAATATTCATTCCCTACTAAATTATACATCAAGCTAAAAAGTCTTATTCTCTGGAAATAGTTGATGATTGGTAGCAAAAAAAACTCCCATAATTTTGTATGGTACTCGCTTTTTCTTTTGTTTTCCTTGTTTTGTTCTTCATTTTTGCTTTAGTTTTTTGGGATAAAATTTTGATCACAGTGATATAGCTAGCCAAGCGCAAACTTAAGTACCAGACCTTAACAGGTAAGTGCAGAAAGTGTGCAAGTTAAAAAACAAAGTTTGTCACCCTTGCCTTGCTTTATTTTAATCGATTCTTGGAGAGAATGTACACAGAACACAAGTTCTACTATCATCAGACACCTAACATGAAGTTTAAATGAAGCAGAAGGACGGACGAGAAGTTCATGGGGAAGGAGACTGCTAAATATTCAACGACTGAGATAATCTCAGAAAATAGGAAACACATTGCAATAATGACACTCTAATGTTCAGGTTATAGTTATCCAGATCAGTTATACTAACTCCAGAAGTTGACTTTCCAATTTTGGAAGAACTTAGTAAAATAGAAGAAAGCCATTTAAACTACGATGGACACCTTTTAGAGACATGATAGACAATAGGATTATAATGAGAGGTGCCACGACTAGTGGAATGAAACAGTTATACTACAGACACAGCGAAAGATGATGGAGTGTATATAATCCAGGTGATGGAGAATAGCCTTCTGACTCATAAGACCACAAAGTTTGATGGCAAAAAAACGGCATAGAAAGCACTGTACAGAAGAACCACGAAAAGTGAAGTAGGGCATCCAAACAAAATGGTAACATTAAGGAACTATTGGGGGAGGATCTTGCTCGCAACACTGTGGCACTATTCGGTCATTATCCAGCAGCTACGTGACAACACCTCAGTCTAAAGGAGCTTTCCAGCCTCTGGAGTGATTCTGGTTCATAAAGCTATAACTCTCACATCAAGATTTGCTGATCAGGTGGAGCGGTAACTGTCTGCGAGCTATGGCCCTGCTGGCCCTCAATCCCCGAACTGAAGTCGTACGGTGGGGCGGGCCGCGCTCCATGGTGTTAATGCGGGCAAATACTGCTTGATCCCGGTGAGGCCCAGCGGAGACAGCGCGGCAGTGGGACTTCACCGCCTGGGATACAGAGCTGCTCCCAGTGCGATCTACACAGCGAGGACCTGCGCCTGTATCCGTGACCTTAGGTCTGCAGAGCGGCTGTTGGTCAGAAGAGATATGAAGTAGCTGCCCTGCTGAGTTGGTGAGCGTTTGTGCTTTGGGACTCGTGACAGCCATAAGGGACCCCCCAAAGGATCCCCATCTCCTCTGTATAGAGGTGGCTGCTGATTGTTCAAGTAGACTGACCCGCTATTTTGGGCCTGAGCCCTTCTGTAATCTATGTGCTACAGACCTACGTCTTAGAGCATCGGCTGGCTCGGATTTCGGGGCCTAGAGTGCACAGTGCAGATCCCTGAGAGGGGTATCGGGTGGTGCAGATTCATGGCAGAATTGTGCGGGAGAAACTGGGTCTAGCACCGGTTTCCTGAAGGTACGTGGATTGCGGAAGTGAGCTCTGCCGTTGGTGTCTACGGCTTGGGCCTGGATTGCTGGAGTCAGTGGCAGCGCCCCCGCTGTGTCGGGTGGCTGTGCAACCTCGTAATGTGCGATTTCCCAGCTGCGCCCCCCAGAGATCTGGAGATCTCCTGTATGATGAGCTACATGTTATTGCCGGGTACCGGACTTACACACTTGGTTGTAACGCTACAAGTATAGTGGAGTGGCATTCACCATTACACCCGGGCCGGAAGACATGGTGCATCCGCTTTACCACATGCAAATACCATAGGGGTTTAGTTGAGCTGAGCATATTGCTGCGTGCTGGCTGGGAAGGTCACATCATCGCTGATCCATTGAGATAGGATTGTGATTTGACAGCTATGCTCCTTATTAACTGAATTTCAACGGCCTGAGCTGCAGACAACAGCAGTATCTTACACTTGATAAGGGCCTCCACCGTTGTAACTCAGAGAGTGTCCGGTATGGGAAGGACAGATAGGTCTCAGCCAAAGCTCTTATTCGATCAAAAGCAATCAAAGTCAAGAGAAGCTTCCACGGAAAGCAAAGCCACAACACATGGCCACACATCTGAGGAGACACACCAGGATATTCGTGGTATGCTGGTCGCAATGAAAAAAAGCCTAGAAAGTGGTATAGCATCGCTGGGCAATAAGATGGATGCCTTGTCATATAGGATGGACCACATGGCAGAGAGGCTAGACAAACATGCCGAACGTCTTGACATGTCAGAACGCCGGATAACCGAGGTGGAAGAAGCTCAAACCACCTTAGACACCAAGCATAAACAACTGGGCAAAGTGTTGTGAGTTTTGCAAGACAAAACAGAGGATTTGGAACCGTGTTTACTACGCTGTAACCTCAGAATCACAGGGCTTCCAGAAAGTACCCCTACTGGAAATATGGAACAATTCATAGAAAAGCTCCTCACTTCTCTGCTTAGCGATGACATCTTCTCGACCATGTTCGTGGTGGAAAGAGCTCATCAGTCTCTGGGCCCGCGCCCTCCTCCGGGGGCTGCACCTAGGACAATCATTGCAAAACTAATTACCTATTGGGACAGGGATGTTACTTCGAAGACAGCGAGGGACAAACAACCCTTGCGTTATGAAGGTTTGACGATCTCATTGTTTCCAGACTTTACCATTTGTGTCCAGGAGGCGCGTCGTCAGTTTGCCCCGATGAAGAAACAACTCCGAGACCTCGACATTGATTATGCTATGCTTTACCCGGCCATGCTACGAGTCAACAAACAAGGACGTTCGCACTTTTTCACTGATCCCAAGGCCTTGCAAAAAGCCCTTAAGGACTGGTCCAAGGAGTGGAGCCGCAGCCCAGAAAAGCAGCTGCTGGATGAAGCAGTGGTGGTTCCCTGGAAGAACAGGACTAAAGGATGGGTAACACCTACAGACAAAAAGTGTGGCTTGAGAGTTGGGAGGGGAGCGGGGGTCTTGGCTAACTATGTCCTTTGAATTGGTAGTTCATATTGTGATGAGCCACTGGTAAGTTGAGCAGCGGGTAGTCTGACAGCGATTTCATTCACACCATTTAATGTCCACGTGGTGTGGTCCGCTTGGTTGGGACAATTTAGGGATGGGTCTTCATATGTATACCTGGGTCAGTCTTTGGTGCTGACGGTTGTCCAGCGAGGTGTCGCTGCCTGATCTTGTCCTATACTGGCCCATACCCCATAGATGGGTGCTCAGAGTTATATGATGCGATCCCAACTACCTTGGGGGTCTAGTGGATTTTCTTAGTCACATCTATATGGCCTGCATAGTTTTTATTGACAGACGAGCAACATCCACCCATGAGTGCCTCACACTTTAGGGAGCTATTTGGTTTCTTGTTGGGGGTCTGGATGGGGGGGCACACCGCTACAGTTACAAGCTGGATTTGGGTGTTGGGATGGGCCCTGTCCACCCACTTCAATATTGTTTAATTTTTTGTTTGTGGTTTGTGGGGGGTCTTCTTCATCAGGCTGAAGTTGGGGGAGCTCTGATGTGGGTGGGGGGCGGTCGGGTTTTGAGACTTAAATGCCGAGAGGCGATCAAACATGGCGATGCACATATAATTTGTTACAATGATGTTCATGTCCCGACAATGTCTACACTAACTGACACCACGACACACACTGCTGTGGACAGTAGGGATGGTAAGAGGGATGCTATTAGAACGATAACATGGAATGTTAGGGGACTGAACGACCATAGAAAACTCCATAAAGTCCTCTCCTTTCTAGCGAGACACAATATAGATATTGCGTTATTGCAGGACACCCATCTCCTTCATAACTCTCCGATGCTGCACGTCAAGGGGCTGCATGGCAACATACACGATGCAGGTTTTACTACACACGCGCGGGGCGTCCTTATGAGGTCAATACAAAATCATTTCTCATTCTCCACCCCATACTCACTGACTCTGAGGCTGATATGTAGTTTCAAAGTGTTGCGGGAAGGGCATGGACATGATTATTGTTAATGTATATGGTCCTAACTTTGAGAACCCAACCTTTTTTAGCACGCTGTCAGATAAGTATGGTAATATCGCAATGGGGGAACTAATTGGGGGGGAGATTTTAATTTGACATTGAACCCTAAAATTGATAGATCAGGTGGACCAGAGAGGCACGCATCAGCCGCGACCAGGGTATTGGAATCGGTTATGGTCAGGTTTGACCTCAGGGATGTTTGGCGCATGAAGCACCTACGACTAGGTAGCTTTACACAATATTCTTCTCATTACGCTTTACATATCTGAATTGATATTGGCTGGTGACTACTGCTTTGGTCGACAAAGTTCGCACGTGCCAGGTATTACCCCGAACAATGTCCGATCATACACTAATTCTGGTAATTATTGACACCCCGCAAAAATGTATTCCTCCATTTACGTGGTGACTTCCACTATACTCCTTGTTAGGTGCGGTGTTCAAAGAAGAATTAGCAGAGGCAATAGACACATTTTTTGATGAGAACGTTGACTCAGTAGACAACTACCAAATTGTCTCGGAGTCCTTTAAGGTATATATCCGAGGGGTTACAATATCTAAGCACTCGGGTGTCTTACGTGCTATAAGAAAACAACTGCCAGACTTAGAAGGTAAGTTTATGATATTAGTGAAATGCCAATGGACGGATTCGGATGACTCTGTCCAGAGGGAACTCGCGGAACTGATGGAGTCCTACCACATGACAACAGATGATGAAATCAAGCACTTGGGTAAATATGCCACAGCAGGTAGGTTCGGTGAGAGTGAAAGACCGGGGTCAGTATTGGCCAATTGTTAAAAAAGAAAAGGGACAAATTGGTTGTAGCCGAAATTATATCTGCAGACGCGGAGCCATTAATGGAGGTCTCAGAGATAGCTAATAGATTCCGTCAATACTACACAGATCTGTATTCATCTCGTAGTGCTGCGTCAGATGACGAGATCCTGGATTACTTATCCAGGATCTTATAGAGTTTCCTTGGCTCACCGAAATGCATAGGAAGTTCCTTACGAGCCGGCGAGATGTTACTGGCCCTTTCTAGTATGAAGGTGGGGAGCGCTCTGGGGTCAGACGGGCTCACAGTTTCCTTTTATAGGGCCTTCTTGGACCAGCTCCTGCCGCAACTGACCACCCTATTGATGACATGTGTGTCGCAGGTACTATGACATATTTTACAAAACAAGGGAACCCAAGGTGCAATCGCTAGGGACCTATGGGTAGTACTTTTAACAGAGACAGTGGTCCCTAAACAAACAGGATTAATTCAATAAATATAGACTAAATAGTTCTACATTAAAGTCCAGCCGGACCGTTTTATTTAATTGGATAATTAATTGTATCAAAATCTTTAAAAAATGTAAGTGGGACACCAGCCGGTGCCCGACTAAACACACTCCACAAGGAGAAGGAACATACAACATAAAATGTAGGCAAAACAAAAGGTAGTCTGATTGGCATGAATTATAAACAGACTAATCATAAAATACACATATGCACATACAGAATCTCAGTACATTAGTGACATTTGTGTATGCTGTCGACGACGTTTCGAACTACAACTTATTCAGAGTTCATCTTCAGGACTATTGATCCTTTGCCTAGTCTAAATGGCTACGCTAATTCCGCATACCAATAACAGATTATACAATTTGCCAACAAATAAACAAGAACAAACAAGGATAAGAAAGAAGAAGAAATGAAAACCAAACATTAGAAATTGGCATATCAGATTCGCACAAAATTATTCTTCAACAATTGTGATGATAAAAACCAATAAAGTTTAGGACCTTATAACCCATGTGACTTAATAAAAACAAAGTCCGAATTTTGTGTGGGAAATAGTGATAACCCCAGTGTGTGACGCGAATTTACAATTAAAATGACCGTGTACATCAAGGTGAGTTGAATAGTGGGAGGCCCGGCCGAGGGCGCTGTGTTTATGACAAAACCAAGACCAGTGTCAGTCAGAATGAAGGCTGGTTCGCATGTATAAAGCCAGCTCTATCAAACAAGCTGCAGTAAAACGAATAGGGCTAACTAGCATGCTGCATTAAAACGAATAGAAGAGTATGGAGCTAACTGGCGCTTACCAAGCTCATCAAAGAGGTGGAAAAACGAATGCCGAATTAGATTCCACCGTTAAAGGGCCTGGGGGTGTAGAATAATTCGAGGTTATATATATCAACAAACTAGTTCAGGCTACTGCACGTTAGTTAGGTGCATGAGCTTACCGGAAAAGAGTTTTATGCAAGGGCGAACGGCACGTCAGTAAATTATGCAGTTGCCGCGGTCCAGAGAGAGATACAGAATCCTAATGCAGGACAGGAGAAACCAAGGGATAGTAAATGACCTGTCTCATATATCGAAGGGAGGTGAGTTAGGGCGCTCTAGATATTACGCTTACCCGGTGACCATTGCCGGTAGGATCCACAATGGGAGTCCGAAGTGCGCTGGGATTAGTACCCTGTAACCAAAAGAATTGGTTATAATGCGAGCTAGTTCTAAATTATAAAAGTTAGAAACGGCGGGTAGCCACTCACCAAGTATTTACGAGGTAGCGGGTCCTCAATGGGAGTCCGTTCTGCTTGTGGCTGAGTTTGCATTTGGGAAGACGCCGCGCATGCTCAAATACTGTTTAGAGCAAGCCGGCAGTTTATTCAATGTAGTTGTGGCGGCCATATTATAATGGTTAATAGGAGTGTTAATTATTAGTACAGCGTGTTTAGTAGCTGTTCTCAGCTTATACTGGTGGGTCCATGATGGTATAATCATATTACGTGTTAATTGTGACAATTAATAGTGCAATTATATCAACCTTTTTTTTAAAAAAAGAGGAAAAAGAAAAATTAGAAAGTGGGTGAAGAGAATATAACCCTTATGATCCGAAACCATTGGCTGTGCCTTTTTCGTCATACATTTCTCAGACACTGTTTAAGCATATACAATGACAGAAAATGACAGTCTCAACTGATAAAAACAAGCCTAAATGGTTATCGGGATGTAAAGAGAAAAACAACAAAACAGGTTCAAAGCAATGAGGTCCAATCCTCCTGCCTGTTCAGTCCCTCATGCAGACTCCGTGTCTTCAAAATCCAGTGTAACTCCTCCTTATTCAGAAGCTGCTGGAGGTTTGCGCCACGGGGAGGTTGCTTAACCAAGGAAATGACAGTCCAGTCAAAATCAAGTTCTGTATGACCCATCTCCATAAAATGGTCAACTAGAGGGGCGTTTGGGGTCTTACATCGAATGCGGCTTCTATGTTGACACATCCTCAATTTAACTTTTTGCGTGGTTTGTCCAATGTAAATTTTAGGGCAAGTACATATAATAGCATAAATGACATTATTACTATTACAATTTGTCAGTTGCTTACGGACATGTCTTACATCATTAAAAGAAAATTCCTTTCCTTCTACTGTACTACCACACATTGTACAATTTCCACACTTGACATGACCTGTGATTCGAGGTAATGACCATATATCCTCCAAGGTGTCAAATTGCTCGGGGCTTGGGAGGGCTGCCCGGACAAGATGGTCCTTGATATTTTTGGATTTCCTAAATGCGAATAAGGGTCTCTCAATCTGCAAAGTTCCCGCATTAAGGACATGCCAGTGTCGTTTTATGCTCTTGGTAATAGAATTGGAGGCCGGGGAAAATGTGGTTACACAAACCAAACGTTCCTCTTTTTTCTTAGGTTTTGGCTCAAGTAATGTATCCCTAGGGCAATACCAGGCTCTTTTAATTGATCTACGAATAAGCCTTCGTGGGTACCCTCTATTGGTTAGTTTGGCACTTAGTATCCCACACTCCTTGAAAAAATCTTCTTTCATACAACAATTCCGGCGTAGTCTCAAAAATTGAGAGAAAGGCAAAGAATCCCTAAGTGCTCGCGGGTGGTAACTTTGATAACTTAAAAGAGTGTTGCGCTCAGTAGGTTTTCTATAGAGACTCGTCATCAAAGCACCATCTCTCACTTGCACATTGAGATCAAGGAATGGGATGGAGACGCGACTAGTCGTTGATGTATATGTTAGGCCACTACTATTACCATTAAGCCAATGGACAAATTGTGGAATCAGTTCCTCAGAATCGGTCCACACCATAAAGATGTCATCTATATATCGCCTCCATAGTGCAATAGCACTACGGAAGGGATTAGAAGAGACAAGGATATGTCCGACCTCCAGGTGGTTCATATACAAGATGGCTAGATTGGGGGCAAAAATTGCCCCCATGGATGTACCTTTGATTTGACCAAAGTAGTTGCCGTCAAAGAAAAAGAAATTTTTGGTTAGACAAATTTCGAGAAGCTGTAGGATAAATAGGGTAGGGACTTGATGAGGTCGAGGTCTCTCATTGAGTACATCCTGTATGACCAGTAGGGATTCATTTTGAGGTATATTGGTATATAATGACTCCACATCCAGGGTACAGAGCACACTGGATGTGGAGTCAAAAGGGTAACCTTCTATAGTGTTTATCATATCCATACTGTCACGTATGTAACATTGGGTAGATGGTACGGAATCCTTGATAAAGTGATTCACAAAAAAGCCCAGAGGCTCTAAAATAGAACCACACCCGGAGACTATTGGTCTTCCCGGGGGGGGGACTCAGTGCTCTTGTGAATTTTCGGGAGCGTGTAAATTACCGGTACCCTGGGTGTCATAGTATTCAGAAATGCATATTCATTTTTACTGAGGAACCCGATATCAAGTCCTGCATTGGTGACCTCTTCAATGAGTTTTTGTATCTCCTTTGTTGGATTTCTTGGGAGCTTAACATAATGTTCATGATTACTTAATTGATGGTGGATTTCGGATTTATAGGATGTTATGTCTTGTAAAACAATCCCACCGCCTTTATCTGCAGGCTTAATGATTAAATTAGTGTTGGATTTGAGAGTGGATAGCGCCCTTTTCTCATCCATAGAGATGTTAAATGGAATAAACGAATGTTGTTTGCTCAAAGTGTCAATATCATTCATAACCAGCTTTTCAAATGTACGTAACTCCGCAGGAACCATATTACCTGAAGGAGAGAAAGTTGAAGGTGGCTTGAATGGAGTGCTACTGACTTTCATTGGTTGTGGGTTACTTTGGAAAAAGGCCTGTAGCCTTAATTTCCGAAAAAACTTTAAAAGTTCAGTTTGAATTGCGAGAAAATCTGGTCGAATTGTGGGAACAAATGATAAACCCTTACTTAAAAGGGAAAGTTCATTACTTGAGAGTTGATGACGTGTCAAGTTGAATATAGGTAGGACATTTTGTTTATCCAGAGTAGCTATAGGGTTGACAACAATATCAAAATCAGGTGGTTCGGGGACTACCACTGATAGTGTTGGCGTCGTGTGTAGCGTTCGCCTGGTGGATATGGCCATCGTTGTGGTTGTTTTCCTTTCCCTTTCTTTGGAGGATCCGGTTGTCCTCGCACTAAAAAAGGATTTCTATTAGAGGGGCCAGGAGTATTACTTGAATCTGAATTCTCAGAAGAATCTGCGGAAGATTCAGAGAAACCAACTAATGTTTGTCTCTTGTTGAACCTACCCCAGGGTCGCTGATTGTAATTTTGTGGACCACTGTAGCCTTTTTGAGTGTAAAAATCCTTATTTAAGTAAGGGTATGCTCTCTCTTGTGTAAAGTTTTTTATATCTTTCTTTACTTTAGTCGATTTTTTGTTAATTTCTATCCTGTGGAAGTCTGCGATAGTCTTTTCCACCTCCTCAAGTAGTTTAGTACACTCTGGCACTGTGCTATTGTCTCTGATTTGTTTCTCAATATCCTCTATTTGGGTTGTCAGTAAAGTCTGGAGTGTTTACTGACAACCCAAAGTACATCTCAGGCTTTAGCTATATAAGTACCACGTGCTCTCGCCATTGGATGGCCTTAGGGATAGATATAGCTGCAGAAGAACTGAAAAAGCTTGAAGCAGAAATAGAGGATATTGAGAAACAAATCAGAGACAATAGCACAGTGCCAGAGTGTACTAAACTACTTGAGGGGGTGGAAAAGACTATCGCAGACTTCCACAGGATAGAAATTAACAAAAAATCGACTAAAGTAAAGAAAGATATAAAAAACTTTACACAAGAGAGAGCATACCCTTACTTAAATAAGGATTTTTACACTCAAAAAGGCTACAGTGGTCCACAAAATTACAATCAGCGACCCTGGGGTAGGTTCAACAAGAGACAAACATTAGTTGGTTTCTCTGAATCTTCCGCAGATTCTTCTGAGAATTCAGATTCAAGTAATACTCCTGGCCCCTCTAATAGAAATCCTTTTTTAGTGCGAGGACAACCGGATCCTCCAAAGAAAGGGAAAGGAAAACAACCACAACGATGGCCATATCCACCAGGCGAACGCTACACACGACGCCAACACTATCAGTGGTAGTCCCCGGACCACCTGATTTTGATATTGTTGTCAACCCTATAGCTACTCTGGATAAACAAAATGTCCTACCTATATTCAACTTGACACGTCATCAACTCTCAAGTAATGAACTTTCCCTTTTAAGTAAGGGTTTATCATTTGTTCCCACAATTCGACCAGATTTTCTCGCAATTCAAACTGAACTTTTAAAGTTTTTTCGGAAATTAAGGCTACAGGCCTTTTTCCAAAGTAACCCACAACCAATGAAAGTCAGTAGCACTCCATTCAAGCCACCTTCAACTTTCTCTCCTTCAGGTAATATGGTTCCTGCGGAGTTACGTACATTTGAAAAGCTGGTTATGAATGATATTGACACTTTGAGCAAACAACATTCGTTTATTCCATTTAACATCTCTATGGATGAGAAAAGGGCGCTATCCACTCTCAAATCCAACACTAATTTAATCAGTAAGCCTGCAGATAAAGGCGGTGGGATTGTTTTACAAGACATAACATCCTATAAATCCGAAATCCACCATCAATTAAGTAATCATGAACATTATGTTAAGCTCCCAAGAAATCCAACTAAGGAGATACAAAAACTCATTGAAGAGGTCACCAATGCAGGACTTGATATCGGGTTCCTCAGTAAAAATGAATATGCATTTCTGAATACTATGACACCCAGGGTACCGGTAATTTACACGCTCCCGAAAATTCACAAGAGCACTGAGTCCCCCCCGGGAAGACCAATAGTCTCCGGGTGTGGTTCTATTTTAGAGCCTCTGGGCTTTTTTGTGAATCGCTTTATCAAGGATTCCGTACCATCTACCCAATGTTACATACGTGACAGTATGGATATGATAAACACTATAGAAGGTTACCCTTTTGACTCCACATCCAGTGTGCTCTGTACCCTGGATGTGGAGTCATTATATACAAATATACCTCAAAATGAATCCCTACTGGTCATACAGGATGTACTCAATGAGAGACCTCGACCTCATCAAGTCCCTACCCTATTTATCCTACAGCTTCTCGAAATTTGTCTAACCAAAAATTTCTTTTTCTTTGACGGCAACTACTTTGGTCAAATCAAAGGTACATCCATGGGGGCAATTTTTGCCCCCAATCTAGCCATCTTGTATATGAACCACCTGGAGGTCGGACATATCCTTGTCTCTTCTAATCCCTTCCGTAGTGCTATTGCACTATGGAGGCGATATATAGATGACATCTTTATGGTGTGGACCGATTCTGAGGAACTGATTCCACAATTTGTCCATTGGCTTAATGGTAATAGTAGTGACCTAACATATACATCAACGACTAGTCGCGTCTCCATTCCATTCCTTGATCTCAATGTGCAAGTGAGAGATGGTGCTTTGATGACGAGTCTCTATAGAAAACCTACTGAGCGCAACACTCTTTTAAGTTATCAAAGTTACCACCCGCGAGCACTTAGGGATTCTTTGCCTTTCTCACAATTTTTGAGACTACGCCGGAATTGTTGTATGAAAGAAGATTTTTTCAAGGAGTGTGGGATACTAAGTGCCAAACTAACCAATAGAGGGTACCCACGAAGGCTTATTCGTAGATCAATTAAAAGAGCCTGGTATTGCCCTAGGGATACATTACTTGAGCCAAAACCTAAGAAAAAAGAGGAACGTTTGGTTTGTGTAACCACATTTTCCCCGGCCTCCAATTCTATTACCAAGAGCATAAAACGACACTGGCATGTCCTTAATGCGGGAACTTTGCAGATTGAGAGACCCTTATTCGGATTTAGGAAATCCAAAAATATCAAGGACCATCTTGTCCGGGCAGCCCTCCCAAGCCCCGAGCAATTTGACACCTTGGAGGATATATGGTCATTACCTCGAATCACAGGTCATGTCAAGTGTGGAAATTGTACAATGTGTGGTAGTACAGTAGAAGGAAAGGAATTTTCTTTTAATGATGTAAGACATGTCCGTAAGCAACTGACAAATTGTAATAGTAATAATGTCATTTATGCTATTATATGTACTTGCCCTAAAATTTACATTGGACAAACCACGCAAAAAGTTAAATTGAGGATGTGTCAACATAGAAGCCGCATTCGATGTAAGACCCCAAACGCCCCTCTAGTTGACCATTTTATGGAGATGGGTCATACAGAACTTGATTTTGACTGGACTGTCATTTCCTTGGTTAAGCAACCTCCCCGTGGCGCAAACCTCCAGCAGCTTCTAAATAAGGAGGAGTTACACTGGATTTTGAAGACACGGAGTCTGCATGAGGGACTGAACAGGCAGGAGGATTGGACCTCATTGCTTTGAACCTGTTTTGTTGTTTTTCTCTTTACATCCCGATAACCATTTAGGCTTGTTTTTATCAGTTGAGACTGTCATTTTCTGTCATTGTATATGCTTAAACAGTGTCTGAGAAATGTATGACGAAAAAGGCACAGCCAATGGTTTCGGATCATAAGGGTTATATTCTCTTCACCCACTTTCTAATTTTTCTTTTTCCTCTTTTTTAAAAAAAAAGGTTGTTATAATTGCACTATTAATTGTCACGATTAACACGTAATATGATTATACCATCATGGACCCACCAGTATAAGCTGAGAACAGCTACTAAACACGCTGTACTAATAATTAACACTCCTATTAACCATTATAATATGGCCGCCACAACTACATTGAATAAACTGCCGGCTTGCTCTAAACAGTATTTGAGCATGCGCGGCGTCTTCCCAAATGCAAACTCAGCCACAAGCAGAACGGACTCCCATTGAGGACCCGCTACCTCGTAAATACTTGGTGAGTGGCTACCCGCCGTTTCTAACTTTTATAATTTAGAACTAGCTCGCATTATAACCAATTCTTTTGGTTACAGGGTACTAATCCCAGCGCACTTCGGACTCCCATTGTGGATCCTACCGGCAATGGTCACCGGGTAAGCGTAATATCTAGAGCGCCCTAACTCACCTCCCTTCGATATATGAGACAGGTCATTTACTATCCCTTGGTTTCTCCTGTCCTGCATTAGGATTCTGTATCTCTCTCTGGACCGCGGCAACTGCATAATTTACTGACGTGCCGTTCGCCCTTGCATAAAACTCTTTTCCGGTAAGCTCATGCACCTAACTAACGTGCAGTAGCCTGAACTAGTTTGTTGATATATATAACCTCGAATTATTCTACACCCCCAGGCCCTTTAACGGTGGAATCTAATTCGGCATTTGTTTTTCCACCTCTTTGATGAGCTTGGTAAGCGCCAGTTAGCTCCATACTCTTCTATTCGTTTTAATGCAGCATGCTAGTTAGCCCTATTCGTTTTACTGCAGCTTGTTTGATAGAGCTGGCTTTATACATGCGAACCAGCCTTCATTCTGACTGACACTGGTCTTGGTTTTGTCATAAACACAGCGCCCTCGGCCGGGCCTCCCACTATTCAACTCACCTTGATGTACACGGTCATTTTAATTGTAAATTCGCGTCACACACTGGGGTTATCACTATTTCCCACACAAAATTCGGACTTTGTTTTTATTAAGTCACATGGGTTATAAGGTCCTAAACTTTATTGGTTTTTATCATCACAATTGTTGAAGAATAATTTTGTGCGAATCTGATATGCCAATTTCTAATGTTTGGTTTTCATTTCTTCTTCTTTCTTATCCTTGTTTGTTCTTGTTTATTTGTTGGCAAATTGTATAATCTGTTATTGGTATGCGGAATTAGCGTAGCCATTTAGACTAGGCAAAGGATCAATAGTCCTGAAGATGAACTCTGAATAAGTTGTAGTTCGAAACGTCGTCGACAGCATACACAAATGTCACTAATGTACTGAGATTCTGTATGTGCATATGTGTATTTTATGATTAGTCTGTTTATAATTCATGCCAATCAGACTACCTTTTGTTTTGCCTACATTTTATGTTGTATGTTCCTTCTCCTTGTGGAGTGTGTTTAGTCGGGCACCGGCTGGTGTCCCACTTACATTTTTTAAAGATTTTGATACAATTAATTATCCAATTAAATAAAACGGTCCGGCTGGACTTTAATGTAGAACTATTTAGTCTATATTTATTGAATTAATCCTGTTTGTTTAGGGACCACTGTCTCTGTTAAATGTTGCAGGTACTATGACACCACAATGTCTGAGGCGATTACAGTTGCACTACTCAAACCGAGCAAACCTCCAGCGGAATGTACCTCATACCGTCCGTTGTCGTTGTTAAATGTGGACCCGAAAATATTCGCGAAGATCTTAGCGAACCGCCTGGTCCCATTGGTTCTGCTGCTAGTTGCACCGGAACATGCAGGATTTCTTCTGGGCAGGAATCTGACATATAATTTGCATACAGTTTTTGGTGTATTACAGCACTAAAAACCAGAGTCCTCCGCCGTTTTCTTAGATATAGAGAAGGCGTTCGACTCGGTTGAGTGGTCTTTCATGACACAACCTCGACCTGAATGAGGGTTGGCTCAACCTTCCTACAATTACTAGGTATGCTTTACAACAAACCCAAAGCTAGTGTAGTGTAGTTCCTATATTCCCAACAGGCTCTGTGCATTGGAATAATATATCATATAGATGTGATGTAGGACTTATATCGACTAGGCCTCTATCGAAATATATTACATTAATTGTGAGTTCCAGCTAGCTCAGAGGTCACTAGAAACTTTTTCAAAAAAAGGATTTAGTGAACAGTCGTCTTTCTCAAGCATAAGAAATGAACTACTACAATCGTAAAACTGGTTACAAAATATAATGCATACAGTAAAAAGAGTAGAATAAAATAATACTGTAAGAGCATTGTATAGTTCCTAGTCTATAGATAAATACATACATAAATAACAGAGGCTAAAAGTACTCAACTGGTGCGTCTAAAATACACATACCCCGGTGTACATAACCTAAGCCTTGTATGAGGGAAGAAGTAAGTGAGGTGTAACATAAATGTACTATTCTTTGCCAAGAATCTGTCGAAGATTTCTCTTAGGGTCTAATCAGCTTCGTACCTTAATTTGGAATGAAGAAGGTCAGCTCAGGACTCGATTTCCCAACAACCCACAAGTGTCCCTTGGAAACACTGGAGCTGGATTTCTCGGCAGGAGCCAAAGACAGCGTCTCTCTCAGTGCATCTGCTGGAGGGTCGGCTTCCTTCGGCACTTGTAGTAGCAGGATGTGTCGGGCAAGTAGATAGTCGAACTGCTCCAAACCACTGTGTGTTTAATAAGGCAAGTGTGGGCATATTTATACCTTGAAGTTGCAGAGTTTGACGTATAGGTGGACATAATAACATCATTAAAGACTCTCAGTTCTTTGAAAACTCCAGGAGTTCTTGGACAAGTCAGTACTCGAGCAAGGGGAAGTCCCTAGCCGCTGAAGCTGAGTTTTCCAAGAAATCGTTGTAGATTTTCGGAACCGGTGGAAGTAGCCCTGCCATATTTGGACTGCATGAGCTATGTCTAAATATGGTTATGATTCTAATGCCTATATAAGGACATAGTGTTTTATACCTATATAAGGGCATGAATCGGGAAAATTACAATAGGGTCCTAAAATGTTCCACAACGCTAGGATTAAGATTGGAGGCTTGGTCACAGCACCTATAAGTATCACAGGAGACACGCGTCAAGGCTGCCCCCTGTCTCCGTTGCTATATGCGCTAGTTGCAGAGCCACTTGATGTGTACTTAGGGAGTATCATCAGCGTAGTGGCGTATTAGTTACCCGCATTACAAAATCATACCTTCCACATATGCTGATGACACCCTTCTATATGTTAGAAACCCGGAAATCAATTTGACAACTGTTCTACGCGAGGTAGTAAGCTTTGGTGGTTTGACAGGTCTCCAGGTTAATTGACCGAAATCCATTATTCCCCCTTACACAGAGCACTCCTCATGTTGACCCGGAGTACCCGCTGCTTTGGACTATGGAGGCGGTGAGGTATCTGGGCATAAGAGTCCACACAGACGCTGACATATTGTTCAGAGAGAATTATGGAGTGACTTATAGTAGGCTTCAAGATGATGTGGAAAGATGGATAGCACTCCCACTGTCTTTACTGGGTAGGTCTTCAATAAAGAAGATGGTGGTGCTACTGCAGTTGTTCACTAACATCCCTATGGTGCTCCCAAAGGTATTTTTTAACCGTCTCACCACATTGATGATTAAACTAGCTTGGGCAGGTAAACAGCCTCAGGTTAAGTGGTAGATTTTGGTTTTACCCTATTATATGGGAGGACTGGGTGCTCCGGACTTTGAATTATATTACAGGGCGGCGCAAAGTGTGCATGCATATTATTGGATGCATGGCTCTCCGGACATCCCTCATCTTCACATAGATAGAGAAGTGGCTTTGCCGCTACCTTTGCCGGCATTATTAGCCAAAGAGGTGGATAGAAGGATGGGCATATTGGATGTGATTAACTCAACAACACATGCTTGGCACCACCTGCTGCAGCAAAAAGCGGGTGCTATATTATATTAGCCACATGCCCCACTAGATTGGTGCTTATGGCTGGCGCCATGCAACAAGAAGGGGGTTATACTTGCACTCAATGCATTGGGAATTAAGACTGTGGGTGACTTGTTTACAGAAGGAATTGCGAAAAAGTGGGATGACCTTACCCTGCCAGACTCAGGGCCTACACTGCTAACTGCATTTCAATTTCATAGTATAGTGTCCATAATTTATAACACATCAATGGCATTTAGAGCGAACCATTAAACTAAAGCAGGTCTGGCTTGGCAGCAAGATCTCAATATAGACATTATGGATGATATGTGTTTCTATTGTCGCACCAGCACTAAACGTATTTCTCTTAATGCGAGACATAGGCTGGTATTTCTCTTAATTGGAGACATAGGCTGGTACACTTCAAATACCCTAATAGAGTGTATTATACCCAGAGAGGCTCCACAGGTACAGTTTGTGGGACGACGCAAGGTGCGCCCGTTGCCTGGAACAAGTGGCAGATTTTCTCCATTTACCATGGAAATGCCCAGGTGTCTTTGCTTATTGGGAGATGGTTTTTAAGGAGCTCAGACAAATCACTAACTTACCATTAGAGCCGAACCCTGTGTTGGCCCTCCTGGGCTATTACAATCAGATTAAAAAAGGGGTTATACGTTTGGTAGATATGGGGCTACTGATGGCCAAGCGTAGAGTTGCCTTTAATTGGTTCCGTGGTCCGGTGCCAACCATCGCACAGTGGTCCCATGATATGACATATTGTTGTACGCAGACTGAACTCTTCAGTGATTTACTTCCTCCACGTAACAGACTGAACATTTTCTGGGAGCTCTAATAAACTTATTTGTTAGCTGCTTCTAATGAAGACTTCCCAGACCAGAACTAAAAGCAGACTTGGATGACTATGCTTATCATTTAAGATGGTGATCATGTTGTGCATGTTATTTCCCAGGACAAAGTCCCTACAATTAGCTCTGAGGGGTCTTCATCGTGGCAGAGTGGTAGTGGGGTGGAAACACAGCGGGAGAGATCTGTTACACATTAGGGTGTGTTGTCTTAATGCTTTCATACATGCAGATGATAAAATGTCAACTTTTAATTTCACGCTTTGTATTTATTGCAAAGGTATCATGCATACATGTGCTTCTGAGTCTCATTGTTGATTGTATTAAGAAAACCAATAAAAGACATTAATAAAAAAAAAGCATTAGGAAACTATTGCCAAGTAGGAAATATAGCACCCAAAGCAGCACTTACCAAGGCAAAGGGTGTAGACTCTCCCAGTCTCCTACTGCCATTTGAGTCGATTAGAAAAGACATCATACTGAGGCTGTAGCAAAAGCAATGACTTTGGTTTTTATTTAACTAGGGTCTGAGATCCAGATAAACAGTACAAGCTAAAGAGTTGTTCGCAACCAATCACTGTATGGGGATAAGGAATGGACATGGGAGTACAGTCTAAACCCTATATTTGAGCAGAGCTTGAACATAAAAGAGAAGTTCAAACGCAAAGAAAGCATTAGGAGTCACAGAAGTAGCAAGCTGCCAATGCATTGATCATGATGGACCGAAAAATGATTTTAAGGGAAATTAGGTAGCACCAATCAACTAAAAAAGGAAATAAGGAAATTGCAACTGTTTAAGAAAAAGCAATAACAAAAATATACCTTGGTTGCCATTATGGGGAGGTAAAATTGGGAAACAAATATGCCTACGACAAATACCATTACCACGCGGCATTGAGTCTATTTTGCTCTTGATTCCAAATCTTCCCTTTTGTAATGGGGAATGGCTCAATACAAAAAAATAAAACAGCTAATTTTCTTGCACAGAACTTACTTTTCTTCCATTTTTGATGAAAAAAACAAATCGAGCCCATAATGTGGCTGTCTTCTCAGTCCCTTTCTTCACCTTCATCTGTTTTATTACCCATTGTGCTCCTTTGCAGTGAACCTCACTGAAGGGCAATATTTTACATTATAAGCAAAACCATGAGTATACTTACAATACCAAACACAGAAGAAAAGGGACACAAATTAGGCCGGCATATCATTTGTGGAAAAAAGTTTTAAAAGCATACGTTGAACTGTCACAAATGTCAAAAAAAGGCTTGCCAAAGGTGAGGTCGCACTCCTTAACCGGGTTTCAATAAGCTTACACAGTTTAATGAAAGCCTAGCCCCACAAAGTGCTGTATCTAAACCTTCAGAAATTCTCTTTTCTTTTGCCCAATGACTCTGCCAACACCAAGCTTTGTCAAAACATTTGGCTATACAAAATAGGACACTGCTGTGCACTGCAGAAGACATTACTTGTTTTCCATTTGTACATCAATAGGCATAATAAAACCTCTCAAGGCTAAGGGAATACTGCTGAATTGTACTGAAGAGAGTATTGCTGTTGCACAGATGACTGTATTTTCTATTTTGTACATAGCAGTAGAGACTTAGTTAAAGGGATTGCCTTAGTTAAAGGGATTGCCTTATCAATTAAATAGTTATCATTTCTATTATGGCAGCAGTTTCATAGACATGGTAAAATGACTATCTTCTGCAGAACAAACAATAGCCATTTTATTATGTATATCGAGATGTGGATGCCAGGGTTTTGTTAGTTCTGGTGAGAAGTATGGGTAACAGCAAGGATGAGAGGTAGGCATGCAAAGACGGCAGAGTCCAACCAAGGTCAGTCCATCTCATAGGAAATTGAATTATAAAACACATACATTTACACTTTCCTTTATGATGTAGCTCCATGCAATGTTGTGGATGCAAAATCTTTGTAGATTATATTGTTGCCATCAATGTGGTCACATACGACTGTGCTTAAACAACATGGCCCAATGATTAATCTAATAAAATCAAGTCAGAGTACATTAGTTTTATTTGAAAAGGGAAATAGAAAATCATATTTCTTGAAATCACAGACACAATAGGACATCATTTCTGAATGCCTTTTAAACATATGCACTTTTGACTATGGTGCTGTAACACAATGCTTTAACATTTCTTGACCCAAGATTGCACAGAAAACACATGTAAAGTGATTGGAGAAATGCATATAAATAGTCTAAACTACTGGCAATCACCGTAGATAACATTGCAACCATTGTTTTTTGTCCACTGTGCCACTCTAGAGATCGGCTTGCCTTATGCAAATCAGTACTCACCCTGGCGACTCATGGGAGCAGTACTTCCAGAACTGTCAGGAGAGGTCATCTGTAGAAGGATCCATGAGCAACCCCAGTTCAGTTAGGTAGGAAAAAGTACATTCTTTGAGCATTCTGATGTTATTTATTAAATCAACAAGTTTAATATACACAATAAAGATTTATACAATCAAGGATCTCTTTTTCAGATAATGGAAATAAATTGATCTGACATACAGAATATGTTTCCCATTCAGGGGTCTATTACGATCTTGGTCAGAAAGCCTCCGACCTTAGGTTGGAGGCTTTCCTATGGAGATCGTCGGTTTCAATTCTGACCACCTAATAACATTATAGGAGGTCGAATTGAAACCGGACGGTCATTCTGGCTGGATTTTGATGAGCACAAGGAGCCTGATGGCCAGTCAGAGGCTAGCCCATAATCCAAATGGACGTTGTTTCCGCTGTTGGGTTTAGGATGCTCGGTTTCTGACAGGCTTATCATGTTGGGCTTTCTGACTTGGAAATCCTGATGGAAAGCGAGTTTGGGGGTCCCTAGCAGGGCCCCCTTCTCTTTGCAGACTCTGGTTGGGGGCGAAGGCGGCACCTATGGGGCCTCCCTTTTCATCCCTGCACAATGTGGCAGGCACCCTGAGGTGCCTGCCATGTGGTGCTAGGATGAACACAACCTCCCATTTCCCTAAGGGAGCTTGTTCTATGGCCAGTTTATGGCCATAGCACAAGCTCCCATAGGGAAGTGAAGTATGCTTTTGCACCATGTGCTTTTGCATCATAATTAGGTGGTCTGGACCAGAGGTCAGTAGGTCCCAATTCAACATTCATGTCGGTCAGAGCCAACTCCGACCGACATCATAATCGGGCCTTTAAACTCTGAAGTTTAGCAACAAACCACAGTCTCCAAAAACAACTTCCATAGCGGGATGAAGGCTGTCCCCACCTGTATGAAGAACAGCTGCCTCAAGCTTAATTCAGACATGACTGAAGTCTTCATCATGGACTCCACCCCCTCCGCATGGGATGACTCCTGATGTCCCTCACCCACAGACCATGTACAGAACCTCAACATCATCCTGGACTCCTCGCTGACCATGAACTGCCATATCAATGTTGGCTCATGATTCTGCTTCCACACCCTATGCCTGCTCCAAAAGATATTCAAGTGGGTCCTCATCGAGTCCAGAAAGACCATCACCTACACACTCATCAGTAGCAGAATTGACTACAACCCACTCTAGGCCGGCATGACCCAGAAACTCCTCCAGGAACTGCAGAACATTAAGAACCTCTCCGTCAGACTCATCCTCAACATCCCCACCGCAGCCACATCACCAGCAAACTGAGAGACCTCCACTGGCTACCGATCAACAAAAAAATCACCTTCAATCTCCTCATACACGGCTACAAAGCCCTACATGACACAGGACTTGCGTACCTCAACCTCCGTCTCCCATTCCAGAGACCTCCGCCCAGGCCAACTGGCCCTGGCTACCGTCCGACATATCTGCAAGACCACAGCTGGAGGAAGATCCTTCTCCTACCTTGCACAAAGACCTAAACCACCCTTCCTCTCTACCTTAGAAAATCACCGTCACAGCCTCAATTCAGGCAGGACCTCAATAAGTGGCTCTTTCACTGAATCACAGCATCTTCGATGGGCCAGCAGCTCCCCCCTCCAGCACCTTGAGACACTTACGGGTGAGTAATCGCACTTTACATGGCACTTAATTGAATGATTGATTGATAGGGTTAATTGTGGCTTTAATTGCAAGATAGTGTCCTGAATTAAATGATTTACGAACACTATTAGTAATGTACATCACTTGTAATATCTAGAATTTCTGTGTTGTAGGCATTATTGTTGCAGAAACTGTTTGTTAATCCTACCGGTGCAGGGTAACCTTAGATCTTTGCTTCTCTCTCTAGGGATGCTGCCAGCCAGCATTTCAGGAGACACTGATAAAATAATGTAAAATACTACAATGAACATTTTGCTCCTTTGCCCTTCAGTCAGCCTCACTGCAAAATAACACAGTGGGTGATAAAACAGATGAATCTGGAGAAAGGTACATCTTTCAGATCTGAAACTCACTGTCTGCAAAATATGCACAGACAAAAATGCATGAAAGATCGTGGAGTGTGCGAAGTGCAAAAATACTAAATTGAAGCTCGAAGAAGGAAAATACAAACAAAGTTGCAAAGGCAGAAATTACAGCATAAATAATAAACTGTCTCGTGAGAAAAGGTCTTTTGAATAGCTGCTGTGTTTAATTTGAATATGGGGTGGGTGGAAGTAAACTATGTAGGCAGTTGTATGTCTGAATTTCAAAAACAGTAATATCGTGCTTCAAGAATACAATACCATTTACCCTTTTGCTTCTAGGCCCCCCCTTACCCTCATCCCGTGCGAAGTCTTTTTTAGGCTATTTGGGGTAGTTCGCGCTTAGGCCCCTGTAAGGTTTTTCCACATAAGGTATCTGCAAAAAATTTGCGTCCTTTTCTTCCAACATCCTGAGGATTATAAAGGTACCCAGGGTTTGTGGATTCCCCTGGAAAGGGACCCAGAAATTAGACAAAGTACAGCAATATTTTGTTTTTATATGAAAAATGTTTTAAGATGTGCTGCAGAAGAAAGCGTCTGTATTTTTCCTTGCAAATGGTATCAAGTAAGAGTTTATGGTGCTGAAATCACCATCTCCCCAGATTATAGGGACATGCAGACTTTTATCAGAAAATCAAAATGTTCTTCACAGTTTTGGCATTTTACTGGGACATAGCTTATTTTTATATTTTTTGTGCTTTCTAGCTCCTTCCAGTTAGTAGTAGAAATAGGTGTGAAAGTAACAATGGATCCCAGCCAGCTATACAATTCAGTAAACAACAGTTTCAATTTATCAAGGGGTCGTTTGTGTAGATCATTCAAAGTTTTCTTACAGAAACTAACTGAAATATTAAAATATTGAAATTGATTTGAATAAAACAGCAGTTTGTGCCAACGTTTTCACCCATAACTTCTACTAAGTATGGCACATTTTTTAAAGCAATATACCGTTACTTCTGCTGGACCCTTCTAGTTGTGGTGATATATAGGATTTGCAGGTTCACCACGAACCCGAGGTTCTCAGAGCCAATAACTGATCTGCACCTTGCGATGGGTTTTCATTGTGTACCTGGTATATAACAATTCATTTGATAAAATATAAAGAGTGAAAAATAGGTATTAAGGACACCTATGTATTTCTGAAATGGGAACAAAATATAGAGTTTAGAAGCAGTAGCTATTTACAAATCTCCGAGATTGTGGTTATCCATACTAGCATGTGAATTAGAGGACATTTTTCAAAGTGACTTCTTTTTTACACATTGTCTTGCATTTGGAAGGCAGAAATGCATAGAAAGTAAATAGATAATAGTAGTTGCTCTACAATTCTGCATTTCCCTAACTCACCCAATAAAAATGGCACCTCACTTGTGTAGGTATGCCTAGTGCCTGCAACTGGAAACGGCCGAAACGCAACATGGACATATCACAATTTTCTAGTGAAAACGGACCCATTTTCGCAATGTGCCTAGCTGCGGATTTTGAACCCCAGCTAAGCCGGCATGGTGAAGAAACCTAGCAAATGTATACATTTTTGAAAACTAGACATCCTGGGGAATCTAGGATTGGGTGATTCGTGTGGCTCTCACCAGGTTCTGTTACCCAGAATCCCTGCAAAACCTCAAACTTCTTAAATAAATAAACATTTTCCTCACTTTTCTGTGAAGGAAAGTTCTGGAATCTGTGGGGAGCTACAAACCTCCACCCACCCAGCATTCCCCGAAGTCAACTGATAAAAAATTGGAACCTCACTTGTGTGGGTTGGCCTAGTGCCTGTGACGGGAAACCGCCCAAAACGCAACATGGGAACATCATATTGTTCCAGTGAAAACTGACCCTTTTTTGACAATCTGCTAGCTGTGGAGTTTGGATCCTCGAACTACCAGCACCTAAGGAAACCTAGCAAACCTGTAGATTTTTTTAAACTAGACACCCAGGGAAATCCATAATAGGGTGACTTGTGATGGATCTCACCAGGTTATGTTACCCAGAATCCCTTGCAAACCTCAAACTTTGTAAAAAAAAACACACATTTCCTCAAGTTACTATGATGGAAAGTTCTGGACTCTGTGGGGAGCCCCAAACTTCCACCCACCCAGCATTCTCCTAAGTCTCCCGCTAAAAATGATACCTCACTTGAGTGGGTAGGACTAGTGCCTGCAACAGGAAACACCCCAAAACGTACTGTGGAATTTTCAAAATTATCAATTGCAAAATGACCTGGTTTTGCAAGGGAGTCACCTATGTTTTTGGTCCCGGGTTCAGCAGCCAACTAGGGAAACCTACCAAACTCAAACATTTATGAACACTAGACGCCTACGGGAGTCCAGGGAGGAGTGGCTTTCATGGATCTCCCAACATTTTCCTACCAAGAATCTCCTGCAAATCTCAAATTTAGCTAACACAAATCATATTGTACTCACTTTTCTGTATGGGAAGGTTGTAGGATCACTGGGCAGCCACACATTTCCTACCACCCAGCATTCTCTCAGGCTGCCCAACAAAAATGGTATCTCACTTTTGTGGGTAGGCCTACTGGCCGTAACAGGAAATGTCTCAAAACATACTTTTTTAGACTTCAAAACTATCTGGCTTTGCTAGGGAGTCACCAGTGTTTTTGGTCCCGGACTCAGCAGCCTTCTAGGAAAACATAACAAACCCAGACATTTCTGAAAACACCTAGGGGAGTCCAGGACGGTGTAGCTTGCATGGATTTCCCCACATTTTCATATGCAGAATCCCCTGCAAACCTCAAATTTAGCTAAACAAAATCACATTCTCCCCATTTTAGCTAAATGTTGCAGGTTTGCAGGGGATTCGGGACAGGAAAACATTTGGGGATCCACACAAACCACACCTCCCTGGAGGTGCTGCAGGATGCAGATAGTGAGGATGCAGATAGCGAGCAGGTTCTTACAATCCTTAATTAAGGAGGCAGTAGACTCTGTACTGGCAGAGCCTAGAAATAAATGCCTAAAGGAGGTGGAGGCTGATTCTGAAGAAGACCAGAGGAGAATATATTGCACAATCAATCAATCAGGTGGCTTTTAAAGCTCAACTACTCACCGTTACGGGTCTCAATGTGCTAGGGGAGCGGTGGACGGATAGTTCGTCGAAGGCAAACTCCCATGATCTCCTCACCCATGTAAGGGAATTTCTGGGTCTTGAAAGTAAGAACCAGCAAGATGAGGGATTTTGTTCCCAATATTGTTCTTCAGATGTTGGAGATTTACCCTACGCTCTTTTACATTGGCAAATTACTAAAGGGATGAAAAGATTAAAATAAATCCTCCATTCCTTGCTTTCTCAACAAGAGGCACCTCCTGAAAGACTTTGATTTGGATTCCTACAAAACTCCAAAGGTTAATACCATCTTGGCTTCAATGGCTTCTACCTTCAATTGAACATCTAAGGATGCAACACCTACGGAGTTAGTGGATAAGAAGGCTGAATTCTCTCTTAAGAGGTCATATGCTGAATCTCATTTTCCGATTCAAGCTAATACATATGCAAGCTATGCCACGCAGGTCCTTCTGAAGGATTTACAACTCCTCTATGATTGTGTTAAAAATTATAGTAACCTAACACTTCTTGTGGCAAATATGGAACTCTTGTATACATTCCTTTCCAATGTCATTTTTATGGCCTCAACAGCTTTAGCAGGAGTTGCAATAATAGAACATTGCCTCCTGTGGATGAAATCATGGAAGTTGGAATCATCTCAGAGAATCCTTATCCAGAAACTGTTATCTACATGTCCTAAACATTTTGGAAATGTGCCTGATGAAATAGTGCAAAAATCTGCTGAAGAGCTGAAAATGATTACACCTTTTAAACTATCATCCAACAAAAAGACATTTATTTCCAAGTGACCGGGGTTGAATTACCAGGAGAAATGTCCATTTCAAGCTTGGGCCTGAGGTTGGGGGGGCTGCGTTTGATAACAAATCCCAACCAACCAGTGTCACCACTAAGCACCAACCCAAGAAATTACTGTCTACAAGTTAGGCAAAGATTTGGGGCCAGATGTAGGTAATTCCAATTTACCGACTCTTAAATACCGAATGTTACCGATTCGGTATTTAAGAGGCGGTAAATAGGAAGCGGGGAGATGTAGGTAATTCTAATTTTAGAATTACTGAATCGGTAGGATCCGGTATTTACCGATTCCTATGGGCCATGAAGCTCATAGGAATCAATGGGCAATACCGATTCGGTATTTACCGAATCGGTAAATACCGAATCCTGCAGGGGTGCAGGGGGTGTCACTTTGACACCCTCTAGCACCCAATTCTGGGCTTGTGTGCCATGTGGCACACATACATGCCCTAAGGGCATGTCTGTGTGGCACAGGTGTACATACACAGATGTGCATGTACACCTGAATTCGGTATTTTACCACCCAATTGGATTGGGTGGTAAAATACCGAATCCTGAAGGCCTGTAGCACTGTGTACAGTGCTACCTACATCTGGGTATTACCGAATCGGTAAAATTACCGACTCAGTATTTTACAGAATCGGTAAATTTACAGAATCTGTAAATTTACTGATTCTGTAAAATGAAGGGCCCTACATCTCGAAATCCAATTACCGGTCGGTAACGGCCGAATTCGGCCGTTACCGACCGGTAATTGGCGACCTACATCTGGCCCCTAAGTCATTTATTTCTTCAATGGACAGCTTGTGTCTCAGACCAGTGGGTGCTGGAGATTGTGAAACAGGGTTATCAGATCCCATTCTCCCAACACCCACGCCAGTTATTTTGTCCTAAACCAGTACCAAAAGACCATGCAAAATCTCAGGGAATGGTCCTCGGCAGTCAAGCCCTGGTGGAAAAGGTAGCAGTAGTCTGAGTCCCATGTGAACAACTTCTACTCTGTCCTATTTCCACTTCCAAAACTGGTTGAGAGCTGGGGCCAATACTGGATTTCAAAAAGTTGAAAAAATATGTTCTGTTGGAGACCTTCCAGATCATCTTTTTGCAGCTAATCATTCCTTTGCTTTCTTCCAATGACTATTTGGGTACGCTGGACCTTCAGGATGCATATTTTCACATCCTGATTGACTCAACCAGTCAGCAATACCTGTGGCTGCAGTGGGAGACCAACACTTCCAGTTTCAAGCCCTGCATCTCTCAGAGTATTTGCAAAGGTACTTGCTCCAATAGTTACTTTTATTTATCTGGTCTTTGTTCTCTTATCTTGTCTACTTGCACTTTTATTAACGTTCAAAAGGTTGTCCAACTGGTTTTGAAGGTTCTTTAAGAGCCAGGAAACTTGACCAATTGACAAAAATCCAATCTTCAACTATCACAAGAAAGAAAGTAATTGGAGTCCACTTTGGTCCCAAGTTTGCTTGAGCCTTCCTCCCTTCTCAGAGGATTGTTGCTCTTTAGGATCTGCTAATTCAACTCCTTGCTCAGCCAAAGGCATCGGCAAAAACATGGCTCAGGGTGCATGGAAAAATTGTGATGTCAACAGCTGTGGACCCTTGTGCTTATTTTGATATAAAGCCACAGGTGAATCATGCCCTCAGTTACTGGTCCCCCAGCACACACACTTACGAGATGTTGATTTCTTTCACTCCCCAAATTTGTCAGTCCATTGAGTGGTGGCTGGTGCGGACTATTTGGCAAAGGAAGTTCTACTTCAATTGCCTGTTTGGCTCCATCTAATGACAGAGGCCAGCTTCTGGGGCTGGAGTGCTACGCTGGGGGATCTAGAACTAAAGGGTTTTTGATCTCCAGAGTAGATTCACAATTTTTCCAATTTGGAGTGGGTTGGTGGCAGTAGAAATGCTCTGTTGACCTTTGTCAGTCAGTTGGAGGGTCAAAATGTTTTGGTTGGAAAAGACAACCTGGTTACCAGATGTTATATCAATCGACAGGGGAGTACAAAATGCATGTCCCTGAATGTGATTGCAGAACAGATCTTCTTGTGGGCAGAGGTTCACCTTCTAGCGCTAGGGGCAGTGTACATTCAGGGGTGCTTGAATTGCTAAGTAGACAAATAAAACCCCCAGAGAAGGATTCACTTTATGTGGGTCCTCTCTCTGGACACCCTAGAAGCAAATGGCTTACAGCACGTCCCCGGCAGCATGTGATGACACTGGTGCACCGTGGGTGACAAAGCCATCAGATCGCCGGTGGGGGGGGGGGGGTCGGGTGGCAGTGGAATTCCACTTCTATCCCTAGTGGGGGCCCACAGATGGGCAGCCCATGGTTGGAGTGCCAGTGCTTCCCCAATGGGTAGGTGCTAGGACGGAACAGTTCCGTCCTCAGTACATCCACTATGGCTGAAGATGGAACCATTCCATCCTCAGCATGCAAGGGATTAAAGGTGTCCAGATATCCAAAATCCAAAAGTTGGGACTATTGAAGCCCATGTTAGTTGTCCTTCACATCTAACATGGGCTTCAATTGGAATTCCATAGAGCATATTATCAAGCCCATTATCACCGTTTTAGCTGCAGTTTTCTGCCGCTAAAGCGGCGATAATTTTATCGCCTGTCTTGATAATATGCCCCTGTGTTTTTGTGTCTTTTTTTTAGAGCATTATAGAAAGGAGGAAGCAAGTAAGACACCTGCGTTCAATAGGATAAGTGTCAAATAATTATCCAAGTTTACACTCTACAATTTGGGTATGTAGTTAAACAAACTCTGTGGATAGTAAAAGGAATTTTGTTTGTAATCCAAGAGCAAAAACTACTCTCATGACATTCCACCAGTACCACCAAGCTTGCCTCAGGCTGCAGCCTGTTCCTGCGCCAAGGAGAAATAGAGGTAAGTAGCATCTAGATCCTCCTGTGGTCAGTGTTAAAGCATGTACATCTCTTCAATGGCTTCTGTTGTCTTCAGTGACTCTAGGTTCTGCACTTGTTTTTAATGTTACTGTGAACTGATCCTGAACATTACTTTATTTTAACAATGGATTGGCATGAGTGAGTTATGAGAGATGCACACAGAGCAGCACTATCCCCCACTATTCCTGCTCTGCTTTGTTATAGCCTGGCAGGAGGAAATACATATTGTTTTCTACTAGAGGAGTCCACAGCTGCTTCATCTGAGCCCATGGTTAATACATTTTGTCCTAAATATTATCCATTGTATAGTCAATGTAGTTAGAAAAATAACAGTAGGAGGGGCTCTTAATCTTTGCTTCATAAGGATAGACTGACTTGAGCTCTTGTGGTCCTTGATACGCAGCTTGGGAGACTATCCATTATGCAGTATAAAATATGCCATTCATATTAACTAAAAATAATAAAATAAGTAGTGCTTCGACTGCACCGATTACTTCTTGTCACTAAGAATCATATGTACAAAACCTTTTTTGAGGTCGCAAATGGCCCAATTCGCCGCTTCGGGATGTTTGCTACTGCAAAAAGTTTTTAAAATGTACAAAATGAAAATTGTGCTTCAATAACATGCTATCAAATGGCAATTTGTGTTTAGCAATTCGGAATTCGGAAGGGCGTGTTTAGGGCATCCCTTCCTAATACTGAATCACATGGGCATGTAGGAATGTTGTGGGACTGAATTACGGTTGCAAAGCATTTATTTTTTACTGCCACCACAGGACCTTTTCCCCTTTGTGAATGTTGAAAAATATATTTTTTTAAGAGCAGGCAGTGGCCAATAGGCTTCCAAAAAATGAAAAACCTCTAAGTTTTCTTTTTAAACATGTGCTGCATTAATAAAAAAAGATTCCCTTATTAAAAAGCAATCCCAGGCATGCTGGTCTGCTGACACGAGCAGTCAAAAATCAATGCAATATAGAACCTTAACAAACCATGTATTCCCTCTCTTTGCAAAATCACTCTAATATGACTTTCTTAAAGTCTTTTTTATAATTAACAGCACAGCATGGATACCTTTAATTTGTTTACAATTGGAATGACTTGAGATCTGCCGGAAACAATAATACCAAACAAGCCATTCCCTGTTTTGAGATAAATATTACTTCCACATCTTGAAGTTATACCCCGACCACTCACCTTTAACTTGTTGCATTGGTGGTCCTGACGAAGGTGGTTTAAAAGTATTAATATCCACCGAAACTTGCGTCGACCTAAATGTGAGACACCCGAACCACATCACTGTCATGGAGACTGTATCACAGCGGTTTTCTTGGTGATCACAATAGTGTGTGCGATCTTGGGAGGGTTTGGTATGGCTTGTTGAATAAATGAGTATGTATGTTGGTGTGAGAGGCCAGTATGCAGTGTAGTCAATCTGTAGGGGTAATACATGTCTGAATGACGTAGATAGCATTGTCCATGTCAAAAAAACAATGTCTATGCTTATTTTTTGAAAAAATGAAATTGTTGAATATCCATATAGAAGAAATGTGGAAAGAAATTATAGAGAAAATTAATGCGTTTTACTCTTTTTGATATATACGATGAAATAATGATTTTTCAATAAAATAAATTCTGTATAAAATAATAGATATTGCATGCTTATTGTGTACACATTGTGGATAGCCCGCAGAGCCGTTGTAAGCCTATATAAAAGGACTATAGGTCTAGTGGGAAGTTTTTGTACTGGTTTTTGATTGATGTCTCCCCTTTTTCCCCCCAGACCTTAAAAATAACCTATAGGGCTTACCCTTGATAGTCTGCTGACATGAGCATGCCACCATCTCTGTGATGGCTGCAATTCCTAATGGGTCGCAAATTGTGACTTACCTCAGTAATATTCATGAGGCAGGTCGATTGCCACCCTATTAGGAATTAGAAAACTCAATTAGTTTCACACATTTTGAATAGCAATTTCCTAATTGTGATTTGTAAAAAAGAAATCACAATTAGGAAATTGCTATTCTTAATCTTCGTACATTTAGCCCATGGTCTTTAAAATATATTTCAGATATATGAGACACAAATAAACATTTGTGACCCCCTAGACCACCCAAACTTCCCTACACAGCTATTCTTAATTCTTGTGTTGGTAACTGTGTTGCACTGTATCTAGACTCATCTAGTTTTTGACTGCTCACACCAGTTTATCCAAAAGTTTATCCAAAAGTGTGGGAGGTCACACTTTTTCTCATTTCGAGAGCCCAGTGGCTCCTCGAATTACCTGCACCAGAGAACCCATCTTGACAAATGCATACTATATTTTATTTTATGACTCCAGATAAACCTTTTACCCAACAAACTTGAAATACTGAGAAATATGATTTTGGAAAGGAACATTAGAGTTAGAGAGACAGGTATAGATAGGTGAGCAATGTAGGGTGAGAGAGAGAGATGAAATAGCAACAGACAGGTGACCTACAAAAGGTCTAGATTGAAATGTAGAGTGGTGCAATAGGTATAGTTAGAGAGACAAGCTCAGAGGTAGTGAGAGAGAGGGAGAAAGTTGAGAAATAATAAAAAGAGTCTTGATAATGTCTGAATCACTTTATCAGGGGGCACGGTAGACAGTGGGGGCCCTAAATGATTGCCAGTGCACCTATGCCTTAAAGTATTTCTGCTAGTGGCTTTGCTGCAGCTTGAATGCTTCTAAGGAATTTATGACAGTTGAGCTGACTGAGGCTCATTCATCAGATACCTGTTGTTACTCCATCTCTAAATGAGGTGACACAACAGCAAGTTGGATGGAACAGGAAGTCTGCTGGATTATGATTTATGTCTCCTTACCACTCACCTCTAAATGACCTCATGAGCCCTTTCAGGTGAGAAATGAACTTGTCAAGGATCAGTAATTTTTAATCACTCAAACTGGATGTAGGAACATACCTCTTTTTGCATGATCACCCCTATTCTGTTGGACTAATCCTGCAGTTTTTTAAATCTATGCACCTGGGCTCTGCTCACCAGTCCTCAGTGTATGTACTCAAAAATTGACTATCGTCCTACGTGGCATATAGTACATACCTATAAATCCCTAGTAAATAGTACCAAGTGCACCTAGGGCTCTTAAGTTAAATGTCACTGGAGGACTGCAGCATACATTGTGCCACTGTTAGACCTGTCACCCTTAGAGTGATCTTCCCCAAACATTTTTCCTGCTTACCTCCTGTTTTTGCTGATTATTTTTGTTGACCTTAGAACTCTGAGCACTTTACCACTGCTGATCAGTGCTAATGTGCATGGGCTTCTGCCCTAAACATTGTAACATTGATGTATACACAATTGGCACATTTAGTTTACTTGAAAGTCCCTTGTAAAGTGTTATACCATGTATGCTACTAGTGGGCGTGCAGCACTGATTGTGCCACCCACACAAGTGTCCTTTCAAACCTGTCTCAGCCTTGCCATTGCAGGGCCTATGTGTGCAGTTTGCTGCCACTTTAACTTGTCATTTAAAACTCGTTGCCAAACCTTAAACTCTTCTTTTAATACACATGTCGCCCCTAATGTAGGCCCTAGGTAGCCCACAAGGCATGGTGCTATGTAAGTAAAAGGTAGGCCATACACTGTTATGTTTTGCATGTCCTAGTAGGTTACAAACACCCAAATTTGTTTTTTACTACTGTGAAGCCTACTCCTCTCGGAAATCAGCATTGGGAATTCCTTATTTTACTTTTAAACTGTAATTCTTGATCAGAAAGGGGTAGCTGCATCATGTTTTATATATTTGGAATGATAATGATTAATCCTCTTTAATGGTAAAGTTGGATTTAACATTACTATTTTAGAAATGCCACTTTTAGAAAGTGGATATTTCTCTTCTCTTACTGTTCTCTTACTGTTCTGTCTGCCTGCAGTCTACCTCCATTACACATCTGGGGTGGGTGACAGCTACACTTGTGCATGCCCTCCAGACAGCCAGAAACACAGTTATGGTAGATGTGACAGAGAACGCATCAGCATTCATCTGTATTCTGATAGTTCTACCTGAGCAAGAAGAGAAGAGTGGAGCTGACATTTACACCTGACTAGGTAATGTCCTGTTTCGTACACAAAGGGCAGATTACACCCTACTGATAGTCTGGAGTCAGAGCTGGTGAGAAAGACCTGTGTGAACTTCAAAAGTCCTTCTTTGAATTCACCCTACCTTCATAGGCACAACTAGGTATAAGTACTGGGACTCCGACAGTACTAAGACAGTACACTACTGGATGTGTGAAGAACTCTGCTAGGAGTAAAGACTGCTGTACTACAAGGATTGCCACTTAGCTGGACTGCTGCTCTGGAAAACTGCTTTTCTGCTTTGCTGTCCTGCTGTCTGCTATCTCTGCCCTATGGAGGACAAGGACTGGACACATCTCACTTGAACCCAGAGAGACTCCAAGGGCTTGCTGGCTTGCCCCCTGTTCTGAAGTCTCAGGGCCATCAATTACTTCCTTTGACTCTGCCATCTTTGAGCCCTGCTTTACCAAGTGATGCAAATCCAGTCCTGGGCCCAGTGATCCTCTGCTGTGCAAAACATCAAAATAGACGCTGAGATGGCTTTGCGCCAATCGGAACTGATGCATTTCCCACTGACTCATTAGCTAATCGACGACACCGCTTTGACAGACCGCGTTACTCAACGGAGATGAACAGCGGGTCTCAATGATGATGCATCGTGGAGGTGTGCATCGACAAAGTCTTCCTCGCCTCCTAGATTGGAACTGATTCATCGATGCTTCGATGCCTTCTCCATTAAAGCTACTTTTCCTTTTTTATTTTTTATTTTATCATACATGATAACAATAGTTATGACAGATTTTACCACATGCTATACAATATTAAATATTGTTCCATAGAAATGACCAATCCCTATAATGAAGATGAAACAAGAAAAGAGCACAAAAAGGATGCAATTTTACGAATTACATACAAGCACCTATGCCACTGAACACTGAGCGAAATCATCTTTATATTTAGAAGCTGAAAGAAAAACAAGAAATAAAAAAATTATTATTCTTCAATCCATTTGGTTAATGGCGACCACACCTTCTTGCCCCATTCCTGTTTCCGACAACCTTTTAGTCTGTAGACTGCTAGGTCCAAACAATACATAGCCAATAGTCTTGCTCTCCAATTGATGAACATTGGAGAATCAGGACGGATCCAATTGGATGTAATATTGGCTCTTAAGATGGCCATTGCTATAAATATAAAACCAGTATCTGACTTAGTCAGACCTGTTGTACTTTGAGCTTAGTCCATCCCCAAAATCATTAAGGCAGCTGTCATTGACAACGGCTTACCCCATAACTGTTTTAAGAAAGCCTCAATATATCGTAGAAATTCAAACAGCTTGGGGCAGCTAAAAAACATATGCATCGTGTCGGCTGCTAACAGCCCACACCTACTACATGAAATACCCCGTGGCCCTGACCATTTGGCGATTTTCCCCGGGGTGTAGTAAAGGTCAAAGATAGCCATATAATGTTGTGCTCTCAAGCTACCAGTTATTAATGTATGATTAGTTACCATAATAGAGCCTTCCATGTCCCTACTACCCTGCCCCATTTTACTCTCCCATCTGAGAGCCTGGGTAGGTAAATCATCAGGAAGCGTTGCAAGTAATGTTTGGTAGATTTTTCCAAGTCTAGATTTGGAGACCTTTAAGAAATTGCCCCTCCCCTGTGACATAGTTTTCATCAGGAAGCTTCTGATTTGCAAAAATTTGAAGAAATGACTTGTGGGGAGTCCGAATTTTCCCTGTAATTTGGAGAAGGGGATCATTTGACATTCAGAAAAAAAATCTCCCAAAACCTTAACTTCCAGCGCACCCCACCCCCTTGCTATTGAATCCTGAAAGATCGGCGGCAGTAAGCCATAAGAGAGCAAAGGAGTATATCCATTTTGATTCAAAATCCCTACCTGCCGCCTAATTTTCCTCCATATTGAGAAAACTGATTGAATTATCTTGAATTTTGTTTTCTTGTAATAACTAGGCTCTATAATTCAAACCAGCTCTATAATTCGAACCTAGTAAAAGGTCAGATATTGTGGATTTAAGTGGTTCCGGTACTACCACCTTGTCTCCGGCCAACAATATCCCCATGTGCTGCAATAAAGCTGCCCAATGGTACAGCCGGAGAGACAGGAGTCCCCAACCCCCCTATCTTTTGGGAGGACTAACCATTTTGCTACCCTTCTGGCTTTGTTGTAACTCCACAGGAATCTTAACAGATTCCTTCCGCTTTCGCCATACAAGAGGCTGGAAATTCGAGAGGGATTGTCCGGGACAAGTATAAACATTTTGGAAAGATGGACATCTTTATAACGTCGCAGCGACCGTATAATGAAAGATGGAGGTGATCTAATCTTGACAGTGCTTGGTCAGAACGTTTTATTATAGGTAACATATTCAGTACAGGGATACGCTCTACCTCATTTGAGAGTTTTATACCCAAATAGGTTGCCACTGATACTATTGGGATTTCCTGCGGTCTGGCAGTGTCAGAGTGTAAAACCTGCAATTTATCTGCATTTAGCTTATAGCCTGATACAAGGCCAAATTGTTCCGCTATATCATAAACCGCGGGTAATGCAGATCTGACGTTTTTCGTAAATATGGCTACGTCATCAGCGTAAGCAATTGTCTTATACAAGGTCCCATTCATTTACCGTGACAGCTTTGACCCGTTGATCAGCATCCAGCTTATTCAACAGCGGGTCTATATACAGGGTGAACAGTAATGGTGAGCAGGGGCACCCCTGACGAGTTCCTCTACTAATAGATAAAAGGTTGGATTTCTGCCCAGATATCCGAACCCGGGCCTTAGGTGAAACCTATAGAGCTGTACAGCTGTAACAAATTCCAGCGGGACTCCTTTGATCCTCAGTATCTGCCAAAGAAACCCCAGGAGACCCTGTCGAATGCTTTCTCTGCATCCAAAAAGATCATCCGCAGGGGCTTCCTTTTCGGCCTGAGCCCAGTCGAACAGCGATATTGCCCGCCTAACATGGTCCGAGGTGTCCCGTCCCAGGATGAAACTGTGTTGCCGTATAGAGACGAGAGGGGTAATAACCCTCCCCAGTCTTTCCACAATTGTTTTAGAATAAATCTTGCTGCCTGCGCAGATTTAAGAGATGGGACGATAAGAAGAGGGGCTTAATTCTGGCTTGTACTTTTTAAAAACTACAATAGTAGTGTAATGCCACGAACCAGGAGTATATCCACTCAAAGCTTTTAGAAACAGCAGCTCCAGTTCCCCCCGAAGAGCTTGTCTAAAAGTGTGATAAAATTCAAGGGGGAGTGTATAAGGGCCCGCAGCCTTGCCTGTCGCCAGCGATATTGTGGCCAACTTTATTTCCTCCCCTGTAATAGGGGCGGACAACATCTCCCTTTGGTCAAGAGTGACCTGACCCACCTCATAGTTAGACAAAAAATCCTCTCCTGCACAGTCTACACCCTCGTTCTCTGTAGTATATAGTCCTTGATAAAATCCATGAAAGACATCCAGGACTTTATCCGGAAGGTCCTGAATCTGTCCCCCTGATTTTTTTTATTCAGCATATCCTTTTCGAGACTACTCTTTGTTGGATTCATTTAAATAGCAGTCTACCAGTGTTCTCTCCAAATTCATATACATCAGCCTTATATTGCTTGAATTTCATAGCTAAGTCGTCCCCAAAATGCTGATGACTTTTGTTTTAGCTATTGCTATCTTTTTTTGACAGCCCTCACTCTTCTGTGGATCGCCGATTGCCTGTATAAGCTCTTCTTCAGCTTCTCTAAGCTGATCTATCCAGCCATTAACCATTTCCCTTATTTTCCTCTGCTGGTACAAAGCAAAGCTCAGGGTCTCGCCCCTTACTGCAGCCTTAACGCTATCCCAAACTATCAGTTTAGAGGCAGTCCCCCTATTTTTCTAAAAAAATTTAACAATCCATTTTGAGATATGTTGACAATATGCTGCATCCAGCAGTAACTTCCTATTAAAAGACCATGTTGTCATTGCCTGCACAGAGTTTACAATCGAAGTTGGATTACTAAAAGAGTGTGATAAGAGATCAGTCTAGGGAAAAGCTCGCAAGTAACGCACCAATTTTTTATGGGGAGCCGAAAAGAACGTGTAACCGGCCTCCCCTTGACACTGACTATGCCAGATTTCAATTAACCCATGCTCCTGACATAAGCCTTGTAGAGCCTTGAAAGTTTTTACCTTCTGTCCAAGATAAGAATCATTACTTTGGAGATTAAAACAGGCATTCAAATGAATATTAAAGTCCCCTCCGAGTATGATAACCATAAAGCTAACTCAGTATTTAAGAAATCCAAGCTGGTGGGATCATCTAAATTAGAGCCATAAAAGGAGCATATAGTATACAGTAGCCCAGTAATACCTGCCTCAATAATTACCCACCTCCCTAAACAGTCTTCTTTCACTCGGTTACAGGTAAAGAGCCCATGCCTTGCAATTATAGCTGTTCCACGCGTGTTAGTGGCTTGCTGAGTACATGCGAGAAGGTCGAGTCCCAACTCCTTTAACCACATTTGGTTATTCCAGCAGATATGGGTCTCTTGCACACATAATACATCAAGGGGCTCATGCATCAATGTGTTGATTTGCGATTCGGAATTTGCGAAAAATAGAGAATCGCAAATTCCGAATCGCAAAACGGAATGCATCATCATTATTGCGAATTTTTACCGATTCGGTAAAAATCGCAGAAATGTGCGAATCGCATTAATTTATGCGAATTAATTGCGAATTCGCATTTTGCGATATCGCAAAATGCGAATTCGCAATTAATTCGCATTTTCATGCATCACAGCCCAGCCACACCCAGGAAGCCAGGAGCCTAATTGCACACACCTGCCAAGCAGATTCAAACTGAAAACAGGCAGTTGGTGCATTCAGCTCTGTTTGTCTGCAGTGGAGGAGTGTTTTGGAGTGCTGCTGTTGGAGAAATGGAGCCAGAAACTGCCAGTCAGGATGTACAAGTCAGAAAAAGGAAAATCAAGTTCAGTGAGCAAGAACTGGAGATACTGATTGAGGAGGTGACTTCACACCACGACCGGCTGTTTGGAAAGCTCTCTTTGAAGGTCCCTGAGGCTGCAAAAAGGAAAGTGTGGCTAGCCATACAGGCTAAAGTGAATGCTGTGGGGGTTGCCCACCGGGACATCACCAACCTACAAAAGCGTTGGTACGATTTACGCTCACGAGCAAAAGACAGTATAGCGTCCAGAATGAAGAGTAGTTTGAAGACTGGTGGTGGCTCCCCTGACAATAAGGTCACAACTCCCCTTGAGGATTTGGTTGAGGGGACACTTGTTGCAGAAGCTGTTGTTGGAGTGACCAACATAGACACCTCTGAGCATGCTGGCACTTCTCAAGGTAAGATTAATTTTTTTGGACAAATGCAAACTTAACTTAAATTGGGCTGCAGGATGTATTTAGTCATGTGTTTGATGTAGTAACATATAATTGTAATCTTCTGTTACATCATAACTTGCATAGCACTAGTGTAAAAGGCAATTTCATTGAACAGTGCAATGCATCATGGGAGTTGTAGTTTTTAGGTCTAAATCATTATTCATCAATGCAATATGTACATTGTCAGTTTGCCTATCAAATAAGTGTTACACACATGGGAAATGAAGATTTAAAAGGCGTCCTTCTTCTGGAAAACATTGTCTTTATTACAAATCTTTTTTCTGAGAAGACATTACATTGATTTCATGCTTCATTTTTTTAATTATAGATGTACTAAAGGCTAATGCGGCAAACCCTTTTGATGACATCAGCATGGATGTACATAGCCATTCAGACAATAACACCATGAGTTCCTCACCCTCTGTGCATGTTAAAAAAATCAGAAAGTCAGTGCGGAAAGTACTTGAATCAGACTCTGAGCAAGATGCCAATGTCACGGAATATGTGGTTGAAGATTCTGAGAAGGCTGCCACTTCCAAAAAAAACTTCAGTGGTCGTAGAAAAATCCAAGAATTCTACCGAAGAAGGCCTCGCACTACAAATCCAAATGACTCCACAGTGGATGATGTCCATGCTAGTACAGTAGAACTCAAATTATTGAAAGTCCAGCGTCTTCAGGGGAAAGACCTGAGAGTGATAAAGGGACAAATGAGTCACATAGTGGAAGACATCAGTGGAATCAATAAGAGCTTGAAAACATTATGCAAGGTCATTGAAGGGGCACATACTGCCTCAAATCTGAATTCAGAGCGTGTAGCAAATGCATTAGTCACATTAACTGACATTTTTCAAAGTCAAAACATTGCCAACTGCAATAGACATTTGAGAGCTGTTGCAAGTATGCACACATATGCCCGGGCTCTGAATAGGGTGACCAGCAGCAATGCACGTGTCATAAAACACACAATGCGCATGCAAAAGGGCATCAAAAAGTGTTGTGCTGAACTATGTGAAGGATTGAAAAATATTAAAAGAGGGGATCATGTGCTGCCAACTGATGACAGCAAGAATACAGCTTTTGAAGGCAATGTGATCAATGAATCTGCAGGAACCAGTGTTGCTGCACACACAGATGACGTGTGTGAAAGGCGTAGTAAAAGAGGAAAAGAAATGTATATTTCCCCATGCATGGTTTCTGAATCCGTGAAAACTAAAGCTTTAGGTTTGCGTGGAAGGAAGAAGTGATTACTTGTAATTGTTGAATTTTATTTAACACATTTTCAATGTTCAATGATATGGACTAAGAATTACATTAGGCCAATTTCTTGAATTGTTTATCTTTTGAGAAAGTCTTTTTTTGAATATTTTTTTCAAACTACTACTGTGTGCAACATGGTTTATTAAAGTGTTCACCTTTTGAAGCATCAAAATATGTTTCCTACCTTTTATTAAAAGTAATGTTGTGTGATTTCTTCCCTTCTTCTTCTCCCTTCCGCTGCGTCCGGTCCATGAACTCTTGCATGTCGTTGTTGTGGCTGGTTGAAATTATTTGGTAGCAAATCATCCTCATGTAGTTCAAGGCCTCTCCTAGTTGCTAGGTTGTGCAACACTGCACATGTTGCAACTATTTTGCAACACACATCAGGCCAATATTGCAAGGCTCCTCCAGTCTTATGCAGTATTCTGAACCTGGACTTCATGACCCCAAACGTCCTCTCTATTATGCTGCGTGTTGAGATATGGGCCTTGTTGTACAGTTGTTCTTTGCGGGTAGTTGGATTCAGGTATGGGGTGAGAATGTAAGACCTCAATCCATATGCACTATCTCCTACATTGATAGATGACATATGTAAGTAAAACATCACAGACATTGCAATGGATGTCAGAATCATTACAATTTGCATTAAATTAAATAATAATTACCTAACAAATATCCATCTCCAAATTCTCCAGCAAGTAGGCGATCATGAATGGCACTATGTTTGAAAATATAAGAATCGTGGGCACTACCTGGGTAGCTGGCAACTAAGTCAGTGATGATTCCTTTGGAATCACAGATTGCTTGTATATTTAAAGAGTGGTAACTTTTTCTATTTCTAAAAATGTACTCATTAGCAGCTGGTGGACAAATGGGGACATGTGTTCCATCAACACATCCTATGACATGTGGGAAGTGTGCCACGTTATAAAAGTCTAACTTGGTCTGCATTAACTCCTGATGCGTTGAGGGGAAAATTATGTGGTGATTTATCCTATGGAGCATTGCATTCAGGAAGTCATTGAAGAATCTAGACAATGCACTCTGTGACACACCCCCTGCAACTGCTATTACCCCTTGGAAGGAGCCAGAGGCTAAAAGGTGTAGACAACATAATACCTGCACATGGGTGGGTATGGCTTGGGTTCTACGCGTCTGCCTTTGCAGTAAGGGGTCCAACTCTGCAATTAAATCAATGATAGTGTCTGCATTCAGTCTATACTTATCATATATGTCAGCCTGTGTCTGCCCAAGCAAAGTAATGCGCAACCTGAAAACCCTTTCACTGAGTTCTCTTCTCCTCCTCCCTGCTGCTCTCATCCGCCATCTACGTGCTAGGAAAATTGCTGCTGCCATCCTGGAAGGGATCCAGAGTCATTCTGAGGTCCCTTTTATAAGTTGGTAATCATTTCAACATGTGTTGGTTTGAAAAAAAAATTTACCACCTGGTCTCACTTCTTCTTATTTTTGCACTTCCTAAATGTGTTTTCTGAGAATTACTGACATGTGCGAAAATTGATGCATTCCGTTTTTCGCATTTTTTTAAGGAATCGCAAAATTTGCGATTTTTTAACGAATCGCAACAAGGATTGCGAGTTTCTAAGGAATCGCAATTGATTTTGCATTTTTTTAAGGAATCGCAAAAGTAATTGCGATTCCAAAATGGACAAAAAAATGATGCATCTCATTTTCAGATATTGTATTCGCAAACGGCCGATTTTTGCGATTCGCACCGTTTGCGAATGCAAAATCTGTTGATGCATGTGCCCCCTAACCTCATTTGCCTGATCCATTTTGCCAAAATCCCTCTCTTTTTCCTGTCATTAAGGCCACAACAGTTTAAAGAGCCAATACTTATGTTCCTAATATTCTTTGCCATATCAAGGAATTACTCCCAGCATACTGAATCGAACTAGAATATGCCCGCAATCTTTCCCATCAAAAATGAAACACATATTAGTAAGACATGTAATCTTATCAAAATTGCAGTATTTGTAATGTAATGTAATGTAATGTAAAGAGGCTTTTATATAGCACATACTATCACTCCAGGGAGCATCTTGGCGCTGTTGGTCACCCCAGAATAGAAAAGGGTGAGTAGGCTGGAACAACTCTAAGAGATCAAGCATTACACCAAGTCCTTACAGGCCGCGTCGGAGAGCGTAAAAACCCAGGGCTTTCCTAAACAGAGATTCTGTTGAAATTTGACGAAGTGCGGGAGGAAGTTTATTCCAGGCTCTAGAGCCTAAGACTTCAATGGATTTTCCACCTTTGGTCGCAAGTTTGAATTTTGGGACCACTAGTAAGTTGAGGTGGGAAGATCTCAGATTTCGGGATGTATTTGTCATAACTACGCATTAAAACATATATTTGAGTGTTACCGCCTCCACCTCACCCTCCCCCTGCCTTCCCCCCTGAGACCCTCCCCAATAAAAACCCTCCCTCTCCATTCTCAGTCCCACCTCTTTCCCCACCCCCCCCTACCAACATACGAGGCAGGGGGACCTACTGTCCCTGGTGATGTAGAGCTAACCCAACTCATCCCTCCTATCGGTGAGATCTTAACCTAAACTGTATGAGTATGTGATTCAAATTACTGTGGCGAGTAGAGTGTTCAAAAAAGCTGGGGATGGGATCACATATAAGGGATGAGGAAAATGAGAAAACGAGAAGAAAATAAAAAAGGACCTAGTGCAGATGGTCCAAGAGGACAGAAAGGATAAATAAAGATTAAGCTCCAACTAAGTTCTATGACTGTGATTTCCTTCAATTGCACTGACAGAGATATTTTTTAAGACACAGTCTTGGACAAAAGAATTCCTTAGCCTGAATTTCCTACTGGAAACACTGTGTCCGACCCTGAAAGACCGTCTTCAATTTGGCCAGACTCATAAGAAATGCCTGGGCCCCTTTCGCCTGAAATTCAGATATCAACTGTCGGAGAAACCAACGCTTCCCTACCGTTTTTTGGGAAAAGTCAGGATGAATGAAGAACTCGCAGCCCTTCCCAGATCTTTTGCGGTCAGGTCTAGCAAGGTCATACAAGGATTCCCTAGCCAGGAAGTTATTTAGAAAAATCATGATAGCGTGTGGGCGATTATCAGTTTGTCCGGCTACTCTCCTTTGAATAAAGGGGAAGCAATGTGCCCTATGGATTTGCGTCTTCCAGGCCCACTGGTTTAGGTCCAGAAAAGCCTCTTCAAATAGCTCTATGACAAATATACGAATATCAGATCCTTCTTTCCCCTCGGAAACGCCCAGTATGAGGAGGTTGTTCCGTCTTGTGCGATTGTCTAAATCAGTCAGCTTTGTTAGAGTGTCATCCCTTAGTAGTTGCAAAGACTCAGTCTTCTTCTGCTTATCAAGTTCATCCTCCAATTGGGATATCCTAGTTTCTGCCTCCCCAATTCTGACAGCAGAGTCCGCACAAGACTTAGCAATTCTTCTGATTGAGTTTTGCAATTTTCTGCAGGCCTCTTGCGCCCGAGAGCTCTCAGCTCTGGTCTCCTCTCGATGAGCCATGATTACTTGGTAGATCGTGGCTAATGTTATTTCTTCCGTACATTGCAACATAGTCTCTGCCGGAGGCTCACAGTTTTTCCCAGTATCTTGATTTGCTCCTTGATTTAGGGAGAAGGAGTAGTCCCATGTCAGACTCCCGGCGGTCCCGTCAGACCTGTTCGCATGACAGAGAGAGGATAGAAGCCTTTTAAATTGTGCCAGAAATAGATGAAGCATTATCTGCATCTTCTCCCCAGTGCAAGCTACTGGTATCACCTCCCTCTCCCGCCCAGTCCTTGCTCTCATCTTCTGAGGAGTTATATTGATCCAAAAGCAAAAAAAACTTGTCCGTAAGGTCCTCCTCTAGATAATTAATGCCATTGATGTTGATATTTCTCTGAATAGGGAGGTCTTCCTGCATAGCCAAGTCCGAGCACTCCTTGTCTCCACCTTTATTGCTCCTTCTTTGGACTTCGTCTCCCAGAATGCACTGGGGTTGCAGTGCTTTTACTAGGCTTGATTCTTCGATGAAACAATTTTTTACCGTCATTGGCATTAACACTACCTGAGCGGGGTCCGTCCTATGTCTCAAGGTTTCAGATTTAGGGCCCACTGGAACCGGGTCCCCAGCCCCAGGGGGTATAGACTCTGTCATTTCTCCCAGTCCCTCAATGCCATCAATACCAGCCACCTGGTTCTGGGGTGTTTTTAGAGCCTTCTCCCCTTGCACTTCAGGGGCCACAGCCTTGCCTTTTCCGGAGGGTGACTGTCCCCAACTGCCAGCCCGTTTAGCATTATTGCCAGTAACTTTGATTTTAGCACTCTGTGCCTTAAGCATTGCTGGTACTGATTGCTTACCATGTGTTGTGGCTCCATTTTTCAGGCTCCTCTGCTGCTCTCCTGCATTTCCCTTCTCTGCGCCTGGTTGGGGACTTGATCATCTGGAATCACCTCCTGCTGAGCCGCTTGCTCCAGGTGCAGCCGTGGCTGACCTCACTGTATCCTCTGAGGTCGGGACAGCTCCGCGTCCTCTCACTGCCTTGCTTCCAGTTTTTGGCGGGATCCTATCAGCCCACTCCTTCAAGCTACCAAACGCAATCCAGGTAGACATGGAGCAGCCGAGAGGCTGCAGCGCCAGCCAGCAGGGAAGCAGAGTCCTCAGCTCTGCGCTCCGCACTTCGCAGAGTCTCAGAATCCTCAACCAGATCAAACAAGGCACTGAGTCGTTTCAGTGGGTGCTTCTCTTTTCCTCCACAGGTCAGTGCAGCACTTGCATCACCAACAATGTAGGTCAGAACCGGAGGGGTTGAGTGGTCAGCTCACTCGGCCGAGCGTTCGGCCGCCATCTTTTCCATTGAGACCTGCGTGAGTGCGGTAGTCAGCCTGCCCACCATCATGGTTAGGAAGCAAATGACACAAACATGATGGACGGAATGCAGAACAAATCAAAACAGTCACCCCCAGTCAAGAGATCTGGGTTAAATCCATCATTCTTTTGCTCACCATGCCACCCCAACCATCATGGTTGGCCTATACTTTGGATTTACCTCGGTCCAGCGTGGCCTCAAGTAACCCCTAAACGCTATTTGCTTCTAAGCAGTACATTTTGATTTAATTTTTAAAAAATAATAACTCTGCTCCTACTTGTTGGATATTTGCCATTTTGGTCTTGTGTTACTCATAAAAATATAATCTATTTTCCTAAGCGTGTGTGGATTATTTTTGTGGTATTTTCATTGTGTTACTGTGTGTGTGTGTTCCAAAAATACTTTACACATTGTCTCTTGAGATAAGCCTGACTGCTCTGTGCCAAGCTACAAGAGGGTGAGCACAGGTTATCTTTTAGTGTGCCTATTTCTGATTAGAGCTGTAGCTAATACTCTGACAACAAGAAACCCCAATTCTAACAGCCACCAATAAATAGTGTGCGGTTCAAAACATGACTGCAGGCCTCACGCTGTAGACTGTCTGTGCAGTTTTAAAACATAAATTCAACCTGCCAAAATAATGACAGGCCTATTCCTTCCTTTAAAACTTTACGTCAGCACAAAGCAGGACTTTAATGCCATAAGGCAGTGAAACTTAAATAACTTCAAAGAGGCCTACCCTGTCACAGGCAGGTATAGCTAATACTTGGGCCTGCCCCCACCTTTGTCCCCCTCACCAGCCATGGACCAATCCCAGGGGAAGACTAGCTACCACTAGACCCAGTCTGGGTGACCAAAACGGAAGAGTTGTTCATTCCCCTGCCACAGGAACTCTGCGTAGGGGCAAAGGTTCTGCCTTCTTCGATTTAAGTAGAGAGGGGCACTGTGGGGTTATTTGCAGTAGGGCATATAGGCCTGCTACAAATTTGCTTAAGGTTTCCTCCTATTGTTTAGGGAGGGGCCAGGGGTTACCTCCACCAACAGTTTAGTGCCAGGCATATATTTGATACCCCTTCACATCATCTTCCGAACACTACTGGACCTGTGAAGGACATAAGAAGGAGAGCGCCTGCTGTTCAAAGGATTAGATGTGCGAAACCTTTTGGAGGTTACAAATAACCCAATTCATTGAATCCGGCCATTTGTGAATGCAAACTGCATTTATCAATCTACAAAGCTAAAATATGATCAGGTAACTTACTACCAAATCTCAGTTTGGGTTTGTGAATCGGGTAGGGGTGGGCGTAGTGTGCGTAGTGGGGCTACGCGAAGCTCCGCAAAGTGGGGAGGAAGCTAGGCCCACCCACAGACTTCACGTAGCCCCACTACATGCCGCCTGTATCCCTCCCGCCCTCTTCTACATGCCTAATTTAATGTTAAACAGATTAAAAGTAATTAAAAAGGACTTACCTGACATGTGGCGTCCCAGGTCTCCCTCTTCTTGCTGTCGCGCCGACTTCTTCCAGACAAATGCGCATGCGTGGGCGCCTGCATATTTCTTGCAAGAAATGTGCCTGCGCGGGCGCCCGCGAAAGCGCATTTGTCTGGAAGAAGTTGGTGCGACAGCAGGAAGAGTGAGCCCCGGGATGCCGTATGTCAGGTAAGTCCTTTTTAATTACTTTTAATCTGTTTAACATTAAATTGGCCATGTAGAAGAGGGCGGGAGGGAGGTGGGTGGGGGGCAACTTCGCTCCGCCATGGAGTGTGCGTAGTGTTGCCTACTACGCCTACTTTGCAAATCGCGAAGTAGGCAACAATACGCACACTCCGTGCATGGAGCGGAGCACTGCGCCCAGGGTTAGAATCGGGATTTGGAATGGGAGTATTTAGGGCGTCCCTTCCAAATACCGCTTCACATTGGTATGTAAGAATGTTTTGGGACTGAAGTGCAATTGCAAAACATTCACACTTTACTGCCAACTCTAGGTTGAGGGTAACCCGTTTTTAAATAGAAAGGGACCCCTTCCCCTTTCAGAATGGTTGAAAAAATATTTTTAAGAGCATGCAGTGTTTTCTTTTCAAACTGACCGATTTCGTCAGGAAAACTGACTTCATTAAAAAAAAGATTGCTTTATTTAAAAGCAATCACAGACATGGTGGTCTGCTGACCCCAGCAGGCCATCATCCAGGTGATGGCAGCGAATCGTAGTGGGTCACCAATTGCTACCTACTTCGTTAATATTCATGAGGTAGGTCTATTTGCGACCCACTACAAATCACTAAGTGAAACTCAATGAGTTTCATACATTAGGAATAGCAATTTCCTTATTGTGATTCACAAAACATTGCAATTAGGAAATCGCTATTCCTCAACTTCCTACATCTAGCCCTAAAGGCTTTGCATTTTTTGTTAAGTTAAGCCTGTCTGCTTTGTGCCAGAGCAACTAAGGGCTGGGCTCAGGTTTAAGTTACTGAAACCTTTACTGGACCTCACATGAATAGTGGCATTTTGTTTGTATTGGACTACCCTCCACCCCAACTAATAATCTTCTTTCTCACACTGTGACATCCAAGGTGCTTCATTAACCCCTTTGCTGGTAGGTCTCTCCCCCCTCCCTTGTGCTAAGCCTTTTTGGGCTATTTGGGGTACTTTGCGCTTAGGCCCCTGTAACTTTTGACCACATAAGGTATCCACGACAAATGTGCGTCCTTTTCTTCCAACATCATGTGGATTCTAAAGTTACCCAGTGTTTGTGGATTCCCCTGGAGGGGACCCAGAAATTAGCCAATGTACAGTTACATTTTTTTGGGGGGGGACAAATGGGAAAAAAGTGCTGCAAATGAAAGCGTCTGTTTTTTTCCCTACAAATGGTATCAACAAATGGTTTGTGGGGCTGAAATCATTGTCCCGGCTTTATAGGGAATGACAGACTTTTGTCAGAAAACCAACATTTTTAAACAGTTTTGGCGTTTTACTGGGATATAGCCTATTTTTGCTATTTTTTGTGCTTTCAACCTTCTTCCGGTTAATGGTAGAAATGGGTATGAAATAATGGATCCTGGAAAGCTATACATTTAAGAAAAGTAGACAAAATTCCGATTTCAGCAAGGGGTCATTTGTGTAGATCCTTCCAGGTTTCTTTATAGAAACTACCAATTAAAGATTGGAAAAATTGAAAATTGGTTGAAAAAATAGCCATTTGTGCCAGCGTTTTCACCTGTAACTTCTTCTAATTGTGACAACAGTTTGAAAGCAATATACAGTTAAATCCGCTGGACCTTTCTGGTTGTGGTGATATATAGGACTTGTAGGTTCACCAAGAATCCACGAACCCAGAGCCAATAACTGAGCAGCGTCTTGCAATGGTTTTTCATTATACACCGGGTACATAGCAATTAATTTGGCAAAATATATACCTGGAAAAATCGGTATGAAGACACCTATGTATTTTTGAAATTGGAACAAAATATAGAGTTTAGAATCAGTAGATATTTGCACATTTCCGAAATTGTGAGTACCCATACTAGCATGAGAATTATAGGTCATTTTTCAAAATGACTTCTTTTTTACACATTGTCTTTCATTTGGAAGGCAGAAATGCATCAAAAGTCAATAAGTAATAACATTTGCTTTACAATTCTGTGTTACCCTAAGTCTCCTGATAAAACTGGTACATCACTTGTGTGGGTAGGCCTAGTGCCCGCAACAGTAAACGGTCCAAAAGTTAAAACACAACGTGGACACACTTTATTTTTATGGTGAAAACTGGCCTCTTTTTTGGCAAAGTGCCCAGCTGTAGATTTTGACCCTAACTCTGCCGGCACCTTGGGAAACCTAGCGAACCTATACATTTTTTTAAACTAGACACCCAGTGATATGCAGGGTGGGGCTATTTGACTGGCTCCCACCAGGTACTGTTACCCAGAATCCCTTACAAACCTAAAAAGTTGTAAAAAACACATTTTCCTCACATTTCTGTGGTGGAAAGTTATGGAATCTGCGTGGAACCACACAATTCCACCCCATGCTCCCCAAAATCTTCCCAGAGATATGCAAACTCACTTGTGTGGGTAGGCCTAGTGCCCACAACAGTAAACGGCCCAAAACGCAACATGGACACACCACATTTTCACAGTGAAAGCTGACCATTTTTTGAAACGTGCCTAGCTGTACATTTTGAACCCTAGCTCTGCCGCCACCTAGGGAAACCTAGAAAACCTATACATTTTTAAAAACTAGACACCTAGGGGAATCAAGGATGGGGTTATTTGACTGGCTCTCACCAGGTTCTGTTGCCCAGAATCCCTTACAAACCTAAAAATGTGTCCAAAAAAACACATTTTCCTCACATTTCTTTGGTGGAAAGATCTAGAACCTGCGTGGATCCACAAAATTCCACCCACCCCGCATTTTCCGAAGTCTTCTGAGAAAAATGGTACCTCACTTGCATGGGTAGGCCTAATGCCAGCAACAGGAAACGGCCCAAAACGCAACGTGGACACACAACATTTTCACAGTGAAAACATACCCTTTTTTTGCTAAGTGTCAAGCTGTAACTTTTGAACATTAGCTCTGCTGGCACCTAGAAAAATCCTAGCAAACCTATATATTTTTGAAAACTAGACACCCAGGAGAGTCCAGGATGGGGTGACTTGACTGGTGGTTTTCACCAGGTTCTGATACCCAGAATCCCTTGCAAATCTAAACATTTGTCTAAAAAACACATTTTCCTCACATTTCTGGGGTGAAAAGTTCTGGAATCTACGTGGATCCACAAAGTTCCACCCACCTCCAGTTCCCCAGAGTCTTCCAAGAAAAATGATACCTCACCTGTGTGGATAGTCCTAGTGCCCGTGACAGAAGACAGCACAAACGCAATGTGGACACTCCACATTTTCACAGTGAAAACAGACCCTTTTTTTGTACGTGCGAAGCTGTAGATTTTGAACCCTAGCTCTGCCGGCACCTAGGGAAACCCAGCAAACCTATACATTTCTGAAAACTCAACACCCAGGGGAATCCAGGATGGCCCTTGAACAGGACCAAAGACTCATCAACAGCTATTTCTTCCCTTGGAGTATAGATCTCTAAAAATCGATCTACAAAGGGATCAAGAACAGGCCAAATCTTAAAAAGACAGTCACAGTCAGGGTGATTGTTGTATATTGATTCTTTTTGTAATATGGCTGACAGTAGTCATTGTTCTACCAGTGTCAGTTGATGGTCTGGTCAGCTGGTGAGGTTTCTGTACTCAGCTGTGTCCTACAATAAATCTACATGTAATCAACTAGAAGTATCCTGTCATCTATCTTCACCTATTTACAACAGTGATCGTGTGGTAACACCAAAGCATTATCAACAAAATGCAGCATCCAAAGCAAAAGTAAATACCGATCACGTCTCATAATTGCAGAAAATATGGCAGTTGCCATCAAGAGACTGGTAGACCAATATGAAGCCATGAACGGCCTACTTATCAAGCCCATCAAAAAAGTCGAAGCCAAAAACCTCTTCATCTCATCCTGATTTCTGGGGTTGCATCGGGTAGCTCTAGAGTGGGGCCTGTTCCGGGCAATACCCTTAGAATTCAGAAAACATTTGTCTGTGATACTCGAGGGCATAGTCACAACAAGTTCATCTGGGCCCATGGTAAAACTAGGAGGGCCTTCAGGCTAATGTCACTGCCCAGTGATAGAGGAGGTTTTACCATCCCTGATTTTAAAGCTTACCTTCAATATATGATCAATTTAATGGGCAGGTATATAGAGGACCCCCGGGAGGAAGCTGTGCTTCCAGATGTGTCTCAGCTATTGTTAGGCGGCGATGCAACTAACTGCTTTATGAAAATGAGCAAGCCCTGTTACTATAAGAGACCAAGATTCAAAACTTTAATGGCAGCTCATAAAATCTGATCCGCGCTTAAAAAGAAAATAGGAATAGGGAGAATAAACAACTACACCCAGCTGTATAAAAACCCTGCGCTTCCTGGAATTTTCTCAGATACAACTATGGCAGAATAGGCAAGTCGGGGTATTCGGACAGTAGGGTATCTAATTCGGCTGGATGGAATATGGCAGTTCAGTGATATCTAGGATGAGTTTCGAATTGAGAGGACACATTTTTTCAAATATCTGCAGGTGCGAAGTTACCTTTGTTGGAAGGTGGGCGGGACGAGTGGTTTTAGTAAAGTGAAAATCATAGATGCCATCAGAGAATAGAAGTATTGTACTATAAAGAGACTGTATGCTGAACTGGTAGTACATACACAGGATGATAGGGAAAAGCATGCGAGGAAATGGGCTGAGACGGAGAGCTTTATGGACTCATTGGAATTGGGACAGACAGTGGTTTGCTCAGTGGGTTTGCAGGCTCAGCACTACAAGACAATATTCTCACTTCACTATACCCCGGCAAAGATTGCACAATCGGGGGGGGGGGCAGGTGGGAGTTAGATGCCCCCTCTGTGTTTCAACTGAGGCTGATCTAACCCTTATGTTTGCGTCTTGTCCACGTCTAGCGACCTTCTTAAATTCTGTTGAGAAATTTCTGAATTAAACCCTAGAAGTAAAAGCTATAAGGACTCCTGCGGTAATACTCAAAGGGGTTGGTAATAACAGACAGCAAGATAATAATTATCGATTCTTATTTCTGGCTATGGGATGGTCCGGATATGCATAGCCTCATCCTGGCTGGACCTTTTAGCCCCAACATTTCAGCAATGAGTTGGCAGACTGTTGGCAATGTTCAAATCAGAAAGAGGTATCTATGATAGGAGGGGCAGAAAAACAGAGATCAGTGGGCAGGTGTATATGGGCTCCTTTATTATCAATCGTCAATCAACAAGCTTTATTCGAATTCAGTGAAAAATTCATAAAAGCATACAGAGTAAAAAACACAATAAGAACAAACATCAATTATAATCATTATAAGGTCACAATCTGTGCAAAGATAACAACAAATCATTATACTATTAAAATCATTTTTACAATTCATCGTATGCAAACCCTAGCAGCTTAGTTGTAAGGCATGGTCGTAGCAAAATCAATTAAGTCAGTTGCATTAAAAAGTAGGGTATAGTTACATGTTATAGTGACACATTTAAAAATAAAGCAGATATCCTTCAGAGGGTATAAGGGAGAAAAATACATAAGTTATTCCTTTGGTAAAGACCATCCATGGACTTAATGTAAGTCATTATCGATTTCAGTTACTTACGAGAGCCCTTCTGTAAACGGGTTTAACAGGTCAGGGAACCAGGTCTAGGCCTTAAAATAAAGGAAATCGGTTATGGGTAGGCAGTGTATGTTTGCTAGATGCAGGACCAGAGCTAACCATCCCAAAGTTATTTTATTAGTATGATCTTGCATGGGGCATATATGTAGTCCTTGGGTAAAAGTCATGCAGTTCCCATGTTCCAATTGGGCCATCACCCATTTGTGGGTGCCAACATCAGAGATGTTGGATGACTCGAGGGTCCCTAAAGTTGACCAAAACCAGGTCTCCCGGTATGTCCTTGGCGATAAGTCCCAACCACCCTACCCTTCTAACATTTAAAATCGTTCCATCGATATTGGGTGGTAAGGGTCTATTCTTTGTCAACCAGAAAGACACCTTGTTACCCAGGTCTGCTGGTCTTTCAATTTTACTATTAGTGAGCTCGGGCACGCCCGAGAGGATGGACACAAAGGGTGCTGCCTCCGGTGGTAGATCTATATGTTTAGCCCTTCTTTGCGTATTACCGTAGTTTTGGGACTTCCCCTTTTTCGGCGTGAGTGGTTTAATCTGCCCATCTCTAGATACAGGAATCTGGGCTATTGAGGGGTTTGATATGGCTAATGTTTTAGATGTATTGGGGGCAAGTACATGAGTTTGTATGATATTGCTTTGTACAGGGAGGATGGGGATATCAGTAGTCACTAGGGTCTCAACTTGATTCTTTCCTTCAATACTTTTTAAGATTGTTAGGTTTGCCCTGGTGGATTCCTCTATGGAGCAGAGCTTTTCCCCTATTGCCTCAATTCTTTTAACCAGTGGGGAAATTAAAGACCTGATCAGGAGATCAATTTGGGCCAGTAGTTCAGATGTTGTGGTATTTGCAGTCAGCTCCAGATTTGAACGTGCCTCTGATGTTTTAAGGGTGTTGTTAATTCCTGAAAGGGGACTTTGATGCAATCTTTGTATTTTTGCTAATCTTCCCCTTTGTTTAGGCCCTTTGCACTTTCTATTTGGGTAGGGTACCTGAACATTTACTGGCTGTTGTGTAGTGTCTGTGGGTGTTGATAGAGAAGGAGTACCAAGATGGCTTGAGTTTATTTGTAATGTGGTAATAGACTGGGGGGCTAGTATTTCACAATGCACCTAGAGAAGCATTTGTTCAGTCATTCCCATTTTCGACGTTGGTATACACAGTTTTACAGAGCATATTTAGTTCATCCAGTAAAGAAAGATTTTGTATTTGGTCTAGTGGCTCCATAGCTGAGTGGTTGCTAGATGTGGATTCTACACAAAGACTCTTTTCTGCTCTTTCTATAACGGACTCGATAGCCGATGTGGTCCTAATTAAATAAATGTCCAATGTCCCTTTCTGTTGCCCCCCCTGGGGTATGTTATTCGTGCGAGGCCCTTTATCTGTCATAATATGGATAGCTTTATGAAAATATATATGACAGAGGGCTAAGCAACAGCGCACGTACACCAATAGTCTAACAACAGTGAGGTAAAAGGGTAGACCAGTAGAGGATACCGAAGAAAGTATAATTACAGTCACTTTAATGGATATGTCAGTACAAAGTTACAAAGTTACCTCATGTTTTCCATTGAGCGAAGTGGAGATAATCGAAAGGGGGGTGGCCCATCCCATCCTCCTCGTGCCTCTGAGGGCCACAGAGGGCCCGCCCTTTGCCCGGGCTTAGCCCGGCGCAACTCCCGCTCGCTCCCGCGACGCGGAGGACAGTGAGGATTTTAAGGCGCCTCCTGGCGCGTCATCCCCCGGCGTCAGCTGCACAGCGCAAGGGCACTTGGGAGATGAAGCCTCTCCGTGCCCGTCGATCTCCCCTCCTCTGCTGTCGCGCTGGTGTTGGAGGAGCGCCAACGGCAGGGAGAGACCGGGCGCTGCGTGGGCGATGCAGATGTAGTCTTCCCCAGTGGCAGGGACAGTGTTTCCCCCGGCGCTAACACGCTTTCCAACCAGTAGCCCCTCTCCACCGAGGGCAGTGGTGATTTTAAGGCGCCTCCTGGCGCATCATCCCCCAGCGTCAGCTGCACAGCGCAAGGGCACTTGGGAGATTAAGTCTCTCCGTGCCCCTCGATCTCCCCTCCTCTGCTGTCGCGCTGGTGTTGGAGGAGCGCCAACGGCAGGGAGAGACCGGGCGCTGCGTGGGCGATGCAGATGTAGTCTTCCCCAGTGGCAGGGACAGTGTTTCCCCCGGCGCTAACACGCTTTCCAACCAGTAGCCCCGCTCCACCGAGGGCAGTGGTGATTTTAAGGCGCCTCCTGGCGCATCATCCCCCAGCGTCAGCTGCACAGCGCAAGGGCACTTGGGAGATGAAGTCTCTCCGTGCCCCTCGATCTCCCCTCCTCTGCTGTCGCGCTGGTGTTGGAGGAGCGCCGACGGCAGGGAGAGACCGGGCGCTGCGTGGGCAATGCAGATGTAGTCTTCCCCAGTGGCAGGGACAGTGTTTCCCCCGGCGCTAACACGCTTTCCAACCAGTAGCCCCGCTCCACCGAGGGCAGTGGTGATTTTAAGGCGCCTCCTGGCGCATCATCCCCCAGCGTCAGCTGCACAGCGCAAGGGCACTTGGGAGATGAAGTCTCTCCGTGCCCCTCGATCTCCCCTCCTCTGCTGTCGCGCTGGTGTTGGAGGAGCGCCGACGGCAGGGAGAGACCGGGCGCTGCGTGGGCAATGCAGATGTAGTCTTCCCCAGTGGCAGGGACAGTGTTTCCCCCGGCGCTAACACGCTTTCCAACCAGTAGCCCCGCTCCACCGAGGGCAGTGGTGATTTTAAGGCGCCTCCTGGCGCATCATCCCCCAGCGTCAGCTGCACAGCGCAAGGGCACTTGGGAGATTAAGTCTCTCCATGCCCCTTGATCTCCCCTCCTCTGCTGTCGCGCTGGTGTTGGAGGAGCGCCGACGGCAGGGAGAGACCGGGCGCTGCGTGGGCAATGCAGATGTAGTCTTTCCCAGTGGCAGGGACAGTGTTTCCCCCGGCGCTAACACGCTTTCCAACCAGTAGATAATAATTATCGATTCTTATTTCTGGCTATGGCGGTGGTCCGGATATGCATAGCCTCATCCTGGCTGGACCTTTTAGCCCCAATATTTCAGCAATGGCTTGGCAGACTGTTGGCAATGTTCAAATCAGAAAGAGGTATCTATGATAGGAGGGGCAGAAAAACAGAGATCAGTGGGCAGGTGTATATGGGCTCCTTTATTAAGCTGGAAGGATGCTCAGGTAAGTGGCTGTTCATGAATGAATTATTAATTGGGGGGTGTCATTCTTGCTCTGGAGGGCCGTCCAGCTTTTCATTCCTCTATCGATTAAATGGATATTCATGTTTGTTTTGTTTATTTTCCATAACTAAGCTGGCTAAATCTGAAAATGTATTCTTTAGGTTCTGTTCAATATCATTCATGTATATAGTTAAATGAGTTGATTGCCGAACATCCCTCATGTGTAAAAGATGTACTTATTAGAGTGCTGTCTATATAAAAATGTTCAATACAAATATATATTTTTAAAACATTTATAGCAAGACCTGTTGGGTACAAAAAAGACAAGAACTTAAGAAATGCCCAAACAAACTTTGTACATTGGCAACTGCTCTCACTTAAACATCAAACCCCACTAAAGACGCAGCATTTCATAAGTGTGCAATAGCCTGCCTGTATAAATCTATGAAAGCTGTGTACGTTTTCTAGAAATAAAAATATATGTTTGTTGAGATAGGTACAACTGGATAAAACTGCACGCGTCCCTGCCACCATTTCGAAGCACGCCTTCATGTGCCAAAAACAAGACCCAGCTGGCATCTTCTTTCATTGCCCTTTTCTCCAGACGCATTATCGTCGAGCTCTGGCATTTCAGTTATTTGGACGTTATTTACTTCAATCTTAAAATGCAATTCTATTGAAAGTGTGCTAATGGATACAGACTGGCTTTTACCACAGGTTGGCAGAAAGAGAGTTCCTACTAAATCACTCAATGTCATGAAATAGCGGTCCAATTCTAGATCCTTCATAGACACACAAATCTGCTCACTTTTTATTAATGTCAAATGCTACATTTAAGAACAAATAGCCGCTGGGACTGGTCAGGCATTTGACTGACTGGCATGTGGGCTCTGCTTATAATACAGCATAGTCTATTGTTAGCACAGCCGAGGGAAGGGGGTAAAAATATCCTTATAAAAAAAGTAAGTATAGTTTCTTTGGGAAGAAGCACATTAAACCAACTAAAATGTTTCATTATTTGGTTTGTTAATTTCATTCTGCACGGTGCACTTTGTAGTATGCCGCTATCACGTATTATTATGCATTTCTATTTATATGTAAAGCCTGCAGTTTCCTTACTGCAATATTTTTCAGTGGCTTCCTGCCAACCATAAACCCTTATTAGGATATGATGCCTAAAAGACTCTCATATCCCCTATATGTACACCGTCGTGGCTTGCCCATTTAAAGGGACCAACCAGTGAATGGTGTCTCAAAACCCCCAGCAGACATCATCAAACAAAACAGCATTCTTGAATGCTAATTGTTGTCGATTGTTAGTGGTGCTTGTCTAGGTAAGGAGAATGTGTTTTTTTCCTCTTTACTAGGTGGCCACTTTTATGCATCACTACCAGAGGCTGACATTTGTTTTAATAATGCTAGCTATGTGTAGGAAAGTGCCCCTTTTTGCATGTTTGCATGTTTGCCCCCCACATTTTGCCTGATGGTAATGCTCTTTGACTAAGTGTGTCCTGGGTTCCAGCCAACCAGGGGCTGTATTACACATTATCATTGTTTTGAAAGGTGCGCCGGGTGCAAACAATGATAATGCGCCTGATTATGGTGTATGCGCTGCCTTCATGTGTGCACCCACCTGCACTTTCAAAGGGGATTAGAGATCCCCTTGCAAACTGGTTTAGTAAGCGACTGCACCCTTTACCCCTGCAGAGGGCTGCTCTTAGGGGGCGCACTGATAGTGCGCCATCTTTTAAATGGTGTACTGTCAGTGTGCCTCCTGAGGCCTTCTTTGACTCTGCGTTTGCATCTGCAATATGGCGCAGGCACAGGGTCAAAGGAATTCCCTCATTTGCATAGGGCATGCCCCTCTGCAAATGAGGGAGCACCCTCTGAAGGTAGCGCTGGCATTTTAAGTGTGCCAGTGCTTCTGGTATTATGGAAGCATCTGTGCCCCCTTCTATAATACCAAAGTGCCCCGGGGGCACACAAAGCGGACGCAAACGCCTTTTGCGCCCCTAGGGCACCTTCAGTAATAAGGCCCCAGGTACCCAGGGTCTATGTTCTTTCCCTAAATATTTACTGTTGCACACTCATATTAGCAACTTTCTGGCCACATGTAAGTCCCTTGTTTAAGGTACCATAGGTATCAAGGGCACTGTGACCAGAGAAGGCCTCGAAGTGCTGGCGCACTTATTGTGCCAACCTTGGAGGCCCTGTACCTTGACACACGCTTTACCATTGCAGGCTGAGTGTTTTGTAATCAAAGAAATATAATTCCAAGCAAAGTTAAGAGTCGACATGGCACACATCCCTGTGTGCCATGCCTAGAACCCACCGTCTATGGCACAGGTCAGCCACCCCTCTTGCTAGGTGCACAATGCCATTAGCAAGGCAGCATTTGCTGATAAAGCCGACACAGGCGGTTGCAGTTTTGCTGCTGCTTTTTCTCGCACTGTTGCTAGTGATGGAGCTTTTGCCAGAGCTGGTGCCAGGCGCAGCTCAGAAGAAAGTTAATTCTCTTGATAATAATGATGCTGCTGATGCTCGGGATACTGATGCTGCTGCAGGTGCCTAGACCAAGCATAATGCTGCCAATTTCATGTGAGTACCCACTATCAAGATCTACTCTGTCACCTCTATGGCTTGAAAACAGGAAGAAGCGCGTAGGAAGGAGCCAGCAAATGAGAAGACAGAGCCATGAAGTAGTCAAGCAACAGGTGAGGGATGAGAAGAGATAAACACAATCTGAAAGTCTCATAACAGTAATGGCAAAAGGAAACTTTTAAATGCCATGGAGCACAGTTCCAATAGTACTGGCAGCAGTGCCGTCTTAACACATGGGCACGCTGGGCAATTGCCTGGGGACCCCATGAGCTTAGGGGCCCCATGCAGACAAGAATTTAAAACTAATTTTCCACTAAACATTTTTATTCCTGTGAGTGGTTGTGTAGGCAGGGCCCAGTGAACTGCTTTGCCCTGGGGCCTGTAATACTGTTAACACAGTCCTAAATGGCAGGACAATGAGAAGGCATATTGTGCTTCTTAGAGTAGCCCCACAGTAGTAGACGTGAGTACAAGGAGTTACCGCTCCAATAAAAATGTCCAAAACAATAAAGGATGAATGGTGAAATTCAGCCAGGGAGATTCGAAGGATTATGTTTTGATGTAATTAACTTCTCGTGCTGAATTCACATAAAAAGATCCCCCGTACATCAGCCTCAGATTCATCACATTTGCCACTTCCAAAATTAGAGTAATGTAATTTCTGGACATCTATAGAACATTGGAAAGCCTACATAGTGTGTACCTCATGCTATTATCTTATGATGGTTATTAAATGAAAGGCCAACATTTAGGATGAACCTTCTAATGTGTTCCATGGAATGGAAGGCAAATCCGGAAAGCAACAGGTCCTGGTTATTCAGATACAGGCAACGAGCTAGAGTTATCTCATGGTACACAGGCTACTAGTGTGGCCACCCTCATACAATATGGCCCCTGTGGCTTGAAGCTATCTGACTTATCACAAAACCCTACAGTTTAGAATCCATTAAGGCATAAATAGAGCTGCCTTCTTCCTGCTTGTTTCCATGAGCATTACTGCTACTGCCTGTAAACGTGCATCAGTATGGCAAGTGAATCCTTTGGCATGACGTGTGCACTGCATTGTGGCATCTGGGTGGCAATCCAGGCATGTCTGCTGCCTCCTGGCTCACAAAGGAAAAGCACCCTTAACATTTTGGCTTTTGCATTACATGACCCAACTCTTTCCCCATGTTCCTTGGAGCACCGTTATCCTTACTGGGACTGTGCAGCAACTTGGTCATGGCCTGGATTTCCACCTCATTTGATCTTCCTCAGTGGTAAGGTAGTTGCTGTATTTCCTACTTCTACCTAGGCATATTAGCACATTCAATGTTCTCCAATCATTCCATAAGGAGTGACTACACAGCCTACAACACTACAGCTACACGAATTGCTGTTCACAATTCAGTGCCCAGCTTCTGATGGGTCAGGCAGGCCCTAGATCACAGATTGCATGTCCCACTGATCTCAATTGCACAGAAGACCTCACTCAATCATCCTCTGTATCACCAACAAATCGTGTGAATCGGCTGTCTTTATAATGTTTAGCTGCTTCTGTAATGTGCCAAGAACGATGACAAACCTATTTAATAGAAACCCAAGAATTTCAGGTTTCTGGAAGACACTGTGTTTTATCTACTAGAATGTATTCATAGTTTTGTATTGCTTTCATTCATAAGGTTGGTATAGAGACGCTGCCACCATCTTAACTTACTTGGACACGAACATTATTACAGTAAAGCTCTTGAAATGAGAAGGTAAAGGGTATCTCACGAGAAATATCATTGCTCTCCACGGGGGAGAACAAAAAATAAGCACTTCAACTGACCTGGAAAGGAATGGAGAGAGGTCTTCATCTGTCTGGTGTCTTCTGATATGTAGACGGTCATTGACAAGGTTTTTTAAAAATTTAGTATTGACATTTTAATAGAAAATCTTACATTTACAACACAACAAGCCAGAATGATCTCATAGCAGCACAGGATATATAGTAGCCATGGTCTATACATTACATAACACAGGTAATACCACTGAACGACCCACGTAGCCACTACTACGGAAAATATAGTCATCATAACTTCAGGTGTCCATCGTTGATACTGTAAACAACATTACCTAATATCCCATAGAGGGTGCATGACCTAAACATCACAACCAGGCACAAATTGTGGACACTGGGAGTGAAAGACAGGAAGCATGCCAAAAACACATGAAATATAATGGCTCATTCCTCAATTGGTGCCTCGCCTGTAAGTGTTGTCGCAGTAGGCTCAAGTTGCCCTTGAGCCCAGGTCAGAAAAGGTTCCCAAATGTTCCGAGGTCTGGAGGTCGGGAGCATAAGTTCCCAAAACGTGTTTAGTTGTGTGTGTCCGTATGTGACATCAACTATCCATCCCTTGATTAAGGGCACCCTCTTCCTACCCAATGTATTGCAACCTGTCGTCTGGAAAAGAGCAGGAGAAGCACATGTAATTTACGCTGCTTAGGCGGTGTGTCTTTGACATAACCTAGTAGGCCTAAGGCGGGAGTCGGAACATCTGATCTACTAATGATTTGATTCACTGATGTAAAAATTTTGGACCAGAATTCGGCAATCTGTGGGCAGTCCCACGCCACATGCAGGAATGAAGCAGGAGTGTATTTGCAGCGCCAGCAACTATCGCCTTCCCTGATCCCCATATGGTACAGACCCACAGGTGTCCTAAAGTGTCTATGCAAATATTTAAAGTAGATCAATCAGAGCCTGCAGTTTGGGGAGAGTTCAGTGAGTTGCTCACAACAGAAATCCCACTCGGACTCAGTTAGCGGAGTAGGGAGCTCATTGTTCCAGCACCGGAGGGACTTAGGTTTCACCAACGGGTCTGTGTTTTGCATTTGTGTATAGATGTGTTATAAGTTTATGGGGAGATCGGGATTTCAACAAATTCTCCAGAGCAGGAAGAGCTGCCGGGAAACCGACCTAGAGAGCATGGCACACTGTGCGCAATTTGTGATAGAAGAATAGCTCTGCAAAGGGGACAGTCTAACCCTCACCTGCCTCCTGGGGAGACCTGAATAGGTCTCCAGGGTACAGGTCCACAAAAGTGTGGAGGTTCATTTTTTCTTCTAATGTCTTACTGACCCCATCCCGAATACAGGGTACAATGGAATTATGTGCCAGTGGGACGGAGGGAACATACAATATCGGGACGCCAGCCCTTCTTTGCAGCTCTCCCCATGCCCATCGCAGAGTCCCGGCGGTGTCTATGCCGCCGCAGGAGCATCGTGAAGGTTGATAAAGTGCCACCTTAATCTGGACAGGGGCTACCGCATCAATCTCAACTGCCACATGAGGTTGATAGGGAGTCGAATGGACCCAGTAGTGCAGGAATTGGGCCTGGGCGCACAGCGCATATAGGTGCATATTTGTCTCAACGGGAGTGTCAACAGATCCCAGGATATTCTAGCCCGACCACCCGCCCATACCAGGGAGACCAACTGCGACTTGAGGATGTTAAAAATTGTTGCGTGAGAGGGATTGGAATGTTAACAAATAAATACAGAAACTTAGGTAAGACAACCATTTTAGCCAATGCTATCATCCCGGCCAATGACAGTGGCATCTTGGACCAAATTCTAACCTTCTCCTCCAACCAAGTCACAGCCCTCCCATAATTCAGATTCCATACGTCCTGTGTGGCCCGACTTATCCACACACCCAAATATTTATCCGCCTCGGCCCCCGTACCTAGGAGGGAAATTAAAGGTTATCTGGGGCGTGCCATCTGTCAAAGGAAAGACCACTGACTTGGCCCAATTAACAAAAATGCCAGTAAGACCCCCAAACCGGATAAATTCTCTCAGAATAGGGTCCAAGTTCTCCTCTGAGTTAACAATGTATAGGGTCACATCATCCGCATAGAGCAAAATGAGTAGGCTTCTGGTGCTAAAACCAATGCCACAAGCTGTGTGGTGTTGTCTGATGCGGGCAGCCAGGGGTTCTTCCATCGCAATAGCAAAAAGCAAAGGAGAAAGTGAACACCCCTGCCTGGTACCACACAAAATGGGGAATGGATCTGAGAGTAGGCCGTTCACCCTGATCCGGGCGGTGGGTAAAGTGTATAACAGCCGGATACGATTAATGAGGAGCAGGTTAAATCCCATACGACTCAATATGGCAAACAGATAGGACCTCTTGAGCGTATCAAATGCCTTTGTGGCATCTAGAAATATAGCAGCAGCGCTCACCTCTGGGTCTAAGTAATGCAGCACCGAGAAGATTGTTCTCAAATTATGAGAAGTCGACCTACCGGGAATAAACCCCGATTGATCGGGGAGCGCAATCATGGGAAGTAAAGGCTGTAATCTATTCACAATTAAGTATGGGCGAAATTTGCGAATTCGCATTCCGCGATTTCGCGCGAAATTGAATTCGCAATCCGCAAAATCTGCGGATTTGTGCGAAATTGCGGATTTTTGTTTTTGTGCGTGTTCGCGGGGCTTTTTGCGTGTTCGCGGGCCGCTTGCATGGCGAAGTTACCCATGCGGTCCTGTATGGGCACAGCACCCTCTGGTTCACCACTGCCACCCTCTGGTTCACAACTGCCACCCTCTGGTTCATCACAGCACCTCTGGTTCACCACTGCCACCCTCTGTTTAACCACTGTCACCCTCTGGTTCAGCACTGCCACCCTCTGGTTCACCCCTGCCACCCTCTGGTACAGCACTGTCACCCTCTGGTTAGCCACTGCCACCCTCTGGTTCACGACTGCCACCCTCTGGTTCATCACAGCACCTCTGGTTCACCCCTGCCACCCTCTGGTACAGCACTGTCACCCTCTGGTTCACCACTGCCACCCTCTGGTTCACGACTGCCACCCTCTGGTTCATCACAGCACCTCTGGTTCACCACTGTCACCCTCTGGTTAACCACTGTCACCCTCTGGATCAGCACTGCCACCCTCTGGTTTACCACTATCACCCTCTGGTTCATCACAGCACCCTCTGGTTCACCCCTGCCACCCTCTGGTACAGCACTGTCACCCTCTAGTTCACCACTGCCACCCTCTGGTTCACGACTGCCACCCTCTGGTTCATCACAGCACCTCTGGTTCACCACTGCCACCCTCTGGTTAACCACTGTCACCCTCTGGTTCAGCACTGCCACCCTCTGGTTCACCACTGCGACTCTCTGGTTCACCACTGCCACCCTCTGGTTCACCCATGCCACCCTCTGGTACACCACTGCCACCCTCTGGTTCACCCATGCCACCCTCTGGTTCACCACTGTCACCCTCTGGTTCACCCCTGCCACCATCTGGTCCATCACTTCCACCCTCTGGTTCACCCCTGCCAGCCTCTCAGCACTGCCACCCTCTGGTTCAGCACTGTCACCCTCTGATTCACCCCTGCCACCCTCTGGTTCATCACTGTCACCCTCTGGTTCATCACTGCCACCCTCTGGTTCACGACTCCCACCCTCTACCGAGACCTTTTGTGACGAAGCAGCAGCACAAAAGATGCGCCATGGTGCTGGGTATTAACAACGTGACACATCTGAGAGATGCGTCACGTTGTAAAGCCCTGCGCCATCAGGAGGCGTTCCGGCGCAGGGGAGGGCGTTCCTGCGCAGGAACGCCTCCTAAAAGTGGCTGAGTGAAATCTACAAGAATTCACTCAGTCACTTTTAGGCCAATGCTGCCTCAAAACCCTGCGCCTGCTTGAAGCAAGCGCAAGGCTTGATGCAGCATTGGGGAGATAGGGCCCCCCAGAGCTTTGCTGGAGCTGCATCGCAAGCTCGAAGCAGCTCCAGCAATGCGCAGCTTTTACGACATCTGTGCCGTTTTTGCCACATTGTAAATGTGGCGCACCATGGGTGGCGGAGCTGCGGCGCACAATAACTGGCGCAACCCTGGGGATGCACCAGTTATTGTAAATCTGCCCCTATACATTTAGCCAACGAGGGAGCACTTACTGATTAGACAGTAGAAAGTACTCCAGTTGAGTAGAGGTATTGCACAAAAAGGTGGCATCTTCGTGGACAAACACGCATGGCAGGATTCATGCTGCCCCCTGCTAGACTCGTTTTTTGTGCCCTTCTGCCCTCTGTTAGACTCATTTTTCCCTTGTTTTTTTGCCCTTCTGCCCTCTGTTACACTCGTTTCTACCTTGTTTTTCTGCCCTTCTGCCCCTTGTTAGACTCGTTTTTTGTGCCCTTCTGCCCTCTGTTAGACTCATTTTTCCCTTGTTTTTCTACCCTTTTGCCCTCTGTTAGACTCGTTTTTTGTGCCCTTCTGCCCTCTGTTATTCCCTTGTTTTTGTGCCCTTCTGCCCTCTGTTAGACTCGTTTTTTGTGCCCTTCTGCCCTCTGTTAGACTTGTTTTTGTGCCTTTCAGCCCCGTTAGACTAGTTTTTTGTGCCCTTCTGCCCTCTGTTAGACTTGTTTTTCTGCCCTTCTGTCCTCTGTTAGACTGTTTTTTTGTGCCCTCTGCCCTCTGTTAGACTAGTTTTTCCCTTGTTTTTCTGCCCTTCTGCCCTTTGTTAGACTGCTTTTTGTGCCTTTCTGCCCTCTGCACCACCACATCATCACTCAGCGCTACCCCAGCATCACTCAGCACCACCACATTATCACTCAGCACCACCACATTATCACTCAGCACCACCACATTATCACTCAGCGCCACCACAGCATCACTCAGCGCCACCACAGCATCACTCAGCGCCACCACAGCATCACTCAGTGCCACCACATTATCACTCAGTACCACCACAGCACCACTCAGCACCACCACAGCATCACTCAGCACCACCACAGCATCACAAAGCACCACCACAGAACCACTCAGCGCCACTACAGCATCACTCAGCACCACCACAGCATCACTCAGCACCACCACATTATCACTCTGCACCACCACATTATCACTCTGCACCACCACAGCACCACTCAGCACCACCACAGCATCACTCAGCACCACCAGAGCATCACTCAGCACCACCACAGCACCACTCAGCACCACCCCAGCTTCACTCAGCACCATCCCAGTATCACTCAGCACCACCACAGCACCACTCAGCATCACCACAGCACCACTCAGCACCACCACAGCACCACTCAGCACCACCACAGCACCACTCAGCGCCACCCCAGCATCAATCTGCACAACCATTCAACAACAACTGGTTCAAATATGTTCTCTCAATGTTTCAAACTTTATTACAAATGTCACAAAAAGATGTTAATATTTCACTTCTGTTCTTGGATTTTCGTCACAATAAAATACACTGAACATAAACTTCACAAACGTTATTTACAAAAGTTTAAGCTGTTGCCATTATAAATTAAAATGACTTTTATATAAGTATTAATTATTAGAAAAAATTAAAAGCCATTGTAATTTGTAACATCAATACAGCTAAGTCACGTAAATACAAAACATGTTGCATTACAAATGCTATAGGTGTCACATTTGCGAAAGTTATAACTATTGGCATTGTAAATGACAAAGCTATTAATTTAGCTATTTTCAAAACCAACACATAAATAAAATTTTCGTGACAGGCGCCTCATTGCCTACTTGTAACTATTCTCTGACCCTGCTTCAAGGGTCAGAGCAGGGTCAGAGAATAGTTGCAAGTAGGCAACGAGGTGCCAGGAAGCACTTACAGGCTTACAGCAGCAGGTGCCCAAGTTGAAGTTAATTTCTTTGTAACCCTTTTGTAAAAGGTTACAAAAAATTAGCTTCAACTTTTGCACCTGCTGCTGTAACCCTGTAAGTGCTTGGCTGAAAATTCGTCCCTGCTGATTTGCGGATTTTACCGCAATTTTGTGAGATTCGCGGATCGCTAAATCGCGGAAAATCTGCAAATTCCGCGAGCGGAACAAATTTTCAGCCCATGCTTATTCACAATCAGCTTAGCGAGGATTTTAACATCCACATTTATCATCAATAGTGGCCTATATGAATCTATCCCTGTTTCTTGCTTTCCGGGTTTCAGTAAAGTGATAATTATAGCTTCTCTCATGGACTGAGGTAGGATACCCACCTCCAGAGCCTCTTCATATACTGCCAGTAGCCTAGGCGCCAACTCCTCTATGTACGTTTTATAGAATGATGTGGTCAGGCCATCTGGGCCCGGGGCCTTATCTAGAGGCAAGCCCTTTATAACCTGAGCTACGTCCTCCACCATGGTAGGGAGATCCATATACATTCTATGGTTGTGATGGAACAAAACTAATACAATTGAATCAAGAAAGGATTCCCTCGGGGCACGTTTGTTGGGTTGCAGTATAGAGGTGAGAGTAAAACGCAAGGAGAAGGCATCCGAAATTACCGCCTGGCCTCTGATGGCATCACCTTGTGTGGTATGGAGTTTGTGAATGAACGTGGCGGACCTAAAGGGGCGGATCATACCAGCCAGCGGGCAGCCAGGTCTATCACCCTCGCCATACCACCAAGCCTCTGCTTATTTACCTAGGAACTTGACCTCACGTTGGGCCTCTTCAGCAAAGCCCAACAATTTAGATCTCAAGAGGGCGGCAGTTTCTGGCTCATTGGTGGAATAGAATTGGTTTTCAAGCTCTTTTATTTGAGTTTCCAGTGAAGCAATCGTACCCCTTCCCACCTGTCTGGCAATACACTGACCTCTGATAAAAACCTTAAATGCCTCCCACAGTGAGGCATCAGTTTCTACTGAACCTGTAGTCAGGGTAAAATAGTCCTAATATTCATTCGTATTTCTTCCTTGAAAGCTTCATCAAGCAGGGCATGCAATGAGAGGCGCCAGGTGAAAGCACGGGTGGTGAACCCAGGAATAGCAGTCTCAACAGGTAAGGGGCACAGTCTGATAAGGAGCGTGGCAGGTGCAAGACCTCAGAGGTCCAGGCGGCTATGTCACGTGAAACCAACCAGAAGTCCAATTGGGACCAGGCGCTGTGGTGGCAAGAGATACACGTACCCTCCATAACTAAGGGGTGTCTCCTACGCCATATATCAATTAAATCACCATCAGAGATTATAGTGTGCAGGGCGGCACTAGCAGCCGGATGCAGGAGGCGAGCTGCACCTCGCCTATCCATGTCGTCATCTAAGATAGCATTAAAATCCCCTCCCCACAAAATTGCACTGCAACCAGTTGCCCTGACCTTAGTCCAGACATCCCAAAAAAACTCTGGTTAGTCTACATTGGGGCAGTACACTGCTGCTATAACTAGGGAAACCCTACCCAGATCGCCATGTATAAGGATAAATCTCCCTTTGGGATCACAATGGACAACTCTCTTCCCCAATCCACTCCCCGCCTAATCAACACAGCCACCCCTCGAGCGTAGTTGGAGTAAATAGAAGAGTACATATTCCCCCATTTATGGTGTCGGAGCCTCTGCGATGGTGTGACATTTAAATGTGTCTCCTGCAATAAACAGACATCTATATTATGCGTGGATAAGTAGGCATGCACTATCCTTGACTTCCTATTGTCATTTAGCCCTCTGATGTTCCATGTGAGAAAATGTATCATATTAGCGTGAATTCGTGCATGGTAAACCCATAAAGGTGATGCGCGCAGTGACAACGTGACGTCCCCCAATGGCAGACTGAATATCCCAACCAACAACATGCAATCATACTGGCAATGAACAATAGAACTTTCCCTACCCTACACCCCCCACCCACTCCAACCCCAAATCAGGTTGCAGAATATCCACTCCAAAATTAAAACACAACAAAGCAGTACAGGGAAATTTCCCATGAGGGCACGGAGGCACCGGCAAACCTCCCTGTTTTCACAGGGTGGCCGGGAGTACTGCAAAAAAGCTGCCAGCTCAAATCGCCAATATAAAACCCTACAAGAGAAACTCAGGTTATAGAACTCCAGGACTCTCTTCATCAAAATAAATATATCCACCCCAGGCTAGCACCCCAGTGACACAATCTTAAAGGCTAGCAAACACAACAATACCCAAGTCAATCATTATCACTAAGGTGGTCGGATGTAGACCTCTCTGTTTCTCGGGCGTCCTTGGTTTTCAACACATCGACAAGCTTGGCGAACTTCAAGGCAGACTTCGCATCTGTGAAGAAGTGGGCTGTACCATCATATGAAACTTTTAACTTGGCGGTATAAAGCAAGGAATAAGGAATCTGCGCTTGCATAAGAATACATTTGGCAGGGAGGAATTCTCGATGCACCGCCTGCACGGCCGGAGTAAAGTAGGGATAAAAGGAAATGGTGTTGCCTTTATGCGACATTTGACCTTTTTCCCTGGTCAACCGCAGGATAAGATCCCTGTCTTTATAGTTCAATAGCTTCGCTAGGATGGGCCTGGGTGTTGCACCAACAGTAGGTTTCGGCCCCAGAGATCTATGTGCCCTCTCCACCACGAAGACAGGGAATAAATGAGGATCAAAGAGTTCATGAAGTAGGTCCATTATGAAAGTCTCTATCTTGGATCATGGCGGTAGTGTCCGGTATTCCAGTAATACAGAGGTTATTTCTACGTGACCTCGCCTCTAAATCATTATTCTTAGCCAGGATAATTCCCAGCGATTCATCCATATGCAGCATTTGCTCCTTTGTTTCCACCTGGAAGTCAAGAAATTCGGTATGCTGATTTTCCAGGGCATCGAGTCGAGTCTTCTGCATCGCCACTTGAGTCTTGACAGAGTCCAGTTGTGCAGTCAAGGTATCCAACTTTGTGTCTATGTTGCGCAGGCTGGAGCGCATCTCCAACATAAGGGTCCGCAGGTCTTCCCTGTGATCTTACGCCTGTGTGTCATGCTGACCATCCACCTGTGCATCTGGGTCGGGCTTTGTATGTCGCGTGGCACGCTTGTTTTCAAAAGTCAATTTTGGTTGCTTAGCATCCTGTTTGCCCATAGTGGTAGCTGCAGTGGAGGTATGCAAAATGCAAGAATTATTATACTGTGGTTAGTCCAGCACTTTGCCACACAACCTCACACAGAGCAGCGAGTTTATCATACAAGCCTAGCACCTTAAAGGCCACTAATGCGCATCTACACTTCGTGCAGCTCTTCAGCCCGCTCAGGACTCCCAATGGCTAGGATATCACCAACGCACTACAAATGCACGCCAAGGGGGAGCTCCCTTGATGAGCTTAATCTCAGACAAGCCGCTCCTCAACCAGTAGTGGTGCAGGGAGCCTGGCACACGTTGCGGTGCTGGTGAGAAATGTCTAGTGCTCACACGGTCTCCAGGGAGCCCCAACCAGAACACAGCACCCTGGCACACAGAGTCCTCCGCATATGGCAGCAGAATATCCAGCCACAAGCAGAGCCAGCTCATGAGTTGTTAAAGCACATAGCGACCTATCCGCCACGCAGAATCGCTCACCCTTCTGCTGGTATGGGTGGTCCTCCGCAGGGGCAACATATACTCAAGGCCACTTCCGCTCACAAAATGGCGGATTTACTGTGTAGGGCCCCTCCTGTCGCTCTGAGCACCTCACCAGTGCAGGCGCCCACTGCGAGACCGCAGCGTTCGTGGAAGCAATGTTGGGGGCAGATGTGCCTCAAGCGTCTCGGCAGCCCCAGCCGCATCTGATCTCTGGCTCAAAGTAACTCTGCCTCAAAATGGCGGCAGCGGCCTGCGGGACAGAGCATCCTGGGTCCCTCCACTCGCATCCCTGCAGCAACTCACCACAGCTCTTCACACCCCAGCAGGCTACGACCACACCTCAAAACCGCTGGGTCGATGCAGGTGGGACTGTCTCCGCTTCACAACAGGGCCACAGCCCACGGTCTGATGTCAGCCGCAGGCTTAATTTTCAGGGTTGCCCGTCCACAGCTCAGCAGGATGCCAGAAGTGTCAGACCTCCGGCAGTTTAGCAGCCAACTGCACAACTCAGCACCAGAGCACGTCTGAGCCACCAGAGCACCAGCAACAGGGTTCACAGATGTTCCGCCACCTGAGGAGTGTCACAGCATCTCTCATATCCCAGGATTATGAGAGGATGAATTCCCGGCCGGCGGAGCTCACTCACAGAGCGGCCATTCCACTGCACGGCAGACCACGCCCCTATCATTGACAAGGTTTAATACCCATATACATTTAAGGGGAGTTGTTAAATTGTGCTTTCTGGAGAAATGTATAATCTCTGCTCTGTATTGGTCTCTTTGTTACTTACACTGTTTGATCAGCAGTGATGGGACATTAATGTGAGGGTTGTGTTTGAGCGAGCCTGATCATTCTCTAAAACAAAGCGAACACAGCCCTAACAATATGTTAGATGTTTTCCTTTACCCCACTTCAGAATAACCATACTTGACACATGCCAGACTAACCTGTAGTCATGAGCATAGGAGACACTAACGCTCTGGTGGGGAGGGATAGCATTAAATCAGAGAAAAACAAATTTTCATTATCTTACTGCTGCAACCTGCATGCCCCTGTAACATATGCAAACATTAACAATTGGGGAGTTTAAAATAAAATCTTAAAGTGTAAAAATAACTCTGCAAAATGGTGATTGTTTAGGAGTTTGGCTTCTGGCTATTACAATATGCAGCTGAGGGAAAAGAAAGTTGCATCCTACATCAATGAAATAGCATTAGTAGTGAAATACCATACTTATGGGTGCTATAGGCAATGGCAAGATGCTTTTGTCTTAAGATCACGCTGCTATTGTTGGTGGCACTAAGGCAGGCTGGCACCGGATTTCCTGAAGCACCCACAAGGTGTTTGTAGCTGAAGCTTGCACTGTTGAAGCCCTGAAACACAGAGACAGTTCTAATGGACCCATCACCAATCAGAAGGCACTGCATGAGGAGACAGGTGCTCTCAGGCATCCCAAAGCACGGAGGAGAAAATATTTCAAGAAGGGTACATTGTGATAGCACTAAGAAGGGGCACTTGGAAGAGGCCTGCACTGCTAGATGCTTCCAACACTGAGAAAGCATAGCTGGATACAGCAGAATGACTGAAGCTTTCTTGAACTAAGAAGGCATGACTGGACCTCTAAAGCTCTGAAAATGCACATATAGTGGAGGAAGCTCGGATGGCCATATGGCCAGATCACTTAAGCTGCCATTATCTGGATTCACAAAGCACCAAGAATATATTATTGGACAAAGGTCACAGTGCAATAGTCCTAAAGCACTGAGCCAGCATAGCAGGAATAAATTCACAATGCTGGCTTACCCTAGCATCAGTGCTTTAAATGGAAAAAAATAAGTGCGGTACTCTCTAAAAGAAGCGGTGGACTGGGGGGGTGGAGTGTGAGGCGGGACTAGTGGCGGAGCCCGCAACCTTTCCATACTTTATATGCAAGAAATCCAAGTGCAAAGTAAAAAAATCAGAAGTATCTGTCCTATGGTTATGGCCCTAAAAATTAGAAGGGTATGTTCAAAATCGTCTCTGAATTTTGCCATGAAAGCTTTGCATGCTGGAATTTTTAGAAACCCTTACTTATAATGGGAAAGTAGAACTACGAGTCCCAGCATGCCAAAGTATTACCAGCTAAAATCTTTAACTGTCTGAAAGTCTAAAGCATTCCATGGAGCATGCTTGTCACATTTGGGTTAAACATGGTTTAAAACAAGCGGATTAAATGCACCAAACCAAAAAAGAACAATTGTGTTGCCTTTAAAGTGTTTTTTTCATTTGAGGGTAGTCGTAAAATTGGCGGCACAGGCAGGGATTCACATTCAAATAGAAATTCCTAATTTAAATTGCTGATGAACTAACATTTACGGTCATTTAAACCAATGGCATGCTAAAAAGCTGTACTGCCCTGAAGAATGCGCCTCACGCCCTCGCCCATTAGGTTCATGCTGGTCTCTGAACTCCTACTGTGCAGGATCAAAGGGTAAATAAAACACCCTGCCTCCGCACGCTGCGGGAAGAGTGCAGAGAAGCAGGACAAGAGTTGCTGTTCTGGCGCTACTGGGCAAACTCAGGTCAGCATAGAAAAAAATCTGAGCTGGTCCTGTGAAAAGTGCTGCCAAGGCATGAGAAAATGAAGCGCAACACCTGAGTCAAGGCAAATCCCTCATGAGAACCGGTACTCTCCTTGTCCTAGGAGAAGTTCCGGTACCCAAGGGGTAAAAGTTAAAAAGTACCGGTACTCTATACCGGTGAGTACCAGCCCATTTAAAGCACTACCTAGCATAGAAAAGGTGCTGGTTGGCTCACCACTGATGCAGTCCTCTTCCACTGATAAGTTACTGCTGCAAGGCTAAAACTTCCTGAAGCACTGAGATAGCATGGGTGAATAAAGAGGGTCCTAAAACAAGGGCTTTTGGAAAAAAACTCAAGTGTTCATGTACTGAGAAGGCACTGCTAGAGGAAATGAAATGCTCAAATTAGTGGAATCTTCTAGTTAAGAGAAATCACTGCTGGCACGACCTCCCATCTTACCGCACTGAAAAGTACTCCTGAATAGACCGACTTCTGATAGAGCCTTCTGACATTGAAAAACACTTGATTTCAAACTCCAACCTGATGTGAATGGGTGAGGATTATGTTACTTCACCTGTGTTTCTGCTGCCTGTGGTATTGGAGCTGAGGTCACTGGCATTTAATTAGTGCAGTCTGCCTTTAATAGAGTCTTCTGGCACTATCCACTCTCTGGGAGGTTCGTTCCGTAGGAGCTTAGTCATTGAGTGGTGTCTGGGGTCTGAGCTATCCTGCCATATATTTTGGGTATTATGTTTTGAATGATCTCACAAGTTGTGCAGTGGTGGTGTTTTACTGAAATGGGTTCAACGTGTGTGATTTGGTGTGAGCGATATGATTTTTCCGCATCTCTTAGGTCAGTAAGGACGCAGCAATGCGTCCTTTCACATGGGGCAAGCCCCATGTGAAAGGGCCTGTGCCAGTCTTACCTCTGCTGTGAGGCAGGCGCAAGATTTTGACGCAACGGTGTCCTGAAAGTGACGCAGGGAAATCTCATAGATTTCACAGCATCACTTCTACGACCCTTCCTTGTGTCAATACGCCCCCTTGCATACATTATACCTGGCGCAGGTATAACGTGGCGCAGGGGTTTACAAAGTGACGCATCTACCTAGATGCGTCACTTTGTAAATATGGCACAAAAAGGCGCATTTTTTAGGCCACTGGTGCGTCACAAAAAGTGACGCACCGGCGCTGTGAAAATGAGATGCACAGCCTCATAAATGAGGCCCATTGTGCTGATGATTATGTGGCATGTTTGAATTCCATTGGACATTTTGGGTGGTGTTCTTCCTAGTCTATTGTTTCAGTTGTGTTTGTGAAGCAGAATTCTCCATAGTCATAAAATCTTATGACACACCAGAGTTGTTTAATGAATTAAAGAATGTATGTGTGGTGTTAGTGCATTGTGCTTCCGTGTTGTCTCATGGTGGCTAGTGTATTGTATATAGGTGGCATACAAAGGGCACTCCCCCCCCCCCACCCGACCCTCTCATAGAAGCACTTGAGTCAAATTGGCCAATTACTCCATTGACCTCTCTTATTTATTGTAGAAATTCTTTAAAATTACTTTGCTTATAAACATCACAGAATTAAAAACAAGCCATCAAATATATGCTGTCATTATATTTACAACCCGCTCCGCATGGGGCCTTTTGCTTTACATTCAGGCTGTGCCAGCAGGCCACAACCAAGATAGCCTGCTCTCTTTAAGCTGACGCCCTCCGGTCAGCAGAGCCGCAGGTAAATAATCTGCCACCATTTGTGACAAACCACGGCTTCCAGGGTAGGGCTAGAGAATCAGAGCCCCCAGCAGGGCAGCCCCAAATCCCTCACCAGCCTGGAGCCCCTGATGATTTCCAAGACCTGTTCTGGGTAAAAAATGGCACCGACCAAAGGAGTCCCTGTCATACCTCTTGCCCAGGACCCCGCTTGACCTAAAATCTTAACCTCAGGAATGGGTGGGTGGGTAACTTCTCCTGCGAGCTCCGACCCTCAGGCAGGCAAATGGACAAAGAGGGGTCGCCCACTGGCTCGCTGGCTTTTCAAGCCTCGCACCACTTAATTACTTCCGGGTCGCCGGACTTGTTTATTCCTTGACTTCCGCTTGTGGGTGGCATTCCCTTTCCGGGTCAAGCGACCCGGAAGGGATCCCTACACTCGTCCAGGCCCTTTGCTGCCCCTAACGGCGCCACGCCCCCTAGGTGGGGTGGCGCCCAACAGTTTTGTAGTATCCGAATACATTGCCTAAATACATGCGCTGGATGTGCTACTCTGTTGTTTCTAATATTTCATCCAGCTTTGATTTATGAATGAATGAAGGATAATTTCTAAAGCGAGTGGTTACCCGGGGGCATCCCAGCGCTAAGACGCCATATAAACTATTGAGATCAAGGGAAGAAAAATGTTTTCAGTAGTTTCCTGAACTTGAGATTGTCAGGTTCAGAGCGAATGTGAAAGGGGAGACTGTTCCAAATTCTGGATGCATTATATGTGAACAGTCGACCTCCACTACGAGCATGCTTAATTTTAGGAACTAAGATTTATCCTTTGTTCTCCGATCTAAGGACTCTCTTGGGTACATAAGGTTGAATCCAAGGACGGATCAAAGGCGAGCCGTTTCCAGAGACTGACTTATGGATGATACACAGAGCCTTAAATTGAATTCTTTCTTGGACAGGGAGCCAATGCAGGGTAGCAAGAGCGGTTTTTGCAGGGGAGCGTCAGGAAATGTTCAGCAGCATATGAGCTGCACAGTTCTGTACTGTTTGAAGTCTTTTAATCGTGTACTGGGGGGCTCCAAGGTATACGGCATTGGTATAGTCCATTCGTGATGGAATAAGAGATATGAGAGAAATTAATCTAAACGCGTCTTTCCATGTGATGTTGAATGCTGTTGTGAAAAACCTAAGGTAATTCGTATGTGTTATCTGTGCTATGATGGGTGCATCAAAAGTATTATTACTACTGTTTTAATACATATTTCGTAGGTTGGAAGCACTTTGATAGCCACGACTGGGGCAGTCACCTTTCTCATCATAAAACGCTGCATTAAGCACATCTCTCCAGCTTCTCAATTCCTCATCCAAATGTTCATCTATGTTGATCCTGTAAATACCGATTTCTTGAGCCAAAATCCGCTCTCACAAATTTGTAGTATATGAATACAAGGTTAATGTCTTGCAATCCGTGTATTGCAAATCCTCCTTTAGCTAGGAGACGCATTCCACGCGTTTATTTTATCATTCCCCTTCATCAGTTCTCAGGTGTAGGCCCAGGTTTTAACTAAAGGTTTTTAAGGTTCCTATTGTTCTCCTAGGTTGACCCAACACTTCATCCGGGTATCGCTCCCCAATCCGTAAGACCAAACCATATGTAAAAAACGGGCATTGTCAAGTTTACATCGTGGGCAGCTATCGGAGTGTAGCAGATATATTTTATGCATAAGACTTAGAGGATTCGAGTTCTGATTGTGTAACATATTTTGCTTCATAATAATCCCTTTTTCAAATGATTTCTAGCTACACAAGCAGATGGATTGCTATTAGCTCAAGTTGAATGCTCATACATTTTTATGTCTGCCCTTCCTGTAGCAGGTGTTAACATTTTTTCTTTAAGGTAGCTCTGGGACTAGGTTTCTAAACTTTAATTATTGGATGCAGATGTGATATGCTGGAAACCAGCAGGCCCGGAACAATTAGCAGTAAAAAGGTACTTATTAAATGTATTTGGAAATGTTCAAAGGTTCAGTACAAAAACCAGGTGAAACTGCATCAAGTGCTTGGAAAATATGTAACCTGGCTCCTCACCACAGCTACTTAGACCTGCTCTGTGCTTTTTCAGATGCTGTAAAACGTCTCTATCACGAGCACATTGAAGGCCAATCCGAGGTTTTCGAAACCCCATCGGCTGGAGCCCATTGCTCTAGGATAGGTTTGTAAAGATTCACTCTGGGCCACGGCAGGTTTGGATACATTGTCCCAAAAGTCTCTATAGGGAAGTTACAGCGAAATGCATTAGGTGGAAATCATAAGGAACAACCTGCTTACAACCTTCTTATGTGTTGTAAGGTTCCCATTTATTCACATCAGGCTGCACTTAGCTTTTCCCCTTCACATTTGTTTTGTTTTGACCCTTGGTTCCCTTGTGCTTTGTCCAGTCTGACTACCTGTACCTGCTGCAACTGAAATTGAGGGCTTTCTCCCCTAAAGACAGGACAGAGTTATTGACAGTTGAGCTGGTTACGCAAGATGATCTATTTTGATTGTTAAAGGGACAGATGGGTGCACTCAGTGATGCATCACTGATTTAGCATTATTAATCAAATTTGTTTCTTTGGAAGTAATGTCCCTTGGGTTTTTCAACTGGCTGATGAATACGAGCTCTGTCTTGGTGTCCAACATGCTGCACCCTTATCCTTCAAATGTTATGGGGCAGATTTACAAGCCCCTTCAACACTTTTACGTGCCTTGCGTCACTTTTGTAACGCAGCGGCGACGTAAACAATGCGCCACTATGCTACATATTTACAACGTGATGCATCTAGTTAGATGCGTCACGTTGTAAAGCCCTGCTCTACATTATACCTGCACCAGGTATAAAGTATGCAGGGTGGGCGTTCCATTGCAAGGTAGCCCCGTAAAAGTGATGCAGTAAAATCTACAAAAGTCACTGTAGTGGCTGTAGGATAGAAGGAGCTGAACATTTGTAATAAATAACGATATTGTAGATCTTAAGTCTAACCCTCTTATTAGCCCCTAAATGCTTTCCAATGATGGTGTGGAGCGAGTCCCAGGTGTATGTCCATGGGACAATTTGCTCATCATTTTAAGCATTTTGGCATACACAGAATGTTTTATGTTGCAAGAATGTGTGTGAAATCTCCTTGCTTGTAGTCTACGTGACTATGGCATAATGCCCACTGACATAGCACTGGTCTCTCTTAGGGTTTTTGGGAACCACCAACATTGGTACCTCACCACTACCATCCTCCTCCCCAGTCTGTGGCACTTCTGATGCTTGGTGGTAATTTATTCTACTAATAAGGTGCAGCTCTTATTACCAGAACTCCACTATAGGGTTGAGCATGGACTCCCCCCCCCCCTGGTAAATCAGTTTACTAGGTCATAAATGGCCCTGCATTCAACCTGAGTATAGGTTGCTATGCACAGGAGTTTGAGCGTACAGGAAGAGTAGGATACAAAGGTCAGGGTGCCTTTCAGATTATAAGGTTGCAGGGTCCATGACATTAGGGGTAATCCGAGATAGCTGTTGTCCTCCTTTCCTGTAAGCTTAATCGCTTTGCTCCCTTCACTGTAAAACCAAGGACACTGACTTCCTTGCAGTGCGCATTGCAGTATGCATTAATAGAAAGCATCTTTTGTGCTCCGGCTGAATCAACATATCAGATCCAGCAGTGCAAGGTGAGATCTGAGAGACAGGAACACTAAGACAGAGACTTTGGCCTTGTGGCTTGACCACATTATATAGACTTCACATAAAAGAATTGATTGATGCTTCATTTCACATCAAGTGTTTTTTGCTGGGAGCAAGGACCCCCACCTTGAAAATACATGTGGTAATTTGGGAGCTTCACCAAATGGTTGGAGATGTAGCTAACTGAAAGAAGTATGTGCTTTTGCCTTGCACATGGCTCAACAGTGATATGCTGCAGATAATATGAAAGCCCTCCTTCCTCTGTTACCCGTAACATCACTCTAAACCCTTCCTACTACTTTAAAATCCTTATCCTCTACTGTCCTCGGCTCACTAATGTCTGTTCTGCCCCATTTTTCTAGATTTTCTCTCATTCCTCTTTCTCACATCAGACAAAGTCATTTTACATGCTCACTTCAATGCTTGGATTGAGGATCCTGCTTTCAATGCATCTTGCAATCCCACATCTTCATATGTCGCCCATGATCTTCATCAATTTGTGGTAGGACACACAATGCAGCAAACCATACCTTGAATCTCATTTTCTCGCAGCCCAGATGAGTACACTTCAAAACCACTCTTCCCTTTCCTTGGCCAGATCCAATGACTATTTATCCCCAACTTAATCCCCCATATCTAAAACACCGGTTAAACATCCATGTGTTTGAACAGAACTTCATCCCAACTGGACTACTGTGTTATGTTCTATCTGTGCATTTCAGTTAACTATTCAATCAAATGGCAGTGCATAAAGAACGTAGTACTGTTACTGGATATGAGTCAACACACTCAAATCTCCCATCACCTAAAACAAAAATATTGGCTGTCCATCAAAAGAGATGCATTTTTAAGTTGCCAAAAAGCGTAAAATGCATCCTTATCCAGCTATAGGTCCTCTCTTTTTATCAGGTATGTTTTCTCGAAATACTTGCCCTCAAGTTCAGCCTACCACCCCTGTGTCCATAAATGTAGAAAATATCATATCAGTAGATATAGTTCTATATTCTTATGCCTGGAACATCCAGAATGTAGACACCAGAATCAGGGTAATATTGTTAACATGAAGAATACCTGTAATGTCTGAGGCATAAGCCTGGAGGATCAGTGTAAGGAAATGGGTTCTAGCCATCAAATCTGTATGGATTGTTTGTTTTTTGTTCGCCTGTTTTTTGACATTTTTACTGTGGGTGAGCCTCACAACTGGTGACTCACTCAGTAAATTCATGGTAAATGGATTGCGCATGTCTGCTTTTGAAGATAAGGCGTCTGCAATGCAGCAAGTGTAAGGGGCACTTGACTGTTCAGAGGTGAACACTTGTGCACATGTGTGTGTACATGTGTGAGGTCTGCACATGGGAGACTCTCGTGTGCAGCCCAAGAACTACGCAGAGGTAACCTGGCACAGAGGGGACTCTGCAGGATTGGGTATTGACCTGGGCTAAGTCTGATAATATTAGTGCACACTCATAAGGAATATCAGTGTGGTTTACTGTCTTGTCTGCAGTGACACTATATTAAACACCAATGGGGCAGACTGCTTTAGAGTGCAGTTTTGCTTCCTTTTGGCCTACTTAGACCAGCGATGAATCAAATTGAGTTGTAAACTGTGTGGGGAAATCAGTTCTGCTAGTTCTGAAAGATATCTGTGCAGCTTATGGGTCATACAGGATTGTCATATTTTTCTGGCTCAGCTCAGGATCAGAGCCCAGGCCATTTGTCAGACTACTTTGGCAAGTTAATTATATTCCTCTACAGCAGTAGGAACAAATTACTCCCCACACAAAGGGAGTAATTAACAGTGCTTCACTCAGATCCTGAAGAGGAAAGGGGTGGGGATGAAGGATCTGCATAAATCAACCCCAAGCCCACTGAGCATAGGAGGGAGTTAAGACCTCTGTACCCAAAACAAAGGGGGTTCCCTTTGAAGATTTGGTAGAAAAGGCTCTGGCGGTGATGTTAGTAAGGGGTGGAGCTGAGACCCTAGAGCAGATGTGACTAGTGTCTCCTGTACAGCGCCATTTTGAAATTTCCAAGCAAGTTGTGCAGGAGGGTTGGGAAAGGGAGGGTGTAGAGGTGATGTGGCACTCCAGGATAGGCCAGAGGTCGCTGACTTCTGGAACCTTTTGCCCCCACTTAAAAGGTCTTGCTCAAGGGAAAGAGCTCCCTCTTGGTTGTGATTTTCTACTTAACATTAGGATTGGAGGTGGCAGCCATGGACAATTAGAAGGAAGAACCTGTTGGTGTCCATCTGGACAAGGGACTCTAACTGAAGTTGAGCCCAGGACTAGTGGGGCTCTCCCCAGGACCAGAGAAGCTGGTCCCCTTAGACCCCCAGAGAATTAGTTGGGGGGAAAGACTGGGCTTCTGAACCAAGGAGGAGAGAAGCTGCATACAAAACAAAGGGCAAAGGCTGGTGCAGGGAGCCACTGAAACCAGTTATCTGCAATGTTTGTAGCCTTAGAAGTCAAAAGACCAAAGGAAAGTGCCCTAGGTGGATACGGATGGCCACCACGAGCCGAATGAGCCTAGGATTGAGCAAATGGACTCAACAGAACTCAAGATATCAGCAGGAGAAGCTTGTGACCTTTGACCCCCAGCACCATAATGGAGCATGTGAAGGCCAGAGCAACTATGGTGACTTCCCCAGGGGTGGGCCAGGGACAGGTGTTGCCATGAGGAATGTGCTAAATTTGTAAACCCCGGGAGAGTGCAAACGAGGCCTACCTGGGGTCGCAGAGCCAAGAGATGCGAATCCCTGGGCCGGGTTTCATTCACAGGGGTCTGGGACTCCAAACTCCAGGCCCTCTCACCGCCGCGACAGAAGTCGGGGTGTCACCGCATCCCCATAGGTCAAAGGAGGTGCATGGGATCCACAACTCCAAGCCCCAAGAAGAAAAGAGAGATGGGAGAGTGCCACTGCACTCCCCCAACTGGTGATGAGACTGCTCCACTCCCTATGCCTGTGTCTAGGGGAGCAGACAGCCACCACCAAGATACCACTGGCTCCAGTGGCCACACAGGGAGATGGCCACAGAGGGAGTCAGCCAGGTCGAACCGAGCACACCCTAGGGAAAAAAATAAAAGTAAATGTGCACAAGATGCAATGCTTTATTAATATAAGTAGCCAAAGCCACCTAATTACTTTACACAAGTTCACATAGGAGCACCCCATAATGCCCTGCGGGCCGAACTTGGACAAGAACTTTTCTGTTACTTGTGTTAGCCCCAGAATGGTGGGCCCACCTCCAACCACCTAAAGCAGGTGTGGGAGAGTTGCATGAGTGCCGCAACTTCCCACCCCCCAAGAGAACCCAAAAGACATTCTCAAAAGTAATGACCTTAAGTCTGCAGTGTCCTGAAAAAGGAGACCACCCACATGCATAACCTGTAAAAACCGTACTAAGCAGAGCGACAACCCTGAAACCCTGAGTAAATCCTTGCAATAAGGAGCTGTTGTAATCTTCTCTTCTCCCTTACCCCGGTGGTACAACCCTTCCCACCCCTCCAGGTTCCCCAAGTGGACTCTCCCTCAGGAGTCTGCTTTATAATGTTGGATGTTAACTGAATGGTGATTCGGAGAGTGGATGGCAAATGAAGAGGTTCTATAGTTCTACCACATCTTCTTCTCTTTACTTCTAACACTGGCGATGATCTACTGCATAGGGGGCAGTCTTGGTCATCTCCTCTTTGTGTGCTCTCTCCAATTGCAGTGTTGGACCACAGCAGAAGAAAGTTGGGACAGTCGTGATTCAAGCAAGCAGCTACCCCAAGTCTTTTAAATTATCTGTGTGGTGCCATAGTAGGAGGAAGTTGTGCTCCAACCTTCCCTAAGATCATCCTTGTGAGTTAAGTTTCCTCCTCACTTGCCAAGAATTTCCGCCTTTGAGAGTCTACAACTTCTCTGTTTCGTGGCAGGGACCAACAAATGCAAGTTTGTATCCCACCGACTACAGGATGGAACCCTAACAAATGAAAAGGGATGGTGGTCCTGGTCCTCGTGGGCAGCACCCTCCAACTGCAACTCCTCAACTGTTTCTCAGTGTGCTGGTGTCCCGTTGACTGTAAGTGTGACAGTATTCACTTGGCCATGAGGGGTATTGGGGTACCCCCTTGAGCGAGGTAATCCTTCATCAGCAGCCTTCCTGTCACTGCATCAAAACCCTCTGAGTTGGCATGAGACTGAGGCACTAATTGCGCAGGGCGTACACGCTGTGTCCTGTCGTCTCCTCAAGAAATGCGCATGTGTGAGGCGGAGCCGCCGACCGTCAGACAGGTTAGTGACTTGTAAAGAGGGAGCTCATCTTCTCCTCAGTGCAGGCATCCTGTGGAGAACAGCAACCGGAAATATTTGTCTCTGTGTGGTGAGGAGCCTGCGCAAGGGGTGTTGGCTGTCTCCCTCAAAGTGTACTGCCCGATGGTGTGAGGTTTGTTTGCATTGTGCCCCTGAGGAGACCAGCTGCTCCCGGCTCTGTGGGTTACGCTGCATCCACCGTAATTCTGTCAAGGAATGTGAGACTACCTTCTTATGCAGGCGCTGATACATTCTGCTTACTGAGGAGTCTCTCCTGTAACCTAAAATTTGAGACTTTCTTCGTCTGCATGCGCTAAAGCGTTTCGGGCACCCAGGAGCCCCTCCGTTAATGTGTAAATGCATGCAAAATTATAGACGCATTCAAGCTTGTTTGGCACTTGCACATTCAAGGCATAGTAGTTTGCCATCTTGGTAACCTTCACTTAGGCCTGTAAAGTATCCCAAAGTTTGAGAGTCACTATTTGTGCTAAAAGGGTCAGCGTAGAGCCTGGGACCTCCCTCCTTATTGAAGGAGCTGTGGCAGAATCCAACACATTCAGCTGTTTTGTCATCATTAGGAAGTACTTTTCTGTGTTAAGCACCCTTCTCTTCTGTACATGATGATGGCCGCACCGAGCAGGAGTCATCCTCCATTATTCCTTAATAAGAAGGGAGAGCCAGAAATAATTTGGAAGGACTGGTTCAAACTGTTTAAATCTTACCTTATTGCAGCACATTTTACTACATAATTTGGGGGTATATGGTCGGAAAATTTATGAGACACTGCCTGAACCTGACAACGAAAGAGAAGGGGAATTGGAAGCATTGGACATTTTTGCCAGCACCATGGTCAAATTAGAAAATCATTTTGGAGACAAAATACATGTGGTGTTAAATCGCCATAGGTTCTTCTGCAGAAGACAAGGGAAACAAAACTCGGTATCCCATTACATTGCAGCCTTAAGGGGCCTAAGCCAATTGTGTGAGTTTGGGAACCTCACTGATTCCTTATAAGGGACCAGCTGGTACGTTGCACGAACAACGTGCGCATACAGGAAAAATAGTTAGCAAAAAATCCCACCCTCAGGGAGGCGGTTGCCATTGACCACACACTGCTAAGTGTATCTAAGAAATGAAAACTAAAAACAGAGCTGGTAGACAAATTACAGGAGAATGTAGAAGAGACCCAGATTTGTAAAGTCAAGAGCAAGGAAAGCATTCAAAACAAATCACACCTAATGAGAGGAAACTGAGATGTTTAAGATGTGGCAGCAGCAATCATCTGGCCAACAATGTTCAATGCCTAGCCAAAGGTGTGACATGTAAGAAATGCAATAGAAGTGGGCATTTTGCTAGAGTGTGAAGAGTAAGTGACCCCAACAACAGAGAGGGTGGGGAAAGGAAGGCGGTTCTGTAAAAGAAGTTAATTATGTCACTCCCAATGAAAGGAAATATGTCTTACAGGTAAAAGACACAGTGGGAAGTATTAATCTCATTTATCCTAAATGTGATGTGATGCACAATAAGAAGATTATCACTATATATGTTGATTCCTGTTCGCCGTTTACCTTGTTGAGCATTGCAGATTTTGTGAACATGAATTTAGAGAGGAGTGTGTTGTTAGAAAAGCCAGACATTTCACCAACAGGATATACCAAACAACCCATACCACTAATGGGAATGAAAGAGATGCATATTGAGTTTAAGGGAAGGAATACAGTGGAAAAGGTTTACATTGTGGAAACTTGGTCGAATTTATTGGGATGGCAACAGAACAGAACAGAAAAATTTAAGTATAATCCTTGATCCCAATAACCGAGAACAGGTGCTCTTGTTGGATGTTACCCAACCTGGAGCGTGTATATGTCAGGAGTTCCCCAAATTGTTTTCTGAAAAACTAGGGCTTCTTCAGGATTTCCAGTATAAAATAAAGCTTAGAACAAATGCTAGACCCATGGTTCAAAAGCTACGCCCTGTACTTCATTTAACAAAGGAACCCTTAGAGAAGGAGTTGAACAGATTGTGCAATATGTGCAACATTCCAACCCATTGACTCGTCTGAATGGTTAGCCCCCATCGTGATTGCATCTAAGGCTAGCAGTGGAGGCATTCATTTATGCGTGGACTTGCACAGTCTAAATGAAAGCATCTGGATTGAAAGGTACCCACTTCCCAACATAAATGAAATGCTTAGTACCCTGGAACCAACTAAATACTTTAGCATCATAGACCGCTCCATGGCCTATCATCAAGTAGATCTCCATCCCAACTCTAGACACCTCACAGCCTATATTACCCCACATGGAGCATACATGTTTCAAAGAATGCTATTTGGCCTGGCATCAGCAGCAGCGGTCTTCCAAAACGTAATGCACCAAATTCTAAGAGACGTGAGTAACACCATGTGTTTCCACCAGGACGACGTTCTGGTGTATGGACGGATCCCTGAAGCCCATAACCAAAACCTTAGGGATGTCTTCAAAAGGCTGATGGATGCTGGGTTCACTGTAGAGAAATACAGGTGTCAGATCAGAGTGACGTCTGTGCACTACCTGGGGCACTCCATTTCAGAAAACGGTTTTAGGCCACAAACAACTTGTTAACTGCAGTGAGAGATGCCCCATATCCCAAGAGCAAGGACAAGTTAAAATCATTTCTGGGGTTTCTAGAGTATATGGCCAAGTACATTAAAAGCTTTTTAGAGAAGCGTGAACATTTGCGGGAGCTTTTAAAGAAAAACAAGGAGTTCCAATGGCAGGAGGCAGGAGGAACACAAGTGCACTCTGGATGCTTTAAAAGAAGAAATTCTCGATTCTCCAGCAATGGGAACTTTTGTCCCCAGAAAAAAAAAATCCTCACTACTGGTGCCTCCAACAAGGGCCTGGGAGCAACTCTGTCACACAAAGTATGCAAGGAGGAAATAATAATTGCCTTTGCGTCCCGCTGCCTTACCAAAGTTGAGAGTACCTATGCAGTATTAAAGAAGGAGGCCATGGCATGTTACTGGGCAGTGAAACTGTTTAAATTCTTCCTTTGGGGCTTAAATTTTACTATCCGTACTGACCACAAGCCACTTACATTCATGTTCACGTTTAAAGTCATGGAACATGGTACACCCCGGATTTGTAAATGGATATTGGGTCTGGAAAATTTCTGCTTCAATGTTGAGTATGTTCCGGGGGGTGTAAACGAAATTCCAGACTTTTTGTCCTGATCACCATTGCAAAATGAACCGCATGAAGAGGTGTTAGACAGTCCTATTCTGGCTATAACTGAACCTGCATTAACAGAAGAAGATTGGGGTAAAGGAATGGAGGAGGATAAGAGTCTGTGTAAGTTAAAGGAGATGATTGTGGAAGGGTGGCCCAGCAAATGCTTTTGGGGAGTCCGGTATGAATTGAGCACCATTGGAGGCAAAGTATTTCGCAAGAATAAAATTGTACCTCCCGAAGGGTTGAGCAGGAGAATTGTGGAATTAGCATATGAAGGACACCTGGGGCGGAGCATGACAAAAAACAGGTAGAGTAAACTTCTGGTTCCCCAGGATGGACTCTCTGGTGTAACACATTGTGAAGGACTGCAAAAAGTGACAAGTCAAAGTCTACCCGCAAAGCTCCATTATCTCCTGTTGAGGTAACTATTAAACCGTGGAGCAAACTTGACATGGATATATTTGGACCAATGGACAATTTAGGGATGCACAAAAAGTTCATGATTGTGTTGGTTGATTATACATCGCATTGCGTCACACACAAATTCGTAACACTAAAACTGTCCTAGATTTCCTCAAGGACGTATTATCAAGGGATGGAATTCTGTCTACCCTGGTCACCGACAATGGGGTGCAGTTTAAATCCCAACAGATGAAGGAGTTTCTGTTAAATCTCAACATCAAACACGAAAGAACTGCACTATATAGCCCCAAGGCAAACGGCCTAGTAGAAACGGTCAATAGACTAATCAAAGAACCACATACAGCTAGCCGTGGTAAATGGTCATGAGGTTGAATCAGCCTTATATGACTATTTATGGGCCTACCATACCTCACCCAATCTCATCTTGTTGGTGTCACTGTTTGTTGCTCTCAGAGGAAGAGAACCCTGCACAAAGTTTAACCCCATGTGGTTGGGTGGTGGTAGGGCGGTTGAGTCTAATTCCAAGGAGGTTAGTAAGAAAGTAGGACTATACCAAAGCAAGTACAAGGAGTGGTATGATGGTAAAAACAGGGTGAAATATCCCAAGTGGAGGGAAAGAGATTGGGTACAAGTCAAAAGGTGCGTTCCACGTCAAAGCCGCATCACCCCCACCTGAGAAACCTACACTGGCCCGTCAACAAGAGGATATCCTTCAAGCTCCTAATCCACGCACACAAGGCACTCCACGAGACCTACCTCAACAGACAACTTTCCTTCTACATCCCTAAAGGCCAGCTCTGCTCCGCCGACCTCGCACTCGCCACCATCCTGCGCATCCGAAGAACAACCACTGGGGGGAGATCCTTCTCCCACCTCGCCGCCAAGACCTGAAACACCATCCCACTGAGCCTACGACAGACCCAAGACCTGCTAACCTTCAGGAGACTTCCCAAGACCTGGCTGTTCGATCAGTAGAGGCCCCCCCTCCACTCCCCAGCGTCTTGAGACCCTCACGGGTATGTAGCGCACTCTACAAATGGTTGATTGATTGATTGATTAAAGACAACCAAAGTAAAAGCAAAAACTGCCCTCCTTATCGGGTATTCAAGGCCTACAACAATGTGGTACTACTAAAGAATGGGCAGGTGTGGAGTTGTGACAGAATTGTCAAATGTAGCAATGTTTAACCCTATGTATATTGGGGAAGTGTGTTGTAATCTCCTTTTCTCCCTTACCCTAGTTGTACAACCCTTCCCACCCCTCCAGGTTCCCCAAGTGGATTCTCTATCAGGAGTTTGCGATAGAATGTTGGATGTTTATGTGATTCGGAGAGTGGATGGCAAATTAAGAGGTTCTATAGCTCTACCTCATCCTCTCATATTTACTTCTAACAGGAGCCCTGCCCTTTGAGCTTCAGTAATCACAGCTAACCGATTACCATGTTTGGTAGAAGGCTTGCATATTTTACCAGCCCACCTGGCATGCTAGCACAGAGAGCATAATATTGTTAGCAGCACTCTAGAATACCTGAGCACATTAAAGCAATTGATCATGCTCTGAATGATTTGAGCAGCACTCAGATAAAAGTTGAAAATGTCACGATTACTTTATTCTACATGCTATACCAGTATACCTTCTGAAGGTATTTATTTTCTGCCAAATGTATTTTTATAGTGTGCTAATTAATAAATTAACATTAATTGGACATACAGACTGCAAAAAGTAGATAACACTATTATTTTATAATCACAGCATAAGATTTTCAAAAGGCTCATTTTCGATTCAGGAACACGGTATCATAATGTTGCTACTCCTCCTATGTCACACATTCACCTTTTGTGTAGCTAGTCTTTTGTACTGAATAAACAGCAATCTCAAAAGCATATACGGCCACTTGTGCATTAGAAAAATGTTAATCTATTGTAATGGGCAAGATCCTGGAATTGGCATATTTCATTATTTATCCTTCAGAACTGCCTACAAAGCTATTTCAGCAAACTTTGAAAACGTATGCTGTCAAATGAAACATTTGAGCCAATTTCCACAAGTAATTTGTTTTTGGATTAAGAATGTATGCTCCTGCAATCACTCGGCTGATCATTTTACTACACTCGGAACGCATGATGTCACAATAACAGATTCCAGGGTTCAAAGTTTGTGATACAGACCTTCAGAATGATATGCATTATCAACATGTTTCTGCAAATATCATGAATCATGAAAATATAACAACAAATGGTACCTGTTACATTCTGTATCAAAATACTCTAGTAAAAGAGATCTGTACCTGTTGCTTCTGTATCAAAATACTCTAGTAATACTTCAGCCACTTCAACTATTGAATGAATGTAGTCATAGTTAACCACAAATGCGCAGACATGACATCCACATCCTACACTCTATCGATGAATTGGAGAGGATGTGGAGGTCATGTTGTGACACCCAGTGACTAGCACCCCGTAGGTGCATATAACAAACGTCCCCATCATCTCATCAACCTGGATGTTTATTGACTTTTTAATGTGATGCTGTGTGTGCACAGTACACTGACATCACTCAAAGGAAACCTGTAATCTATCCGATCCATTCATATCAGGAAACAAGCCTGCCAAGTTATGCCTGGTAGCCTAACTCAGCTCCCAAAGCACCTTCTGACTAGAGAGATGTACCACTGCAAAAAGCAGAATAATCCCCTTTGAGCAGCACCTCTACTGAATGTAATCCTTCCTGGGAACCACCAGAGGAACTCTGAGAACTACCCTCTGCTGGCCCCCACTTGGTCCATGGCACCTCCTAAATGGACATATTATAATAGCATGTACCCTTATCTCTTGAGGACAAATATGGTAATTTGCCAAAAACAGGCATATAAGGGGGCTGAGAAGCCAAATCGAAGCCAGGGATCATTCATTAAAAACTGGTTTTTATACGGATGTTGAACCAGACCCTCATATATATAAACTACACCTACAACAAAAGTTTGCCAACTACAAGCGGCGGCAGAGGAGCAGGGCCAGTAGGAGGCGTTCCAAATCAAAACAAGAAGAGGGCAAGGGGACAGTGGACAAAGAAATAATATCTGAATCTGAGACGAATAGAACAATTGTAAACCTGACACAAATAAAACTGACTTATGATGAAGAAAATGTCTTAAAGTTGGGTTTATCATTAGCCCCGGAAACAGACTTTGATTATGCCTCCATGAGATTAGACATATATAAAGCCGTAAGAAAATTAACACTTAACAAAACACACATGGGAATGAGGAATTATGGTGAAATTCGGGGATCAACACAATCGGATACCCCTATTTTAATGCAGGAACGGTGGGAAAATGAAGGAGCGGCATATGATTTTCCCAACAGGCAACATGATGCATTCGGGGGGAATACCATAGGCCCACGTCAAAATGCTCCAGTGACACGGTACAAACCCCCGTCCACATTCAACCCTATAATGCCCCGGGATTTTCTTGATGTCTTCCACGAAAATGTCACAGCTCAAATAAAAAATATGGCACAATAAAACGCAAAACATATGACGTAAATACAATAAACAAAACCAACAATATGAGACTCTCATCCGTAAATTGAAAGCAGAGAAGAGTATGATTGTAAGAGGCAGTGACAAAGGAAGAAACACTGGGGCATATTATCAAGGACTGGTGTTAAAATTATCGCCGTTTTATCGGCAGGAAACTGCAGATAAAAAATGGCGATAATGGGCTTGATAATACGCCCTTGTGAATTCCCATAGAAGCCCATGTTCTGATGTTAACATGGGCTTCTATGGGAATTAACAAGGGCGTATTATCAAGCCCATTATTGCCGTTTTATCTGCAGTTTCCTACCGATAAAACGGCAATAACTTTAACACCGGTCCTTGATCATATGCACCATTGTTCTATTAACACGTGATGATTATGACAGGGAAGCATTCTCACAACTGAATGATAGAGAATGTTATGTATGAAACACATCTACTGCCATGAAGGTAGCACACAATGAATACTACAAAAAATGTATAAAATGGAAGAACAAACAATTTGTCGCTGATGATGATATACATTTTTCAAAAAAGACAATCCAGTAACCCCATCAATATGTTTCATCCCCAAAATTCACAAAAACTTCAACAAACCACCTGGTAGACCAATCATTTCGGCCAGAGATGGGATCCTGGAAAATACATCTATATATATATAGACTACTTTTTACAGGACTTTGTTTAATCATTACGATCATATGTTCAGGACACTTGGGATTTTCTACGCAAGATTAAAGAAGTGGGTTGGATGGAGAGATACTGGATGTTTTCTTTGGATGTAATATCCCTCTATACCAACATCAGACATGAGGATGGCATACAAGCAGTTCAACACTACTTATCGCAAAGACCATCACAGTACAAGGATCACAATGATATGCTTTTAGAGATGCTGGAACATTGCCTCAGAAATATCAATTTCATGTTTAATAATCTTTTACACCAGCAACGTAGGAGGGTAGCTATTGGGGCCAGTTTCTCTCCAAGCTATGCGTGTTTGCACATGGGTAGCTGGGAGGAACTGGTCCTCAGGAGCCAGTTTGGTAAAACTGTTGATAAAGATGTGATTGTTTGGCTGTGATATATTGATGACTTATTTGTAATGTGGAATGGCACTAAAGAACAGGCAGAAAAATTTGTAACAGAAATCAGTAATAACGATCTGAACCTCCACTTTACAGACACTATGAGCCAATCCTCCATCACATTTTTAGACACAGAGGTATATATACACAACAACAACATTGAGACACAATTGTACAGAAAGGAAACCTCGGGCAATTCCACCCTGCATGCTAGCAGTGCACACCCGGCACACCTCATCAACTACAGTCTCTCCTATGGGGAAATGCTATGCCTCAGAAGGATGTGTAGCAATGAATCTGATTTGAGGGAGGTGCAGCAGCAGAGCAAAAGAAGATTTCGAGAAACTGGATATTCAGTGCGTGTTAATAACAGCGCTATCATGAAATCTATGAGGCAAAGCAGAGATGAGCTCCTCATTGACAAAAGGGTGGTGGGTCACAATGAATCCCAGGATAGAGCGACAGTTGATGTGGGAGGTAGAGGCACAACCAACTCATTTAGGATCATCATGGGCTACAGCAGGCATCATTCCAGCCTCCATAAAATCATCAATAGGATTTGGCCTACTATACTCAGTGATCCAGTCATTGGACCGACATTGCCTAGCAGAGTGTACATTACACACAGTAGGGCCCCTTCTATGAGGGACTTATTGACAAATCTGGAAATGATAGAAAAAATCACTTGGTTGCAGACCAACAGTGGGTTTTACAAATGTAAAACGTATAAGGCTTCCCTCCATGGGGGGGATACCAAAACATATACAGACCCTTTCAGTGGTAAGGAGGGTAAGATCTACAAGCTCCTTACCTGTAAAATGGAGTATGCTGTGTACGTACTCATTTGTCCCTGCTGGCTTAAGTACGTAGGCAGCAACAGGTTAGCTGCACACAAACGCATCTTGCAACACCTTCGTGCCATATCCAATCAGGACAATACATATCCAGTGGTGAGGCATTTTAGGAAGGTCCACAACAGCAACAACTGTGGACTCAAATACTATGTTATTGATGCGATTGCACCCAGTAGAAGAGGAGGGGACAGAGAATCTAAGTTACGAAAACTGGAGACAAGATACATCCTCCAACTAGATTCCAAGACTCCTGGTGGCCTTAATATCATGGAAGACTTGCATACTTGTTTAGGTTAACCAATGTTATTAATGGACAATTAATAGTTATCTTAGGATGTGCATATTATGTTGGACCAGGAGACATGGTCCTGTTTTTTACTTTACATACAATACTAGGTAGGATTAGAATTTGCTTTTATAGACAATTTTATATTTTGATACCTATTTATATATTTATATATAATTATTGTATGGTTTTATATATATTTATATATTTATAAATCAGCATTAAACGGGGATCCCCATGATGAAATAACCGATAGTAGATTCAAGCAACAGGGATCCACAGCCTACCAACTAAATTTGATTATCAGCAAAACCGCCTTCAGTGGTGGAGGCTGTGTCTTCTAATTTATATAGTAATAAATAAGTTGTGAGTCTCATCCTAAGACACAACAAGGTAATCCTATAGAACTAGCTTCCAACCCTGGCGATAACTAGTGAATTGGTCCATACACCGTAAATTGGGTACATGATAGCTTATACATTGCAAAGAAGTTCAAAAAGAAGTTTAGAATGAAACTAGGAACTGTTTAAGATGAAGTACACAAGTTTTTAACAGTCATTGGCACCAGAATTCTTTCATCACTTGATCTAAATTTTGATACACACACTTGAGGTTGCTGCATGGACATATGTTGTAAATGGTCATTTACAGGGTACTCCAGATAAAGGGATTTAACCTGAAATACAGTAACAGGTAGTTTCAGACTAGGGGATATAAACAAGACATATAATATCCATGGTGGATACATTATAAAACTGCCCTAAGTAGGTAGGCAGGCAATATATTATTTGGCATTTAGGCCATTATTAATGACACACAAGCATGATTTGCAGAACAGCATTGTATTTGCCCATGAATATATTTTTGCTGTATTATAATAATGATTTTTAGCAGTGGATTTTAACCTTTTATTATTAACCGTTATTCCACATGTTTTTTTTGTCTTTTTAACTAAAAAATATCTCTTAGTACAATTGAAATGGATGACAATAACTTTTCTATGTCTATGGACATTCCTGTCATGTGATCGTTTGTAACATGCACTGTCACTTTAAATACGGTAGCTCAACAGTAGTACATTGTCATGTGAACAAGGCTCGGACAAACTGAAACGTTATGGCAACATACAAGGAACAATAAATTAAATTGCACTACCTTCTGGTCCGTGTCCATTGTTTGTGATACAAGGACGATTCCTGTTATCTGACGCAGAGGAGATCATATATACATATATATTCAATGATAAAACCATAGGTTTTTACAGATGTTATAATTAGGAATTAGCATTTAATAAACCTTAGAAATTCACCGAAAAAAACATAGGTTTCAGGGACGTTATAGTTAGTTGGACATTTGACTCATATAAAACCAGTTGAGCTAACTATAACTCGTGCGCCCGCAATGTACTCCTGATGATGTCACTTTCAATAATACCACACACCATTGACATGCATGTTTGCGCATATCCACAACCTTGACATCGACATGTAATGTTCATCATTCAATCTTTTCAAACACCATCTCATTAACAATAGTTTCCGCCCTCCCGACATATGCTAAACTAATCTAAATTGAACACTCTGCGAGGTCAAAACTACAAAAGAAACACACATAAGTACACTTCCTGGACAGACAGGAACTGAACAACGCTCAGGTCCCCGGAATAAGTATTCACAACCCTACACTAGCCTGGCATACGCAGGCCCAGCCCACTTTGCGTACGTAGAAATAGGATAACGACTACGCCACATCGCACAGTTCTTCCACACTGCCTCAGGTGATATGGCTGCATCCACCTCGCATATCACAATGCGCAGTAAAAAAAAATGGATCCATGAGGTGTACACCATTCTGGAAATCAACACGGGCTATGTGCCCTAGTGCCTGTCATCTACCGAAGGGATCCATGAGGTGTACACTGTCCTCAATCAACACTTCATCTGAATTGTGAGCACTGCTGCCTGTAGTGTTTGATCACACAACAATGACGTACAAAAGGGGGTGGTGATGGACGGAGCATCTGAACCAATCAAACACTCACACCCAGTCAACAGATCTGGGTTTAATCCGTCACCGTTCTTTAGCCCACTCTGCCACTCCAGTTCAGACATGGCCATATGCAAATCAGTCAGACCCTGTGCCTCATGGGAACAGTCCAGCCCGAACTGCCAAGCCAGGACTTCCCTGGACTGGATTCAAGCTTCCTAGGACCGGTTTCTGGCATTACAGCCCTCTTCAGCCAGGCTTGCTTGAATCCAGTGGCAAAGTGAGCAAGGGACTCACGTCTGAGCATACCCTGCCAACTTATGGCGATTAAAGCGGTACAAAAGGGGGTGGTGATGGATGGAGCATCTGAACCAATCAAACACTCACACCCAGTCAACAGATCTGGGATTAATCCATCACTGTTCTTTAGCCCACTCTGCCAACCCAGTTCAGACATGGACATATGCAAATCAGTCTGATCCTGTGCCTCATGGGAACAATCCAGCCCGAACTGCCAAGCCATGCCTTCCCTGGAGCGGATTCAAGCTTTCTAGGAATCAAACACTCATACTCAGACGTGAGTCCCTTGCTCACTTTGCCACTGGATTCAAGAAAGCCTGGCTGAAGACGGCTGTAATGCCAGAAACCGGTCCTAGGAAGCTTGTTTCAAGAAGGGTGAAGCGGGAGCTGACCCCGCAATGGTGCCCTGGGCATTCTGACACCTTCCATCATGGTATCAAGACACCGTCCCCGACTGAAGACCTGGTCTACCGTACACATGTACCTCGGACTGGGAGCTTGCACCAACACTTCGTGGGACACACCGGTGGTGGCAGGTGAGCAGTGAAGCCTCGTTGTGCAAGACCTACAATTGAGTAGAGTGCGGGGGAAGGGACTGGGGTGCAGCACCCTGGGTGCACAGGTGCATGCAAGCGATTTTCCCGTAGCTAATAATGTAGGACTATATTATCAAAGAACAGCAATAACATTATCACCACTTTAGCGGTAGGAAACTGCAGCTAAAGCCCCTTTAATGGGCTTGTTAATATGCTCATGTGAATTCCCATAGAAGCCTAGGTTCACACCAGAACCTGGGCTTCTATGGGAATTCACAAGGGCATATTAACAAGCCCTTATCGCCGCTTAAGCTGCAGTTTCCTGCCGCTAAAGCCACGATAATCGCCGTTACTTGATAATATGGCCCATAATCTCTGGTCTCATGTGTTTTATTTTAAGGACTTGCTGAACCACACGCTTTCTCGCGATTCCAGCATCCTAGACAAACGGGTGACGGGAGGGTAAACACTAAGGGCTGGGTGCAGTAAGCCGACACTCTGCCTCTTCCTGCCTCTCTTCTTTTTACTTTCCCTCCTCTTCTTCCTTCCACCCACTCCCCCTCCCTTCTATTCTCAATATTGTCCGTTTATGCGGACTTCCTTTCTTTACCTCTTCCACATAGCACACATACTTATGTTTCATTTTTGTCTTGCAGGTTTCCTACGCCACTGGAGTCCAACCCACGTTGTTTTATTATACTGTTTCTTCTATTAAAGTTACGTTTCTATTATTTGTGTTTTATTAAAGGTTACTTTTTTTTCAAACAAATAACTGAGTGTATAGGTCTTCTTTTTCTGACAGCACTTGTCTATTATTTTCTGTGAAAATCATCTGTTTATAAGAATTTTAAGGATGAATTTATCTAATATTAGGGTACACCTACCAAACATGATCTAACTGACTATTAGACAAATAAAGCCTGGGCAATTGTACAACTGCAAGAGTTCTATGAGTGTATCACTTTATAACACCATAAGTACTGCCCGTGTGATTACCGAACACATAAAGGCACTGTCTAGGACCACCGAGGCTTCAGGGACTGCCGTGGCCAACCCTGCATATTTAAATACAGCCCCGGAGTGGGGCAATCCCCAGACTTCAGTTTGCCTCGAACCCCCAGTGCAATTAGTAAACAACACCCTGGAAGGTGTCGGTCCCCTAGGCTGCAAAACGTCTCTGTGCCCTTCCGCGCCTAATTTACATGTAACATTAAGATCTCCAGTCCTACAGAGACCTCGCAATATAATAATTGGATTGGCCCCAGAACATTTCCCACCAGGGTCCTAATTTAAAAGAACAGGTGAGACTCTGCGTTTTTTGTTTGTTTGTTTTATTCTTTCCATTTTTGCCATCCGCATCCCCTCTGTTGAAGCGATACAAGGTTTTTCCTCCTCTCGCTTCATGTGGACAAACAAGTATTTGCTATCACAGGGTGGAAACGCATACTTACACATGTTTAGTACAGGGACCAGAATGTAGTGATGAAGCAGAGGAAGTGCAAAATATAAATGTCAGTTCAATGAGCCGATGACCCTGGCATGAGTAGAAAACGGGTCTTCAGCACAGCCACCAAAAGGATCAGACAGCAAGGCAACCGTCTTCTACAGCACTGCGTACAAGTCCGCAATGTTCCCCTCATGACAGCCCTACATTCTGACATTACATACTTAAATTATAGTAGAATTACATACTAACATTCTACTATGACTTACATTGGAATACTACACCGAGCACATGACTACAGCAATGAGCTCATGGTTTCATCCACAAGTTTTGAGACCGGTAGGGGTAAGTATTTCGCTTCCCACTCCCTATATTGTATAAATGTAAACTAACACTTCTTCCACAGGTATGCTACAGCGCCCAGTGCACATCACTTTACAGCAATGAGCTCACAATTTAGGCTCACAGTTTAATCCCAGAGTCTTCACACCAGTAGGGGTAAGTAGTTTGCTTCCCATTCCCTATATTTTATAAACGCATACTAACACTACTTACACACTTATACTACAGCGGCTAGTATCCTACAGCGCCCAGAGCCCATCACTTTACAGCAGTCAGCTTGATTTGATCCCCGAGTTTTCACACCGGTAGGCGTGAGTACTTCGCTTCTCACTTCCGGTATAGTATAAACACACGGTACCAGTCAGTAGTTTGCTTCCTACTCCCTGTATGATATAAACACCTACTAACACTACTTGCACACGTATACTACAGTGCCCAGAGCCCATCCTTTTACATCAATCACCTCGGTTTGATCCCCAAGTCTTCACACCGGTAGGTGTGAGTACTTAGCTTCCCACTTCCGGTATAGTATAAACGCACGGTACCGGTCAGTAGTTAGCTTCCCACTCCCTGTATGGTGTAAACGCATACTAACACTACTTGCAAACGTATTCTACAGTGCCCAGAGGCCATCCTTTTACAGCAATCACCTTGATTTCATCCCCAAGTCTTCTCACCGGCAGGCGTAACTACTTTGATTCCAGCTTCCGGTATACTATCAATACACTGTAGCGGTCACTACTTCACTTCCCACTCCCTGTATGGTATAAACGCCTACTAACACTACTTGCACAAGTATGCTACAAACATCAGACCACATCACTTAACAGCAATGGCCTCACGGTTTAGACTCTCTGTTTCATACCCGAGTGTAGCACCAAATCATATCAGCACCATGTCACTCTGAGCAACACCGCACTTTCAGACCGATAGGAGTGACTACTTTGCTTTGCAATCCCCCACAAAGCCTGCAGTGCTCCTATCCCCCTCGCAAATCACAAATTGAGCTTAAAAATATTATGAAAGACTTCAACCTACTAGATATTTGGAGGGTGAAAAATGGTAATAAAAGTGACTTTTCCTTCTATAGCCGCAGATACAGGCACCACTCTAGAATCGACTTATTTTTATTAGATCAGTTCCTTTTTCCTGCAGTCAATGCTATATTATACATTCCAGCTTTGCTTTCTGACCACTCAATGATGGAACTAACAATCAAGCTCAAACAGGGGAAACAAATAAGAAGGTGGACTCTGGATAGGTCTATACTCTTAAAAGAGGAGGTAAAAGATGACTTGGAGATGCAAATGTAGTATTTTAGGCTAAACTGCGGTACTACGACTGATCAAGTCATATGGGAGGCCTTTAAGTCCTTTATGAGAGGATCCCTGAGCACACTAATGATCTGGAGAAATAAAGCTAGAAGAAGGGTGGAAGAAGAATGTCTTTTTAAGATCAAACAAAAAGAGCAGCAGCTCCAGAGGGCTTCCCTAGATCAGCAGAACAACCTGCTATATATAAAAAGCGAGCTAGATTCCCTACGGACGGAATATCAGGCTAATCTGGTTAAAACACTTAAAGATAGATGGGATGCAAGTAAATTGCAAAATATTTCCTATGGGTAAAAGTGCGGTCACTTCTTGCCTGGAAGGCCAGGACAGACAGGATCAGAAATCAGATCAAGAGTCTATCTGTGCGCAGTACAGGGGTCATCACATATGATGATGATCAGATCCGTGAGGAGGCCAAATAAGTTATGCAAAATCTCTATAAAGAAGAGAATCGTTTCTCTTCTCAAAGAGCAGAAGATTGGTTAAACCAGCTTGGGTTGTCTCAGCTAGCAGAGACGGATACAGCATTCTTGTGCTCAAATATAAAAGAGGGCGAAGTCCGAAATCAGATTAAAAAAATGACCAAGGGAAAGGTAGACGGCCCAGATGGGCTCCCGGTAGAGTTATATCTGATAGGGTTAGATAAAGCGGTCTCTGTTCTAACGACCTTGTTTAATAAAATATACCTTTTGGGTGAGACTACCCCAAAAACATGGTCAGAAGCCACAGTCACTCTGATCCTGAAACCTAATAAAGACCCTTTAATAATTGAGTCTTATAGGTCAATCTCGCTGCTGAACTCTGACTATAGAATCTTTGCAGGGGTTTTGGCAGCGAGAATGGTAAGAGTCATCAAAACCATAGTACATCAGGATCAGAGAGGCTTCATCCCGGGCAGGCAGCTAAACAAACTAACTTTTCAAGCCATTGCTGCCATAGATGCTGCAACAGATAAGAACCTCCCATTGACCCTTGTAGCTATCGATGCCGCTAAGGCTTTCGACCAAGTGAATTGGTCGTATTTATCGTTGGCTTTATCCGGCTTCGGATTTCCTGAGAATTTTGTATCATCAATCAGATCTCTTTATTCTAGCCCTCGAGCAAAAATACTTGTACATGGACTCCTCACGGACTGGATCACAATATCACGTGGAACCAGGCAAGGGTGCCCCCTGTCACCCCTTTTTATTCAATTTGTATATTAAACCGTTTGTTTGCAAGTTAAGGTTGGACCCTACGATTAAACCATTTAAAATCGCAGATCTAGCATTAAAATGTGCCCTATATGCAGATGATCTGCTTATGTTTACCTCCAATCCAGATGAAGCTATCCCCAGATAAAGATAAAACCGAGATTATGCAATGGAACGGGGAGGTGGTGACCCCAGGTGCTAAGTTGCGAATGAGATACCTGGGTATACATCTGGCCCAAAATATCTTGGAGATACCCAATTTAAATCTAACTAGAGTCTATAAGGACATTTGCGGTCTTTTGCAACGGTGGTCAGGCCTCCCTTTAAACATCTTTTGGGAGGGTGAACCTAATTAAAATGATTATTTTACCAAAAATAACTTTTCTTTTCAACTCAATTCCACTAACCTTTAAGGCATCAGACATTGCTAAATTGCAGGGAAAAATTGGTTCCTTTATCTGGAGCACCAAGACATCAAGAATCTCCTGAAAAAAACTAAGAAGAAGCTTAAAAACAGGAGGGTTAGCTCTGCCAGACCTACTCATTACTGTCATTCTTTTCATTTTAAAAATTTCAGACTCTTGGCCGATAAGGCGGATGCATCTTCTTTAGGTCTTCTCTTTCAGGCCTTACTGCACGGCATACCACAAGGGCAAGAATATTTTCTTTTCAAATACGGTGATCCAAAGTTTTACAAGAAGGTGATGCTTAATATCTTGGATGCACCCTTGAAAAACTGGCTATATATTAGAAATAGGCTTGGAATTCCATACTACTCACCCCAGGCCCCGATCTGGGACTCTCCAGGGACGCCAGACTGCCTCAATGATCAGTTATCTCACCCCCATAAATTGGCAGGATTAATGTGCTGGCATTATTTGCAAAAAGATTCACAGCTTATGGACTGGGAGTCCCTGTCTAGTTTGACTGGCAGGGACTCTTACCAGGTTCAAATATTATCAGCTGTCAGGATGGTGGGCAACTATACCCTGGGATTTTGATACATCTAATCCAAAGTTTGACTCAGCATCGAGGAAGGGTTGATGGAAGAGGGAGGTATCTTTTTGGTACTGGGCCATGATCGAGGCAGAGGGAGTAACAGAACCCGAACTCCAAAAATTGTGGGGTAATGCTATTAGTCTAAATCATAACAACATAAAGGACTTGTGGGGGGACTCTTTCACTATGCTGCAGGCAGTGGTCAAATCAGCCCCTCTTAAAAGAAACCATCTCTATACTATGTACAGAGTATGTATATCACCGAGAAAATTAGCCAAGGTCACTGGCTTAGAGCACTGCTGCCCCAGGTGTAAACAACCGGCAGCTGACGACTTCCATATGTTTGTGAATTGTCCGATGATAATAAGCTATTGGACTAAAGTACAGGAATTCTTGGCTGATGTACTACATACACAACTGGTGGTTTCCCTGGGGATTATCTTGTTTGGGTTGGATACAGACTATCATTCTAATGACATGGCGTCCAAATTTATCTTTTATGTTATCATCTTGGCAAGACGAGAAATATGTAGGTCCTGGAAAGATGTAAATGCCCCTATTTTTACAGAGTGCCTGAAACATATAATTTTTACAAGTGAATCCGATATGGCATGCGACAGTACAAGCTATGGTAAGGTCTGGGCGGCCCTTGTGGCTTGGCAGAACAGATGACGGTATCCCAATGATTTCACCTGGGCACTGTTGGTTCTTTTCCTTCAAAGTAACACAGGGTCACCAAGGTAGTGTGAAATGGAGTTGACTAAGAAAACAGTAGCTGCTGGAGGGTCATACTCTTCTCTCTCTCCATGGGTCTTAAACACCGGAGCCGGAACACCTCGATCAGGGGAGAGAGGTCGGGATTTCCCATCTAGAATGCCCACTATGGTATATGAGGAATACAAAAAAAAAAACACAGTTTAGGCTCACGGTTTCATCCCCGAGTCCAGCAGCAGCTCAATGTAACAGCATGACACTCTAGGCTATACCTCACTTAATTTCCATACCCAGCCTTTTTGAGCCGGTAGGGGTCAGTAGTTCAACGGCTTTACCCAGAGTCCATCAGCATCTCAGCTTACGCCCCCAGCACCATCAGACCCATAGGAGTGAGTAGTTAGCACTTTACAAATACCGAATTGATTTTATACGTGCAAATTTACCTTCGCAATCCCTCTATAACACCCCTAAGCACCATACACAAGCTACAATATTCGAAACAAAAGTTCATCCAAGTAGCTATAACTACATGCTGACACTACTTGGACAGATGTGGCACAGCGGCCAGAGCACATTGCTTCACAACATATGACACACAGTTTGGACTCACGCTTTCATCCCCAAGTCCGACAGCAGCTCAGCTTAGCAGCATTAGACTCTAGACAGTACCTCACATATTTTCCGTACCCCAGGACTTTCAGACCACTACGGGTCAGTAGTTTGTCCTAGTAGTTATAAACACATGCTGACACTACTTTGACAAGTGTAGTGCAGCAGCCACTGTACATGACTTCACAGCATAAGACGCACAATTTGGCTTCACATTTAATCATTGAGTCCCGCACAAGCTCACTTTAGCAGCATCAGACTCTAGGCAATACCTCACTTAATTTCCGTAGCCCTCCACTTTCACAATGTTAGGAGTGAACACTTCGCTTCGCACCCCCTCTATAGCACACCCTAAACACTCCACAGAGATTACAGTGCTCCTCCCCTTCTCTTTCCAACTTTTTCCCCCTTTTTTCCTCTTACTCGCTTCAACAGAATCACAAAATGGCGGCCAACACTTCCTAGTTGCAACCGCTCGCACCTCTTGCACGCAATCAGCAGCAAGTTGGTGCTCGTAACACCTCAGCCAATCAGATGGCAGAATTCTCAAATATCGATATCAGTAAATTTCAATATTTCTCAAAAACTACTGAACAGATTTACACCAAATAAACAAAAGTGTGCTTTCTAGACCAAGACCCTTCTCCCTGCCACATTTGGGGTAATTCCGTTCACCCATTCACCCGGAATCATGCGGCTCCACAGCTGGTGTGATTATCAGCGCAACGGGACAGTTTGGCACAAACATTGAATGGGGATGAACTTTGCCTGTACACCTGTGATCATGAAATTGTATTTATTGCTGGTACTGCCTGCGGCCCACTTGGGATGTATTTAATGAACTACTGGCCCCAGAATGCTTTTCGAATATATTATTCACTTTAATGTGATTGAGGAATGGAAATAAAGAAGGGACTAATACTGGTGTTCGTTTTGTTGGCAGTTCATCGATATGCAGAAAGCCTATCAGGAAGGGCGCTAGCCCGAAACGCGTCAGGCTCTGCTGGTGCTGGGTGCACTGGTACCTTCCCTTACCTGGAGTGAGCCAATAGGGAGTGAGCCCCGCTCTTGGGCACTTGTGGAACTGTATCTTAAATGGCCAAACCGGCCGAGGTGCGTGCAGCCGCGGAATCATGCGGCTCTGCAGCTGGTGTGATTATCAGCGCAGCAGGACAGTTTGGCACAAACTTTGAACGGGGATGGACTTTGCCTGTACACCTGTGATCATGAAATTGTATTATATTGATGGTACTGCCTGCGGCCCACTTGGGATGTATTTAATGAACCACTGGCCCCAGAATGCAGGAGGAGTGAGTAGTTAGCACTTCACAAATACCGAATTGATTTTATACGTGCAAATTTACCTTCGCACTCCCTCTATAACACCCCTAAGCATCATACACAAGCTACAATGTTCGAAACAAAAGTTTATCCAAGTAGCTATAACTACATGCTGACACTACTTGGACAGATGTGGCACAGCGGCCAGAGCACATTGCTTCACAACATATGACACACAGTTTGGACTCACGCTTTCATCCCCAAGTCCGGCAGCAGCTCAGCGTAGCAGCATTAGACTCTAGACAGTACCTCAAATATTTTCCGTACCCCAGGACTTTCAGACCACTACGGGTCAGTAGTTTGTCTTAGTAGTTATAAACACATGCTGACACTACTTCGACAAGTGTAGTGCAGCAGCCACTGTACATGACTTGACAGCATAAGACGAACAATTTGGGCTCACATTTAATCACTGAGTCCCGCACAAGCTCTCTTTAGCAGCATCAGACGCTAGGCAATACCTCACTTAATTTCCGTAGCCCACCACTTTCACAATGGTAGGAGTGAATACTTTGCTTCGCACCCCCTCTACAGCACACCCTAAACACTCCACAGAGATTACAGTGCTCCTACCCTTCTCTTTCCAACTTTTTTCACCCTTTTTTCCCCTTACTCGCTTCAACAGAATCACAAAATTGCGGCCAACACTTCCTAGTTGCAACCGCTCGCACCACTTGCAGCCAATCAGCAGCAAGTTGGTGCTCGTAACACCTCAGCCAATCAGATGGCAGAATTCTCAAATATCGATATCTGTAAATTTCAATATTTCTCAAAAACTACTGAACAGATTTACACCAAATAAACAAAAGTGTGCTTTCTAGACCAAGACCCTTCTCCCTGCCACATTTGGGGTAATTCCATTCACCCGTTCACCCGGAATTGTGCGGCTCCAGCGCTGGTGTGATTATCAGCGCAACGGGACAGTTTGGCACAAACTTTGAACGGGGATGAACTTTGCCTGTACACCTGTGATCATGAAATTGTATTTATTGCTGGTACTACCTGCAGCCCGCTTGGGATGTATTTAATGAACTACTGGCCCCAGAATACTTTTTGAATATATTATTCACTTGAATGTGATTGAGGAATGGAAACAAATAAGGGACTAATACTGGTGTTCGTTTTGTTGGCAGTTCATCGATATGCAGAAAGCCTATGAGGAAGGGCGCTAGCCCAAAACGCGTCAGGCTCTGCTGGTGCTAGGTGCACTGGTACCTTCCCTTACCTGGAGTGAGCCAATAGGGAGTGAGCCCCGCTCTTGGGCACTTGTGGAACTGTATCTTAAACGGCCGACCCGGCCAGGGTGCGCACAGCCGCGGAATCATGCGGCTCTGCAGCTGGTGTGATTATCAGCGCAGCAGGACAGTTTGGCACAAACTTTGAACGGGGATGGACTTTACCTGTACACCTATGATCATGAAATTGTATTTTATTGATGGTACTACCTGCGGCCCACTTGGGATGTATTTAAAAAACTACTGGCCCCAGAATGCATTTCAAATATATTATTCACTTTAATGAGATTGAGGGATGGAAATAAATAAAGGACAAATACTGGTGTTCGTTTTGTTGGCAGTTCATCAATATGCAGAAAGCCTATGAGGAAGGGCGCTAGCCCAAAACGCGTCAGGCTCTGCTGGTGCTAGGTGCACTGGTACCTTCCCTTACCTGGAGTGTGCCAACAGGGAAAGAGCCCCGCTCTTGGGCACTTGTGGAACTGTATCTTAAACGGCCGACCCGGCCGGGGGGGCACACCGCTGTGGAATCATGCGGCTCTGCAGCTGGTGTGATTATCAGCGCAGCGGGACAGTTTGGCACAAACTTTGAACGGGGATGGACTTTGCCTGTACACCTGTGATCATGAAATTGTATTTTATTGATGGTACTGCCTGCGGACCACTTGGGATGTATTTAATGAACTACTGGCCCCAGAATGCATTTCGAACAAATTATTCACTTGAATGTGATTGAGGAATGGAAATAAATAAGAGACTAATACTGGTGTTTGTTTTGCTGGCAGTTCATCGATATGCAGAAAGGCTTTGAGGAAGGGCGCTAGTCCGAAACGCGCCAGGCTCTGCTGGCGCTGGGTGCACTGGTACCTTCCCTTACCTGGAGTGAGCCAACAGGGAGTGAGCCCCGCTCTTGGGCACTTGTGAAACATATATATATATATATATGTATTTATTTTTTCACCAATTTGCAAAAACACGCAGCACTCTCACTGTTTTTGGGCAGAATAGCAATTTATTCCATCTTTTGCAGTGCGTGCAGACCCCCTTCACCAACACATTTCACCCAAGCCCAACATGGTGAAACGCGTTGGTGAAGGGTGTCTGATGGCACTGCAAAAGATGGAATAAATCGTGATTCTGCCCAAAAACTGTGAGAGTGCTGCGTGTTTTTGCAAATTGGTGGAAGTATTGATACAAGGCTTGTCCAGCCTTGTCACGCGCACCAGCTGTGAGAAGAGCGCGCTTCGTATGAGGACACTTTAGTGAGAAATATATATATATATATATTTATTCACTACTTCCTTCGCGCTGGTTCCCTGCCTCGTAGGAGTGGCGGGTGGCCGGAAACGTCACGACCCTCAATAATTCAAACAAACAATCTCTCAGTAGCAAAGATGGAATCAAGTCTGATAATTAAGTATGAAACAAAGTGTCCGGGGGGCATCAATAAAGATGAGGAGCTATCGGTTCATCTCGGCTGAGATGGTACCTAACTTGAACTATGAAATATTAAGAATTTTTTAATTATTGAACTTGTTGTGTTGCTCCTGTAAAGATGTTTGTGTAGTTTTTTGTCTTAGGTATGATACCTTTTTATTGATATGTGCATTTGGTTTATTTTTTTAGGAAACAGAGCTTATGCCTGGTTGTGAAGAATCGCTGATTTAGCCACATGATATGGTGTGATTGTTAACCCCTTCGATGCTGGTGATGGAACCATTCCATCATCAGACACGGTTGAGCTGTGCTGATGACGGAATGGTTCCGTCATGACCACACCCATTATCATTAGGCCCCAGCACAGGGGAAAAATAATAATAGCAGCGATGAGGTTAATATATAAAGTGCTTAATTGTTGAGTTTTACATTCAGCCCACTTGGGCATGATTTCGGAGTTGATACAAAGTAGATTATGATTACTAGCCCACTAGGGCAGAATTGTGGTATACAATTGTGTAACAGTCCACCATGAGCACTTAATATCGTTTAACAAAGGCGAGTCACACTTACGTTGAAAATTGCTCAGCCTATATGCTTTTTTGCGTTTATTCCATATTTACTTTGGAATTGTATTTAACTTTTCATTTAAATGTTTATCAATCCCATTTAAATGTAACTGTTTTGTTAAGCATTACAGCTGTGACTCGCTGGATTTATGTTTTAAAAATGCTCAAATGATGGACATAACAGGCACTATATGATGTTATAATAACCATTACAAAATGGTGGCTATGCTAGTCACATTAGCCAGGCAGCATTGTTGTCCTTTTTTGATTTTGATTAATTATTTGCACACTATATCACGTGAATCATGTCAAACGTCCTGTGACCCGTGACCAAGGAACCCAGGTTCCGAAACGCAATGTTTGCCAAAGCTTTGAAAATGAAATAAAGCACGCTACAAAAAGGAATTGGGGCTCGGCACAATCTTTGCTACTGAGAGATTGTTTGTTCGAATATATATATATATATATATATATATATATATATATATATATATATATATATATATATATATATATATATATATATATATATATATATATATATATATATATATATATATAATTATATATATAATTATATATATATATATATGGCTGCCACACACTCCAGGTCCTCGAGTGAAAAAGTAGACGGCACTCCAAGACTGTGTTCACCAAGAAAGATTTATTGGCAGACCCCCCTGCCGCTTCGACAGACGCGTTTCACCGTTTAGGCTTCGTCAGTGTCAACCATAACTGCATGCAATTCACCATTATATCCCCACCCCTACTTGTACATAGAGAGAGGACTAAAACTCGCCACGATCTCTTGGTGGCCATCTTGTAATGTGCAATATTATACTTCATGTATAAACATTAAAAACACTCCATACGCCGGGGAAATGGTGACAATAAAGTGCTTGTGTAGTTTTACGAAAAACAACAAGGTTTATACCCAACATTGTCTCTGTTATAGTTCATTCTAGTGCCAAAGTGCAAAGGATCTTCATGTACGGACAAGAGATTGTCAGTAAGCAAAATAAAGTTGTTTTCATTTTTACTCTTGCCCTTATCCAACCTCATGCTGTTCCCACTTCAGTTTGTCATACCTCTGTGTTTACACGTTTGCGAGCAGGATTCTATATTGATGTACTTGTATTTTTAGGTATTACATTCCCCACTGTACTTGTACATGCACTATTATAAAAAAAATATATGTACATATATATATATATATATATATATATATATATATATATATTTTCACTGAAAAAACATAGGTTTCAGGCACGTTATAGTTAGAAATTAGCATTTAAAAACCTTAGAAATTCACTGTAAAAACCATAGGTTTGAGATGTCATCAGTGATGTCATGAGTGATGTCACTGACCATGTCAAGAGTGATGTAACATGTGACATCATCAGCAGTGCTTTGTGGGGCGCGAGTTATAGTTAGCTGAACTAATTATAACAGGGGAATTTCACTGGTTTTGTACGAGTGAAATGCCCAACTAACTATAACGCCCCTGAAACCCATGTTTTTTTCATTGAATTTCAAAGGTTTTTTAAAGTCTAATTTCTAACTATAACGTGCCTGAAACCTATCGTTTTTTATGTGAATTTCTAAGGTTTTTCAAATGCTAGTTTCTAACTATGCCTATAGAGGTAGGACATGTGAAGAAAGAAGAAAAAACGCACAGAAAGAAGCAAAAGAAATGCAGAAAGAAGCAACAGAAGTTCCCAAAGACGAAGAAAAGTACAAGAAGAAGCAAGAGAAGTACAGAAAGAAGCAACGGAGGTGCAGGAAGATGCCTAGTTCAACTGTACCTTTCCACAGACTCATATAAAGTAGGCTAATCCCTAATCCTTCTCCAAATATGTCTTAAACCTCACTTGTCTCTTGGAGGTTCACTATTCAGTTAGGCCTACCTAATGTAAAACTGCAATCCTAATCATATCACTGTTGTAAGTCTGACCACGTTTGTGAAGGTATGCATGCGTGTATCTCTGCTTTTACCTAGTGACATGTTACATAAAATAAACATAAAATTACTTGAATACATAGGTTTCAAACAGCATACTCTGTAAATGTCTGTACAAAAAGGTAGAACCAAGAGAAGTGCAGAAAGAAGCAACAGAGGTGCAGAAAGGGGGAAGAGGGGTACAGAAAGAGGCAAGAGAAGTGCAGAAAGAAGCAACAGACATGCAGAAAGAGGCAAGAGAAGTACAGAAAGTGGCAACAGAGGTGCCGAAACAGGCAGGAGAGGTGCATAAAGGGAAAAGAGAGGTACAAAAAGAGGCAAGAGAGGTTCACAAAGAGAGAAGAAGGGTGCAGAAAGAGGCAAAAGAAGGGATGAAATAAGCAACAGACATGCAGAAAGAGGCAAGAGAAATACAGAAAGAAGCAAAAGATGTGCAGAAAGAGGGAAGAGAGGTGCAGAAAAAGAAAAGAGTAGTGCAGAAATAGGCAAAAGAGGTGCAGAAAGAAGCAGGAAGAGGTGCAGAAAGAGGGAAGAGGGGTGCAGAAAGAGGCAAGAGGGGTGCAGAAAGAAGCAAGTGAGTTACATAAAGAGGCAACAGTGGTGAAGGGAAAGGCAAGACAGGTACAGAAACAAGCAAGAGAACTGCAGAAAGAGGCAAGAGAAGTACAGAAAGAGGCAAGAGTAATGCTGAAAGAAGCAGCAGAGATATAGAAAGAAGCAAGTCAAGTGATAAAAGAGACAAGAAAATTGTAGAAAGAAACAAGTGAGGTGCATAAAGAGGCAAGTGAGGTGCAGAAAGAGGTAAGAGAGGTGCAGAAAGAGGCAAGTAAGGTACATAACAGGCAAGAGTGGCGCAGATAGAAGCAACAGATGTGTAGAAGGAGGCAAGAGAACTGCCAAAAGAGGTGAGAGAGTTGCAGAAACAGCCAAGAGAGGTACAGAAAGAGGAAAGAGGGGTGTAGAAAAAGGTGAGAGGGGTGCAGAAAGAAGCAAGAGAGATGCAGAAAAAAACAAGAGACGTACAGAAAGAAGGAAAAGAAATGCAGAAAGTCAAGAGGGGTGCAGAAGGAGGTTAGAGAGTTGCTGAACCAGGCAAGAGAGGTGCAGAAAGAGGAAAGAGAGGTGCAGAAAGAGCCAAGGGAGTTGCAGAAACAAGCAAAAGAGGTACAGAAGGAAAGAAGCAACAGAGGTGCAGAAAGAAGGAAGAGGTATACAGAAAGAGGCAAGAGAAGTGCAGAAAGAAGCAACAAGGGTACAGAAAGAGGCAAGAGAAGTTCAGAAAGAGGCAACAGAGTTGCAGAAACAGGCTGGAGATGATGCAGGCAAGGGAATAGGGTTGCAGAAAGAGGCAAGAGAGGTATAGAAAGGGAAGAGGGTACAGAAAGAGGCAAGAGGGGTGCAGAAAGCAGCAAGTGAGGTGCAGAAAAAGGCAATAGTGGTGCAAAAAGAAGCAAGACAGGTTTAGAAACAGGCAAAAGAAGTGCAGAAAAAGTCAAGAGAAGTGCTGAAAGAAGCAACAGATGGGTAGAAGTAAGAAGGGGAAGTGATGAAAGAGATGAGAGATGCAGAAAAAAACAAGAGAGATGCAGAAAAAAGTAAGAGAAGTGCAGAAAGAGGCAAGTGAGTTGCGGAAAGAGGCAAGAGAAGTGCAGAAAGAGGCAAAAGAGGTACAGAAAGAGGCAAGTGAGGTGTAGAAACAGGCAAGAGGGATACAGAAAGAGGCAAGAGAAGTGCAGAAAGAAGCAAGAGAGTATAGAAACAGGCAAGAGTGGTGCAGAAAGAAGAAAGAGGGGTTCAGAAAAAGGCAAGAGAGGTACGGAAAGAACCAAGAGAAATGTGGAAAAAAGCAAGAGAAGTGTAGAATGAACCAATGGAGGTGCAGAAAAGGGCAAGAGGGGTGAAAAAAGAGGAGAGGGAAGTGCAGAAAGAAGCATCAGAGGTGCAGAAAGAGGCAAGAGAACTGCAGAAAGAGGCAAGAGAGTTACAGAAGCAGGCATAAGAGATGTAAAAAGAAAGAACAAGGATGAAGACAGAGGCAAGAGAGGTGCAGAAAGAGGGAAGAGGGGTGCAGAAAAAGACAAGGGGTACAAACATTTGCAAGAGAGCTACAGAAAAAAGAAAGAGCAGTGCAGGAAGAACCAACAGAGGTGCAGAAAGAGGCAAGAGGGCTGCAGAAGGAGGCAACAGAAGTCCAAAAAGCAGCAACAGAGGTATAGAAAGAGGCAACCGAACTGCGGAAAGATGCAACAGAGTTGCAGAAACAGGCAAAAGAGGTGGAGAAAGAGGAGAGAGAACTGCAGAAAGACAAAAGAGAGGTGCACAATGAGTCAAGAGATGTGTACAAAGAAAGAAGAAGGGTGCAGAACGAGGAAAGGGGGGTGCAGAAAGAAGCAAGACAGATACAGAAAAAGCAAGAGAAGTGCTAAAAGAAGCAATAGAGATACAGAAATAGGGAAGAGGGATGCATAAAGAGGCAGGAGGTGTACAGACAGAAGCAAAAGAGGTGCAGGAAGAGGCAAGAGTAGTGCAGACATAGGCAACAGAGGTACATAAACAGGCAACACAGGCACAGAAAGAGAACAGGGGTGTAGACAAAGGCAGGAGAGGTGCAGAAAGAGAGAAGTGCACAAAGAGGTAAGAGAGGTGCAAAAAGAGGCAAGTAAGGTACAGAAACAGGTAAGAGGGGTGCAGAAAGATGCAAGAGAAGTGCAGAAAGAAGCAACAGCATTTAGAAGGAGGTAAGAGAACTGCAGCAAGTGGCCAGAGATACAGAAACCGGCAAGAGAGGTGCAGAAAGAGAGAACAGGGGTGCAGACAGAGGCATGAGAGGAGCAGAAAGAGGGGATAGGGGTGCAGAAAGAGGCAATAGGGGTGCTGCGATTTGCAAGAGTGATGCAGAAAGAACCAACAGAGGTGCAGAAAGAGACAAGAGAGGTATAGAAAGAGGCAACAGAAGTGCAGAAAGAGGTACAGAAAGAGACAATACAACTTCAGAAAGAGGAATGAGAGGTACAGAAAGAGGCAAGAGTAGTGCACAAAGAGGGAAGGAGTATCCACAAAGAGGCAAGAGGGGTACTGAATGAAGGAAGAGTATTGCAGAAAGAAAAAAAGTTACAGAAAGAGACAAGAGGAGTGCAGAAAGAGGCAACAGAGGTGCAGAAACAGGCTGGAGAAGGTGCAGGCAAGGGAATAGGGTTACAGAAAGAGGCAATAGAGGTACAAAAGAGGGAAGAGGGTACAGAAAAAGGCAAGAGGGGTACAGAAAGAATCAAGTGAGGTGCAGAAAAAGGCAACAGTGGTGCAGAAAGAGGCAAGAAAGGTGCAGAAAGAGGCAAGACAAGTGCAGAAAGAGAGAAGAGAAGTGCTTGAATAAGCAACAGAGTAATAGAAAAGAAGCAAGAAAAGTGATTAAAGAGACAACAGAGTTGGAGAAAGGAACAATAGAGGTGCAGAAAAAAGCAAGAGAAGTGCAGAAAGAGGCAAGTGAGGTGCAGAACCAGACATGAGAAGTGCAGAAAGAGGCAGGAGAGTTAAAGAAACAGGCAAAAGAGGAGCAGCAAGAAAGAACAGGTGTGCAGACAGAGACAAGAGAGGTGCAGAAAGAGGGAAGAGGGGTGCAGAAAAAGAAAAGAGGGGTACAGAAAGTTTCAAGAGAGCTACAGAGAGAAGAAAGAGCAGTGCAGAAAGAACCAACAATGATGTAGAAAGAGGCAAGAGAAGTGCAGAAAGAAGCAATGAAGGTGCAGAAAAAGGCAAGAGAACTGCAGAAATAAGCAAGAGAGGTGCAGACAGAGGCAAGAGAGGTGCAGAAAGAGGGAAGAGGGGTACAAAAAGAGACAAGAGGGGTGCAGACATTTGCAAGAGAGCTACAGAAAGAAGAAAGAGCAGTGGAGAAAGGACCAACAGGTGTGAAGAAAGAGGCAAGAGGGGTGCAGAAAGAGGCAACAGAAGTACAGAAGAATCAAAGGAGGTACAGAAAGAGGCAAGAGAGTTGCAAAAACAGGCAAAAGAGGTGCAGACGGAGAGAACAGGGGTGCAGATAGAGGCAAGCAAGTTGCAGAAAGAGGCAAGAGGGGTGCAGAAAGTGGCAACAGAACTGCAGAGAGAGGCAAGCGAGCTGCAGAAAGAGGAAAGAGAGGTACACAAAGAGGGATAAAGGGTACTGAAAGAGGCAAAAGGGGTGAAGAAAGACGCAAGAGAGGTGCAGAAAGAAGCGAGAGAATTGCTGAATGAAGCAACAGAGGTGCATACAGAGGGAAGAGGGGTGCACAAAGAGGCAAGAGAAGTGCAGAAAAAGGCAACAGAGGTACAGAAACAGGCAGGGGAGGTACAGAAAGAGGGAAGAGGGGTGAAAAAAGAGGAAAGGTAGGCACAGAAAGAGGGAAGAGGGGTGCAGAAAGAGGCAGGACAGGTACAGAAACAGGCAAGAGAAGTGCAGAAAGAGGCAAGAGAAGTGCTGAAAGAAGCAACAGACATGTAAAAAAGAAGCTAGAGAAGTGATGAAAGAGACAACAGAGTTGCAGAAAGAAACAGGAGAGGTGCAGAAAAAAAGCAAGATAAGAGCAGAAAGAGGAAAGTGAGGTGCAGAAAGATACAAGAGAATGCAGAAAGAGACAAGAGAGGTGCCAAAAGAGGCAAGTGAGGTACAGAAAGAGGCAAGTGAGGTATAGAAACAGGCAAGAGGGGTGCAGAAAGAGGCAGAGAAAGTACAGAAAGAAGCAACAGAGGTGCTGAAGGAGGCAAGAAAACAGCAGAAAGAGGCAAGAAAACAGCAGAAAGAGGCAAGAGAACGGCAGAATCATGCAAGAGAGGTGCAGAAATAGAAAACAGGGGAGCAGAAAGAGGCAAGAGGGGTGCAGAAAGAAGCAAGGAAAGTGCAGAAGGAAGCAACAGAGGTGCAGAAAGAGCCAAGAGAACTGCAGAAACAGGCAAGAGAGTTGCAGAAACAGGCAAAACAGGTGCAGAGAGAGAAAACAGGGGTGCAGACAGAGGCAAGAGAGGTGCAGAAAGAGGGAAGAGGGGTGCAGAAAGAAGCAATAGAGGTACAGAAAGAGACAAGAGAACTGCAGAAAGAGGGAAGAGAGGTCCGGAAAGAGGCAAGAGCGGTGCAGAAATAGGGATGAAGGGTGCAGAAAAAGGGAAGAGGGGTGCAGATAGAAGTGACTAGGGTGCAGAAAGAGGCAAAAGGGGTGCAGAAAGAATCGAGAAGGGTAGAAAGAAGCAAGTGAGGTGCAGAACGAGGCAAGAGAAGAGCAGAAAGAGGCAAGAGAGGAGCAGAAAGAGGCAAGAGAGGAGCAGAAAGAGGCAAGAGAGGTGGGCATAGAGGGAAGAGGGTGCAGAAAGAGTTAAGAGAGGTCCAGAAGAAAGAAGCAAGAGAGGTGCAGAAAGAACCAATAGAGGTGCAAAAAGTGGAAGAGATGTGCAGAAAGAGGCAAGAGAAGTGAAGAAAGAACCAATAGAGGTGCAAAAAGTGGAAGAGATGTGCAGAAAGAGGCAAGAGAAGTGCAGAAAAAGAAAGAAAGGTGCCCCAAGAAGCAAAAGAAATACAGGAAGAGGCAAGAGAGGCACAGAAAGAAGCAAGAGTAATTTGCGCACCAGTAGTACAAATTTAACGGTGCAGAGTACAAATTCCATATGCCATGCTGTATCCCGCTCGTCTACGTATAGGCACCAATGGCAACGCAAAGATATTCGTAAATCTGAAGCTGGCCATGGACTACGCCAAGTCTCTACGATGCAAATAACACTCTCCAGCTAACACCTCAGATGCTGATGACTGATCACCGGACTCACTCTGGCATTTCATATCCTTTGCTGTAGCCGACAACACATCACTAGTAACTAAGTAACTAGTAACTAAGAACTATATGTACCCTCCTGCTCCCGCTTATCATGCTACTCACCATGTTTCTTCAATTTTCTTCTGGTTAAAAGACTAGTAGTTAGGAGCTCTGTTATCCACAAGGCAGCCCCCTCCCGTCTTCATCTGGGAGTAGTCTGTTCCGCTACGTCCCCTGGTGGATGTACCCCTCATTCAGTTTTTAAGTGTTTTTTAGTTTTTTGGTTCTGGTTATGACAGTGGGAAATTGGGGCTGCTAAAGTGGGTGGGGGGAGGGGTGTTATTGTTTTACATAGCTGTACATACAGTGATCGGATTATTAGGCACAGTTAGAGTCCCCAACATGGTACACAATGGAAGTCAATTGTCACATGCCTGGTGTGTATCGAGAATCCCTGAGAATGTAAATGGCCAAAATGTATAAGTGCCTAACGTGGATTATCCGCAGTCTCAATACCTCCAAGATGGTTTGCCAAGTGTTGGCATATCTAGATAGGCATACGATTCAAATTGTGCTGTTGCAAGAATCACATTTAAGCAAATCCACAGAAGCTAAGATAGCACACATGTGGGCGGGTTTTCGTCTAGCCTCATCATACTCTACTTACGCAAGAGGCGTGCTAATTTTGATCAAGAGAGGTATACCATTCTTGGCCACTCACACTCATACTGACTCGGAAGGTCACTGGGCCATGGTACAGGGTAAATTGGGTATAACAATGCTGACAATTATTAATATATACGGCCCTCTGGTAGATGACCCAAGACCCTTTATTCAAATGCTCACTGTGCTACGATAATGGCCTGAGACGCCTGTTCTATGGGGGGGGGGGTGATATCAACACGCACCTAAACCCACAAGTCAACAAATCTAACCAGACAGGCACACGCACGATCAAGGTGGGCCAATGTGTTCATAAAGCCATGGCGGAAACGGGTTTGGTGGATGTCTAGTGCTTATGTAACATTCATCTTCAAGAGGGTACACAAGGCACCCCTGCATACAATAGTTGGTCCAGGTTAGACTATTGTTAAATTAAGATGCTAATAGCTGGGTCACACATACAAAACCTACTGCACACCCTCTCAGACCACAACCCCGTTTGTCTGCATGTGCAGATTCCCACAAACCCACACTGCCCCTTTACCTGGCGCTTCCTGGGCTGGGGCTCTACTCGATCCTCTATTTAATGATTGCATCAGAACGTCCATTACTCAATATTTCAAAGAAAACATGGGCTCAGTGGAGAATCAGGCCACACTTTCGGAGGCGTTTAAAGTGACGATCAGGGGGTATGCATTAGTACCACATCAGGGATATTAGAGGATAGCTCTTTAAGACTGAGAAAGCTCTGGGGGAGTTAGAGAAGCAGTATTTGACAAAACTAACTGCAGAATCGATGGCACGCACACACCAACTCCTGGAGGAATATAACACTCTAGCCGAATCGGAGGCAAGATATATAGCACGTCGCCTTGTAGCTCATTCATATGGCAAAGGTGGCCGTCCTGGTTGGAATGCAGCCTTTAAGATACGATTTAGATCAAATCACCATCAGATTGTCAAGATAGTTGACAGCACACTTTACTCCTCAAGCAATAGTTGATCAATTCAGAGACTGCTACGGGGCAATGTACACTACAAGGGGAGATCAGGATGATGCTGCACTAGATGAATATTTGTTGGATATAGCCTGTGCATGGCTGTCTGACGCCCACCATGAGTATTTATCTATGTTCATAGATGAAACCGATCTCAGAGAAGCTATTCTCCCTCTTCCCAACAACAAAGCCCCAGGACCAGATGGCCCGACAGTGGAATTTTACAAAACTTATGCGGACCTTCTTGTTTATCATTTGTTGGAAAAGTATGCTGAGGCTCACGAGTCTGGTGTCCTACCCCCCTCTTTAAGACAGGCCTTAATCATCACCCTTCTTAAAAAGGATAAGTCGCCCAAGCTTTGCGGGTCCTACCGCCCCTTATCATTGAATAATCTAGATGCAAAGATACTAGCACGGATACTGGCTACAGAAATTCAACTTGTGATTCCCCTTCTTGTACTCCCTGACCAGTCTGGTTTTGTACCAGAGCGGTCCACGTCCCATAATATAAGAACTATTTTTGCCAAGTTCCACATTCTTAATCCTGACCTATCAGCAGCTGTCGTCATGCTCAACGCGGCTAAAGTGTTTGACTCCATTGAGTGCCGCTATATGCTTCACATATTGCAAATACTAGGGTTCCCAAATTTTCTGACAAAGTGGATCCAGATTCTATACATGGCCACATCAGCAAGGGTGTGAGTGGATGGTCTCACCTCTGAGCCTTTCAATATTGAATGTGGTACCAGACAGAGATGCCCCCTATCCCCCCTACTATTCTCTCTGGTACTGGAGCCACTTGCTTGCAAAATCTGCCAGTATCACATGGAATTTGCTCTCAACTTTCATCACCGACCTGTAGGCATTTCAATGTATGCAGAAAATATGGTCCTCTTTATTCGCAATCCTCAGCAATATCTATCTCTTGTCCCTGCGAATACATTAGATTTTGCCTCTTTTCTGGACTCACAATTAATTGGGAGAAATCAGTTATTTTACCTCTGATGACAATCACATCTCAGCCCCAATTGGAATATCCCCTGCTGTGGACAACAGACCTGGTCAAATATCTTGGAAACTGGGTGCATCGCGACCCCGACACTGTAATCATATAAAACTATGGCTAAGCATACAGCATACTTGTACAACAAGTATAGATGGTTACGTTTTCCGCTATCTTTAGCGGACCGCATTGCTGTAATCAAGATGGTCATTCTCCCCCGTTTCCTATACCTTTTTTGCAACATCCCGATTAAATTGACTAAACAATTCTTTACATCAGTGAAGACTCAGCTCCTAAGACTAGTGTGGGTTGACAGACAGCCCAGAAACAGCTGGCAAACTCTGACGCTCTCTTATGACAAAGGTGGTTTGGCTGTGCCAGATTTTTATGTGTACTACATCAGCGCACAAGCTCAATGTGCTTATTACTGGTTTAGATCACACAACTTTATAAGACTTGTCGCGGTTTGAAGATGGTGATGTGCATCCCATACCACTTGAGAATGTGCTAACACATACTTGTAGATACATGCCAAAAATAGAGATTAACACCATAGACGTCACCATTGCGGCATGGCAGGCGTTTGGCAAACGTGCACATAGACTCCCCTTGTATGCACCCGCTCTGCCTCAGGCTGATCACGTGGCCTTGTCCGTCACCCAGGAGGTGGGACTTATGAAATCCTTGAAAGAAGCAGGCATTACTCATTTGCGCGATCTTTATCAAGAGGGTGAATACATTGCAGAGCTTGATCTGGACTACATACAAAACCCCACCTTACTTTTTCAATATTCCTGTTACCTCCTGAAACGTGCGATGCATGACTATTATCCCGGTTTCCCTGCTGAACCTGCTACCCTTAATTCACTACAACTTTTGATAGTAGCCCCTACAAGGAAAAAACTGATTACTAAATTATATAGAGCTGTACAGGAGGAAACTGTCCATGGGACAGACAAAAGCCTGGGATGCTGGAATGATATATTGGACCCCCAGATTACTCAGAATGAATGGGAGCAAATATGTAGATTAACCGGCCGTCTTACGCCAAACAGCAAGTTACGCATTACCCAATTTAAATGCATTCATCAAGTATATCACACCCCTGTCCGGTTGCACAAAAAGGGTCTCAGAAAGTCCGACAATTGTTAACGATGTGGGCAAACTAACGCCGATTTTCTCCATCTTGCTTGGCAATGCAGATTAGTGCTAAAAGACTGGGAGGAGGTGGTGGAATGTATTCACACGATGACAGGCAGTGTAATACAATGCACACCCCAGGAGTGTTTGCTTGGCTATGTCCCACATTCAAAAGGCACCTTGGGCAGTTTTATGCGAATTGCCCTTTTGCTCACTAAATTCCATATTATGTTCACATGGGATAGTACACTTGCCCCGAAAATTTCAGGATGGATCAAAGACCTTGTGTATTGCCGTGAAAATATGGAACTATGTGCAGAAGAACTGCCTGTAACATGACAGCCTAAAGATATTTGGGAACCGCTTAGACACTATCTAGCACGTCAAACTCATGATGATGGTGGGTGACAAGATAGACTACCTGTGTTAATGTTTTTCTCATATTCTATGACTGTGTCCATTGTATCACTATGGAAGGGCCTATATTCTGCATGTTCCGTAAATACTGATCACAGAAGATTTGCTTAATATCACTCTTCTACTGCTGCTATGGTTTACTCTGCCTGTAGAGGCAGCATTGTTTGTATTATGACAAGAAATCAATCAAATGAATTTAAAAAATAAAGTAACAGGTGACCATTCCAGGTTTGCAAAGGGCCTTCCACCATGCTGTAACACTTGTTGCTGCATTTTTGATAAAGCGTGAGCCGTTTTGAGATAGAAACCAGGGGCAGATTGACAAGAAAGTGCTGCAGCACTGCAACATAAGACCTTAGGCTGCGCCAAGCTGCAGCACTTTCAAAGCATAGGAATGCAACATATTATTGTAAATATGTTGCATTCCTGTTCTCCCCCCTGTGCTTGCGCACTAACAGTTGCCATGCGCCAGAGCAGGCACCCTTGCACCATGGTGCAAGGATGCCTGCGTCATGGGGAGATTGTTTTTGTGGTGGAAGGGGCACCTTCCTGCACAAAAAAAATCATTACACTCATTTTCCTCCTTCAATGCATGCTGTAGAATGCAGCACGCATTGAAAGAGGAAAAGAACAAGGAGAAATGAAAATATTTCTCCTTGTTGCTCCTCGCTATGCATTCTGATGCATTTCCAGGTTTACGATACCTCGTGAATCTGCAAATGTGTCTGGTTCCATGGGTGTTGCATGGGAACACCCACAGCAACACCCAAGCAACACCCCTTTCAAGCAAAGTGTTGCAAGTAAAGGGGTTGTATTTACAAGGACAGGAAAAGTCACGCAGGCTGGCATTTGCTGTCCTTGTAAATATGGGGCATGCGCCGCCAGTGTGTCACAAAAGTGACACTCTGGCAGAGCAAGGGGCTTGTAAATCTGCCCCAAGGTTTTTTTGTTCAAATCTGCAAATTATGTAGCAGGTGATGTATTATTTGGCAACTGTGGAAAATGTCTAATTATGCAAAAATCGGTGCAGCGGAACAGTTGCATAATTCCAGTGGCCCTGCTCATACCTCCGACTAGGTCCAGAAGTTCTACTCAGTTGTTCTTTATTTTTTGTCTCATTGAGTTTATAGTCTAGCTTCAATGGAAATGAGAGAGACTAAACATGAGGTTACAACTCCACAACACAGACTACCATACCACATAATTACTTTCCATAACACATAATCCCACTCTACATAATTCCTATACACTAAATACCACATACTTTCTATCCACATAATTTCACTCCACAACATACCACATAATTCCGCTACACACAACGTATATCCACTCCACTCTAAAAAACCTTAGTGAAAAACTTTTACGTTTACAAATCCATTAGCCCTTACTTTCGCAAATGCAAGACCTATTCCATTGCAAATGCTTTTTTAACTAGTAGTCGCGTTTACAGAGTGGTGGAGAGGAATTCCACAGCATAGCACGTACAGGAGGTACCAGAAGGTTTTCTTGGCCCCCAAAGGCCCCTTAGCAGTAAAGTGGACTTCATTCCCCAAACCAGTTGTGTGCAGGAGATGCATCTGCAGAGTGGTGGAGAAATGGGGGCGTGGCCTCCGAAGATCTCTCAGCAATCCCACTGTGTTGGACTTACTTAAGGTATCAGAAGGGATAGTTGACCCCCAAAGATATCCTTTTCCCTATTACCTCCAGTAAGTGCCACACAGGAACATTGCTAAATTCTCATAGCAGGCCACATCCCCCTTTCCCACCAATCTGAAAATGAGCTCCCTTTTGGATTGAAGTCCCCTTCACTGCTTGGGATCCTTAGGGGCCAACTAGCTTACCTGTTACCTCCAGTAAGTACAGTGGGATTACTGAAACATGGGTATGAAGTCCACTTTAGTCCTGAGGTCCTCAGGACACAAGAGGACCTCATCACCCCACCAGCAGTGCGCCAAGAGGTGCGTTTACAGAGTGGTGTAAAAAGGGGCATGGCCTCGGACCACCTATCAGCAATCCCACTGTGGGAATGGGGCTTTGAGGCTCCCCTTCCCTTAATACGTTTTGGGCACTTGGGACCCCATCCCCCAGGGCCTAAGCCATTTAAAAAATAAAAAATGTAAGAAACAGGAAGGATCCCACAAGCCCCCCTCCCAAGACTGATTTTGGCCCTGGGGACCCCATCCCCCAGGGCATGGACACTTCTATTTTTGTTATACCTACATTTAAAGGAGGGGGCCAAGCGGTGCTCCGACTGAGACCATTTTCGTCCCGGGGACCAATCCCTCAAAGCTTTGCCACTTTGTAGGTCTCACCTACGCAGCACGCATGCGCTACATAGGAGGAGACCTTTAGCAGGCAAAAACGTTGACGTGTTGCATTGCTTGAAATGACAACACATGCACCTTTGGTGATTCCCTTGCGGGAGCGAACATCGCCAGGTGTTAGCAATTATTGCGCTCACTCCCGCAAGTTAAACGCTGTGTGTCCCTGCTCTTGGCCGCACTCCCCCACCCCTTTAACAAGCTCTGGGTCTGTAAAGAGATTTTGCGCTATTGTCTTGTTCTTTGTCTTCCCCCTCATGCTGTGTAGAAGTGCTTCAGTTAATAAGGTTGGAAAACTTTAATTCTAATTTCATAAACAATTAGCACCACCGTATTTGGTATCAGTGAGAAATCAATATTTATAACTGATTCATGAGGAGGACTAGAGTGTGACAGGGTAAGCAGCACCAAGGGGGAGCCCTGAGTGATGAATGGACACTGAGCGGCACACGCTCGCTCACAGCTGTTCCCTGCCTGGGAGGTTTATTTCATTCAAGACATTTGAAAGGTAAACATGCAAATAAGCAGGTGAGTTCCATGTGCCGGACCAAGGAAAGCATGACAAAATCCGATAATGAGAATCAGCTGCCGGTGCCTATCTGGATGAGCTAGCTGGCGGACTGGGAGCCAGGAGGTGGAGGCAGCGAGCCTCACAAAGTCACCTGTACCGGTGAAACCTCAGGGCACGGGGAGTGAGGTGGTCGTGTGGAGGTTCAGACGTAGGCGCTGATATTAGGCGCTTAGTGTGGGCTCAGCTAACCCCACCGGGGTTCCGAGAGGCTGTGACTGGCTACAGGCGCCGCTCCAAATCAAAAGGTGGACGGGGAAAGCAGGACGCTGCAGCTGCCATTTCTATGTATACACTCCACTGACACCTCGCTCCCCCTATACAATATGTAGCATACAAACAAAAAAAATGTCGCAGGTCACACCTCCGTTCAGATCACTGTGCAGTCTTTAGAGCTGTTCCTATCGGTGCTAACTTCTGCCATGTTTACATTAATTCCAGTACAGCAGTAGCAGAACGCGCTACCTGTAGGTAGAGCAACTTCCACCCATGGTAATACTGTCCCAGTAGCCGGACATCTAGGAAGCATTGGAAACAGGGGACACGGAGATCTAACTAGGCAACAACTGGCAAATGTTACCAAGTCTTGGAAAAAATGCCCACAGCTGTTCACTTGCCACAAAGGCATCTCCGCATAGCTAGTATTAGTTTACGGAGCAATCATAAAACTAAGCAAACCAATTTTGGTAGTCACTCCTTTCCACCCCTCTTTTAACGTGCGCGGTGTCTTAGAGCAATGATAAAAATAAGCGATCAAATTGTGGGAGTCACACCCTATTACTCCTCCTTTAACATACGCAATATAAAATAAATCCACTACTAAAGGGTCTTTGGCAATAGGACAGCCCACACCTTATTTTTTGCGTGCACTATCCCAATCCCCACGCCCTTAGGTCTACCATTCATACAGAGTCATTTAACTTTAGCAAAACACTATACTATTTTTGTAAATACAGCAGATTACACCTTGTAGCAATACCTCTTTAAAAATCTTTGTACTATATTCTCTACTAGGGGGCTTTTCAAGTATCCTTCCAACTTGCACTGTATTCAACAACAGTGCGTCATAGTTCACTATATGTCTTTTTGCACCTTTGCAATACATCAAATGTAAACAGTAACTAATATTTAGTTAATATATTATAAGCTATTGCATAGTGCTTTACTCACAGCTGCCTGTAAACAGCGTACTTTTACATTAACCTTACAAGCTAATAGCAATATTAGTATCCCATATACAATACGTGCCATCCAAACAAAAAAAAACAGGAAGCACCTTATTGCACATTTTCATGCAGTGTTTAAGGCTGTTAGTATTGCTGCTAACAACTGTCATATTTACAGTAATTCTGGGTTCCAGCTACCCTTAGCCATGGTAATACTGGCTCGATAGACATGCCTATAAGTAATTAAAACAAAAGTACGGTCATTCCACTTAAGGCTGCTAACAAAAGTTAAATGTTGCTAAGTTTAGAGAGGAAATGCTTAAAGATGTTTGCTTGCCACAAAGGCATCTTCGCATTGCCAATGCTGTGTCTTGCAGTTATTATGAAACTAAGCGATAGGATTAAGGGTGTCGCCCCCTGACATCGCTTCTTTGTCGTGCACAATATGTAATGTACGCATTGTCTAGGAGTATATGCAATCGTACGCCCCAAACCTTATTACTGTATGTTCGCAAAATCAGCGAGTGTAGTATGCTCTTGCTACACGGGGTAGCTTGCTTGATGTTTGCAGTTTTATATAGCTTAAACTGAACAGTGTAGTAAACAGCCTTACAAATAACTAATTTATTACACATGTACACATTTATACAAAATTCACATAACCTTGTAGAAAGCACAACAAATTATTTAATTTGCTCACACTGGCGCAATAATAGCCAACGCCATAACACAAACCTTGTCCCCCAAATTACCGCTTAACAGCTCTAGTCATTACGTTACTGTTTTCTGATGTTCTACGCAGTGCGCCATATTGTTGTTGTATAATAAATATATTCAGGCATGTTATTGCATTACCTAATACAACACTCAAAACCACATAATTTCACCACATAATTACACTCTAATAAATGCAACATACACCCCACATAATACAACTCAATACCACATAATTACATGCCAAATAATTACACTCTACTCAATACCTCAAAAATACAAACCACATAATATCAATTAGTGTCACATAACACGCCACACAGTTACACTTTATGCAATACAATATAAACACACTCCACATAACACCACTCAAAACCACATAATCACACCAAATAATTAAACACTACTAAATGCAACATACACTCCACATATTACCACATACATCACTTTTTATTAGAACTTTTCTACATAAAACACTCAGCCAAAATACTCTACAACATAGACAAAATGTCAAAATAACCACATAAGGTCCCAAAAGCGAGAAATATTGGCTATGCCAATGCTTGTTTTACATTATGTTTTTATTTTATGAAAGAGGGGCCGGGTGGACCCATTCCCTGGGTTTTTGGCCCTGGAGACCCCATCCCTATGGGACTGGCCTCAAGTTGGGGACCGCGAAGGGAGCCCCAATTTAGGGTCGGCATTGCTTTTTGGCAAAGGAAGAGCTGCTAACATGCAGCTCCCTTTGCCCAAAAGCAATTCTCTTTGTTTCATGGAAGTGAGAGCTTCCATGAAGTAAAGCAGTGATTGCTATGGCATGACGGGAGCAGTGCTCCCACCCTGCCATAGCAAACTGCAATGTCCCGGGGTGGGCACCCCGGGACATTGCTGGAGCCAGCTCCCCAGGTCCATGAAGGGCTCCTGGAGGGTGACCATGCAGCCTCCTCCCTTCGTGTGTAAAGCCCCAGGGAGGTGGTGGTCCCCAGGGTCGTGGGACTGCAACCAACCCCCATATTTGAATAAAGTGTGCCTGGAGAGGTGGTGGTCCTCAGGGCATTGTGGGTGGGCTTGAGCCCCCACACCTAGATTTTAAAGGTCCCCTTGGGGGGGTAGGAGCCCCCCTGCATTTTTAAGAAAAAGCATCAGGGAGGTGGTGGTCCCTGGAGCTGCGGGGGCCCCATGCCCCCACATATTATTAACAAAGCCCCAGGGAGGTGGTGGTCACCAGGGCTGCAGGGGCCCCCGCAGGACCCTCCTACATAATTATGTATTGCCCTCAGGACAAGGCCCACCAGGGGGATTAAAAAAAATCAAGCGTAGGAACCCACGCTTGTTTTTAAAAAAAAAGTCTACATGATTTGTGGACACTATGCGAATCCCTTTTTTTTGTTTTATGCTTTCTTTGGCCTTCGGGGTCCCTGTGGGACCACCTGGGCAGGCCTAGAAGGGCAAGGTGTTTCTACCCTGCCCCCTTTTCTTGTTCTTTTTTAAAAAACTTTTTTCCTGTGACTCAGTTCAACCGAGTCACAAAATGGCTGCCAAGACTGCGGTCACCAGATACCAATATTTTTGTATGTATCATTTTCTCAGGAACTACTGAATGGATTTACACTACCAAAAAAGGTCGCTTTCTGAACCAAGACCTACATTTTTGCCAAATTTGGTGTCAATCCGTTCAGCAGTTTGGGTTGTAGCCTTGTCTAAAGTTTCCTATGGAAATTATCTTTCAAGACCGTAGCTTACCATAGCGCCCCATTAGTTTTGAAAAACTTGCCAAGATTCGGCCAACAGTACCAAAGATATTGGCAAATAGATTTTTTTTTTAATACAAACAAGTTTCTAACAATAACTACCAACTTGTTTGGGGCTCACTTCTGGGTTCAGACAGACCACAGGTCCCTCAGATGGAAGATGCAGATGAGGGTTGAGAACTCAAACCTGTTGAGGTGGTTCATTTCCCTACAGGGGATGGAATTTACAGCGAAACACCATCCTGGTAAGAAAACGCCAATGCTGATGGTCTGTTCAGATCCTTCTGCCTTAGTGTTGAGAACTCCCAGGAAGGTCGGTTTTTCTCCCGACTTTTCAGTAGGTGAAGAAACATGTTATACCTGGCATCCTTGGTCTGGTTTCCCCCGTCTTTTTGACTCTACCTCCTGTATTTTTGACCGTGCGCTGGATTTAGTTTTTTGCTGGTTTAGGTACTCTAGGCATTTTGCCACAGCTGAGCAGTGCCAAAGTGCAAGTGCCCCCTGTTTACATTGTAATTCTGATTGGTTCTCCATGATTGGCATATTTGAGTTACTGGTAAGCCCAGGGCCTGTAAATCAAATGCTACTAGTGGGCCAGCAGCACTGATTGTGCCACCTACACAAGTAGCCTTACAAGTTTGTCTCGGAACTGCCACTGTAGTGTCTACACATGCAGTTTTTAACTGCCATGTTGACCTGGCAAGTAGCCAGGCCCTAACCTTCCCTTTTCTTACATTTAAGACACACATAAGGAAGGTCCAATGTACCCCAATGGGCAGAGTGCAGTGTATGTGAAAGATGGGGCACGTACTGGTGTGTTTTACGTGTCCTGATAGTGAAATACTGTGTACTTCGTTTTTCACTATTGCAAGGGATTGTTCTCTCATAGGATATCATTGGAGCTGCCTTGTTACATTTTACAAGTGTAACTTTCAATTGGGAACAGATAGAGATTTGGAGTTGGGGCTCTCTGGAATTTAATAACACATTTTAGTAAAGATGGTATTTAAATTGTGTATTTGAAAATGCCACTTTTAGAAAGTGAAGGAAATCAGCCTGGAGACGTATCCGGGAACTCAGGGTGCACTACTGGAGTGTCACTTTAGCTGAAGTGTACTGCCAAATAATCCAAGTTACTTAGATTCCCCTGTAGAAGGGCACTTCTTCGCCCGAAATGCATTGGGAATTGGAAATAGGTTTGTCATCTGTATCAGAATGTTGAAGCTTCACATCTTGATTGAAGAAAAATCTGCAACGGATTGAATAAAAGCAGAAACTGTATATATCACTCATGGTCATAAAGTTTCAGTGATGCACTGTTCATTTGAGTGTGCCGAACTAATTCATGGAAAACTGGTTCTAAAATACCTATAATTATTTAAGTAACTTGGATTATTTGCCAGTACACTTTAGCTAAATTAACACCCCAGTGGTGCACCCTGAGTCCCCAGATACGTCTCCGGGCTGATTTCCTTTACTTTAGTATGCAGGAGACTGACAGAGCCCCCTACAGAGTGCACAATAAACGTTTTAAAGAAGCAATTCGACTGGAAGATTATGTTTAAACTAGAGTACTACTGAGTGCACCTGAGCTGTATATCATTTGTGTTTATACCACTTTTAGAAAGTGGGCATTTTTTTGTTTAAGCATCGAGCATGCGTCTGCCTGCTTGTGGATTCACCTTCTGGTTTTAGATTGACCGGGGATGTTTATGTATTCACTCCAAACACTCACACAAAGGGAGCTGAGGTATGCCCTGCATATGCTGATGAGCCACCCTGGGCTGGAGTGGTGGGAGGGGTTGTCACTAAAATCTGAATAGGCTGTGGCTGCCCTGCACATTGCTCTCTCCACCCCCTGTAGTGTGGCTGGACCAGGGAGGACAAAACTGGTTTTACTGAGCAAGAAATACTTTCTGAACAAAGACTTCAATGAAAAGGGGGTATAAGTATTAGACATAAAACTCCAGAACTTCAGAGTACCTCTGGTTTAAGAGTACAAAGAAGAAGAACTGAAGAGCATCCAGGAGGAGTACTGCCTTTTGCTGTTTGTTGGGTTAATCTTCAGTTGCTGCTTCTGTCTGTGGGCAAGGAAAAGGACTGGACTTTTGCCTTGCCGTGGTATCCTGCTTAAGAAGATTCTCCAAGGGCTTGGTGTAGAGCTTGCCTCCTGTTAAGAAATCTCAGCAACACAAAGACTTCACCTGCAGCTTCCGTGAACTCCACTGCTGGGAGATTTGACCTGCCTCCAGTTCTAGGCCCTTGGAGGTTGGTCCTGTTGCAAAGAACAACAAAGGCCTGAAGAAACCTACACAATTTCTGCTTCACCCTTCTTGCAGCTGTATTATCTTAAGCAGCACTGCTGGTGGGAGAAAATCCCGGTGCACAGCTCCATGTGGCCAAAGAAACCGATGCAGTACCTGCAAGCACCCTGAAGAACTGCTGCATGCCAAGTTCGAACCACCGGTCTCCCAAGCTGGAGACCCCCACACTGACTCCAACGCAGGCCTTGCTGGGCGGCTACAAGAAATGACTCATCGTGGGACTGCAGCTGAAGAAATCGATGAAGCACCTGTTTGCCACCGCTGCATTGACATTCAGTGCATCCAGGATTACCATGCATCGTGCCTGTGCACCACGCATTGCTGACGCAGCACAGGCAGACCGGAACAGTCTTGGAATTGATGCCTCACTTCCCCCTACAGTCCGAATTCAATGCATAACTAGTCTTGCGTGCAAAAGAACTGCCACATCACCTACACAAGGACTCAGGAACTGACACAATACTTTCCTTCTCTACGGCTGTTTTTCCTTGTGGATTTTGATACATTTGAGGTACTTTATGTAAAAATCATCAAGCATCCATAGTTTCCTATGGACAGAATTGCTTGAAATGATTTAAAAGTCATATTTTGAGTTGTGTGTGTTGGATTTTGATAAAGATACTTTATTTTTCAAAACTGGTGGGGTGTCCATTTGTAGTGTTTTCACTGTGCTACTATGTGTTATGCACAAATAGTTTTCACCTTGCCTCTGAAATAAGCCTGTCTGATCATGCCAAGCTACCAAGGGGGTGAGCAGGGGTTTTCTAGGTGTGTAAATCCCTTATCCTGACTAGAAGAAAGGACCTCTACTTGGATAGGGTGCATACCACTGCCAACTAGACATCTACGTTACTAACAGATTGTGACTGGTTTTGTGGATGTGTGAGTGTTTGTATGGATGAGTGAGTGCCGTGTGAGTGTCTGTATTTTTGAGTGAGTGGGTGTGTGAGTGAGTGTGCATATGTGAGTGTCTGTGAGAGTGGCTGCAGGGCTGTATGAGTGTTTGTGACTCTCAGTGTGGTGTGTCAGTAGCTACATGAATGACTGGGTAGAACAAAACCTCACCAGCTGCTTTATCTATTAAAAGTCCACAGTTTTGCACAAAATGACTACCCAACTGGAGTACTTTGCATTGGCTAATTTATGACTGCTACCTTGTTGGGTAAATGTGTAGTGCATAATCTACACTACGGCTGCTTAATGAACCATGAGGACATGAATCCACTGACCTTGTGTGCATCTAATTTTGGAAATGTGATTGTTTCTTAAAGTCTTGATCCACAGATCTCTGATAACACAAATCCTTCCTGGAGAAGAGCATGAGACTACAGAGAGGAGAATCTGCATCAAACAAGGGTACTTCCTCATAAGTTTATGAAGTAAGTACTTCTTTGTTTGGTGGAGATGTCCTCATATTCCTCTGCATCAAGAATTTGTCACCAAACTCAGTGGGAAACACGCTTATGTCCTTTTGGTAAGCTGTCCATCAATGTGGGAAAAGATGGGAAGACCGTTTCATATTATTTTTGAAAATGGGACAGAGCCAAACATGTGGAGCTTGCAGATGTTTTGGGGCATTTCAGTTGTTTTTTTTCAATGTTGAGTATGAGAGGAAACAGCCTTGCTTTGCTTTTCTATGCCAGAGAAGTTACTATCATTTGTGGTTTACAGAAGTGGAACTTCAACTGTGGCACTTGCTGTGTGTAAAGGCTTAACCTTGAGGTTTAATTTGTGCGAAATTAGGATCTGGGCCATAATCCAATCTCATTTATTTGAAGAAGAGTGTACAGTTTCCCGGTAAATGCCTACCCAGCTGGAGCAGTTTTTACTGCTTAATTAGTAAGTGCTACCTCATTGGGTAAATGTCTTGCCCTTATTCTACAGTACAGGTGTATAAAGGACCACAAGGTAATGTACGCCAGTGACCTTGTGTGCATATAATTTCTACAATGTGATTGTCTCTGCAGTGCTATTTTTTAATATATTCTTTCTTTATAGGAACAGATGTGGCAAGATTTTCCTTTTGTATTTTTTTATAATTTGCGAATCCATTGCGAAAAGTCGCAATACGGTCATTCCAGTTCTGCGAACATTTAATAAATTAACAGGATTTTTAGAAACATCAAAAAAATCAATAGACGATATAGAATATTTGGGGTCAATACTTTTCTAATATGGCATAAATACTTACACTTTAATAAGCAAATATATGAGTGTATTACATTTTCAAAAATTGCGATTCCATCGGTGTTTGTGAATCCCACGTGACTACAGAATAAAGAGATTTCATTGGATAAAAGATTTTTCATGCTTCAAGAAAGGAAGTCCCCACCCAGTTTTCTTTTCTTTTTTGTCGCATTCTTGAAATTGGAGGCTGTCTTTTCTGCAATATTTGGCTTTTTAGTGTTTTTTTTATTAAAAATTACATCAGGGGGATACAAAGACCAGCAGCTGGAGCACAGAGATGGCAGTTCTTCTAAGGAGAAACGACCTGTGAACAACAATCTATCATATATGCTTTTTTTCACAATCCCTTTAGGTCGAAAAAAGATAGTGCAACCTCTGTGATAAGATCCTCTGCAGAGGTATTTCAAAAAATAGTTTTGTGGCACCGCAATTATGCTTAAACACCTGAAAACCAGGCATTCAAAGCATTTGATAAGAGCAGAAAGAGAGCGTTCTGCAGCTCACCTTCTATATTATCGCAACGCCAATTACGCCTAGAGATGTCGTTACCTGAGGTCCAGCAACAACTACCTCAAAGAGAGCCAGAATTAAAGAAAGCTGGAACATTTTCTACTGAGAGTAACAATATTTTAACTGCCAGAGAACAGTCTGTTGCTGCAGTTTTAATTGCAACTAGAAACCATGAGTGTTATTTTTTTCTTCTTGTACATTGACACTTGTTTCTCTAGTATAGAGTTTTTTGTTTAAAATGTTTTTTTCCTTTTGCCATTTTAACTGATAAAAACTACCAAATAAATAACAACATGTTAAAAACACAAAGAAAGTACAGAAAAGGAGGAAAACCAAAGGTGATTGTTAAAACAACCTTTCTTGGTATAAAAAAAGAAAAAGTGTATGTCTGTGTATGTTTAAGTGAGTGTATGAGTAGGAGAGTTGGTGTCTGAGTGGGTGTATTGGTGAGTGAGTATGTGTAAGTGATGGTAAGGATGAGTGAGTGCATGTGTGAATGAATGTATGGGTGATTGGGTTGATGAGTGAGTGACTGTATGGGTGCATGAGTACTTCTGTGAGTGGCTCTTAGGGGGAGTGAGAATCTGTGCAAGTGGCTGTATGGGTGACTGAGTAATTGCTTGAGTGGCTGTATGAGTAAATGAGTGGATTTGTGAGTGACTGTATGGGTGATTGAGTGGGTATTTGATTGGCTGTATTAGTGAGTGACTGTGCGTGAGTTGCTGTATGGGTGAGAGAGTGCATGTGTGAGTAGCTGTGTGAGTGAGTAAGTGGGTGTATAATGGGGTATTTGGGTGAGTGTATATATGTGTAAGTGGTGGTTCAGGTGTGCGTGTCTGTATGGGTCATTGAGTAGATGTGCAAGTAGCTGTTTATGTGAGTGAGAGAGTGCATGAACACTTGCATGGGTAAGTGAGTGATTCTGTGAGTGGCTCTATGGGTGGCCACGTACGTGGCTGTGTGGGTGAGTGGGTGGGTGAGTGGGTGGCTGTTTGAGTGGCTGTATGAGTACATGAGTGGGCACATGAGTGGCTGTATGGATGAGTGAATGGGTATGCAATGGACTATGAATGAGTGAGTGTGTATGAGTGGCTATATGGGTGAGTGAGTGTGTGTGTGAGTGGCTGTACTGGTGAGTGAGTGTGTATAAGTGGCAGTATGGGGGTGTGAGTATGTATGTGAGTATCTGTGTGGGTTGATGGGCAAGTAGCAGTAGGGGTGAGTAGGTGCATATGTGAGTATCTGTATGGGTGAGTGAGTGGTTTGGTGAGTGGCTATATGGGTGAGCGAGTGGCTGTGTTAGTGGCTGTATGGCTGAGTGAGTAAATGCTTGTGTGAGGGGCTGAATGGGTGAGTAAGTGGGTACATGACTGGCTGTATGGGTGAGTGAGTGGGTATGTGAGTGGCTCTATGAGTGAGTGAGTGGCCATGTGAGCAGCTGTATTGGTGAGTGAGTGGTTGAGTCAGTGACTGTATGGGTAAAAGTGTGGGTTTATGAGTGGCTGCATGGGTAATTGAGTGGATACGTGAGTGACTGTATGGGCGAATGAGTACATGTGTGAATCGAAGTATGGGTGAGTGACTGGTTGTGAGAGAGGCCATATAGATGAGTGAGCAGTTATGTTAACAACTATATACGTAAGTGAGTTGGTGTGTCAGTGAATGTATGGGTGTGTGAGTGGCTGTACATTACTCCAAATGATAGTGCCATTCACCTGTTTACAAAGAAAAATAAGACACAATAAACTTTAAATTTTGCAATGCACAAGTTTGCATTATAAACAAAATAGTAGACATTTCTTAGGCTGTAATAGTATCTTAAATTACATTAAAGCATTTCATTTTCCCTTTGTTACTGCTCTCAGCTTTCATATTTGTAGACCATAAATGATGTGTGTTATAAAGATTTATCCTTTAACAGTGGAGAAAAACCATTTGTATAGAATGTAGAGAAAAAGCAGAGTTGTACAGTATGCAAAATTAACAAAGAGGGGAGGGAAGATTCACAGGTGGATTCGTACCCCCTGATCAATAGTTTATAAACAAAAAGAATCCACTGTAGGAAGGGTTTCCCTAACTATGGTTGGGAACACCCTATGTTTTAAAATACCCCTCACACACCAAAAGGACCCTTGGTATCATACTTCATCATTGGGGTCTTCGCACCCCTCTACAGGATGCGGCGTGCTACGACCTGCGATTACACGGGAGCACATAATCAAGACTATGTGTGGTGTATGTGAAGGTATCTTATGTGAGTGGTGAGGTTATAAACGGCGAGTGAAGTTTAAAAAGGGCCTGGCTCGTGGGGTAAAAAATGATTTTAATCTGCCCCCGAGCTGGCACTATTAAAAACGTGCAGTAAACGGAGGTTTGAAGTGCAAGGTTATGTGCACTACCTCCTTTGTGTGTGTGTCGACATGTTTCGGAGACTGGGCTCCTTCTTCAGGACAGGGTACACAAATCCTCACCTTACTCACGTGTTTCTACTTACAACATGAAGTATTTTTACAATATGAAATATATGTGCAGGACATGTTATGTACCTACTGGTTGATACTCTTCTGGAAGAAAGAATACCACCAAACTCGGAGCAAAAAAGACCAGTGTGTGTCACAACATACAACACCCATTCAAACGAAAAAACAAAAATAATCAATAAGAGATGGGATATTCTATCCGGCGGACATTTGGTCTGCTGCTATTTTGGTTGTAGAAAACAATTTCTGAACAAGTTGATTTATTAATTGACAATTTCCCTCTTGACTGAGAACTCCTACTCTAATATCATTGTGAATATTTCCGTATTCCACGTCACATGCTTGATAAATATTGCTAAGTAGTTCCTCATATTGTATGTTTATCAACATGTTTATGCTTCCAATACTTCCCAAGGCATTTTGAGTTTCATCATGGAGAAGTGTCTTGAGCACAGGCTGTCCTTTGGCGTGGGTAAGTTGTAGTAGGTCGCCAAACACAATTAAGTGATTTTCTTCGAACAGCACTTCATACTCTGTTTTTAAAATCTGTTGTATTCTCAAGTGTACAAAGGGAAGCATTAACCCTATTAGTGCCCATTGAAAATCCTTCAGTGCTAATCCATTTAATGACTTTTTGGAGTGCTTTGCTTTAACATGCTGTAGTTTGTGTAATTACGATTATAATGTTGGGAAACTATACATTTTTGGTTTCAGTACTTCTAGAACTATTAATTTGCATATAAAACTTACATTTATGAAACACCCTGAAGTCACATGACACAATTCAAGATGGCCGCCAGGTGACTGTCAAAATGATAAGTGTAAATGACCGCGTTGGTAGGGTAATAAAATAAATAGTGTTTTCCAAAAGCAGATACTCAAAAATATTTATTAGTCCGTTTGCTCAATGGTAATAGGGCAGATTTTGATTTTGTTTTTTGTGTTTTTTATGGCTCTTTGTCAAACTATGACATAGATATAAGGCACAAACATTTGTCATGTTTTTCTATTGTTGTGCAGAATCTAAACTTATAAGCCTAGCAGAATTGGTTCACAGATGTAAAATGGATGGTTCAGAAACTACCATTAGTACATTTATGAAAATACATATTTTTGCTGCTTTTGACAGCACTTTACATGCTACAAAATGGCCGACATGCTGTTTCGTCTGTTGGGGTTTTTTCATATAATGATCTCAGTCTTGTTATTGGACATATGTTCAACATCTCAAAATATATTTTCTGACTTTTATGCACAGTAGTGATGCATATTTTGTGAATGGTTGGCATATGATTTCATGCATATAACTCCTGAAGGTCACAGTCCTTGACCTTTGACCCTAAATGGTAGCTACTGGAAGTGTGCAAAGGATATATCTTTGTAACAGTGAAATTGTTTTTTCAAAGTGAGGTATCTTTGTAAAGGTTGTTGTCTGATCTCACAGGTCAACTAGTCAAATTTTATAAGAGGTGAAAAAACGTGACCTTTGACCCCTAAATACACATTTTTTTACCTTTTTTTCTGTTTATTCTGTTACCCTTGGATCAATTTCAACAAGTGTGGCATTATTGGACTCGGCATGCAAAGTACTATTTTTTCCCTTGTTTAAATTATTGTAGAGGTCATAAAATGTGACCTTTGACCTCTATTTGCCCTTATTGCAGATGTTTACGGAGTTTGTTCCATTACGGTGAGACCATTGTTTACAAGTGTTGCAGTGTTTGAATTGTAATGATAATTACTTACATTTTTGTTTATTAAATTGGTGGGAGGGGGGTCATGTGGTTTGACCTTTGACCTCTATTTACACTGTTCTAAGTGTTTCATGGTCTTTAATCCATTACTGTTAGATCATTTGTTACAATTGAGGCATTATTGGAATTGTAATGATGAGTACCTGATCCTCCTTAGTTACTGTGTTGGAGGAGGTTATGCTTTATGACCTTTGACCTCTAATTATACTTGTTTAGGTGTATCAAGGTCGTTACTGCACACTACCCTTGGATAATGTGTCACTAGTGTTGCATTATTGTAATTGTCTTGATAAATACTTGTGCTTTCATTGGTTTCATTGGTGTCGGGGATCATGTCTGTTGACCTTTGACCTTTAATTACACTTTAAGTCTTTCAATGTCATTAATGCATTACGGCTGGATCCTTCCTGCCCATATTACCCTCTACACCTCTACTTACCTCTGCTATCATTGGTCTCTCGCCTGCAACCTCCGGTGCCACACCTGCAGACTTTTTGGCAAAAGAAGAAACTCTATTGAGAAGCATTGGGCGCCTGGAACTTAATTGGCATCCTGCACTTGGCCACCCCTGTTCCCCTGGTGGTGTATGTTTGGTTCTGCTCTGAAGCCCCCCCCTGTGCTTGTGCTAACCCCCAAAGCTTGGCACCTGCGACCAATCTACTTCTCTGCAAGCAGTGTAGCCTTAGGCATTCCCAGTCTCTATTTGAAAGCATTGGGCCAACCTCCGACTTTGACCTCTGCACAAAGCCGCCCCGGTGCCACTGGTGGTGCAGTTTTGGTTCTCTCCTTACTCTTTGCCCTAGCTGACCTTTCCAAATATACTATGAATCCTTATATGGATGACCAGACTTATTAGACCAGTATGACCTGGCACATTTCTTGAGAGCCGGTGTGGGATGGTGGTCAACACAGGTTGCCAATGGAGACTCTTCGATGCTCTCCTATTGACGGAGACTTGGGAGCCCCTGACTTCGCATGTTATTATTTATCCGACAAACTACAGTGGGTGGCACAGTGGCCAGCTGGTTCCAGCCAGGAGGAAACAGGCCTGTCGGGTAGATTTACTCCTCAATAAGCATTACTAGAGAAGCTTCTGGCTTGAAAGGCTGACGTTCCACGGCACAGGATTCTGTTGCCTGTGGTCCTGGAGTGTTGTAAGCGATTTATACGACAAACAGCTGGGAACCCACTATACAGCCCAGAATGAACACTGCTAGGATGGTTTGTTGTTATAAGTTTACCCTTTGTTTTGTTGAACGGCCACTGCAATAGTTCCTATCTTAGACACATGTGGAGCACTGCAAAATGGCAAAACATCTTATACAGTTTCCTGGTATCCTGGAAACTCCCTTAGTCATTTATTCTCCCTGTGTGCAGAATACTTCTAACATTAAGGTATCTGGATGAATACGTCAGACAGGCAGACTCAGTATCCCATGGACACATGTTGAAACCCTGTGGTACCTCCAGTCGGGGTTGCATGTGCGGTCATATTTCATACTGGGGATAACTGTAAGGTGATTGATTAAATCCTTGTGAAGTGCTATGAATATATGATTCGAATGTATGTTGTAAAATAAAGATATGTTAAAAAAATAACATTCTTGGCAGAGCCAGGAGAGACAAAACAAGAGCGAGGTTGCCTTGAACCAACTGTAAAAGTGGTGCTGTGGCTCTGCTGGCAGTAAACGCAACTCAGTGAGGGCATTAGCTCAAGGAAAGCTGCAAAGCATGTACCTACAAGCTGTCCCTAGGCTAAACATATGTTGTTGACGGTTGTTGAAGTTCTAGTCCACCGAGAAGCGTAAAAAGTGAGAGGGAGTGTGCCCTCAACCTGTCCCTGTTCAAAACATTCATGGCAGAGCGAGGAGACAAAAAGGAGAGGCAGGGCACCTTGAACCAACTGTACAAAGGGGTGCTGTAATAACTGACTAACATGTCCACCACTCAAATTACTTTCACATTTCACCATACTAATTCACCACTAATCCTTTTTGGGTTCCGGAGGAAAATAAAAGTGATTTGACGTCTGGTCAGGGATAGTAAATGCTAAATAAGTGCAATTATAATTACACTTACAATTGAAATGTTAAGAATAGACCGGTCTTTAGCCTCCATCACTACTATGTATGGGTTGCACCAGTCCAGCCACAGAAATGCAGCCACTTTAAAAACTCCTCTCACTGTGCAGTCAGAGAAAGAAAAGTAAAGCTAGATACAATGGAGAGATTCAAAGCGATTAACTATCAGGAAATGGAAAATTAGACCATCATTACAGTAGAGGTTAACATTTCAAACAAATTCAGTCACCAGTATTAAAAGTATTATCGGCTATTCAAAACTAACAGTGAAAATATATGTAAATACCTATTTCGCTATAAGCAGAATTAGCAGAAGAAAAATAAGTCATGTTGGTAATATCAAATTTGTTTTAGGCTATCTTTTTCAGTTTGAGAAAAATATATATGGCTGCGATGCTTTTGAAAAATTACCTCAAACAGTTAATACAAAATGGCTGACTCTTTTCACTGAAAGGTGCACTGTGTCTGCTTGTCCTTCTTCTCTGTCAGCGTACTCCTGCCATGAGCAGCCAAAAAGATGCATTAGCCCCCTCACTGACAGAAATTTCTCTGACAGGGATTTGGGTGTGCTGGAGAGTGGTTGGGTTTTTAGGAGCTTGTGGGAAAATTACTAATCTATAATTGTTTTGTTTTTTCAATGCTACAGATTCTTTTTTTGTGAATATATAGGGTGTGTTAGAATTCATTTTTCAATTATTTTAAGTAAAACTTGGGCAGTGTGAAGGAGGGTTTGGATTGTTTTTCTGTTTGGTTTTTATTTTTACATTAACCATATTCCTCACCAATCTTTGGGGAGTAGGACGTGTTGGTTAATCATTTTTACCTCACAGAAGTTACACAACTAAGGCTTGTGAGGGAGGGTGCTAATTTTTTCACCTGTGCATTTTTTCTAATTAAGAACATGAACACCAAACGATTTAAGATTGACACAGAGGAATCTTTGTTCAAATGTTTGGTTGAAGCTCCAGATATTTATTCAGAGGGTGACAGTGACATTGAGGTGGATTCTGGGGAGGGTCTGGAGTCCAGCAGTGGGGAAGAGAGTGAAGGTGATGAGGACTTTGGTGAGTGTGGAGGAGAAGAAGAAGAAGATTTATCTCAAGAAGATCTGTATGAGACTGTCTGGGATGAAATTGCACCAGGCAATGATAATAACAATTATGGTATTGAGTTTATTGTGAGGAATCCAGGAGTCCGGAAAGTTCCACCAAGAAATTCCCCCCCCCAGTTGAATATTTGCAATTGTTTTTAACTATGCAACTGCTTGTACACATAGTTCGTGAAACAAACAAGTATGCAAGAGATTTTCTGGACAAAATGGCAAACTGGATCAGTGAGCATCCCCATTCACGGCTACGGCGATGGATGAATGGGGGCTCTTGAAAAAATGGATTGGTTTATCTATTAACAAGGGCCTCATAAAGAAACGTAACATGAAACATTACTGGGATTTGTCACACCCTTCTCAGGCCACACCTTTCTTTGGGCAAGTCATGCCATTGTGGCAATACCTTATTGTCACAAGAATGCTTCACATAAATGACAATGCCACTGCAAAGGTGAGGGGAGTTGAAGGTTATGACCTGTGGCATAAGATTAGGCCAGTACTTGATTCATTGAACCATGCTTTCAAGCGGTACTATGTGCCACATCAGGTGATTTGTATTGACGAATCAATGATTGGCATGAAAAATAGGGTGGCTTACATTCAATACATGCCTAATAAAAGGCATGCTAGGTTTGGCATTAAGAAATTTGAGGTATGTGACAGCAGTAACAGTTATGTCCTTCATGTAGATTTATATTCTGGGAAGGATAAAACAATAGGAACAGAAAAGGGGTTTATGTTCAACAAGGTGATGAGTCTTCTCCGCTCATGTGATTTACTTGGTAAAGGGTATCATCTAATGACTGACAACTATGACACAAGTGTTAGTCTAGCGGAGGAGCTACTAGAGAACAAAACTCTATTAACAGGCACAGTGCGGGCCAACTCTAAAGAGCTGCCACCAGAGATTGCAAAGGCCAAATTGCAGGCAGAAATGTCTAAGTAAATGAGAAAGAAAGGGGTATTGGCATGCGCCTTTAGAGAAAAGAAAAGCCAACGCAAGCCTGTTCTACCGCTGTCCACCTGTAGCCTAGCAGATGATGTGACTGTACAGACAAGGTCTGGGAAGTCAATCATCAAACCTCAAGTCATTCTAGACTACAATAAAGGAATGGGTGGGGTTGATGTAAGCGACCGCAAAATATACGAATTCGCAGCAGAGAGATCAACACACAGATACTGGTCCAAGGTTTGGCGTAATTGGATTGATGTGTCGATCATGAATGCTTACGAATTGTATAAATTGAATACTGATCCATGCAATGTTCAGAGTCGCCACAGTTTTATAGTGAGTCTTGTAGAGGCACTTTGTCTACGGCAGGATGGTGTCTCTCAAGAACAAATATCTACAACACCACTACTTTCTCTTTGTAGTGAGGATCACAGCTTTGCGCTGTTGCCTGGGCGAAAAGAGAGAGACTGTGCTGTGTGCTCTGATAGGAGTCAGCCTGGAGGGAGAAAAAGGTCCCGCCACTGGTGCCCTGCCTGTAAACTTGGTGTTCATGAGCAATGTTATCCCCAGTTAAGTCACTGTCATCACTCTCCTAATGTTCAGGAGGAACAGAACTAGCTTTTTGTTGCCTTACATTTTTCTTCATAACTATCATAATATTTTACATTATCATTACTATATTACTATTTTAAATATTTCAGTGTTTGCAGTTTATTTGAAGTAGTTGTAGGTTGAGTAAGTAACAGTTATAAAAAATAAAAAACCCCAAAAATATAAAAATGTAAAAAATAAAATAAAGTTTATTATTTTTTGTTTATTCTTTACAGTTCAAACCTGTAGTATAGTATATGTAAATATTTTCTGAGTACCTTTTACTTGAATGGGTCTGTATTTACAAATAAAAGTCAAACTCCGCCAAATGAGATATATTTTCAATAGAAAGAAACAAAGCACATGGGTAAATAATCTTTTTTGGGGCATGATATCTGTGATTATGATTCTAATTCCAGCTCTTCCACAAAAAACACATTTATTGAAAGGAAAAATAATTGTATAAATGGTTGCACAGGTGTACAACACTTAAGTCTTAACCCTGCTCCAATCTCACCTGTCTTTTTGCCTAGTAAAATTGTGAATGGCAAGCCGGTAAGAGTTTAATTTGGTTGTAAATGTGTACATAGAGTCAGAGGCATCTCCGGATGGAGTCTGGTGAAGCCTCATGGCATAGCCTGAACGCAACCACAGAAGGTCTGCACTTTTGAACCCCTTTACAATACTGAAAAGGCAAACACAAAAGACGTCAGAACTTGGTTCTTAGTAAGCAATGCACTTTCAGCTGCATAAAGTAGGGCACTGGAATGAGTCCTCTTTCTCACAGCATGGCTAGAGAAACAGGGTTTTGCACAGTAGAAAATGTGTAGATGGGTCCACCACTTTGAGTGCGTAGGCAGCCGACAATTAAGTTTGACCCCGCTTCAGTCCCAATTGTACCTTTGCCTAGCAAAATTGAAAAATTGGAGGCTGCAGCTCCATATGGAGCCTGGGAAGCCCATGCTGCAGCATGGATGTCCTGGAGATAAATGGTGCCGATAGAGCTGGATTTAGCTGAACCTACATTTTGACCATATGGCCTCCAGACTTTACAAAACAGAGTCCATCTCCTCTTTGTGATGCTTGATGAAATTGAGGATGTGACAAGTATGATAGGACAACATTTAGACAGTCGCTTGTTTCCTCCGACACCAACATTTGCTAGGGGCAGTACAAAAACGACACAGAATACACGCCTTCTTGATTCGCCAACAAGCGCACATAGTATTCCTACAGGAATCTCATCTAACACAGTCCGAAGCACACACACTGCGGTAAAATGGAGAGGAACTGTATTCTCTACAACGTACTCCGCCTTCTCCAGAGGGGCCACAATATGGGTGCGACACGGCACCCCTTTCGTGGAACTGGAGAGGAGGGTGGACGAACAGGGATGATATGTCTTGGTGAGGGGCACACTAGACGGTACAATGATAGTTTTGGGTAGCATCTATGCCCCAAACTTTGATCAAGATAGGTTCCTAGCAACAATAGGACGGGCCCTGACAGACTGGATAGACGTCCCTTGGATATTGGGGGGAGACTGGAACATGATACTGGATGTAGACCTAGACAGATCACACCCTCCCCTCCAGGCGACAGGGGTGCACAAAATGTCCGACTCGTTTGGAACGTGGCTTCAGGGCTGGGGAATGACAGATGTATGGCGTGCACTACATCTAACATACAAAGAGTATTCATACTACTCCCCAATGCATAACTTACACACCCGCCTAGACAGATTTATTTGTACTAGCTCCTTAACGGCCAGGTGTACGTCCTCAGATTATCTTGCTAAAACATTTTCGGATCACAGACCTCTAACACTTGACCTACATTGGGGAAAGATACCATCACCAGTGCCCACCTGGAGGCTCAACTCCTCACTACTAGAGGATGCCCCGTTCCGCACACACCTTTCTGACACGCTAAATAATTATTTCAGGGAAAACTGGGACTCTACGTCCTCGAACCTGGTGGTGTGGGATGCTATGAAGGCTGTGATAAGGGGAGATGCAATCGGCCGATTGGTGGGGGCCCGACAAGAAATCCATGGAAAACTCTTCCGAGGTGGTGAACCGCCTGCGGGAGCTGGAGACGGAGGCGGGAATAGACCCTAGGCGCAAAGGAGAATTACAATCATGTAATATAGAACACGCAGAACTCCTGGAAACCTTGAGGGTTATGGATTATGGGGACTATCTGGGACGCCAGCAGGCGGAAGCGGATAGATCCGAAACCCTACTAGCTCGAATGATCCGGGATACTCCGGATATCCCCGTAATTACGAGCATCCAAGATGAAACAGGCAGGGAGGTAAATACACAACGGGAAATTAACACTGTGTTTAAGGTTCACCTGGAGTGGCTATATGACCCCCCCGAAGGTGCTGGAGATGATATGATGGAATTCCTACAAGGACTGACGATCCCAACCCTGACCCAGGAGGTCCAGACTGCCCTAGCCAGACCCATAACGCAGCAGGAAATAAAAGTAGCTATCCACTCACTTAATCGGGGCAAAACTCCTGGCATGGATGGAATGCCTGGGGAATTTGATCAAAGTTACTCTGAAAGGTTAGCACCCGTCTTAGAGAAAATATACAAAACGGCTTATGAAGTCGGGCATCTACCAGCCACGACTATCCAGGCTTTAGTAATATCCATTCCGAAACCCGGCAGGGATACCCTTGATGTAAGTAACTATAGACCCCTCTCCAGGCTCCCCACGGAGTACAAAATCCTTAGCAAAGCTATTGCCCTGCGTATACAAGCCCATCTCCCTGGCTTGATCCATACAGACCAATGTGGCTTTCTCCCAGAGAGGAGCACTTCCCAGAATACGAGACGACTTCACGCCCTCATGTCGACCACGCCACAGGATCTACCACATGCCGGATGCATTGCCCTGGACCTCCGGCAAGCATTTGATTCCCTGACATGGGATTTTATGTTTGAAGCCCTAAGGCGCTTCGGCTTCCCTGATGCCCTGGTAAAGTGGATTCGTTTGCTGTACACGAACCCAACAGCTAGAGCACGCACGGGCAGGTACACCTCGGACAGCTATGACGTCCACAGGGGCACCCGGCAGGGTTGCCCGCTGTCGTCATTACTGTTCGTACTCACACTTGAGCCTCTGGCAATCGCACTTCGACCTAGAGCGGCGGAGGCGGGCATATTAGTTGGAGGAACCCATAACTTGATCTCCATATATGCCGACGATATACTAGTGTTCCTCCGAGATCTGCATGGGAATCATTCACATTTAGCAAACATCTTTGAACGATTTGAGAAAATCTCTGGCCTGGCCATAAACCCGGCAAAATCCCTGGGTTTCTACTTCAGGGAAGGACAAGGACCTACCCATATACAGTTTGGTACCTATGAGATCCAAATAGCACCGACTACATTTAAATACCTGGGCATTAACGTGTATCGAAGTCAGGAAGACCAGATTGACGGTAACGTACGGAGGGCAATCAATGGTCTTCGAGGTAGTGTGAGCTTCTGGACATCCCTGCCCCTGTCTGTCATGGGAAGGGTGGCGATTTCAAAGATGGTCCTACTTCCCAGGATACTGTACTACTTTGTAAACTTACCGGTTCTACTCCCACAACAAATTTTTGCCACACTGAACAAGTTTCGTTTCGTTTCATAAACTTTATTCGATTGTTGTAAAAACATCATAAAAGTATGCAAGTTAAAACATGACACACGTAAATATTACAGCAGGGGAAGTACATATCATAGCATTACTTAATAAGTAAGACATAGACTAGCAGCAGTAGTTATAATGAACGTGTTACTGGAAAACCATACTTTTTCTTATGGTAATAGATTTTAAAATGAAGGTTGCAGTAAAGAAACATAGATCTGGGCTGGCATCTCCTTATATTTCTTAAACAATGGTTTAAGATAAAAGATACGCAGGGATTTATACAAGGGACAAATTAACAAAAAGTGCAAGGTACTTTGCTTAGTTAATCTGTCACATGGACAAGGAGTGGCAGAATGGATTTTCATCGTTGGAAATGCCACCAAATTATGTACAATACCAAGTCTAAATCTTGAGAGGACAAATTGATGGGACCGTCTACTGATGACTTTGAGGTACATAGGTAGCCCAAGTCCTTCATCTTTATTGGAAGAATAAAAGGCGTGAGTTGAGTAGTCTCTTGTTTCAACTTTACGCCTATTGAATTTAACCCTCAGAAATTCACCTTTAACCTCCTGTTTGGATAGAGTGATTACACTTGCAGGGTCTTTACATACATTCATATCATAAAGTTCATTGTAGGTAGAGATCACATACTTTAACCAAGGGATTTTGCAAACTTTATCCAAGTGCAAACAGTCATTGATAATTTCCTTAGTAAAGCTGGTTTCGGCCTTGGTCCAAATAGATCTCCATACCATTAAAAGTCTCAATCCAATTAAGTCGGCTATGTAGTCCAACCCTAGTTCTTTGTGGGTAAGGTCGGTGGATGCCGAGGGAGGAAGGCAAAGTAGTCGTTTTAGAAATACATTTTCCAATATTTGCAGGTCCCTAGAAGTCCAATATCCCCAAACCCCTGAGCCGTATAGTGCTATAGAAGCACATCTATGTCTATAGATGTTCAGCATGTCTGGGATACGTCGGCTTCCCAGTTTAGTGGCAAAACGGAAAACACCTAAGGAGGCCTTCTCCATCCTTGCTTTTACATTATTTTGATCTGGGGTCCAGGACCCTCCATTATTAAAGGTAATGCCCAGATAGCAGAAATTATCCACAACCTCAATACGGTTTTCCTTGAAATAGAAGGGTTTAAGGTGGTTTACCTTTTTACCGCATGCCATAATAAATGTTTTTGAGTTGTTAATTTTGAGTTTCTTCCCCTGTATAAAATCATAAAAACAGTTCATAAGCTTCTGGAGGCCTATTGGGGTTCTTGAGAGTAGAACAGTATCGTCGGCGTAAAGCAACACCGGAATAGGTTGGCCTCCTGCTTGCGGGGCATCTGCTTGGACATTTTATAATTCCTGCTCAATTGAATTCATAAAAAGGGAAAAAAGCAATGGGGCCAGGACACAGCCCTGCCTGATACCGGATTTAACCTTGATCTTTCTAGTACATTCCCCCTCTGGTCCGTACCGGATCTGGGCCGATAGGTTAGAATAAAGTCTTGCTAAGAAGTGGATAATAGCAGAAGGTGCGCCCATATCAAGTAAGGTTGTCCACAACAGGGTATGATCCACCAAATCAAAGGCTCTAGAAAGGTCCGCGAAACATAGAAACAGACAACCCGGTTTGGCCTTATTGTATTTTCCTATTAGGAGATTTAAGTTAATACACTGTTCTATAGTGCCAAGACCCTTTCTGAAGCCGTGTTGGGAGGGTGCAAGAATATTGTTACCTTCGGCCCATTCTTCCAAGCGTATCAGTAGGACCCTACTCATGATTTTTAATGAGGAATCCAGAAGGGAGATAGGGAGGTAGTTCTTAGCCTCTCCTCGATCTCCCTTCTTATAGATTGGTATAATTATGGATTCACTCCACGTTGCCGGGGTATTATTGTCGACAGCGGCATTAAAAACTTGGGTCACTGAACAAGTTATTAGTCACCCTTATATGGGGTTCGGGAAGACGTAGAATAAGCCTCAAGAAACTACAGTTGAATACCAGGCAAGGAGGCCTAGGCGTGCCAGACTTACGAGGATATTATTACGCAAGCCAACTCCAATGGCTGACACGCTGGGTGGCAGGTAGAGATCTACACGAGATTGCTTTCACACCAGACAGACTGGCGCACGGAGAACTACACTCCCTTCTGCTACCCGCTGCCAAGATCCCCAGAGATTGCCACCCCCTGTTACTCACTGCTTTACGGTGCTGGCGAAAGGCATTGCCATACACAGCAGGGACTGCTCCCTACACAGACAACATTCCCCTATTAGGGCTCCCGACACCGCAGGGAAGTCTGACACAACGCAGGTTACAACCCTGGACGGACGCGGGGGTAGATAGAATTGGTGACCTTTTTGGGGATGACACTCTGTTGGATCATGTCCCCTTTGCACAATCCACGGGAGCCCCACTACGAATGTACCTCCTACACGCCTCGGTGACCCACTATGTACGACGCACATGGGCTCCACAACGCACCAAGCCAGAACAACATGAGCTGGTACATCTCCTCCACTATATGGGGACGGGGGACACCTGGTAAGATGGCTCTATGTGGGCATTAGGGAACACGCAGCCCTGCCCCTCACCACACTCAGGGAGGCCTGGGCTATAGACACAGGGGAGGCCATAACGGACGGAGAATGGAAGATTATCCTAGGACACCACAGGAGAGTGTCCAGAAATGTTAAATTCAAATTTATACAAGCCATGATCTTCCACAGGGCGTATCTCCCCCCCCCAAAGGCTCCACAGGATGTTCCCTGCCTCCCCCCACAACTGCCCCAGATGTCAAGCGGACGACGCTGGCATCCTCCATATGATGTGGACATGCCCGAGAATACGCAACTACTGGGTGACGATCAGACACACACTATACACTGTCACAGCCATGCAGATCCCCGAGGGGGCACTACCCTGCCTGATAGGACACAGGAAGAGACCTAAGTCCCGCAAAGCACAACTGAAACTATTAGACTTGGCCCTCTTGTTGGCACTCAGGGTTATAACTATGAGGTGGAAATCGGCCAGACCCCCGAATGTAGAGGTATGGGGCTCTGACTTGCTAAAATGGGGCAAAGCGGAAACTGGGGCCCTGTGTAGGGAAGAGGAGAAAGGACTCCGTAAATATCCTATAGCGCAAGAATGGGAATGAATGTTGATAGAAATGGAGGATATAGACCTAGAGATTCCACAAGGGGTTCACACATGATTGAAAGCCCGGAATGTAGAATGATAGCGAATGCAGATGCAAATGCAAGATGTACAGGTACACCACGCCACATACGGAAATATTCTCTGAACAGATTAAAGTCAATATACTAAGAATGCAGAGTGTACACAGGGGAGTAGCCAGGAGGGAGGGAAGAGGGATTGGGAAAGTTCAATACACAGGCAATACTGTAAATTGAATGTAAAGGATAACTGTTATAGCAGAATGATGATCTGGAAGATATAAGACAAGATGAAGAAAAGAAATGTATGTATGTCAAAACGCCGACAGTTAAAGTTTAGAAAAAGCGAAAAGACTGATTGAAAGTACAATGACTGAATGTAAAATGTAATATTTGATACAGTCAAGAATAAAGAGTTAAAAAAAAAAACATGATGAAAGGGGTGCGGCAACTTGATGATCAGGATTCATAAAACACTGACCTTGGAATGTCACTAATGAATGAGACCTATCTCCTTGTCAGTACCTTACTAGTCTACCTGACCACCATATATGCAAGCTTTCTGCATTACAGAAGAAGTGAAATCCTGTGAAGACTACTGGCTATGCAATTGAGACAACAGGTGGCCTGCCATTCCATACCTGCAAATTAAAATAAGCAGAACGTCTGACTGCACACCATATTGAAATCTTAAACATGTGTCCGTGACTTTTATAAAGCCCATTCTACTCCTTGGATGCCAGAATATGCATTTAGAAGCAGACACATTTGTGTACAAAAGATGAAAAAGTGAAAGTGACAGAGGTCATCCTCACAGTGATAAAAGGTGGAACTTTGTGGTGGTACTCCCTAGTGGAAACCTGGTGACCTGATACTGCGGCCTGACTGGAGCCCACTGAGGTGAGATATATCTTAGAATTTGCGCCACTTCCCTACATCATATATGGAGAGGTATCTGAGAGGGGCAGGCCTCGACCGGGAGGCTGAAGGAGGGGCATGTGACAGCACTGATGGATGGACGGTACACACCTGGGACCTGTTGCATCTGGGAGGTGACCCTCCGGGCGATGCTGCGATGGTGGAGGTCTGCTCCTTTTCTGGCCCAACTCAGTGCCCCTTACCTAGAAGGAAATAAAACTCTCCTTGCTTAGTGGAGAACACTACTGCTGACCCTGAGCCTACTTCTATAACTACAACAACTTGTGACAGAGTTACTATGGGTTAGATAAGGTCCAAACAGCCAACAATGCAGCCCAGTTCTGAGGAGTCCCACCCGCAGTGCTGGTTACGGACATCCATGATACACCAGAGCCTTCTATGCAACTTCACTTCGACAAGGTGCTGGCTGCCATCATGGATACCAAGCTAACACTCATCAGGAGATCAGTGCTGTGTCGATGTGGTTGGGATTGATCTGGGCAGAACACAGCAAACTAGCAGATCAAATGGACACAATGAAAATTCTCTGAGTGAGTCATAGCTGGAACAGAAGGCACTGAACCCTAATGTAGGGGACCTCTCAGAGAGAATGTGCGTCCTGGAACGACACGCAGAGGATGCGTAGGGGCCTAACCGGCCCAATAATAACAAGGGCATACTGTGCTTTTACATAAGTTTGAGGAAATTGGATAATGTTATGTTGCCAGATAAACATGAACAAACCCAACTCGGGGAGGCCAGGGAACTCTAACAAAACAATGGAGTGTTTATGGTGCCACACCTATAAAGAATACATAGCGTGGGCGCATGACGAGGAGGGTAGACCTGGTAGTTGTTGGCATGGCATTTCTTGTGGGTGGTGTGTAATGGTGGTCGAAACAGGGTGCCAATGGAGACTCTTCAATGCTCTCCCATTGACAGGGGCTTGGGACCCCCTTACTTTGAGTTTTATTATTTGTCTGCCCAATTACAGTGGGTGGCACAGTGGCCGGCGGGTTCCTGCTGGGAGGAAACGGGCCTGACGGGTAGATTTACTCCTCAAGAAGTATTACTAGAGAAGCTTCTGGCTTGAAAGGCGGACCTCCTGTAGCTGGGGATTCTGTTGCCTGTGGGCCTGGAGTGTTGGAAGCAATTTATATGACTAACAACTGGGAACCCACTTTACGGCCCAGAATTACCACTGATAAGATTGTTTGTTGTTATAAGTTTAACCTCTTTTTTGTTTTGCTGAATGGCCACTGCAATGGTTACTATATTAGACACATGGGGAGCACTGAAAAATGTCAAAACACCTTATTCAGTTTCCTGGTATCCTGATAAATCCCTTAGAGGTATTTTACACATAGTGTTAATAAATAACTGACCTTAAGGTACCTAGATAAATACGTCAGACAGGCAGAATCAGAAACCGTTGGACATATGTCGAAACCCTGTGGTACCACCAGCCGGGTATGCATTTGGGGTCATATCTCATACTGGGGATAACATTTAAAGATATTGATTACATCCTTGAGAAGTGCTATGAATATTTGATTGGAATATATTTTGTAAAATGTCTATAAAGATATGTTAAAAATTAAAATTCTTGGCACAGCCAGGAGAGACAAAACAGGAGCGAGTTTGCCTTGAACTAACTGCACAAAGTGGTGCTGAAGCTCTGCTGGCAGCAAACACACCTCAGTGAGGGCATTAGCACAAGGCAAGCTGCCATAAACCTGCAAGCTGTCCCTAGGCTAAACATGGGTACTTGACGGTTGTTGAAGACACGGTCCACCTAGAGGGAAATAAGAGAGAGAGTGTGCCTATAATCTGACCCTTTACAAAACATTGTTGGTACAGCCAGGAGAAACCAAAGGAGACGGAGGTTGCCTTGAACCAACTGTACAAAGCGGTGCTGTGGGTCTCCTGCCACCAAAAGCACCTCAGTGAGGGCATTAGCACAAGGCAAGCTGCCATAAACCTACAAGCTGTCCCTAGGCTAAACATGTGTACTTGAAGATTGTTGAAGACACGGTCCACCTAGAGGGAAAAAAGAGAGAGAGTGTGCCTATAATCTGACCCTTTACTAAAAACAATGTTGGTACAGCCAGGAGAAACCAAAGGAGACGGAGGTTGCCTTGAACCAACTGTACAAAGCGGTGCTGTGGGTCTCCTGCCACCAAAAGCACCTCAGTGAGGGCATTAGCACAAGGCAAGCTGCCATAAACCTACAAGCTGTCCCTAGGCTAAACATGTGTACTTGACGGTTGTTGAAGACACAGTCCACCTAGAAGGAAAAAAGAGAGAGAGTGTGCCTATAATCTGACCCTTTACTAAACATTGTTGGTACAGCCAGGAGAAACCAAAGGAGACTGAGGTTGCTTTGAACCAACTGTACAAAGTGGTGCTGTGGGTCTGCTGGCAGCAAACACACCTCAGTGAGGGCATTAGCTCAAGGCAAGCTGCAAAGCATGTACCTACAAACTTTCCCTAGTCTAAACATGTGTTGTTGATGGTTGTCGAAGTTCTGGTCCACCTAGAAGGGGCAAAAGAGAGAGAGTGTGCCTGCAACCTGTCCCTGTATTACACATTCATGGCAGTGAGAGGAGATACAGAACGAGAGGCAGGTTGCCTTGAACCAACTGTACAAAGTGGTGCTGTTGGTCTGCTGGCAGCAAACGCACCTCGGTGAGGGCATTAGCTCAAGGGAAGCTGCAAAGCATGTACCTACAAACTTTCCCTAGTCTAAACATGTGTTGTTAATGGTTGTCGAAGTTCTGGTCCACCTAGAAGGGGAAAAAGAGAGAGAGTGTGCCTACAACCTGTCCCTGTATTACACATTCATGGCAGTGAGAGGAGATACAAAATGAGAGACAGGTTGCCTTGAACCAACTGTACAAAGTGGTGCTGTTGGTCTGCTGGCAGCAAACGCACCTCAATGAGGGCAGTAGCTCAAGGCAAGCTGCAAAGCATGTACCTACAAACTTTCCCTAGTCTAAACATGTGTTGTTGATGGTTGTGGAAGTTCTGGTCCACCTAGAAGGGGAAAAAGCGAGAGAGTGTGCCTACAACCTGTCTCTGTATTACACATTCATGGCAGTGAGAGGAGATACAAAACGAGAGACAGGTTGCCTTGAACCAACAAGCTGTCCCTAAGGTAAAAGTGTAGTTGACTATTGTTGAAGTTCCTGGTCCACTTAGGAGGGAAAAAAAGAGTATGTCTATAGCCTGACCATGTGCTCCTCTTGTTGAAAGAGTAAAAACTAGATCCGGATTCCTAGAGCGTATACCAAGATGCTTCCCAGGAGGTCCACAGATTTGGTATACCTTCTAGTCACCAACTTACCTGAATGATGCTTCTTTGGCAACATCCAACAGTCTTTCCAGCGTGACGTGATTATTCATCTTTTTCACCTTCATCACAGACACCATCCAAGTGTTCTCATGAGTACGGTTTCCAGCATGTGAAGAAAAAACATAACTTAATGATTAAGTACTACTTGTCACACATCCCCAAATAGCACAAATCCATTTTTTTATACTCGCCCTCTTACTATGCAGAGTTGGATTGTAAGTAGCATTTTCAGAACAGAGCATTCCATCAGAAACTCTCATGCAGAACACTGTTGGTATTAGTGAAACCATGTATTGCAAAACCAAGGGCAATCAAATCACTTCTAAAAAGACATTGATCACCCTCTCTCACCTCCACATCAAATGTGACTGACTTTCCACTGGTTTATATCCACCAACTTCTCAGTCAACACAGTATGCTTCTCTGTATCCTTTTCTGATAAGTTAGACTGCTATTTATTATGCAGAGTAGAGCAGTTCCATTTACTCTGCAGTGTCCGCAAGGCATGCATGGCTAAGCTCATTATTTATCCAAGCTGAGATCAAAAGATAGTCACAGAACAGGACCCTGCCTTCTAGACTAACAACCCATTTGACCATCCCCCAGACAACAAGATACCAAGAGACCAATGCTTCAGGTTCACCAAACAAGCCATGTAGCAAGAGGCCTATGCACGATAACAGATATCCATGTATGTGATGTTATCCCAGAAGTGTATCCTGGTGATGAAGCAGGAAATATTTCGGCCGGAGTAGGTGTTAGATCAAGAGTCAGGGCTTCACTTTCTAGTGCAATTCATGAACTGAGGCTGTGGCTCTGATGCACAGGGGCAGATCATTCCTGACTTTAGGAGGAAGGAGAGAGCATGACTGCCAGATCTGCCTCTGTATATGTAGGGGTGTGTGTGAGTCAAATACCAAGGTTCACAAACACATAATAAGGAGTCGGGCCAAAAATGGAATTCCTAATAAGAGACCAAGGGGCCTATTATGATTGCGGTTTTTCCGCATCCTCCGGGCCGGCGGTGGCTTCCGCCGGCCCAGAGGATGCGGAAAAACCGCAGCGGACCCACCAAAGACCCACCGCCACATTAGGATGGCTGGTGGGTCCTGGTTTCCGTTCGCAGCTTTTCCGCCGCGGCTGGCTTACAACCGCGGTGGAAAAGCTCTAATATGGTGACGGTGTCTCTCAGACACCGTCTGCCATAATAGGATGGCCTGTTTCAGATGCTTTTCTGCGGCGGCTTTTCCGCCGTGGAAAAGCATGTGTAACTTCACTGCGGGGGCCCGTTGCGGGCCCCCTAGGTGAAGGGGGGGTGGGGGTGCACATGGGGGGTACCTATGGTACCCCCCTGCATTTGTATGTGGAAAGCGGCAGGCACCGCGCGGTGCCTGCCTCTTTCTGCATACAAATGCAACACCTGCATTTTTAACATTGCCGCGGGTGCAGCTTGAAGCCGCACCCACCGCAATGTTAAAAATAGAGGATGTGACTGCCAGGGTGGCGGTCACATCCTAATTGCACAGGAGGGAACTCCGCATGCCATGCGGAGGTTCCCTCCTGCTCTGGGGTCGCGGACGGACGCAAGTCCGTCCGCGATCCTAATGAGGCCCTAAGTGTGGTAAACTGAAAAAGATAATAGTGAGTAAAAGACACAGAGAGAGCAGTAAGGCTGTTTAGGCCACTATAGGTAGAGGACAGTTGGCAAAATTAGCTGGTTAATAAGTGTGGTGCATGACTTACCTTGAGACTGTCTTTACCTGCCAATATGCCATCAGATACCCTAACAACGCCAACTCCTTTCACAGGTGGCCCAAGAGCAACACTGTACCAGCACTCCAAGAACTCTAAAATGCCTCTAGGCTCCCTCCACACAATTCCAACCTATATTCGTCGAAAAAAATGCTTCAAAACTCTGTCAGGGGTAGCAAGGACTATATCAATGCAAACCTTTTTTCCTCTTCTATCTCTCCGCTATTCTCCTCAATCAAAATAACTGACTAATATCCACCACTTAAATTACTTTCATATTTCACTATACCAATTATCCACTAATCCTTTATGGTTTCTGGAGTAGCGTGCTACTTGCCAAACAAGCACTTCAACACCCCATATGGGGTAGCAAGTGTTATATAAATGAAAACCTTTTTCCCTCTTCTATCCATTGGCTATCCTTCTGCATCCAAATAACTGACTAACATGTCCACCACTCAAATTACTCTCACATTTCACTATACTAATTCACCACTAATCTTTTTTGGGTTCCGGACTAGCATGCTACTCACCGAAAAAGCAATTTGAGGCCTTCTCAGGGATAGTAAGCGCTAAATAAATGCAATTATAATTACACTTACAATTGAAATGTTAAGAATAGATCTGTTTCTAGCCTTCATCACTACTATGTATGGATTGCCACACTCGAGCCACACTTAGCTTTTTAGTACACTAGGGAGCAAGTTTACATTTTGGAATTCGTTGATGATATCCTTTCACCATCTCCAAATACGAGATGGGGCTCTCAGCTAAACACATTTCTAGCATTGTACCACCCCCTTCCAAAATTATTCATTATTCAATCTCCAGGAGATGCAGAGGCAGGCAGAGTTCTAGTCCATGGCAGATTGGAAACATTTGCCTACAAAAGACAAAACAATGCAAGGTGTACCTTCAAAAATTAGTTCAGAATTAGAAGGTATTATGAAAAAATATGCGCAACCATGCAGTAGTGATTTTACTCTACTCTTGCCACACATGCTCATAATATGTAAATGCGCAAAGGGCAAAGTTTGTGTAATTCTTTTTTGCAAAACTGAAATCTGTTGAGTTTCCATGGCCAGACTTACTATTTGAGACTTTATCCTGGTTCAAAGCATTGTACTCACAGTTCAGACTGAACATCCTTTGTACAAGTGCACAAGGTTTTCATTTTCTCACCGCCCACCCTACTCCAGTAAACTCATAAATCAGTGCAAATTGACACAGGCCCAACTAACATAGGCTAGAATCACAAATTCACACAAACAGCGCAAGAAATACAGATGGATTTGAGGCATCTGTGACTATTACTTGGAGGTGCAGGCCAGGCATTTAACCATGGGACCACGCTTCTCATTTGCTCTCATCCTACCTGCCATGTTTCCTAGGACTATGTGTAATGTGCAACTCCAGTACACACTTGTTTCATTATTCTGGGGCATATAATCGTGTTTTATAATGGGGTAAATTACACTACAAGCCCCAAAATTCAAAGGAAACACCAGGACTTTAGCAGTATATCATGTATGGACCTAGAAAACGTGAAAGAGGTGCTGTCTCCTTGTGTGTGTTGTTTAGAATATGTGAAACTAGGATCTGTCGATAGCAACCAGCACCCTACTTTCAAACATGGGTCTAGGGGTCGGGGACAATATTCCACTGGCTTGTACACGCAGAGCATCTCAGATTGAGGGACATAAGAAAAAATGCTGAGTTTGGGGCTGCGCTGCAGACCTGAGGGATTTCAATTACATTGCGCATTAGGTAAAGACGGACTTTGCAATAATACCCAGCCAAAAAAGCGATGGAAAGCATGAACGAAAACAGATATTTTGCTTACTTCCTGAACAACTCATCTTCACCGTTTGCCAAACACAATTTATGAGGCTCATTATGTATTACTGAACTGTTATAACGAGGCCAGTGGAAAAAACAAAGGAGAAAGGGTTTGGGGTAGTTTGCCTGCCACATCGATTGTAAAGTTATTTGTTTGTAATTATTTTACCAAGTGCATGCTGCCGTTTGTAATTTTTAAAAGGATAGCTTTTGAAAGCCAAGATCTTCAGATAATTAAAAACACGTGCTCAAAGCCAACCAGCCTCCTTCATTGCTCCCTCGAGTGTGCAGATGCCTGTTACAGTCCCAGTTATAACCGTCAAAGCTTTTTCAAAGGATTCTAACATAACTATGGATATCAGCTTGCAGCTATTGTAGTTATGCAAAAGGAAGGTATTTTTCATTTATTATGTTGTAACCTTGCCTCCTTTTAGCCGGTCGTGCATCATCTCTCTAACTTTCTCCGGTGCATACCTCATCGGCCTGGAGCAGGACACAGATTATGTCCAGTTAAAACGCATTTCTTTTTTATTAAAACTCTTCAATTGTGTATTGTACCTAGGAATACTTTTGTGGCTTGGGACAACATGACTATAATGGAGGGAGGAGCTCAGAGCCGAGTGTCTGCATGGAGCTGAATAAATCGGATCGTGTCACTTCCAATTTTACGTTCGAAGTATTGAGACATTTGAAATAAACCTGTCAAAGTCCCAAATTTAATAGTGCTATTTAGGTAGCTATACCTGCACTGGTTTCTTGGTGTTTTCTGATCAAGACCAGAAGCGGTGAACACGTCGAGCACGCATGCTTGCTGCACTGTCTTTGGGGCACACGACAGATTTCAGCAATGTCTCGAAGCTGCCTGCGCCCTCTACTGGTAAACAAGGGCCACTGCAGCTTTCAGCTGATGCTGCTCTATATTACGAGAACAAGATTTCTCCACTACTTTAAAGTGAGTAAATCTCCTTGAGTGTGTCAAAATATTGCCTAATACTGCCTTGGAACGAACAAGGGAGGTGTTCTAGATTGGCATTTGAGGCCAGTTTTCATTTTCAAGTGACACAGCAGGAGATAAACTGCTCCCAAATGAGTGTCAGCTCCTGGGCCGATCTCATCGGCCTAAGCACTTTCACTTTTAACACAGGGCCGATTAGATCGGCCCGTGGCACTGCTTAGGTTAAGTTTGAGACTAGCCTCACCTCCTAGATGATTAGGTTTCTGTTTTTTCAGCACTCTGGAGACTCCATTACAAGCTTCACCAGATATCTTTTGGTACTCCAGTTCGTTGTCATGTTCTACAGGTAGCATAAGTACTTTATGTAAGTAATTCCTTTAATGTTGTGTGAAGCTAATTCAGTTGGTGCTGTTACTACACATGACACATTTGAGTCTATAGTCCTCTGTAGGTAAGCAGTAAGAACTTCAATTAACTCCATGATCAATTTTTTCTTTTAACCTCCAAATATATTTCTTTCTGCTTTTCATCCAGTTTTCCAACTAGTTGTTCCAAATCAACACTTTCATGTCTTGGTTGTGGTATTGCAGTCTCCACCTCATTCATTGATATTGCAGCCTCATTTTCAATAATTGGTTGTCCAAGAGGAACTTGGCTAAAGGGCCCTGAATTTTGGCTGCTTTGTGAACTATCCTTAGCTCTCAGCAGCAATTGTTTCCTCTTGTTCAATGTCATCATTTAACATTTTCATATAGTTGGGAACTACTGAACACTGAATGCTGTCTTTCACAGTGTTGAAAGAATCTCCATAGCAGTGAAAGTGTTCGAGTAACTCGGATTCAGAACTCCAAGTCTTGAACGGTTGAAGAAGTGCAGTATAGAAAAACTCTCTCTAATCAGGAGTTTGGCAAATAAGGTTTCTGTGCTTTATTAAACTTCCTTTTGTATGTAGAACCGAACAACCATCTCAAATAACTACTGCATATTTACCTTCATCTATATTTTCTGTTACATCGTTTCTATATTTATAGTGTTGAAGTATGGCATAATGACACAACTTTTCAAGCTGTGTACTCCTTCTTGGATAGTAAGTATCCAACATATTTGTTTTTATATTATCTGCACTTTCCAGGTCAAACTCTGCTATGCACTGAATTTCCAGGAAAGACTTTAGGACTCTGTTTTGTGTGCTTGCAAGACGTAGACTCACCCAAACAATTCCCCTCGACTTTTAGTACAAACTGGATGAGCTCAACCGGTCACAGCATTCATAGGCACCTATTTCTACATGTGAAAGCATTTTCAAGCTGAAGTTGTACATTGTTCTGGTTAAATACCTTTCTGCAGAAATCTCCTCCCACCTCTCCTTCATTTCTGTCTTATCTGATTTTGTAATGTATGAAGTGACTTAACGAGCAACGTCAATGGAGTTGTCTACAACAAATCTCCACATTTGTATTCCACATTTTTAAAATCACAGGATTATAGGGTCTGATTTAGAATTTGGCCAAACAGGTTACTCTGTCACAAACAAAGTAGATATCCTGTCCACCATATTACAAGTCCATTATATCCTATAATTGCGCTTATCTCATCCGTCATATTACAAGTTCATTATATCCTATAATTCCTCCACCAAACTATAACTCAGGCCTTAGTCATTAATATACTTAGAGGTCTCTGTTTTTCTGAAGCTGTATGTGTTTTACAGTGATTTCTGTGTCTTTGTATGTCTGACTACAGATAAAAAGCTGTTCACTCTTCCTTTGGAAACAACAGGTCTTGGAAATCCAAAATGACACTTGGTGTAATATTTTCCTTTACTCCTGTTTTTTCAACCACAGGACTTGCCACGTCTGTGTGTTTGAAAGCACAGAACTTAATGTCTCAAGACTTTTTCATTATTGTCTGTCGGGATGGTGCATGTCACAAAGAGAGTACAGAGTCATCACTTTCTGTTTTACATTGTGTTGCATCTTTTTCCTATAGCAAGCCAAAGGAAATCAATTACTTCACCAAGAGGAGGATTTTTTTTGTTGCAGATGAAAGACAGCAAGGCTTGACACCTGTAGGTAAAATATCTACAAACATTAACAGGATTCAAAGCGCAAAGTTCTCCTGCTGTTGTTTCACCTTGCTGTCCTTAATGTTTGAGTTTGCTTCTCTCAAAAACTCAAGTAAGTCATCCCACCTGTACTCTGCACAGTTGAGTGTCAGAAACCACGTAGGTGCCTCTAGGTTTTTCAACATACATTTTCGTTCTCCATGATGATGATATCAATTTTCATTGGTCCCCCGTTAGCATGCTGTCAAATTGCATTCCAACTTTTCATCATTTCCATGAAGTTGGTCAAACGAATTCCTTCGCAGATTGATTTTGAAGATAAACTCTGGTCTTCAGTATATGGCTTACAGCATATGATTGTCTAGACAAGTCACTCTGAAATAACAGAGGAAATATGGATGGAATACAATGCTGAAATCTAGCATCCTCTGAATATAATTGGTTGACTGGTATTCAGCTGCTTGTATTTGTATGGGGTGGTCATCATACCGGCCATCTGATCCAGTGGGAAATAGTTGTGGAAAACAGTGACCCTCTAAACCTTTCTTCCACACACTCATTGGAGCTCCATTTGCTTGTTTCATTTGAAAGAGATGAATAGCTTCAGCAATAACTTCTTTGCAATTCAATGGATTGGCACTCTAGTGTTCATATATTTCTTCTGATTTTGATCCATCCACATTTTTAATCTATCCACTTGATGGCAATATTTCATCTTTAATACAAGTTACATCCCCTACATCATCAGCATCTTTGTATTAAATATTATTTTGCTTCAGGTATAATGTAGCTTTTTTAACTTTATTAACATCAACTAACTCTTGCTAGATTTTTTTTATTTGGTAGGCACATCATGTACAAGAATGATAAGTGGTTCATCTATATCTCTCGCTACAACCACAATATTCGGTTTAAAATCTAAAGGTAAGTAGACAGTCTTCCTTTAAGCCCTTTCTATACCTCTATTGGTGGCAATTTCCCAGTATTTGGAGCCATACAAACTAATGCTTCAAAGGGGTGTATACATTGAATGAGAATTGCTTCATGAATATTTAATTCTCAAAATTATTTTGAAATTCACTCCAATTATAACTTGGTATGTATTGCACAGGCTGGCATTTTGTTTTCCTCCAACTTGTCAAAGCAACATTTACATATAATTTGCTCTGTTGACAAATCAAAGCGTTCCTCTACAAAGGCTACCACTACCTCAACATTCGTAATAACCATCTTTTCTTTTGCAACTGGAGTACCTTATTACACTTCATAACATCAACCAGTTGTCTCAACTGCATGCATTAATGTGTTCTCTTAGAAATAGTTTTATTCATTAAAAGAGGCTGAGTACTGGATGTATGCTTCCATTCTCCTCTGAACATTTTACAAAAGTTACATCCATTCACAAGTCTTTTTTTGGCTTCTTCTCTTCATAGACAACACTGTTTTATCCAGTGTTCTCATTCTGTTCAGTATCAAAATACATAGCTTCCTCTTCAGAGCAAATGCCTTATCAACTACAGTCTCAATATGTTGTTTTTGTTTGACTGCTTCCAGTCTCCTTTTATACTGTGTCATAGTTCATACCAAATTTTGTATTACCCTTCTATGAAACAGTCTAACTCCTATTTCCTTATATTACTTGGGCCTTCTTGGTAAACTATCTGTTTTCTAATAAGATTCATTAGTCTTAATGTCACTTAGTTTATCTCATTCCTTGAATGATTTGAAACCTTGCTTTTTATTTGCATGGTTTTGCTCACTTTGAATTTTTCCACATACTATTTTCAGAAACTTCTTGGTTTTCTTACCAACAGCTCTTCTCTCTTTAAACCGCATTCTCTGCATTGTCCCCTTTTTTCTCTGTTGTACGGAGATAGTATCCTTTCCTCTGTTTCTTTCTTTGCTCAGTTTTTTTCATCATTATAACGCCCTGTTTTTGAAGTACAAGTAGATGTCTGGAAAGAAAAAATAAATCAATACATTCTGCTTTTCATTATATAGTATTACATTGTATAATTTAAGCATTTAAGTATCTACACGAACAGTTGTTCTATCATGTTATAACCACTGTAAGTCAGTTACTTTTCATGTTTAAATCAGAGTTTGCCTAGGTGTGTCAACGTATGCAGCAGTGTGTGCCTGGTTGTATCGCCATATCCATCAGTGTGTGCATAGGCGCATCAGCATATGTGTCAGTGTGTGCCTAGGTGTATCAATGTATGCACTCAACCCTGCAAGGAACAACAACTGCCAGCTGTTGATGCCGAACACCACCCACGGCCAGTTCTCCTGCCGACACTGCCGACTTTCCTTCACCACTCTCAATACCCCCAACCTCCGTACCAATGCCGGATGCCTGCACCTCCGATGCCCTGAAGTACATCCTCCTCAACGTGTGCTCCCTTCACAGACACATCGTAGAGATCTGTGACCTCATGGACACCCTCTTACCAGACAGAGCCTTCTTCACGGAAATATGGGCCAATGCCGCCTTCTCCCCTGACGTCTCCACCACCATCCCAGATGGCTAGAAAATCTAGAGAAAGGACCTCTTCCACTGCCCAGGAGGAGAACTGGCAATCGTCCACAAGAGCTCGCTCCAACTCTCCACCTCCAGCACAAGTGACTTCCTCTCCAACACCGAACACATCCACTTCCATGTCCCGACCATCCCCAGAAACATGTTCTGGGGCACTCTCGCCTATGGACCCCCAGGGCATCGCGCCTCTTTCAGCACCACCATTGCTGACCTCATCGCACCCCACGCCATCACCTCCATGGACTAAATACTCATCGGAGATCTGAACTTCCACCTCAACAACTGCAGCAACCATGACTCCACTGCCCTTCTGGACAACCTTGCCAACCTCGGACTGAAGCAACTCGTCACTATGCCCACCAACAAGGCAGGACACAACCTCAAACCTATCTTTGCAGGAGGCAACAACATCCACTTCAGCCACACCTCGCAGCCCTCTGGAATGACCACCACTGCATACACTTCTCTTTTAATACCATACCTGCACACAAGTCTGCCTCTCTCCCACTGTGAAGGAATTGGAGCAAGGTCACTGAGGCGTACTCAACTCCACCCTCACCCACGACCTCCCCTCTGCCATGACCAACGCCAACTCTGCAGCAAAGGAACTACACCGATTGAATGGAGTTTTTTTTGTGTTCACATGCCCAAAATGCGAACGACTCATCGGGTGCCTGCGATCGCCAACTAGAATTCCTGAGCCGCTCGTGATCTCAACAAATTTGCTAGTCGGCCTCATGGTCGAGCAAGAGTTTGTGATCTCAAACACGTCATTAGAGCGTGCCAGCGGACTTTCAGTGGGGGGTTTGTCAAGTTCACGATCCCAAACATGCGGAATCTGCAATCCAGAGAAAATTCTCTTCTGAGCAGCATCAAAACCTTCTCAAAATGACGATCTGGATTACAAAAAGTCCTCAGATTGGCATTTGTCTGTTCTTTTTTGTGCAAGGAGTCCTTTTTCTTTTTTTAAGAGAAAGGAAGTGCCCCAGAGTCTCCAACTTCCTGTTCATGTTCAGGCTCATCCCAGTGCTTTATCCATCTCCTGTTCACTTTTTATTTGGATTTAGAGCTGGAAGGATCACTCTTTTGTATCTGCTGCATCATACAACATTGGATTTGAGGACTTTTGAATTTGAGATTTCACAAGTAAGTTGTAAAATTTGTGTTTTTTGTTTCATTGTGGCAATGCACCTAGATTTTTTTGTACTCTACATTGTTTAAAAAATATATTGGGGTGTGTGGCCTGGAGTTTCAGTAGGGCTTAGCTGTTTCTTTGTAAGTAATTGTTCTTCTTTTACAAAGGAAACATGTTGCAATGTTTACTACATTTTCTCCAACTTTTGAAATCGATTTGCAATATTTATTTAATTCACAAGCCCAGTAGTCTGTCAATAGGCCCTTCAGCCAGTAGGCCCAGAGCTACTCTTGGGTGCATGAAACAACTGTTTCTGTGGTGTCTGGTGAATTTAAACATAATTTAGGGCATGGATTGCATTGGATTCAAATGCAAAACATGTTTCATTTTGGTATTTTACTTTTTTTCATGTGTGTTAAATAAATACCTTTGTTGGATGTGTGTGGTTGTTGTAACTTGCAAACCTTTTTTAGCCCTGTGAATTTTCATTTTTGGCATTGTTTCATTAAATCGTTGCTGTTTAGCATGCCTCCTTTGTCTGGCCAGTGTGTGAGTGTGTTTGTGATAGTGGGCCAGCATTTGCCTTGGCTGAGCCTCCCCATTTGGCCAGGGGCCATTTTGTAAAGGCCTGCTTGAGTTAATTGTTTTCCAGGTCTCCTGCTTGTTGTGAATGACCATGCAGCTGGCAACTTTTGTGGTGGCAGTTAGTGTGCTTTTGCCATAGGCCTGCATGTCTTTCCTTTGTTCTTCTTGGCTTACTCCTTCTTGTTGTGGTAGACTGGCCATGTGGCTGTCTGCCATTTTGTGAAGGCTGCCAGTGAGCTTTTGCCAAAGGCCTGCATTGTCTGTCTTCCCCTTCTTGTTGTTGTGGCCTGGCCATGTGTCTGTTGGCCATTTTGTGAAGGCAGCCAGTGTGCTTTTGCCATAGGCCAGCTTTGTCTGTCTTCCCTTTCTTGTTGTAGCCTGGCCATGTGGCTGGCGGCCATTTTGTGAAGGCAGCCAGTGTGTTTTGCCATAGGCCTGCATTGTCTGTCTTTCCTTTCTTGTTGTTGTGGCCTGGCCATGTGGCTGGCAGCCATTTTGTGAAGGGTCAGCAAGTTTGCTTCTGCATTAGGCCTGCAAGCCTTCTTCGTGGTGGCCATGACATTTTGCTGGTTGTTGTTTTGTATGCAAGTTTTTCTGCTTTTATCCAGCAAAAAATGTAGCACAGTTAACTACATTTTCGAATAAATGTGGAATACTATTGATTTGAATTGATTCACTACGTGGCCTAGTCTGCCAATGGGTTTTCCAACCAATAGGCCCAGATCTACTGTCATGGGTGCATGAAACAACTGTTTATGTAGTGTCTGTTGAGCATGGATGGCATTGGATTGAAATGCAAAATGTTTTTTTTTTGGTATTTCACATTTTTTCATGTGTGTTAAATAAATGCCTGTGTTGCATGTGTGTGGTTGTTGTAACTTGCAAACCTTTTTTAGCCCTGAAAAAATTCGTGTTTGGCATTGTTGCATTAAAGCTGTGTTTTTTAGCAATTCTCCATTGTCTGGCCAGTCAATGTGTGAGTGTATTTGTAATAGTGGGACAACATTTGCCTTGGCTGAGCCTCCCCATTTGGCCAGGAGCCATTTTGTAAAGTCTTTGTCCATATAGGCCTGCTTGAGTTCATTGTTTTTCAGGCCTCCTGCTTGTTGTAAGTGACCATGTGGCTGGCGGCCATTTTGTGGAGGCAGTTAGTTTGCCATAGGCCTGCATGTCTTTTCCTTTGTTCCTCTTGGCATATTGCTTCCATCCATTGTCATCTGTCAGCTGCAACTCCCTGAATGCTGCATCCCAAGTAATGCACAATGCCAAACTGTTACATTTGTATTTTTGTTGTTGTTCTTCTTCTTTCCTCTCCTTCCTGAGTGTACTGTACAGTACACCATTAAGGCTCTTGTTGTTGTCAAAGTTTCACAAATGGCTACACTGTATTGTTAATTGTTTTAATAACTGAGGCAATAAATGTAATAAAATGAATTATTAACTCTAACAACTCATTAAGTTATATTACATTTGTATGGACTAGTAGTAATAGAACCACAACAATGAATGCCATGTTTCACTGATGTTCTTCTTGCTTCTTTGCTTTTAGGTACATAAAAGAGAAGGAGAAAACATCACCCATTGTTCTGCTAGACAGAAGGCGTGCGCCCAACGTCAAGTGATATAGATACAGTCATACATCAGGCAAGCACGGCCATAGGGCTAAACGGACACAAAAATAGAGTTATAAATAAAAAGTATGTATTCATTTCTAACGCGACTTTTCTTTTGTTCCCTTTCATTCTCAGTCATGGATCATTCAGGCATCCCTAGAACACAATTAAAAATGTTTCTAGCTATATTTGCGGTTTGAAGTATGCACAGATAAGTGCTGACACTACGGCTTTAGGTGACTGCTTATTTTTGTACCGTCAGGGACATCAAAATAATAATAAGCTGTCAACCCTAACCATAATACTAGAAGTTTGTTGCAAGATCAGCACATTATTTCCTCCACCCTCGATTAATGCCATAATAGCATTCGTTTAACTTCTATCTGAAACCCTACGCCACCGTCAATAACATGCTGATTTACTTTAAGTGTTGTATCGGTGCAGTGTGCATTCCAACAGCTCACTCCTCATTCTCACCCTTCACTTTCTCGCTCACCCTGCAGTCACAGGGATCACAATACACTTGCACTGATCACAAAGCACTCACACCATTCACCTGCTCACCCTGCAGTCGCAGCAATCATAATACACTTGCACTGACCACCATGCACTCACACCATTCACCTGCTCACCCTGCAGTCACAGCAATCATAATACACTTGCACTGACCACCATGCACTCACACCATTTACCTGCTCCTCCTAGACACAGTGATAACTCTTTACTTGCGCTGGTCACCCAGCAGTCATGAGCACACTAATCAACCTGCACTCATGTGACGCTTCACTCACCTGTTCATAAACAGTCCTATTTCTAGGTCTATCCCCACTTTCCATTCCGAAAATCTGGTCATCCTAGTCTGGCAGAAACTGTCCGTTTTCGGGGGGGGAAAGAGAGATAATCGAGGCTTGTAGATGGACCATCTCCAATGTCAGTCATACAGCAGGGACACTATTTATTTATTTTTATTTAATGCATTTTTATAAAGCGCAGACTTTACCCGAAGGTGTCAGAGCACTGTACAATAGAATCAGTTACGTTACATGAGAGAACTGTTGCAGGAATAGAACAAACAAAAATAGCATGCCATTGAGTCGAAGCAACGCAGGCAAAAGGCACACAATCTCAAGCACAGTATGAACAGACTGTACAAGCAAAAGTAGGAATGAATATGACAAATTTTACAAGGCCTAAAGAACTTCCTGGCGTACAATAGCAGGCCATAGAATCAGAACAACGCAGGCAAAAGGAACACAATTTCAAACGCAGCAAGCACAGGATGTACAAACAAAAATATAAACATATGTGACAAATTTACAATGACTAAAGAACTTCCTGGCGGGGTCTGAGAAGGAGGGAATTAGTTCTGAAAGTGTCTTTGGAATAAAAGAGATTTGAGGTCCGCTTTGAAGATCTGGATGGAGGTGATGGCACGGAGCGAAGGAGGAAGCAAGTTCCATATTCTCACCGCATTACCTGAAAATGATTGTGCCAACAATTTTTCTCTTTTGAAAGAGGGGGTTCAAGAAGGAACCTTTCTGGATTACGAGAAGGTCTTGAGCCTCCAGACAGTTTGAGTTTATTCGCCAGATAGCGAGGGGAGGAAGAGTGCAAAGCTTTGTGGGTGATGCACGCTGTTTTGTAGATAGCTCTAGCCTCGATGGGAAGCCATCGGAGAGAAGACAGGATAGGAGTGATGTGGTCACTTCGTTTGGACCCTGAAATGAAGCGAGCTGCTGAATGGAGGACGGATTTGAGGGGGGGAGGTGAGATGTGGGAAGGCCAGTCATAAGAGAATTACAATAGTCAAGTCTAGAGAGAACTAGCGATTGGACCAAGGTTTTTAGGTCATTCTTCGGGAATAATCGACGAATCCCCCATAAAAGTTGCAGTTGATAACGTGCGCTCTTGGCCATGGAGTTGATGTGTGAGATTAGGTTGAGTCTTTTTTGCCAAGTATGACACCTAAGGATTTAGCGCAGTCCACAATGATGGGTTTACTGTTGAGTAGATTTGATTGATCCATCCAGGCTTGAACAGGAGGCGGAGAGAGAGCTAGATATGAGGAGGAATTTCGTTTTGGAGGGATTGAGAATGAGTTGGTGAACTAGCATCCAGTTGTGAATAGAGTTGAGAGTAGAGTTGAGTAGTGAGAGATCATGAGGGGAAGACACCTTCGAGGGAGACTCGCAGACTACAGTTGAATATGAAAGTTATTTCACATTTCCCTATGGAATTTGGGGTTCATTGTTTTAAGGATGGCCCCCCACCCACCCCCACTTCTGCCGGGCTTTACCACTGGCTGGGCCGCCAGGGGGCACCAGAGAACTGAATTACCGATATTATGCAGTGTAGCACATTCTGGGAGAATTTTTTTTCTGAGCTAGAAAGGTATTTTGTTAAAATCCACACATCAGATCAATGCAGCAAATGCATAATTGTATAAACCTCAAATCCGCCGCAGAATCAATTCCCCTGGCCCGACCATCATGCAGTGTTTTCACACAGTCTGTCTAAGAAAGATAATCGAAAGTAAACATATTTCCAGTCAAGGCGGGCCTCTGAAAATTTCAAAATTAATTTTTTTTTAATGCAGGTCACTTTGGAAATGTTCTTCTCAGGAGGTAAAAGTCATGGCCCCAAAATAAACAAAAATACAGAGCGGGAAACCGCTGCAATCTCCTTTCATTTACAAACCGGGTGAGCCGTGAGGGGGCCTGTTGGACATAAGGCACATTCGCTTCAGAAATAACATGTTCATTGTATCATCTGGAGGGAGATTCTGTGCAAGGAGGGCCTGGCGGGTCAGAGGTGGGGTGTGATTTACGGGGTGATTGAGTGTTATCACGCGTACCCCGGTGGACTTCTAGACACTGCGCTGTCCCAAACATTTCATTCTCGCAGCGCCTTAGGCAGACAAGAGAGGTGTGGCACCGGGGTCAGGGCGACTGACGCTGGAATCTGGGGATCACGGTTCGATCCCCAGCTCTGGTGGCAGGTTAGCTCAGCTCTATGTGACTCTGGGCAATAGCTTGTTTAATCTTCCCAACAGCTCCCAGCGCCTAGAGACCCTTACGGGTGATTGTGCGCTTTACAAATGTGGATTTTATAAAGGAATCCGACATAGATCGCAAATGGCGCTCTCTTTCACCTCAACCTGTGCCGAGAGGCGCAGCAGCAAGCCTTTTCTGCCCCAATATCCCTCTTCACCACTAACATCGATTGCTCAATCGCCTAAATGCGGGTCACAATGAAGTGATATCAATGGCCTTATAAAAAAGAAAAATGTAAGTCATACCCTTTAGTGAAGGCATCTCAGATGCACCCACACCCTTCGGCTCATAGTAAGACCTTGCCTCGATGCAGGTCCAGTCATGTGATGTTTTTTTTAACGAGTCATTATTTACAGTGCTGCGAGATGAGGTGGGGAGGTCACTAGCGCTATATACAAACATATTCTTAAATTAAAGACCCAGACTGGAAAGGCTATCCCGCTGACACCAAGCGAGGACTTTGCCATTTTGTGTAGTCGAAGCATGAATTCCCAACGCATGACGTCTTAAAGCAGAGTCTAGAATGGACTAGAAGGCAAGGAAGGCCGCATACAGCACACAAATAAAAAATGGCAACCCGCTATTTATTGATCTTATAATGCCCATGGTGTCCGATGCAGGACCGCCGCCTGTAACGGGCAGTAGTATAAAAAGGAAAGATTACTGGAAGGACACAAAATAAATGCTCCCAGTTGTTCGGAATTTACCTACTTTGGCGGTGAAGGCGATCTTTCTTTATGTATACACCTCATACAACAAGGGCTACATCTACAAAGGCGCTTTATTGAGTCTTGTCCTTACCCAGGGCCAGGCTGCAGAGCAGGAGGAACGCGGTGCTGATTAAAGCCTTCATGCTTCTAGGAGCTGGAACGAGGACAGTGTACTAGCGGAGACAGAAGAAGGATGGGTAACAATGAAAGATAAAATAAAAATAAAATGGGTGGGGCAGGATCTGCTTTTAAACCGATCCTCAGCTAGTGTCTACCCGCCCCAATGGGACCCCTCCCCCTCTCCGTTGCATGCCTGTGATTGATTCCATGCGAGTGTGTGCAGTTTAACAATTCACCTGTCCAGGGCTCTCTTGGTTCATCGTTTGTTCCTACGTTTGTTTCATGGAGCAATATCCCTATTTGGGGTGCTGCGCTCAGTTGCCAATTTTTTTATACATTATCTGTTGATGTCCATGTTTGTGCATATTTAAACCATTATCAATGTAATCGTTTTCTGGTCTGACTATCTGTTTATACGTGGTTTATTCACTTGCGATCGCTATGATTTTCATCTCTCCGATTGTTTTTAAATTTTTGTTAAACATTAGTTATTTTTTGACTGTTTATCAAATGCCCCTGCATTTAATTTAATAGGCCCAGGGGAGGTGGTGGTACCCCGGGGCTGTGTGGGCTCGCGGGCCCCCACAACATAATTTTTAAGTGCCCCCGGGACCTGGCCCACCCGAGGGCTTTTTGAATATGAAGAGGGTGAGCCCGTGCTTTGTTTTTTCAGTGAATTTCAAAGGTTTTTTAAATGATAATTCCGAATTATAATGCTCATTGAGCATATCTGTTTTTTCTTTCTTTTTTAATTATCATCCCAATCTCAACCTGGTAAAAACTGCAAATATCACCACTCTTCAATTGATTCCTTCTGCCAACAAAATCGCCACAAACTACTAAAAAAAAAAGCGGTAGCTCCACTTACCAGTAACAAATTAACATCAACATTTAACTGGTGTGAGGAGGTCAACTATCTACTGCGTGAATTACACCCAACTCACACCCATATTTAAAGACGCATATGTGATAGAGGAACTAATTATGCACTGCCAACACCCAACAAAATCACAAGACCTAGCGCCACCACCACTACAACCCCCCCTCCTGACCCTTCCCCCTCTACTACCTCAGAGGCAGTGCAAAACAGGACAACAAACCTTCCCAAAGTAATATATCCCTTCAACAGCACTCAATGTTCAGAGATGTGGCAACCAACTATGTATAAGGGAAGGAACTCGCACATCAACAATAACGTACACAATCCTAACACTACCGGTGATATGCAATACACAACTCACCATACATACTAAAAAGTTCCAGTGTGTAGATATACTATTGATACGTGTAGTGTACTGCACAGTGGATGCAACCATATTATCTCAGACACTGGGGAATATCTCGGTCATGTAGCTGTTTTGTCTCCCCGCCCCCCCTTGAAGCAGAAGTGGATTGGACTGGACTATAAATAATTAGCCTACGCCTTGGGCGTGGTTCACTTCTGCAAAGAGAATAGAGTCTGCCACAGCGAAGGTCCTCACCCTGCCACGTGGCTGCTGTCATGACCACGTGCCTCCTCAACACAGGTCCATTGCAAACTCATTGCCACAGCACCGCAGACTTATGTCTGTATCAACTACTGCCTTCGATATACACAGCGTACAGCAGGGTTCACAACTTGAATTCAACTTTGGATCTACACTAGGTACAGCATTGAAGTTAGCCTTGATTTATGTAAGGCAGAGACAATTGTACTCTATGTCCTCAGACTTTGTTAAAATAAGTGACAAAAATTATTCGCCGATATCTGTGCTGAGTACTGCCTTCGATCTACAGTGCGGTCAGTAGAGTTTACAACTTGAAACCACTTTGGCATCAACATTACAAACAACATTGAATTCAGTCTCGATTTATTTAAGGCAGAGACAATTGTACTCGGTGTCCTCAGACTTTGTTAAAATATGTGACAAAAATTCTTCGTCTATATCTGTACTGACTACTGCTTTCCATCTACAGTGCGGACAGCAGGGTTCCCAACTTGAATTCAGCTTTGGATGTACACTACGGACAGCATGAAATTCAGACGTGTTTTATTTAAGACAGAGATAATTGTACTCTATGTCCTCAGATTTTGTAAAAGGATACGACAAAAATAATTTCTTGATGTCTGTGCCGACTACTGCCTTTGATAAACAGTGAGGAAAGCAGGGTTCACAACTTGAATTCAGCTTTGGATCTACACTACGGACAGCATTGAATTTAGCCTTGATTTATTTAAGGCAGAGACAATTGTACTCTATGTCCTCAGATTTTGTTAAACGATGCGAAAAAAATCATTCCACAATGTCTGTGCTGACTACTGCCTTCGATCTACTTTGTGAGGGCTCACGATTCAGTGGAATGGTGATTGCACATGACGCATTCCAGTAGGCGAATGAAGAATGCGCGAGGAGCACTCCAAAATTATTAATATTTAGACCTTCTTGTCAATTGGTGCAATGATTGTAGAGGGTTGTCACTCCTAGGTTAAAGTGTAGGTAAGACTAGCCATAAGGTTAGTCCAATCATGCACTGTTCACTTGGTGTTATCCCACACCTATTCTGCTTTTCAATTTAAATTAATTAATAATACCATCACTTTTCATACATTTTAATCTTTCTTGGTTTCAACAAAATTCATGTTGCATTTCACATATCATAAATTCATCACACTCACTTTTTGAAAATCATATATACATTTTGATACTATTCTCATATCATTTTATGTTACAGTCAACATTAACATATAGCACGCCTGATGCATTTCGGTACCCAAGCGGTACCTTCCTCAGGGGAAATTCTCAATTGGGTTGATAATTGTAGAATTTCGCCCGAGTGTACTTGGGTATCGTGTAGATTTGTGCTGTATGTTCAGTCTGTCAGCTTTAAACCTGGAAATGTAACTATCTTCACGTATCTCGTGACGGTTTCTCCACGTTTATCCAAGTGCGCCGATCTCTGAATATTCGAATGTTCCGACCAAGTACGATCCATCCATACCACAAATCATCTCAGTGTGCGCACACGCTGAGTTCTTCAGGTACCACTAACTCACTGCACCACAAGTCATGTCCCTGTGGCCTTATTAAGGCAGAATTCACAAGGCAAAAAACTTTGCTCCGTGTGGCCCCCCGGGACCACACATAATCGCAGGCTATGTACAATCTCAGCATCAAAGATACTACTAACTCATTGCACCATAAATCATCTAAAAGAAGAGTGAACAGTTTTATGTCACAGACAGGCATACCATCACTTTTAAATATAATTTATGCAGAATTCAATCAACAAAAGACATTATTCCAATTATTGTGCCTCCCCCTCCCACGACCACGCATCATCGCAGGGTACGTACACGCTAAGCGCCAATGGTACTACTAACTCAATGCACCAAAAATCATCGCCATGTGGTGCTACTAAGGCAGAATTCACAAGACAAAAAACTTTACAATCAGTACAGCCTGCCCGAACCATGCATCATCGCAGGCTCCACAGAACCTTGTTGTTTCAGGTGTCACTAACTCAGTGCACCACTTATTAACAATGGCTGCACATATGCTAAATTACCAATACTTTGCAGCTCTAGTCAACCCAACCTGGCCGTGGGCTCTTGCTAACCGCAGTCTCCTACCTACACTGCGGTCATCAGAGCTCACAATTAAATAGAGTGTTGATTCATTATTTTCAGAGTACAGTACCAAACTAAGTATAACACCTATCAAACCTATACAATTTCTTTTTAGTATGCTTCCTTCAAAAATTTCTTTTATAACACTTATAGATTTAGTTGAATAATAAAATTCACGCTGCAAATGCAAAGGCACACTTAATGACAGTCTACAATGCGGACAGCATAGGTCACAATTTGAACCTCACTTTTTCTTCATTGGAAACCTGAATTTCTTTTTTGGAGACAAAAATGGCTACGCCACTGGAAGAATCATTTGATTCTGATCATTTTGTTACTGAAGAATTAATAACCATCAATGGTACGTCCCCCCCTCAAAGTACATGCAGTCCAGTATGCAACAGTCAACGCTAAACACCAGAGGTACCACTAACTCAGTACACCATAAATAATCACCATGAGACTTTATTAAGGCAAAATTCAGTAGCCAAAAAACATAACCCCCAGTGCGGCCTGCCCGGACCACGCATCATCCCAGGTTACGTACACTCTCAGTCCCAAAGGTACTACTCACTCAGTGCACCATAATTCATCCCACGTGGCCATATTCAGGAAGAATTCGTCATTTATAGAGTGCAGTACCAAAGAAAGTATAACATCCCTCAAACCTACACAATATCCCTTTAGCAGCCTTCCTTCAAAAACTTATTTTATATCAGTTCTAGGTTTAGTTGAAAAACAAAATTCACTCTGCAAGTGCAAAGGCACATCAATGGTAGTCTACACTGCGGAAAGCACATGTCCCTGAAACATACATATTTCGAAAATGTATTCCATACATGTTTCATTTTTTATTTCAGTTGTGAATACAGATGATACAGTCCAGTAGGCAACAGGCTGAGCACCATACGTACCACTAACTCAGTGCACCATAAATAATCGCCACGTGGCCTTCTTAAGGCAAAATTCAGTAGCCAAAAGACATTCTTACCAGAGCGGTCTTCCTGAACCACACATCATTGCAGGTTTCACACAAACCAACCCTACCTTATTGCACCATAACTCATGAAACCTTTACAATAGCATCTTCTGTGTATTATTTCACTTATAGAGCTCCTACCTTTGTACAGCAGAAGTCATAAACCATTTAGGATTGAATATCTGTGTATGATATCATGATTACTATTCTACTTGTTACCAACAGCAACGTAATAAAATGGAGTCGAGCACACGTGCCTTTACCCACTTCAACTATCTATCTGTGTCTGTGTATTTATTATGTTTGTAAAATGCTGCTCCTGCGCCCTACCACATTATGTTGTACTGTAAACAGCGTATGCAACCATCTTACCTCTGCCAGTAACAAAAACTTTGATTATTCAACTTTCTCTCGCTCATTCTACAAATACGAACGTACAAACTGGATCATTACAATACTGTAAAGAAAGTGTATGGTAAATTTATAAGTGTGCGCTATGTCTCATTGTTTTGAGCATATATATATGGCGCCAAGTCGACCCAAAACTTTATCAGCAATTTACTTGAGCACCGTATTTACAGTACATTTTCAAGCATGCATAGATTACGTCATTTATCTACAATAACAGGATGTGTACGTGCCTCTAACACTGATTTCCAGCACCAAGTTTGACAATTTACCTGAATGACAGCATACGTATATATATTAACTGCCCTTCATGTGCCAAAAACTGCAACCTAAAGCTTTCACAGCCCTATATTACTACAGCTACAACACTCAACTGAATGTACGCCAAACATTCATATTCGCCGAAATGTATCATGTCCACCATCTTTTATGTGTGCAACTATGGATGAATATAGGGTCAGTGATACCCCGTTCCTTCCATGTTGGCCATGTTGTGGGACTTTACAGACATAATGACACATTTGAGTTTCAGACCCGGGTGACGGCATCAATACAACACAGACACCTGAATCAGTTGATATCTCATAGCTCACGACGGAACCACGCCCATAGCTCCGGAGTCATCGTTCACAGCCTCGCGAAGCACTGGCATACATCAGGCCAGCCCACTCCGCTTACGCTACCAGCAAAACACAACAACGCTACATGGCCCAAATTTCCATTGCAGTGATTTCTTACTTCCAGGTCTAGTTGTCAGAGCGGTACACACACACTCCCTCATGGCTGGTACACACCCACACCACACCCATCCAGCACATGCGTCACTACCAAAAATAAAGACGGAGCGCACGTGCGCTGCGCCATTTTAGATTTTCTCCCATCGCAAGTGCTGTGATGGCCCGTCCTAGTGGGTCAAATGCCGCATGTAGGCCTGAACTACCGAACAGGGGGGCCCACTAACACATGCCTGTCCTCTTTCATCACTGAGTTAGGGGTATCGCAAGGACTGAGCGGGTGAGGAACCTGCGATGAAGATAGGTGCACGAGTATGTCCTTTGCCATAGTGATATCAAGACTCAGCACCAAATGTGAGACTTTATGAGGGCAGAACAGGGCTGCATGATGTAGAACGTACCCTGTCCATGAAAAGGGGAGCAGTGAGGCCTGGGTACGCAGGGGAGGGGGTAGATGGGGTATAGCAGACTGGATAAAAAAAGGCGATGCAGGAATTTAGGCGTACGCAGTCCTACATACCGTATCTTATTGCATTTGTATTTTTTTTTCCAATAGCAGGAACGTTTTTATAGTCAGTCAAATGTCAGTCGCTTGTGATGATTGAAACCAGGTGTATCACTGCGCACCACTGCTTTCACAACCGGATGGAAAACATTACTACTCTACTAATTCCTCATAAATCGAAGCCCATTAAACAAGTTGGAACTGTACAAATAGTTGTATTTGAAATGCGGGAGGGAAGGTGAGTGAAAGGGCGATGTTATTCTACTCCACATTAAGATAGTAACAATTACCAATCATAACATCTTTCTTTTACTATCTTTTAGATATAGTGCTTCAAGGTGCACTATGTCCCGGCACGTGGTGGAAGACACACCGGTGACAGAAAGGTGAGCTGCGAATATTCTTTTCAGTCACTCTCTCACTTCCACTCTCCTTTGATAAAGAAATGGCGCACAATCTTATCTTCCTTTTTATCTAACAGGTTGTGTTTCACGAATTGGCGTCCCCCCAACACCTCCAAGGCTCAACGTTTGAGGATTCTGCGATGATGTGTGACCATCGTAACAACTAGGGGTGGGCAAAATTTGCGTAATCGTGTTACGCAAATGTCCGCGAAACAGTGAAAAACTCTGCAAACACGCAGAAATTCGGCGAACATGCGGAATTGCTTGTTCGCTGTGCTTTTTTACTGTTTGCAATCGCTGTTTGCGTGCTCGGGGGAAATATCTCACGAACACACATTTGTGAACGAGAACAAGCAAAAAATGTCACCAAGCCGCGGAACGCAGAATTTTGGGCAATTTCACGTTCTCCACGGAACATGAAATTACCCAAATTCCGCGAGCGGAACGGAATTTACTGTCCAGGCCTAGTAACAACACCTGAAAAGGCTGCTTCGACACATGGTGCACCCTTTGAATCACGCCAATAGCACAAGGTGAGCAAAGTATCTTGTTTCTGAAGCAACGAGAAGTCACCTGTGGGCGGAGAGAGTGGGTAGTGTGCAGCAGCTTGACTGCGTAGGAATGTACAATTACCTCCAGGCAGTGAGAAGAGATAGGTTGGAACAGTCTGGGTGCGCAAGAAAAGGCACTCACCTCTGGACTCTGGGAGTCAATGGGGTGCAACAGTCTGGGTACGCAGTAATGAGAACTCACCGCTATGCAGTGGGAGTGCATGGGTATAGTACTCTGGGAGAAAAAGAGCGCACAGATACCACCTTGCAGTGGAAGTTGTAATACAGTATCCTGAGTGTCCAAAGGCATAAATCAGAAATATACTTGTGCAGTTGTATGTACTCTGCAATTACTAACTCTATACTATCTTTCAGATCACTAAACTTGAGGGTGCACTATGAACCGGCACGTGCTTGAACCCACAACAGAGGCAAAAAGGTGAGCTACAAAGATTTTTTCCAGTATTAACACTACCTCTCCTGCTCCATCTATTACTTTCTCTCTCTCACACTTTCAATGTCATTTTTTCTCTCGTTCTCTCTCTCCCTCTCTCTCCCATGGTTTGTCTTTCTCTTTTCAAGTTATGGACGCTGCGGTCCACCATGCAGATGAATAAATCAAGGCTGAATTTAATACAGTCTGCAGTGTAGAAGCAAAGCAGACTTCAAGTTTTGAACTCTGTTTGACACAGTGTTTACAAAAGGTAAGCAGAGCGGCCTAGATACATAATGCCTCCAATTAAATGTGTTGCAAATAAACAATATTGTCCTGCATAATGACGTAATCTCTCATCTAATTCTGTCTCATCTCTGAATCATTTTAAAGACCTGCTGGACCATACTGTAGATCTGATGCAGTAGGCACTTCCCTTCAGACACTTCTTTAACGTGGGCCTATGAGAGGGGTGGGGTGCATAAGGCACACTGCAGACGTGCAAATAACCAAATATTGCCAGGTGTTATGTTAATTTGTGATCTTTGACCTCATTCAGTCACATCGATCTAATTTTAAACACTTATTTTCATTTTTGTTTTGCAGGTTACCTACCCTCCTACTATTGGAGTCCACCTCAAATTTTGTTTATTATATTGTTATGTTAAAGTTAAGTTTCTAGTTATTTATTATATTGTTATGTTAAAGTTACGTTTCTAGTTATTTATTTTTGTTGTGATAAAAGTTAATTAAAAAAAGTGTATAAAGTAGAAATGATGTTTATAACTAGAAGTATAATACTTAGGCTAACTCTTTACCAGCGCTTTACCATAGTCTGTAGCTGCGATTAACGGTTCCTATGGAAAATTTTAAAAACTCCAACACAGTTACTGTTTGGATTAGCAACAATGTGTGGTGAACTTGTGACCTGTGTGCTCACTTGAGTGTTCCATGAACTGTTACTATAGAAACAGGCAATAAGCAGTTTGGGGGTATGGTTGAAAGGTACTGGCTGTACAGAAACCATTATATTTACTTAGATCCTCTACATGACAGAGGGAAAAGCAAACTGAGACGACAGAACACTGTGGAGCAGATTTACAAGCCCCTTGAGCCACTTACGCGATACTTTTCCAATGTTAAAAGTGGCGCAATAGTGGCGCAGGGGACTTGTAAATCTGCCCCGATGTACATTACGAACAAAAGTAGTACACAACTCTTTGAATTCTTTATCGATCACAATTACACAGTGTTGCTTCACGATTCACAATGCACTTCACTAAATACTTCGTGCCTATTTAAATGGGAGACGGTATTGTCGACATTACAAAACTTAGGGGCATATTTACAAAGACGGTGGTAAAATTATTGCCACTTTAACGGCAGTAAACTACAACTAAAACGGCGATAATGGACTTCAAAATCCTTTGTTATCTTACCGGAAGATTTTTTCAACACTGCTGTTAGCTATGGCAGGGTGAGAGCCAAGGCTCTCGCCCTGCCATAGCAAACTTGGTTTGCATTTTGAAAGAGAGAACACAAAAACCTACTCTCTGTTTTAACACCTTAGGAGCGGCGCAATTCCCTCCCCAGTGCTGCGCTGTCCATTCGAACTAGTGCTGAATGGACGTTCAATGGTCGTGCGCAGCACTGGGGAGGTAGTGCTGCCGTCGGCCAACGCCCCGACGCAGCACTTAAGGGGTTAAAATGGGGAGCTGCATATTAGCAGGTCCCCGTGTGTAAAAGTAGTGGCGGCTTCCGAAGAACGCAGGGAGCTAGCTGGGACTGTAGGGATATTGGGCCTCCACCCACAGTCTCATGGGATGGGATCCCGAGGAACAATAAAAATTAATTAAAAAAATTATTTTTGTTTACAGTAAAATTAGGCGTCTGTAATGGGCATATTTACAAGGACAGCGTCAAAATGTTCTGGTGTAAACCTGGGCTTCTATTGGAATTCTCACAAATTCTCAAAAGCCTATTATTAAGTCTAGTTTGGCCGCTTCAATGGCACTTTCCTAACGCTAAAGCGACAATAATTTTAACGCTGTCCTTGTAAATATGCCCCCAATAGCGTGAGAAATACAGCGATAATTCATGTTCGCAAGTGAAAAGCTAGTTAATATAATATCAATCCACCTCGCATATTAAACATGCTTAAGTCTACTTCAGAACAGATGTTAGGGTCCGACATAAACCGCAATTAGCGAGAGTTTTGCTATCGGTCCTCAAATCCAGGGCTGCCTTGTAAATACAACGCTGTTGTCATGCCTCCCTCTGTATTTGTATATTGTCATAGGAACACCTACCTTGCCACTGAGAATGCATGCATTGCAACTCATTGGAGATACAAGGCGAGCTCTTAGCAAACCGGCTGCTGCTAACATGCATTAATGCATCTTAGCGTTGCCTTGTAAATAGGGCGATATAATTTTCACCGCATTTTTCTAAAAATTGCCGCAAAATGGCACTTGTTAATATGCCCTCAAATTTGCTATGACAGAGCGGGAACCTCGACTCCCGCCCTGCAATAGCAAACAGCAGTGTCCCTGGGGGTAGACACCCCGAGACACAACAGGAGCCGCTCCTGAGGGGTGGTGTTCCCAAAGGCTTTTGACTGCTCCTGAATGCAGACCACATGGCCCCCCTACCAAAATATAAAAAGCCCCGGAGGGTGGTAATCCCCGGGGCTTAGACGGTCCTTTGAGCTCCCTCACCAATTTATTTTGTAGCACCAAAGAATGGCGGTCCCCGAGCTACAGGGCCCCTCTTAATCCCCATCAAATGTAATATTTTAGACTCCGGGATTTGGCTCTCCTAGGTAGCTAATTTTTAAACAAGCACAGGAGCCCGCACTTCGTTTTTATTTTTATTACCGCGGATCCATGCACCGAGAGCACATTTCTCAATTTTAAAAAAAAATTAAAATTTTGTCCCTAGGGGTCTTTGTGGGACCCCCTAAGCAGGTCTAGAGGGTTAAAATATTTCTTACCTGCCCCCTTTAAACATTTTGAACACTTGTTGCACTACTTTCTAGATCCTCGCTTCTACCGAGGCACAAAATGGCTGCCAACACTTCCTGGTTTCGAATGTTGACAACCACTTGACAATCAACTAGCGTGTGATCGGGAGGATGCGCTTAGAGTGCGTGCAAGATGCGCAGATCCACCGAGGCCATAGATATATATGTACTTTTAATTGTAATTTTCTCAGAAACTACTGAACGGATTTACACCATTTAAGCAAAAAGCACGAGTCTGAACAGAAGACTACCTCTTAGCCAAATTTGGTATAATTCTGTTCAGCCGTCCGGGCTGTAGCCGCAGAGAACGGTTCATATGGAAAATTGCATGGGGAAAACACATTTTGGGACTCCCCTTTTTTTCTCGGCCCGCTTCAAAAGCAATATTTTAGACCCTGGGATTTGTCCTTCCCAGGTACCTAATTTTTAAACAAGCACAGGAGCCCGTGCTCCGTTTTTTGTTTTTTTTTTACGGCGGATCCATGCACCCAGCACACATTTCTCCTTTTTTTCAACAAAAAAGAAATTTTTTTGGGGACTCCCTAAGCAGGTCTAGAGGGTCAAAATATTTCTTACCTGCCCCCTTTATACGTTTTGAACTTTTTTTCCACTAATTTCTAGACACTCACTTCTACCGAGGCAACAAATGGCTGCCAACACTTCCTGGTTTCGAATGTTGACAACCACTTGACAGCCAATTAGCATTCAGTGCGTGATCGAGACAGTGCGCTTATAGTGCGGGCAAAATGCGCGGATCCACCGAGGCCATAGATATATATGTACTTTTAATTGTAATTTTCTCAGGAACTACTGAACAGATTTACAACACATAAGCAAAAGGCATGAGTCTGAACCAAAGACTACCACTTTGCCAAATTTGGTGTAATTCCGTTCAGCCGTTCGGGTTGTAACTAAGTATGGGCTAAATTTGCGAATTCGCGGTACGCAAATTCATGCGAAAGCGAATTTGCAGATTTTTTAATTTTTGCGTGTTCGCAGGTTTTTTTTGTAGCGCAGCTACCTGTGCGGTCGTACATGGGCGCGGCCATCTTGTTTTCAGTGTTCGCTATGTGTATTTCCGTTTCCAGGCACTAGTTGCATGCTCTCGTTGTATATTTCCCACGTGCGGGGCGCAATTGCGTGTTCGCATCCATTTTTGCGTGCTCGTGGGGGAAATATCACGCGAACTTACCCACGTGGTCGAAATGGGCGCGGCCACCTTGTTTTTCATTCATTGCTATGGTTCTGGGCATGCTTTTTCAATCCTCCTTTAATCTTCGTAATCCTTTGTTTGAACTTTTTTTTAATCTTTTTTACTCATTATCTATTTCTTTATTTTTGTACATCTATATTTTGTGTTTTTTTCTACTTTTGGTTACTTTAAAACTACTTTTTTAAACTCTCTTTTCTTTTACTTACTTTCCCTATTCTTTCCTTTTTTATTTTCCTTTAACTGTCCAGGACCATGGCAAAGGGAGCGGGCAAAAACATTAAGGGGAAGGGTCCCGCACCCCGTAGCCGGCTCCCTTGTGGGCGCTTAAGGGGGGAGGCAGTAACTGCCCGGGAGATCTTCAGCATGATGGAGGTGGCCGGACTGGATTTCTTTGTCCAGCACCTCATCCCCAAAACCGTCGCGGCAGGCGGCAGGTCCGGTACCGGGTATGGATTCCTGGAGCATCGCCAGCTATGGGGGAAGGTCTGCCGGGTCATGTATCAGGAGTCTGGGGTCCGACGCACCTACAACCAGGCGACGCACCGGTGGTCGACATTCTGGACCGGGAACAAGACCTGCTTGGCGTCGAGATCCTTGGGCTTGGTGAGTAGTAGTAGCTATTTAATCACTACTTTGTTTTCTCCTGCTCTGTGTTATGATATTGCAAATATTTGTTTTTTTCCGAAGAGCAAGAATGCTGCCGATTACATTGCAGGTAAATTATGTTTCACAAGCTTCTATGATTGCAGGTGCTCGCCTGCTCAATGGCGGCGCTACTATGCTTACTTGTTTTAAATGTTGTGCTCATTTGACCTGGGTGATTATGTATGAGTGTACTTTACAGAACTGCGTAATGCTAGACACTAGAGACTCAAGTCCAGTCCTTCCTTTGTACTCCTGCCACTAAGAAGAGATAGGGGTGGTGGATTGATAGTTTGAGTATATTATGACTGGTTACTTAGTAGGAATCTTTTTAGTGGTCTGCAATCATCACGGACTGTGTCTGTCACTTTGCGTGCTGCGGAGTGCTGCCTGCCAGTCCTAGTAGAACCTTTTTGTGGTTAGTTTAGTGAGTTACATAACTTTCCAAGTAAACGGTCCGCGAATCTAGCAATACTAATATCCTAGTAGACCACATCAGATAGGTCAATAAATTTAGTGCAATTGTTGTCTATTTCCCCAAAATAATTTTATTGTTTTTTTTAAATGTTTGATTTGGTTGACAACAATCATGTTTGTGTCTTTTTTTTCATGTTGCACATCAGCTCCCCCCAGGGGCAAGAGGACAGAGGAGGAGGTAGCTGCACCGGCGGAGCAGGAACAGGAAGGCCAGTATAGGCCTGCCGAGGGCTCCTCTGCTGGCCCCAGTAAGTTTTCCTGTTAATATTATTAATTATACTTCCTTATCTTTTACAGCACCTATTTATTCCAAACGTTCCTCATAATTCTATTTTTTCCTAAATCGTCTTTGATCTTCTTGTAGACTGTTTCTAAATTCTTACCCTGCCTCTACTATGACTCTCTGTGCTACTACTATATTATTATTAGTCTGTCTGTGTAGCTAGCTAAGCTTGCACAGTTGGCAAAAGGTGTTAAACAAAAATCCTATTCAGCAATAGCTCTAGGCACTGAGTGCAGTCCTCTGGGTTGTCCATAATGTCTATAGAAGTCTTCTAAATGTTTATGCTCTGACAGTTCCCAACAATAAAATGTCAATGGCCACCAAGAATAAGATACAAGTTTACTTTTTGATTGGATAGGAGGACATACTACTACTGTTGCAGGGTCTATTCTGCACATACAGAACTGTGGACAAGAAATAGGGCATTGGTGATAATAGGCACAGTTAGACTTTCCACATACCTGATACATAACAGAAGTTGAACCCCCAATCTCCTTAATGACTAGCTACTGTGTCAGAGTCATTATTTAGCTCCCGAATGCAGCAATGATCCCCAATGATTATTCAACCCAGAACATAAGACTACAGAATCAGTGTCCCGACCTCTCAGAGTCACGGACTCATGCTTGGAAATTCCAAACCCTTTCGCTCACTCACTCAGAACCAAAAACCACAAAGTCTATGTAAGTTTTAAAGCTTTATTAAAAGTAAAAAATAACTAGCTCTGTGTGTACTCTGGTTAAAATTGTGCATTAAAAGCATTTATTAAAATTAACTTCAAAGACGATAAACGGTGAAGTCATGAAAACTCAACAGTGGCTGATTTACACAGTAATTGTGGGAGACCCCTCACCTGGTTGACACTTAAAGTCTTGGTGCTGTTGATGACGACTCAGACTAACATTCATATGATCTTGCTCTTGTTCGTAGAAGGGAAGCTTCTGTCTGTTATGAGAAAAATGGTGCGTGTTAAAAAGCAAGCATTCATCAGTTGTGCCAAAAAGTGTAGCATCACATGTTATGGCTAAGCATAAATAAAAAACACCCTTCCCTGAAGAAAGGGAAATTTTTACTTTAGACTAGAGAGTCACAAATTATTACATTTGTTTATGTAGTACTAGTAACATATTTTTTAATTCCTAGACAAAATAGGGAGTGGTGTATATGGCATCTAAAAATATTAAATGTATTTTCTAGGCATAACACCATCGGCACAGCCCACCACCAGTGCCGGGGCCAGCGCGGAGGCGGTTACTCCAGGGGCGGATGCGGTGCCAGCAGGAACTGCTGTGGGGGATGCCACGGTAGTAGCGGGCAGTGGTAAGCTATTATATTCCCTACTTATTGAGATTGCAGAGTAGGCTCGCTGCAGGGGTGTATATGTTGTACAGTACAAGTACACTTTACTGTTGAGAAGACAAATTAAGAACTAAGTTTTTGTCAACCAGGTAGAAGACAGTCACCCTTGACTTCGCATTAGCAATAGCATTAGTGGCAGGAGTTGACGAGTAACCAATGGCCTCCTCTAAATTTGACTTCAACGCAGCAAGTTTTATCGAGAAGCCAAGTCAGATCAGAGATGAACTTGATGGATGGGATGAACAAAAGGGGAAAGAAGGGTGTAAAGAAGGACGAGCGAGTTAAAAAAATTAATAACTGGCAAACAATGATACGTGTTTTTTAAATGCTGCCCAAGTTGGCTGGGAATCTGATGCATGGCCGGTTGAAGGCTGAAGCAAGGATGGGTGAAAGAGGAATCCGATGCATGGCCGGTTGAAGGCTGAAGCAAGGATGGGTGGAAGAGGACTGCCTGGGTGGGTGAAACAGAAACTGTATGTGTGCGCAATATATCCTTTGGTTTAAGTTCAAAATCAAATGCAAGTCAAGCACGGATGCATGGCTGGCGGTTTACAAAATAAAATAAAAATGTTTTCTGGTGAGAAAAAGTAAGGTTTGTCCAGTTGAGACATTAGGAAGAATGATTGACATTTACTTTGAATGGATGGATGCCTGGATGGTATCTTCCTCATAGATAGCATACGTGTATGTTGACAGAGTAGACGGTCACTGGATGAAGAGTGTTACTTTGAAGAGCATGTAACACTGCACGTCCGTGCCAGAGTAGCAAAGCCGAGGAAAGAAGTTGTAATTTTTCAAAATACTACCATGACTAGTAACAGTAGTTTGCAAGCACAGCATATATCCGGGGATTACGGGGACCACTCACTACCTCTGTTAATAATTTTTTACAACTCTGTCATTCATGTGTGGCCTATCGGTGTTCACTCAATCAAAAACAAAGCATCTAAAGTCATCCCATATGTAAACAATAACCTGTGAAGGGATAGATGATCATATTATTTATCTTCTTCATTTTCCTTTTGTGGTAGTCAGGGGCAGGGCAGGGTGAAAGTTAAATTAATTGAGCAGTAGCCCTTTTAACAGAGTATGGCCAGTGACACCCGTAATAGAAAAGTAAGAGCTTCACCACCTGCATGTACTAGACTGGTAACAGTAACGCAAGTCTGCGTCATCATGGCTTGCGTCTGTTTTTCTTGGGTGCAAGCTGACTGCGCTGGCACTATGCCCACTTCCACAAGTTTACGTACTAATTTCGCTAAACAAGAGGGAAGAAGACTGGTGTACCGTCTGAGTCTAATGTAGCGAGTCCATATAGTGCTAGTCAAATTCCTGAAACTCCCACTAATGTTAGAGCAGAGGCCGACGAAGTTGGAGGTTATATAGATACATGCCACACAAATGTTATGTACTGTGCTTGCAAGTTGCTAGTGTTACTGTGACACAACTTTCTGTTGAATTATTTTGTGTTAATCTTAAAGAGTATTGGACTTGGTTACAGTATTTTCCTTTTTCTTCATCTAGATACTCCTTCTTCTAAACTATCTCGGAAGGAGTTGGCTATCCGGGCCAGGCGCTGGAAGCTGGAGGCAATTGTCGCCGAATATCGGCGACTGGTGGCCCAGGAGGAGGAGGAATAGCGTTCGATATCGACCACAGCTGCATCCTCCTCCACTGCCACTGGGTCATACGGTCAGCGTGATCCTCCAGCGGTACGGCTCCGTGGTCTGGCAGCCACCCACCGCCGCCGAGCAGCGACAACAACAGCTGCCCCCCACAGTGCCTGCAAGGCAAGGATGCAACGTTTGTTCCTGCGAGTGGCCTACCTTGAGCAGCAGGTGGCCCAACTGTCGAGGCTGAAAGCCCTGCTCATGGCCCTCCGTCGAGAGCTCTGCAACAACCTGGCCACAGGACAGCGCCGGCGGAAGTAGAACATGGAGAGAGACTGTCCCTTGCCCCCTTTTCAAAGACTTTTGGGGGGGTGCGAATTGGGCAATTGGGTTTTTGGACTTTTGATTTCATGGACATTGGTTGGGGCTAGGGAGAGGGGTGGGTTGGGTCTTGCGGGATAGTTTATTTTTGTTAGGGACAAATTAAATATTTATTTTCTACTAAACATAGCATATGCATTTTATGTTTTGGGGTAGGCAGGGTGGGGTTAACTCAACTGTATGTTTGTTTTCCAGAAACTTAACTGGCTGCTTGATTCTAATTGTCTAAGTAATCGGTCAAATTTCTACAAAAGTGCCACTGACAGAGTTAGTGAATTCAATTGTCCTACTACTTTACTTGTACTACCGTCAGTCTCTTCTCTCCTCCTACTCCATTATTCTTCCTTCCACAAAATGCTTATCTTACCTGTCATTAGTGTTTGAGAATAGGGCTAGGCACAGGGCTGGCAGCATGGCAAATGGAGATTAAGGTTGGCAATGGAATCCTGGACGGATGAAATGGCATTGTTGTGGTGGTAGTAGTAGTGGTACACACTGGCAGTAGCAGCATATGAAAAAAAAGGAAATGAGATATTGAGTGGCCTGAGAGGAGCATTAGAACAGTACGATAGTACAGTACACAAGAACAGTGCCATAAATTAAATTGTAGCTATGCTAAAGTATTCAATCAAAAGTTAAGCTGACTAGTGGTTGCGTGGATTATGGCTACTACAGGAACTAGTACTGAAGGACACAGCCGTGTAAACCTTCGTCACATGTAGGAGGAGGTTGTTGTTGATGAATCCACTCAATGGTGGACATAAAATTCTGAAAATGCAAATACTCATGGGTGTGTGTCAAGCAGAATAGGAATATATCCTCGGATTCCTTCACCTGCCTTTAAATTGATTTTCTGTTGCTTTGACCTTATCCTCCCCAGCAAGCGTGTGGAATTATTGCTGTCATTTAATCACACACCTCAATGAAAACCACACAGCCCGAGGGAAGAGGGTTAGGGTTTGAAAAATGGATGGGAATGGGAGTTTTTGGGAAAGTTTTTTGGAGAGAGAAAAAGAAAACACAGCATGGAGAAACAACAAATGAAGAAAAACAAATCTACGATACGACCATATCCATAAATCTTTTAAGGGACTTAAAGGAAGTACACGAATGAAGTTGTTTGCTAAGTGGACGGTTAGGTTAATGAAAAGTAGTACTACTTATACTACAACTTACTAACTAGTACTAAACAATTAGACAGTACAGGGCTGAAAGAATTACGCAATTTCACTTGCATATGTGTCCTCAGAGAGAATAAACACTTAGTAGTACATTACACTAGTTTTACAAATAGCAAAGAAACTTATCAAATAGCTGTAGGGATGAATTTGAAGCAGAGAGCAAACGCACCGAGTCGCACACTCATAGAAGTTCACAAGCAACAATAACATTATTTAAAAGATAAGGACAAGTGAAGTGGATACTGTAACTGTGTGTTGTAGTTGTCCTGGTCAAATTGGGAAGTAGTATGCATCCAGCTATTCCTCTTATTCTCGGTACTCCTCCATTCCATCGGGCGCTCTGTTGATCAATCTTGGTGACCACACTGTCCACTGCCTGCCTGGCGGATGCGGAAACGCAGATTGCTATGGTAAGTAATGTGTTTCCTATTGCACAGGGTAAGTGCCGGCCTGTAATTGTCGATGGAAAAACAGAAAGGGAAGGGATATTAAGACACCCATGAGGAAAAATATAAGATTCAGTGTGTAGTTCAAAATAACACTTTCACTTTCAGAGGCGACAGTATTACATACATGCATCATTTCTAAAGTGCCTACTCTGAGTCTCTGTTTCCAGGATATGAATTAGCACACAGCAGGCCAGGTCTATGCACACTGTCAAGGCAGGCATCACTGAGTGAACCAACCTCCATGTAGCATACCTCTTGACACAGACTAGACAGACATGTAGTTCTGCTGTGGTTGTTGTTAACTTGTTTACCAGTTTGTCACTCACGAAATGGCCATAGTTCTTCCGTAAACCGACAATGATGATTCATCCATCCCAGTGAGTGACTGTAAAGATATTAAGTAACTTTGATCATCAAGAATCATCATCATCATCATGGGATTGGCAAACTCAATGTTGTTCATGCAGTCACAGTCTACACACAGTGAGTCCAAGGACATTTTCCATATTAAAAAATGCAACGTAGTGGCCCCTGCAGTAGAAGTACAATTTGCATTAAACAAGGTAAAAACAGAGAAGACTTGAGCTACATTTAGTGTGTAAAAGATTAAATAATAACAGAACACATAGGATTCATTTCATGCACAACAAACAAACAGCAATTGCTTTCATCAGAGCCAGACAGCCAGTGTTGTCCAGTGCATGCCATCTCACCATTCATTCATACATTACCTGTTCCACTTTTTGTCAGCATCTTATTCTTAAGTGAAGGGCCACAGGGCAGCCTCTCATGTCAATTTCCGAAGTAACAGTCAGCATAGTCAGTAATTACAGTCCCACTTCTTTTGAGGGGACTCGTCTACGAAGCGACAGTTTCTTGATTCTGCGTAATCCAGCCATCTGCTTTGAGGGAAATGGTTAGCGGAAGTCTGGAGGAGGAGGATAGAAGAGCATATAAGGATGGAAGAAAAAAAGGAAGTATTTCAAGCCTAGTTGTCAGGGAAGCAGAGCTCGTACTCAAACTCTGTGAATTGAACATGGAGTAGGTCAGCTAACAGAGAAGAACTTCCGTCACCTAAGTTGGTGTCCTCTTCTTCCTGTGTGGATTCACGTATTTTGTAATCTGGTGGTATGAAGTGCTGATTCATCTTGATCATTGTTAACCTCTCCACATTTTTGGGCGAGAGGTGGGTACTTTTTGAAGTGACAATGGCACCAGCAATGGCACCTGCGCCACTTGCTTCTTCTGCTCCTTCTTACTGGCAGTGGCACTGGCAACTTTCTTGGTAGATGAGCTACTGCCATCTTTCTTTGGGCCCATCTTCTTCAAATGTCAGAACAGCAGGACGCAGTTGCACGAGTTGCAGAGCTGTCTGTGGCCACACGTGACGTTGTGCACACACCGCAGCAGGACATCTTCCTGGCACTACAACAAGTGATGGTAATGAGGATGACTCCTGGTTCTTCTCAGTCTTTGTGCACCTAAAAGCAAAGGAACATCAGTTAAATAAATGTTGCATATGTCGTACTTCAATTAATATTTGCAACTAGGCATTTATTATTATTAACACAACACACCCAAAAACGGATAGGCCGAAAATAAAAATCGCAATTCTAATCCAAAATGGATGTTTAAATTAATAGAAGAGAGACCACACAGAGAGTTGTTTCATGCACCACTGAGTACCCCTGGGCATAATGGATGAAAGCAAGGCAGACTGGGTGGAAGCCTATGGCACAAAGCACACTGCCTGGCTTCAAAATGGCCCCTAGACCCCCACCAACATGGCCTGGCCCTGGACCAGGCCTCAAAATGGCCCCCACCCACATGGCCAGGGCCTGGACCAGGCCCCAACAACACCCACAAAATCGAAACACACACAAAAATCACACCAATCCAATGTCATCCATGCCATAAATGATGTTTAAATTCAAGAGACCCCACAGAAAGACATGGCCCATGCACCACCGAGTACCCCTGGGCATAATGGATGAAAGCAAGGCAGACTGGGTGCAGGCCTATGGCACAAAGCACACTGCCTCGCTTCAAAATGGCCCCTAGACCCCCACCCACATGGCCAGGCCCTGGCCCAGGTCCCAACAACACCCAAAACATCGAAATACACACAAAATCACCCCAATCCAATGCCATCCATGCCCTATATGATGTTTAAAAATCAGGAGACCCCACAAAAAAACTTGGCCCATGCACCACTGACTACCCCTGGGCCTACTGGCTAGTGTGGCTTTAACACGCACCCCAAAACAAAAAAAGACTTCCACATATAACAGTGAGCTACTCAATAACATGCCATAAATGATATTTAAGTTCAACAAAACTCACAGAAACAGTTGTATCATGCACCCATGACTAACCCTGGGCCTACTGGATACTGTGGCTACCCACAATATATTTGTTTTAAAGTTGTGAAAAAGTTTATGAATTGTAGTTGCAGCAACTGCAATGCCCCAAACAAACAACATCAACTTACTTGTAAAATCTCATATCCAAAAGTGATCCCCCAAAAAAGTCCTCAAATACAAATATCCAGCAGTAGCCACAAAGAGTAATCCTTACAGCTCCAGATCCAAATGAAAAGTGACCAGGACATGGACAAAGCACCGGGAGGAGTCTGCTGGACAGGAACAGGAAGTTGGAGACTGTGGGGCACTTCCTCCCTCCCACCCCCCAAAAATGGACTCCTTGCACAAAAAAATGCAGCCAAATGTCAATCTGAGGAGTTATTCTGATCCAAATAATTATTTTCAGGAGGTTTATGCTGCCAGCGATAGATTTCTTGTGCAGAAAAGCGAGCTGTTCAAATCTCCCGCCGGATGTCAGCTGCTCATCGCATCTACGTCTTCGCAATTGTTTTTTCGCGAGGTGCGTGATCGCGGGCCATTATGATGTATTCGCGTTCAGCAACTCTCGCAGTGCAAGATGGCGGGACGCTATGACGTAGTCGCGGTCGAAAAGTCTTGTGCGATCACGCAGCAAGATCAAAAATGGCGCAGCGCACGCAAACCGGGAGGAAAATATCTCAGCGAACTAAGAATCACGGTAAGTCAACGCCGCGTGCGTGAGATTGTGTTTTTGAAGCCCGACCAAGCAAAAAAAATCCGCCAACTCGTGAATTTCGAATTCTTTGACAATTCCGCGTGATTCGCGGACAGCAAAATTGTAAAAACTTCACAAATTCCACAAGCGGAATGGATTTTCAGCCCATGCTTAGCTGTAACCGCGATGATCGGTTCTTATTGAAAATTGTATGGGGAGAACACGTTTTGGGACCCCTTTTTTCTCAGCCCCCACTTCACAAATCATCCCAAGACTTTCAGGATAGGAGCGGACAGGAGCGCCCCACCAGTTTTGAAAATGTTGCGAACATTCATCACACGTGTGCAGCCCAGCTGTAGCGCCAATCGACTCAGTAGGTATATGAAGTTAAAACTACATGTTATAACAGTTGTTTGCGTGAGTGAATATCTTTATAGGTGGGGTGATGAGCAAGTATGTCTCTCAATGGTACATGTCCAACAAACTAGAAAAATAAAAGGCAGTGTATGTGTCAGTTGTTGTTTATAAATAAGTATACATAAGACTCAGTGATTGTATGAGTGACTATATGGATAATTGTATATTTGTAATAGTGATTTTATAACACACTAAGTATGAGTTACTATCTATATGAATAGATAAAGTGGTGTTTGTATAAGGGTATAGCTTAGTAAATGTAAGTGTAATCCATAAGTGAATAGGATGTGTGCTGGTGTGTACTGTCGATATAGGTGTATAAGTATATTTGATAGTGTTCTATTGATCATTGACTGCATGTATGAGTGAATCTATAGGTAAGTGATTAGATGTGTGTATAGATCTAGGAATCACCGAGTGGGTTTTAGAAACTTGTATTGGTGTGTCAATGGATTCAAATATGGTACTCTGTATTTTACAGTGAGTGATAAAAGGTTATACTAGTGTATGATGAGGTGTATCTGATTGTCACGTGGATGATGTCATCAGTGATGTCACCAGTGATGTCACTGACCATGTCATGAATGATGCAATATATTACATCATCAAAAGTGGATTGCGGGCGCGCAAGATATTACAGCTAACTATATAGGAGGAATTTCAATGGTTTTGTACGAGTGAAATGTCCATCTAACTATAATACCCCTAAAACCTATGTTTTTTTCAGTGAATTTCTTTTTTAAATGCTAATTCCTAACTATATCAGGCCTGAAACCTATAGTTTTTTCTGTGAATTTCGAAGGTTTTGTAAATGACAATTTTTAAATGTTTTAATTGTGATATTTATTTTTTATACTGATTTACTACATTTTTTAAACTAACTATTTTTAGATATTTTATTTTTTTAATTACATTATAATTACATTATATATTACATTACAAAATATACTTTCTTCGAATGAAATACTTTAGTTTAAATACTTTGTAAATAGGAATAGACTTTTAAGTACAGTAGTTACAGTTGTTCAAATGGGCAACACAATTTCAAACACAGTGCAACATTGACCTCAATGTGAATTTCTAGTTAAATGCAATTAGTTACTTTATGGATTACTTTTCTAACCACAGAAATGGATCCTAGATTCAGTCCTTGGACATCTCCAATAAACGGTTGAGTAAAAGCGTTTTAGTTACAGAAGTGATTTTTAAGGAATATTATTGTATTTTAAAAGTTGTCACTTAGAAATGTTTTCACATATAATCACCAATGTTATCCTATGGCGGAAAATTCCTTTAGCAGGTAAGTAGTGCTATTGTCACTTTTTCTTACTCAGTGGTGGATCCTGGATCCAGCACTGGTGCATCTCCTCTAAACAGTTGAAAGAATGCGTTTAAGTCATACAGGCAATTTTTAAAGAATATTTTTGGTTTTTGAAAATAGACACTTAGAAACTTTTCTGCTGAAAACCAGACAATGATTCTCATGGAAGGAAATACAAGTTACTGGTAAGTATGGTTAGAATTACTTTTCAGGGTCAGTGCTGAACTAAAAGATGCTTCAGAAAAGGGGGTGGTGATGAACAGGGTATACTTAGACATGAGTCCCTTGCTCACTGCGCCATCAGGATTCAAGCAAGCCGGGCCGACGACGGCTGAAATGCCAGAAACCGGTCCCCGGAAGCTTGTTTCCTTCCCAGTATAAGAATTGGCTTGGTAGTTTGGTTTGCCCTGTTCCCATCATGCACTGGGACAGGAACAGACTAATTTGCATGTAGCCAGGTTCTGAGCTGGGATGGTGCAGTGAGCTAAAAAACGGTGATGGATCAAGCCCTGATCTTTGGACTGGGTAAGAGTGGTCTGCTTAATTCAGACACTCTGTTCATCACCTCCCCCCTTTTCTGAATCGAACTAAAAGATGCAGCACTGGGTTCTCTCCTGATAACAGGTGAGTAAATCGGAATTGGTTGTTCGGATGATTTTAGGTGAATATTTTAAAGTTCCAAAACTCCACACTTAAAAGAATTTCCAAGTGAAACCAGTCAATGTTAGCCTATGGGAGGAAATTCAAGTTACTGGTAAGTATGGTTATAATTACTCTTCATGATTAGTACTGGGCTCAAAGATGCAGCACTGAGGTCTCTCCTGATAACAGGTGAGTAAATCGGAATTCGTAGTTCTGCTGATTTTATAGGAATATTTTAAAGTTCCAAAATTCCACACTAAAAAGAATTTCCAAGTGAAACCAGTCAATGTTACCCTATGGAAGGAAATTCACTTAGCAAGTAAGTGGTGTTATCGTTACCTTTTCTTACTCAGTGGTGGATCCTGGATCCAGCACTGGTGCATCTCCTGTAAACAGTTGAAAGAATGTGCTTCAGTCATACAGGCAATTTTTAAAGAATATTTTTAGTTTTTGAAAATAGACAGAAACTTTTCTGCTGAAAACCAGACAATGGATTGCTATGGAAGGAAATACAAGTTACTGGTAAGTATTGTTAGAATTTATTTTCAGGGTCAGTGCTGAGCTAAAAGATGCAGCACTGGGTTCTCTCCTGATAACAGGTGAGTAAATCCGAAGTAGTTCAGCTGATTTCAGAGGAATATTTGTACAAAGGGGAAGAAAGGGGGCGGGGCCTGAGGTGACATGTGTACAAACACGCCCTGTGGCGTGTTTTAAGTTGCATGATTAAGTGCCCTTGAATCCTGGGACACCCCCGCGCCGCACGGCCACCAGCTGCTGCGTGTGCCCCAGTGCCTGCCTTCTGCCTCAGCGCCGGCCTCGCTGCCGCCTTGAGCGCTCCCCTTTTGTTTTCGCCGATTTTTGACCTAAATTTGTGCTTGTTTTCTCTGTGTGCCGCATGATCGTTTGTTTAACTGTTTTTCCTCCGTTTTGACCTGCATTGGTGCCTGTATTTTTTTGAGCCGTTTTGCTTCGTGTTTTGCCCTCCATTTGTGCATTTGTGCTTGTCTCCCTCCTGTTTGCCCGCCTACCTCGCCGCCCTCCGCTCTCCCTCCCCGCTCCCGCTTCCCGCCACCGCCATTAGCCCCGCCCCTTTTCTCTTCTGTTCCCTCCCCGCTCCCGCCTCCCAGCTGCTCCGCCCACCCGCGCACTTCGCCTTAAATGGCGACCGTGCGAACGCGCAGCGGTTACGCGCAGCGGGCGCGCCGATTGTGCGCCGAAGGCGCGCCAAAGGTAAGCCCGTCTGCGCCCGTCCGCGACCGGATCGCGACCAGCGCCAGGACCCCTGGCCCACGAAGACCCCGACCGACCCGCCTGACGTACTCTGCCGCCTCCCTCACCGCACTCAACACCGGCCGACTCCCAGAATGCCATCAAGCCACTCCACGACGTACCCACGGACCTTTCAGCTGCCACGCCTGCAAGTTCTCCTGCATCCGGACCAGCCTCGCACCAGCACCCGCCAAGTCGAACACCAGCAGCACCCACCTCAAGTGCATCCTGCTCAACACCCGCTCCGTCCACAGACACGCCATCGAACTCTGGAACCTTCTAGACGCCACAGCCCCTGACGTTGCCTTCCTCACGGAGACCTGGATGAACGCCTCTTCAGCTCCCGACATCGCCATCGCTATCCCAGAGGGCTACAAGATCGTCCGGAGGGACCGAAACGCCAACCAGATGGGAGGAGGCATCGCCATCATCCACAGGAACACCATCCGTCTCACGACCAGCACCGACAACACCCTGACCAGCGCCGAACACCTGCATTTCCAGATCCACACCAACCCGAACACCACCCTCAGAGGCACCCTGATCTACCGACCCCCTGGACCACGCACACAATTCTGCGAGGACATCGCCGACTTCGTCAGCCCGCATGCCCTCCCCTCCGCTGACTACATCCTCCTGGGAGACCTCAACTTCCATCTGGAGAACAACAACGACCGCAACACCAGCACCCTGCTCGACAACCTCGCCAACCTTGGACTCAAGCAACTGGTGTCCACCCCCACCCACCTCGCCGGACACACACTCGACGCAGTCTTCTCTTCCAGCACAGACATCGACTTCAGCCACGCCACAGAGCTTCAATGGACGGACCACAGCTGCGTCCACTTCACCTTCAAGAGAATGACGACCCACCAACACCAGCAACAGGCCGCCCGCAGAAGCTGGAACAAGATCACAGCAGACCAGCTCGCCACCTCCCTGAGCCAGCACCCTCCTGCCAGCTCAGCGAACCCCAGCCAGGCCGCCGACAACCTCACGAAGTGGATCAGCAACTGCGCGGACGAACTCGCCCCACTGAAGACCCCGCCTAGCAGACCCGGCAGCAAGAAGGCCCCATGGTTCACCGACGAACTCAAGAGCTCCAAGAAGAACTGCCGAGCCCTCGAGAAAGTCTGGAGAAGGGAACCGACACCGGACAACAGGACCTCCTTCAAACTTGCCACCCGGAAACACCACCAGCTGATCCGCGCCGCCAAGAAAACAGCATTCAAGGACCGGCTGGACAACAACGCACACAACTGCAAGGAACTCTTCAACATTGTGAAAGAGCTTTCCAACCCCAGCGCAGGAAACAACGACATCACCCCATCGCAAGACCTCTGCAACTCCCTCGCCTCATACTTCCACAACAAGATCGCGGACATACACAACAGCTTCAACAACCAACCAACGCACACCATGACCGAACGACCACCCCCCACCACCACCCTCCACGCCTGGACCCCGATCAGCACCGAAGACACCATCCGCACGATGAACTCCATCCACTCCGGATCACCGACCGACCCCTGCCCTCACCACGTCTTCAACAAGGCCGACGCTGTCATCGCACCCCACTTGCGAGACATCATCAACACATCCTTCGACACCACCATCTTCCCTGAGAGCTGGAAACACGCCGAACTCAGCGCTCTACTCAAGAAACCAACAGCGGACCCCACCGACCTCAAGAACTACCGCCCCATCTCGCTCCTCCCGTTTCCAGCCAAAGTCATCGAGAAGACCGTCAACAAGCAGATGGCCGCCTTCCTCGAGACGAACGGATCCCTCGACCCCTCACAGTCCGGCTTCCGAGCCAATCACAGCACCGAGACCGCCCTCATCGCCGCCACCGATGACATCCGAGCCCTGATGGACAATGGAGAAACAGCGGCCCTCATCCTCCTAGACCTCTCCGCGGCATTCGACACGGTCTGCCACCGCACCCTAGTACGGCGCCTCAGCAACATCGGAATCCAGGACAAGGCGCTGGAATGGATCATCTCCTTCCTCGACGGAAGAACACAGAGAGTCCGCCTACCACCGTACAAGTCAGAGGCCTCCGAAGTCATCTGCGGCGTCCCTCAAGGATCATCTCTGAGCCCCACCCTCTTCAACGTCTACATGAGCCCCCTCGCGGCCATCGTACGCAAACACAACCTCAGCATAATCTCCTACGCCGACGACACCCAGCTGATCCTCTCCCTGACCAACGACCCCGCCGCCGCCAGAGGCAACCTGCACGAAGGGATGAAAGAGGTGGCCGAGTGGATGACGACCAGCCGCCTGAAACTGAACTCGGACAAGACGGAGGTCCTCATCCTGGGCTCCTCGCCCTCCGCCTGGGATGACTCCTGGTGGCCTCCCGCCCTGGGCACCGCACCCAAACCGACAGACCACGCACGCAACCTGGGCTTCATCCTGGACTCCTCCCTCTCCATGACCAGGCAAGTCAACAACGTCTCCTTGGCATGCTTCAACATCCTACGCATGCTACGGAAGATCTTCTGGTGGATCCCCACCGAGACCAGGAAGACCGTCACCCAGGCCCTCGTCACCAGCCGACTGGACTACGGCAACGCCCTCTACGCCGGTACCACCGCCAAGCTCCAGAAGAGACTCCAGCGGATCCAGAACGCCTCAGCCAGACTCATCCTCGACATCCCACGAACCAGCCACATCTCCGGACATCTGAGAGACCTTCACTGGCTCCCCGTCAACAAAAGAATCACCTTCCGCCTCCTCACCCACGCACACAAAGCCCTACACGACCAAGGCCCGAGCTACCTCAACAGCAGAGTCAACTTCTACGCTCCCAAACGCCACCTCCGATCAGCCAACCACGCCCTCGCCGCCGTCCCCCGCATCCGAAGAGCGACTACAGTAGGAAGGTCCTTCTCCTACCTGGCCGCCAAGACCTGGAACTCCCTCCCGACCGACCTGCGCCTGACCCAAGACCACCTCTCCTTCAGGAAGAAGCTGAAGACCTGGCTGTTCGAGCAGTAGCGGCACCCCCCCCCCCCAGCGCCTTGAGACCCTACGGGTATGTAGCGTGCTTTATAAGTGTCACTGATTGATTGATTGATTGATTGATTGATTGAGGTCCCCTGGGGGCCAACTAGCTCACCAGGTACCTCCAGTATGTGCCAGGAGGCTGCGTTGCAGAGAGGCGTTCAGAGCCCACGCCTCTTTTTACAACACTCTGCAACGCAGCTCCGTGGCACTTACTGGAGGTAGCTGGTGGGCTAGTTGGCCTCCAGGGACCCTCAGTATTGACAAGGATTTAATTCCCCAACTTAAACCACGCCACAGGGCGTGTTTGCATACATATCATCTCAGGCCCCGCCCCCTCCCTTCACCACTGTGCAAACGCGCTCCATGGTGCATTTTATGTTGGGGCATTTACTCTCCTTGAATACTGAGGGTCCCTGGGGTGCAACTAGCCCACCAGCTACCCCCAGTAAGCACCACAGAGCTGCATTGCAGAGACGTGTAAAAAGGGGCGTGGCCTCAGAACACCACTCTACAACGCAGCCTCCTGGTGCATACGGAAGGTACCTGGTATGCTAGTTGGCCCCTAGGGGACCTCTGGATTGAAGAGGAATTAATCCCCCAACTTAAAACTCCCCACAGGGCGTGTTTGCACACATATCCCACTAGGCCTGACCCCTACCTTCACCACTGTGCAAACACCCCCATGGCGTGTTTTAAGTTGGGGGATTAAGTCCCCTTGAATCCTGCGGTCCCCTGGCCACCAACTAGCCCACCAGGTACCTCCACTAAGCGCCAGGGAGCTGCGTTGCAGAGAGGTGTAAAAAGCGCGGTGGCCTCAGAACACCTCTCTGCAACGCAGGCCCCTGGCAAATACTAGAGGTTCCTAGTGGGCTAGTTGCTCCTCTGTAAACGTGTCAGGGGGCACGTTTGCAGAATGATACTGGTAGGGGGCGTGGCCTCAGGGCCCGATCATGTTTTTTAATTTTTTTTAAAGAAGGGAGGCTGTGTAGCCCCCCTTTTTCTAATTTATTGGCCCTGGGGACCCCATCACCCAGGGCCTGCCCCAATTTTTTTTAAATCAGTAAGGGGGCCGCGTGGCCCCCCTCCTGAGGCTACAATTTGCCCCAGGGACCCCATCCCCCGTGGCATGGCCCTTTTTAAAAAAAAAAATTCTTTTCGAGGGGGCTGCCTTGCCCCCCTCCTATAGCCAGTTCTGGCCTGGGGACCCCATCCCCGGGATGTTTTTTTATTTTTTTATTTTATTATTTTATTTTTTGGGAGGGGGGACGTGTGGCCCCCCTCCCGGGTCACTACTTGCCCCGGGGACCCCATCCCCCAGAGCTGGCCCTCTTCGTTGGGGACCGTGGGGGTCCCCAATCCCCCCACAGTCCCTCCGGCTCCCCGCCTCCTGCGGGAGCCGGCATTGCTTTTCCATATGGGGAGCAGCTACCATGCTGCTCCCCATATGGAAAAGCAATCTGCTTTCCATCATTGAAGCGAGAGCAGGTTTCCCTGCTCTCGCTTCAATGAAGCAAAGCAGTTTCCAATGGCAGGGTGTGAGCTGCGAGGCTCCCGCCCTGCCATTTCAAAAGACAGTGTCCCGGAGGTGAGCACCCCAGGACCCTGCAGGAGCCAGCCCTAGAGGGTGGCGGTCCACAGGGCCATGATGGGCTCCAGGATGTGGGCCACGCAGCCCCCTCCCACATTTTTTAGAAGCCCCGGGGGGTGGTGGTCCCCGGGGCTGGGGGTGACTCGGAGCCCTCCCATCCGATTTTCTTAAGCCCCGGGGGCTGGCGGTCCCCAGGGCTGGGGCGTCCTGAGAGTCCCCCCACCCATTTGTTTAAAGCCCTGGGGTGGCGGTCCCCGGGGCTGCGGGGGGCCCCATGAGCCCCCCTGCATACATTTAATTCTTGCCCCGGGGTGTGGCGGTCCGTGGGACTGGGGGCCTGAGAGCCCCCACCCATTTGTTTAAAGCCCTGGGGGTGGTGGTCCCCGGGGCTGTGGGGAGCCCCGTGAGCCCCCCGCATACATTTAATTCTTGCCCTGGGGGGTGGAGGTCCCTGGGGGGACCTGAGAGTCCCTGCACCCATTTGTTTAAAGCCCTGGGGTGGCGGTCCCCAGGGCTGCGGGGGGCCCCATGAGCCCCCCTGCATACAATTAATTCTTGCCCCGGGGTGTGGCGGTCCATTGGGCTGGGGCCTGAGAGCCCCCCACCCATTTGTTTAAAGCCCCGGGGGGTGGTGGTCCCCGGGGCTGCGGGGGGCCCCGTGAGCCCCCGGCATACATTTAATTCTTGCCCCGGAGGGTGGAGGTCCCTGGGGCTGGGGGGGCCATTTGAAAATAGCCCCGGGGGTGGCGGCCTCCAGGGCTTAAGGGGGCCCCTGAGCCCCCGCATATATTTAATTAGAGCCCCAGGGGTGGTGGTCCCCGGGGCAGTGTGGGGGGGGATTGGGACCCCCCACACTTTTTTTTCAATAATGCTCCCAGGATTTGGCCCCCGGGGGCAAATTTACATATTTTCCACAGGAGACAGCGTTTCTTTTTTATATCGCTAGGATTCGCGGATCCTACGCGAATACTGTGATTTAAAAAAAAATAGGAAAATAGTTTTGGCCCTGGGTGTCCTTGTGGGACCCCCTGAACAGGCCTAGGGGGTCAGGGTGTGTCTACCCTGCCCCCTTTTCCCATTTTATGGCATTTGTTTTTGTTTCTTGTGCCTCGGTTCAACCGAGGCACAAGATGGCTGCCAACACTTCCTGATTTTGACAGTTGTCAGCCAATGAGAATTCAGCTCTAGCATGGCAGGGTTCTCGTAGGCTGCGCGTAGGGTTCGCGGATACTACTCCGGATCCTCCGCGCTCATAGATATACAAATGACTTTTCCTGTTATTTTCTCAAAAACTACTGAACAGATTGACACCAGATAAGCGAAAGGCACAATTCGGAACTGAGGACTACCTCTCTGCCAAATTTGGTGTAATTCTGTTCAGCCAGTCGGGCTGTAGCCATGGCAAAAGGTCCTATGGGAAATTGCATGTGGAAAACACGTTTTGGGACCCCCTTTTTTCTCGCCCTCCGCTTGACCAATCACCCCCAAATTTTCAGGGAAGGAGCAGAACTGAGCTGGCCAAAAGTTTTGAAAATTTCGCGCAGATTCATCAACCGGTGCTAAAGTTATTGTCAAAAGAATATATATATATATTTATATTCACTGAAAAACAAAAGCTTACAGGGACATTATAGTTAGGAAATAGATTTTAAGAAAACCTTAGAAATTCGCTGACAAAAACCTAAGGTTACAGGGATTTTATAGTTAGGCAGCCACAATCACAATCCCTCACTCACACATACTGTCACTCATATACTCCAACACATTTATCTTGCCTTTCACATATCCACTTATTCACCCACATACCACTGACATATCCATTCACACACACACAGACATACACACACTCACTTATACAGCCCTGCTCTTATACACCCACTAACCCATATACCTACTGACTCACCCACTCACTCCTCCCTGCAAGCACTCACACAGCCTCTCACCCACCCTCACAGACACTCATATACCCGTATAGCTACTCAGACAGCCAATCATTCGCCCATACACTCACTAATGTACCCACTCACCAACCCATACGGCCACTTAGACTCCATCTGACAGACTGATACAGACATTCAGTCAACCTACTCAGTGACCCATACATTCACTGAGACACCTAATCACTCAGTTATACAGTCAGTCACACACCTACTGAATCATTGATACAGGCACTGATGCATAAGTACACCTTGGTATATAAATGTAACATTCATGAACATTTTAAAAACACTCATCGTCACTGGATGATGTCATCAGTGATGTCATTTGAGATGTCATGAGTGATGTCACTGACCATGTAATGAGTGATGAAATATGTGAGGTCATAAGCTGTGCATTGTGGGGGCACATTTTATAGTTAGCTCTGCTACCTATAAATGCTGAATTTCTCTGGCTTTGTATAAGTGAAATGACAGCCTAACTATAAGGTCCCTGTAACCTTTGATTTTTTCAGTGAATTTTTGGGCTTTTTAAAAATATTAATTCCTAAGTATAACTTCCCTGTAACCTTTTGTTTTTTAAGTTAATTCCAAAGGTATTTTTAATTGTATTTCCTAACTATTTTCTTTTTTTTGTTTGCACATTTTATATAGCGCAAACTCGACCCGAAGGTATTGGAGCGCTTTACATGAGCACCGTATTTGCATTAAACATTCAGGAGCATGGAGATTAAGTGATTTTCCCAGAATCACAGGATGTGGATGCGACCCAGAGGCTCGAATCCTGGTTTCCAGCACCAAAGTCGGCAATCTAGCCGATGGACCACATCCTCTCCTAACCTGTACATTTTGAGCGTGAATGTGTGACTCGCTGTATTGGTTGGCGGCTAGGTGTGTGAGTGGCTGTATGGGTCTGTGAATGTGTGTTGATTGTCTGGGTAATTACGTAAGTGCATGAGTAGGGTCTGGGTGATTCTATGGTTGCATAGGTAGTGCCTGTGTGATTCTATGAGTGCAATTGCCAAGGACACTGCGAATACCAGGTATTTTTGACAAAGTATAAAATACATATATAGACATGTTTTACATAACGTTTCTGTGTAACTACTGAGTAAGATACTAATTTAACTTTCCCCTTTGTATTCATTTGTTGAAATAACTACATCAAAAATGAATTTTCCTTCTTCACAGCAACACCAAAGTTCACAATGACATCAGTCATCACGATTACAAATGATAAAGTGTAAAACAGATATATATGGACCTATTTTGCACAAAGTTTGAGTCTAGCTGTTTAGTAACATCTTGGTTTAACTTAATTTTAACACATTTGTAAAAAACAACAGTTTCAAAAAATAACTTTCAACATCTGAACTCATGAATAGAATATAACTACCAAACACCCATCAAACTAGTACCCATTGTTACACAAACTCATGGGAAATCAAAAAATGTTATAAAACTAGTCTAATGCACAATCTGTGACAAGACCCTCTCTAGAGGTATGGACAAAAAATATTTATGTAGGGTGGGGAAACATCCATTACAGCACAGTCATTAAAACAACCTACCTTTACAACGCAGCTGTTACAACACAACTGCCATTACATCGCATGCCATTACAATGCATGCCATTACTACAACACATGTCACTACAACACATGTCGTTATAATGCATACCATTACAACTCATGCCATTACAACGCATCATAAATTAAGCAATGGAGATTTTTTAGTATAAGGGTGGGTATTGGTTTTGGGGTACTTGGGAATAGTAATTTGTACCCCTACACTATGCAACACTTTCCCTTCTGTTGCACTCATTGGAGTGGGAATAGTAATTTTTAACCCTACCCTATCCAACATTTACCCTACGGTTGCCCTAAAAGTATTATGCATAATGGTAGGCGTTGTAATGGTAGTTGCAATGTAAAGACTGTGTTGTAAAAGCATGCTTTGTAATTGCATGCATTGTAATGTCATATATTCTGTTGGGTGACCTCCATGTAATATCATCTTAAATCCTATCATATAAAATGCCCCCAATTGGCGATCATCAGCGGGAAGCTGGAGGATCATCTACAACAGTGGTAACACCAACAAATCCCGGCCAGAAAGTCCCTTCAGAGGTACAGACTACTACAATAGATATGGCTCCAGAGTTTGCAGGAATTGGCACGTATTGCATGGACTGTAGTGTTGTTATAAGTACTGGTGAGCAGTGTGTTACAGCTATTTGCAATGCTGCAATAAATCTGACATACTAATTTTGTTACCCTTTTATATCTTTTTCACATTTCTCAGTGCACATTTTTCGAATTCCATCTGTCCCAGGGCCATTTATGTTACCATTAAGAAGAAAACCCTTTTTTTTTAAATTTACAAAAGCACATACAAAAAAATCTAAAACATAACGGAAAATCATGTCACTGGGAAATAAAGGATTACCATTGGATAATACATCTTTGAACCAAAAGAATAAGAAGAACACACCCATTTATCTATCTTGAAAATTCTTTAAGAGGAGTTCATAGTGAGCAGATGCACAATATGTCACAAGACCTTGTCACGGGGTACAAATAAAAAATATTCTTGCTGGACTACCTCCATGCTTAAACATACCATAGCAATAGTGTAATGGCAACAAGAAGACAATGCAAGGCTGAAGACTAACCTTGGGTGTAGTTCGCGAAGTAGCGCTACACGTAGCTAAGCGAAGTGCACTTCGCAGTACGCGAGCTACGCATACTGCGTAGTACCCTGTTCGCGATGATTGCACAGTGCCGGATGCTTGTCCGCACTGTGCAATCATGGAAAATGGCATCTTGCGCAGTGCGAGCTGTCTTTTACTGCCGCTCAAGTAATTTTTACTTGAGCTGCAGCTTTCTCAACGCGGACTGGTAGTTTCTCATCGCAAGCGGTCACGAGCATATGCGACCACTCGCAATGAGAAACCTGACCTCCACGCATTGAGAATCTCACGGGAGGTTTATTTTCCACACTCGCGATCGGCAACTTGATGTTGCTGTTCGCGAACGAGGAAAAAGTCTCGCCGGGATGTCATTTTGCTTGTTCGCAGTCGCCAACTTGCCGTTGAGGACTGCGAGCAAGCAAAAAATGACTGCTGCATTACGCTACACTACGCGTGTTTGCACTGTGCTACATGCAGTTTGCGTAGTGCGAAGGTGCGTAAACTTCGTAAACTACGCGTATCGTAGTGCTTTGCCAGGGTTACTGAAGACCATCAAATTTAATAGCAGCTGCAACAACACAGGGGCAGAGAGTCCCTTCAGACATCCAATGTCAACTTCAAGATTTGGATTCACAGTTTTCCCAGATGGGATCATACTGTATAGATTGTGGATTTGCATTGAATGCTGGAGAGCAGTCCATAACAACCCTTCGCAATGCAGAAAAGAATGATAAATGTTAATGTTACTTTTATTTTTGGCCCTTCATAGTTTTTCTACATTAGCAGGCATTTTATTATCCTACAAAATCGCTAACTAATATCTATGAGTTATTCATTTTATCTTCTAATTTATTGTACTACTATTTGCATATAACTTACAATATGGACATGTCAAAGCATTCCTCTACAAATAAATACACAGCTAACATTTGCCAGTTATCATTATTTACTTTTGCACTTTCTAAATACAATGCAACAGTCTGTGATTGAATCTTCTAGTGAGTGCATCAACAACATATAAAAATATACTCTGTTTTTTGAGACCACACTGTGATACATTTTTCAATTTATTTTTCAAAACTATCAACTGTAATATCTGTGTCCTCTTCTGCAACTCCTCCTCTTAACAACTATTCTTTTTCCCTAGAATCCTGCTCAGGACCAAGGAAACAAAACTGCACACCATCACACACATTTCTACGTCTGCTACAGTACAATGCACAAGTGCTCTATTAAATTCTCCTGAACATAAAGCACGAGTTTTCGCATAGTACAGCCTCCTAGCTAAAGTTTGCATTGTTGAGTGGAGTACAGCTAAAATCCTGAAATGTTGAAGGGTGCTTTGGCACACTTTGTTTGAAAAACAAGCTAGTGAGTATCCCTGCAAATGAGTATGCTTTCTAATTGTGCAAGTATCCAATCCTTGTAAAGTACTTATTTTGTGTTTTAAACTTCGCCTTGGAAAGATATATAGAAATATCTTTATTATGTCAATGCATGGCTGTCGAATACTACAAACACTACTACAATTCTATTTCTATACAGGCACCTGACTCTGCCTTCCTTGTACCTGTTCCAATAACTTGTTCATCATTTGTAGGTACCATCACCTCTTTTTCTAAAGGAGTGTCATTCTTCTTTTCATTATATTTTACTCTGTAATCAATAGCATTAACTAATCTATTATCGTGGAGATAGCTTTCTTCATTAAACATAGACCCATCCTAAAAGTATGTATGCATTCTCCACTAAAAACTAAACAACAGTTAATTCTATTCAGTAATATTTTTTCTGGTTTTGTCTCCTCAAGCACAACATCATTTTGTCAAGATTCTTCATTCTATTTAAAAATAAAAAATAAAGCTTCACCTTCAAAGCAAAGGCACTATCAACTACTCTTAACTCGTTCTTTCTGTTTCAGTGCATGTCTCCTTATTCTATACTTCTTCATATTTCTCAGTAGATTTATAACTACTCCTTAAACTGCTTCTGTCTCCTTGGTAAGGTGTGTCCATCTTTGTTACATTCTATGCTGTTCTTGTTATATAGATTTTGTCCATTGTTATATTTCACATAGTCTAAAATTTGTTTTCATTATTTAATAATGTTTGGAAATGTCCACATATATTTTTAAGAATTGACTTTGTCCTCCTATCAATAGCTCTTATTTCATTCACCACTGTTTCTTCATGTTACCGCTTTTGAGTCTCAGTTCTACATAGATACTGTTGTTGCTTCTGTTCCTTTTTCCTCTGAACTTTTGTAAGCATTCTGTCTGCAATTATGCAGATATTGCTCTGTAAAATAGAACACAGTTCTTATGCTATGTTGCAGTTTTATATATACAAACGAACCCGCCTATATAACTACAAGCACTTACTTAAATGTACCATACTCAAACCAAAACACAACATTTAATTCATTAGTTACCTTTCAACATTATAGCACCATCTGATACAACACAGCTGCATCATGTCTCAGTTTTCACTTAAACACACTAAAATACAATGTTATCCATTATGTACTCAATTTTAAAATAAACATCAACATACAGTGTCTCAATACTGTAAAACCAAATACAGAACATAAGAGATATTTCTGTGCCTTTCTACCACTGTGTCACTGGTACATTTAGTGTTTCAATACTTTTATACTAAGTTGTTTCAGATTAAAAATCTGTATCACAGCATAGAGCCCACTAATTCTTTAAAGTACATGCAAACAGTGTGTGTCAGGTTACATACATAATTCACCAGATGGTTCCTAAAAAGTACATATTCCTCACTACAACTTCTAAATACATGTGTTTCTGGTTGAGTACAACAATACTCCCTGGATAATTGGATGAGTGCATAGATAGTGTCTAGATGATCCCCTCTGAATATAGGTGGTGCCTGCATGATTCCCTGAGTGTGTAGGAACTAAATGGGTGCTTCCATATCTGCATATTTAGTGCCTGTGTATTCACATGACTATATTGCTACTATCGGGGTGATTGGTGAACGCATGGGTGTTGCCTGCGTAGTACAATGAGTACATAATAAGTACCTGCATGATTGGAAGAGTGCATGTGTAGTGCCTGGGTGATTGACTAAGTCTAGATATCACACTTGATATATAATTACAGACATGGCTCTCTAAGAGTATACATCACTCTGCTACTCAGCATGCACATGCATCAGTACGTTTCTAAAATTGAAAACAAAAATTCTAACTTTTCCAAAACACAAAACCTTTTCATACTGGCATACCTACATCATTTTGCAAATATTTCTTGTCTTCAAAATATATATTCAGCTTTTTTCAAAGAAAAGCTACATGCCAAGTGAAGCTAGCACAAGAATACTCAAGAGATATTCTGCACTATTAACCCTCCTCAATTTTAAACATAGCATGTTTAAAGAAGTATACCACCCTCACCATAAACATGAAATTTTCAACAGCCTTAAAGAGCATAGATCAGCATGTAAACATATATGTGATTTCATAATAGATATTCACCATCAGGCCATCTTTCCAAAAATCTATAGTTCTCTGCATCTTTGAGTAAACTCAAGTGTCTCATTGTACATATAACTATCTACAAACACAAAAACCATATCTCACAATCTAAGTATATGCAAACCGGTCATATAAGTTAAAGACCACATTGAAAAACACGTCCTAATACATACCTGACAAGTATTACTACTTTATAATTCATATACAGAATCAGCAAATGTTCTTATCTTTTATTTCTGACTACCCTTCTGCTATTTTATAATGTGACTAAAACTACCACAACTCCCAGAATGCAAATAATATAGATTTATCTGCACATAATGCTTGGACATTTAAAATATTGTCATTTTTAAAGGTATTGCTCATGGTCATTTTCAACAGTGCTAACTTCTTAAACACATACCACAGCCAGATTCAGTTAATCTGATATATGTTTTACATCACAGTGACATTGACACTCTTTTTAATGAAACTTCCATATTCATCTTCATTTCTAATTAAATTATTGAAAAGTTATATACATACCAGTGAATTGAGTTTGTAGATTATATTGTTATTTTACCTCTTTCTTGATCATTTTGTAAAAACTAAGCAAAAGAATGGTACACCACTTTCATAGAAAACAACTATAAAATGGCAACCTCTTCAACTTTCTACTCTATAGTTGCCCACAAAAACACATAAAAATCTGTGACAGAGAACATGGCGGCTGCGTGTTAGACGTGGTCGGGAGCTCTCGCTAGCACTCCTGTTTGATATGCCCTAAAAGAGCACCTGAAGGATTCACGAAATATGCGGCAGGCGTAGGGGAAGTCTTTGCGCCTCCTTGTGCGTCTCATGAAGCTACTGAGATTAAAATAATTTGTATCGCCATTATCGGAGCAACGGAGTAAACAGAGTTGAGCCATCCCGAGTTCAGGGAAGAGCCTGGGAAGAGATGGCGGCCGGGTTCTGTTTGGCAGCCGAGTTGCAAGACGTGGGACTCAAGTTCTGCGAGGGGATTGTGCCTCGGCCCCGGTGAACTTGTTGTGCCACGCAGAGCAGAAGAATCAATCCTTTCAGAGATTTGGAGATTGGGACGATCAGGATTGGGACGGCGCCTGAGTTTCAAGTAGTAGTAAGTCTTGTGCTTTTTTAAGGGGGAGCCTGTCTTTTAAGGTACTTCCTTTGTCGCCTAGATTTTCAGGCAGTAGGGTAGGCAAGACAGTGGTGAGCTGAATAGGAGCTGAATAGGAGTTGTACAAAAAAGCTTGAACCTCTTGAGGGGGTCTGTCTTCAAGGGCTCATTATGCACAGAATTTCAGGCAGTATGGGAGCGAGGCAGTAATAAATTGCATGTGGAGGAAAAAGAGCCCGGGATAATTGCACATGAGGTCGGCAAAAAGGAGGGGGAGGCACTCGGTAAAGGTGAGCTCGGTGGGAGAGCAAAATCAGGAGGCTGTTTGTGATTTGGGTACTAGTGCCACTATAGAGGGGATAAAAGAAAAAGGGCCCAATTCACAGAATGAACTTAAGACTCAATCCTAAACTTACTACTATTTTGGTATTCACAGAATGCACTTACTACTTTTGGCATTCACAGAATGAACTTACTACTTTTGGTATTCACAGGAGTTAGGATTTTGTCTTAAGTTTGTCTTAAGACAAACTTAAGACAAAATCCTAACTTTGAGAATACCAAAAGTAGTAAGTTCATTCTGTGAATGCCAAAAGTAGTAAGTGCATTCTGTAAATACCAAAATAGTAGTACGTTTAGGATTGAGTCTTAAGTTCATTCTGTGAATCGGGCCCAAAGAGTCTCCCCCCCCCCCCAGTGGTAGTGCAAACTGTCAATAGGTATGCTTTGAGGAATAGAGGGTTGTGGGGGGGAAAGAATCATTGGAAAAATCTACAGAAACAACTCCTAGGGTATTTATAAGACCAATAGTTTGTGCTGCCCAACCGAAAGGATCTAGACTGGGAGATAAACAGATAACTCTTGGGAGAATCGCAAAACCTGGCAGGAAACAACTGGAGTCTAATAAAAAAACGAGTAAAGGCAGATCATATAAAAAAAGGGGAGTTGGAGAAAATAAAAGTCACTCCCTCACTTCGCTCTTTCTTTAAAGTAAAAGATCAGGCTGAGTGTGGGTCTATACCTATGCTCACAAGCATAAAAAGCAGAATGGCCTCAGGTTCTAGCTCCAAAGAACATCCTTCAGGTCAAATTGTTTTGAAAAATAAATACAACCCTTTACTCAGTATTGAGGAGGACAATTTTTCTACTGATGTACTTGAGAGTGAATGTCCCGGGTCAGTATCTATTCAGCCAACACATAGCACTAAATCAACGCAGAAGGACAGCCAAACAAGACAATCAAGCCCAAATGAGCTTGAAAATACTATAGCGGTAATAATGGCGGAGATAAGAGAGAGGTTCTCAATATCGGAACTCAATCAACAAAAAATTCAGGGGCATTGCGAAACAATGGAAGAGAAAATTACCAGCCTTGTAGAGAGGGTTGAGGAGATGGAGATAAAACAAAAAGAAATCTCAATTAAGGTGGATACTAATCAAGAAGCAATAATTATCTTGAAAAAGAGTCAAAGCGAGTTAAGAGAGAAGTTGGAGATAATGGAAAATAGCGCTAGATGGAATAATATTAGGCTCCTAAATATTCCAGAAGGAAAGGAAAGAGGTGATATTACATTTTTTGTGGCCTCTCTGATAAAAGAATTTAATTCAAGTTTGGAGTTGGAAGTGATAAAGGAAGATCTTCAGAGAGTACACCGGGACCCATTTGTGGCACGACCTGGGGGAAAGACAGCAAGGAGGATATTGGTTAACTTTAAGACTTAGACTTACTCATTGAAAGAAAGTATCCTTTCTGCCGCCTTAAAAGTGGGTTCATACAAAAAAGAAGATTGGTCCTTCCGTATTTGCTCAGACTTGGCACGAGAAACTTTGGACAGGCAGTGGGAATTGGGGAAGTGTATCCCAGAGTTAAGAGACTTAGGCGCCACTGCAAACATTTGTTTTCCCGCCACTCTGCGAGTAATGAGGGACAACAAAATGCACAATTTTCGACACCCAGAGGAGGTAAAAAAGTTCATTGAGCATATTAGGGCTAAAACATAAAAGAATGTGGAATAACATAGGAGTCAGAGAGCTCATAGGAGGTATATAGTAATACCTCGTGATCAATGGGAGGGTTCCCCAGGGGAGGTGGGAAGGGTCACATGTAAATATGCACATAAAAATAATTTAAATCACATGGGGTGGGGGAGCATTAGGGAGAAAAAAAAATAATTGTCCTGACTATTGAATGGAGAAGCATAATTGTTTACTTTACGATTTTGGTCAACTGCTGGTCGCACGATTTAAAAAACTATTTTTTTTAGAGAGAAGGGGGAGGGCGGTGGGGGGAGAGGAGGGGAAGAGGGAGGTGGAGTGGGAGGGAACTTACTTCAACTAACTAAACGGTAGACTGCAATATATCAAATATACCTAATATAGTATCATGGAATGTAAAAGGTCTGCGTGTAACAGCAAGGGGGAACAACATTTTGGAATACCTGAAGTTGCGGGAGGCAGATATTATTTTAATACAGAAAACACACCTAATGAGAGAGGAATGGCTGGATATTCTAAAAACACAGACATGGATAGAACACTGTATATGTACCAATCAATCAGTGACAGTTAAAGGGGTAGTGATAATCATTAAAAAATAAGCGCATTGCACTATAGCGGAAGTTATAGTGGATTCTCAAAGTAGATGGGTCATTCTTAGGGCGAGAATACAAGGTGTGTGGATAATACTGGTCTCTTATTACGGCCTTAATTTGGACCACCCGATACCCATCCAGTCAATAATGTCTCAATTAGTAGAATTAGAGGGCATAATTATCATGGGGGATGATTATAATGTTGTTCTAGACCCGGTTGAAGATACCACTTCAAATAAATATAGCTCTGCAACATTCAAAATGAGGAAAGCATTAAGGTTACTCATGCAGGAGCATGAATTAGTGGATATATGGAGATTAAGAAATAAAAGAAGGGAGGGAGAAAGGAGTAATCAAATCAGGGACTTCACATATCATAATAAAAAGTATGGACATCGATCAAGGATCGACTTTCTAGAAAAGTTAGCAAGCAGGTAATGAGAGTAACGCATGTCCTTGAACATTTATCAGACCACTCAGCAATATTATTACAGTTCAATCTTCTAGGAAAATTGCCAGAGTCACGTTGGACACTAAATCGTTAGCTTCTTTTAAGAGTGGAAAGTATAACAATGCAGACAAAAGAATTCCTTCTTTTTAACTCTGGTACTTCCCCCATTAATTAAGTATGGGATACATACAAGGCCTATCTGCGTGAAGTCCTAATCAGTGTTAACGCTAGGGAAAACAAGGAACGTAAAAAAGAACTTTCATCCTTAGAAGATCAAATTAAGAAGTCACAGGAAGCATTGGCTCAGAGCATAGATCAAAATATAAAACCATAGCTTGAAGCAGAGTTAATTAATGCCAAGACCAAATTAACTGAGTATCTGGAGACTAGGATGAAAAAGAGATGGGATGCAAGTAAATTAGCGAATTATGAATATGGGGAGGGGAAGTGGCAAGTTGTTGGCGTGGAAATCCAGAATACAGATAGAGCTAAGAACAATATCAAAGATTTGAAAAATCAAGTTACAGATGAAATAATAACAGAAGATGAGGCAATAGAGCAGGAATTTGTTCAATTTTTTCAAGACCTATATAGGGAAGATATAATATATAATGATGATCAGATTAAAACTTTCTTTGATGACATAAATCTCCTGCAATTGAGCGGGGAGAATAGAGAGGAGCTAAAGACCACAATAACATTAGAGGAAGTTTATAGCTCAATCAAGAACTTGAAAAAAAGTAAAGCGGCTGGCCCTGATGCTATACCAAACGAGATATACCGTTTACTAAGAGAAACTCTGGCCCCATTTTTGTTGGATCTTTTTAATTCTATATATATTTTCAAACTAGACCCCCCACCATCATGGGCTGGCGCAACTATAATCATCCTCCTGAAACCTAATAAAAACCCCAGAATTTGCAAATCCTATCGCCTGATTTCACTTTTGAATAGTGATTATAAAATATTCACACAAATCATTAATAAGAGGTTGGAACGCATGATGGGAACAATCATTCATGGTGACCAAAAGGGATACATGAAAGGGAGGCATTTGGAGGATCTGACACACGAAGTAATTGCCACAGTAGATCTCGCCATTGACCAAAAAAACTTCTGTCTAAAATAACATGTGATGCTGCAAAAGCATTTGACAGGGTCAATTGGCTATTTCTATATGAGGTGATTAGGCGTTTTAATATGGGAGAAGTTTTTGAATCAGCAATTAAAGCCTTATACAGGAATCCTAACGCTCGGGTGTTAGTAAATGGAGCTTTATCTAAAACAGTACAAATCGGAAGGGGGACTAGACAAGGTTGTCCACTCTCCCCTACTATCTTCAATATGTATATTGAACCATTGGCTATCAAGCTACAGGCAAGCTGGGGTATCCAGCCTTTATCCTGCAACAACTTGGAAAAAAAGATTAGACTTTATGCAGATGATCTTATGATTTTCACCACCCATATAGATTCAACACTACCCATAATATGGGAATTATTAGACCATTTTGGTACTGTTTCGGGCTATGCCAAAAACCCTCAAAAAACGGAAATAATGCAGTGGAACAACAATTCACAAATGGAGCTGGTTAAAAAGAAGATTAGATATCTGGGAATTGAGTTGGTGCAAGATCTGGCCTCATTAGCAAAGATACATTTTGATTTGGTTACCTCTAAAGTTAAAAAACAACTGCAACAATGGGAAAACTTGCCTTTATCCTTTCTTGGCAAATCAAACCCTATTAAAATGTCAATCTTACCAAAGTACACCTTTATTTTTAATGCAATTCCATTAGAATTTAAGATTGACTGGATTGAAAAAACACAGGGAGAACTGTCCAGTTTCATATAGGGTAAGAAATGGCCTAGAATTGCATGGAAGAAATGTAGGCAAAGGAACGAAAATTGAGGCATAGCAAGCCCTGACTTATTACAATATCAAAGAGCCTTCCACTTAAAAATGTATAGACCACTACTAAAGAATTCAACCCAATATACTCCCATGTTTCGTGCTCTGACATATGGCGCACCTGACCTTGCTTATTATTTTTTATATAAATTTGGGGATCCTAAGTTAAAAAAAAAATTAGATTAAAGATTCTATACGGGGCATGTCAATTATGGAGCCAGATTAGGAAGATATTACATATTCTTTATTAAAGTTATCATGCACCAATATGGCAATCTCCAGGGACCCCAACATTCTTGCAAGATACTCTGGCAATCCGGATAAGATGAAAGGAATATGCAAGTGGGGCCAACTATTGGAGGGAATACAATTAATTTGTTGGCAAATGTTTCAAGAGATTACAGAAAACGTGGTTTCAGGCTTTAAATACTATCAATTGTTAAGTTGGGCTCGCACTTTGAAACAAGAGCAGACCTATGAGCAGACACTGGAGTCAAAAATTGTGCTGCAGCCAAGTTTTAAGAAAGAGATTGCTATGTGGTACTGGACACTGCATCAGTCATTAGATGACCCTAAAAGCTGGCATGTGGAAATGTGGAGGAGGGAACTGCCGGAGCTGGACCTAGAAGTGTTATGACAAGTATCTATATCATATTTATGGCATTATGTGAAACCTGCCCCACTAAAGAAAAATCATCTTTTTACTATACACAAAGCGTACTTGACACCTCGAATGTTGGCGAAATTGGGCTCTCAAATGGTGAGGAAATGCCAGAAGTGTGGAGAATCGAATACAGATGAAGCACATATGTTCCGGTGGTGTCCCTCCATTCAAGAATTTTGGCAGAAAGTTGGGGACGTCCTGTCAGAACTGGTGGGTCAAGAAGTTAAGGTGAGCTTGGCATTGGTTATTTTCGGAGTAATCCCTGAAGAAGAGCATATTGGTAATATTTCTAAGTGGTTAAAGGCTCTTATTTTTGTTTTGATATTGTTAGCACGTAGAGAATTATGTATTAAGTGGATTCTAAATGTCCCCCCAGTAGAGTGTGAATGGATAAATTCAATTCATAGGATTGCAGGAATGGACAGGGCAACGTGGCTTAACAAGAGAACCAAATTTTGGAGTTTGTGGGACAATTGGGCAGAGACAGCCGCATGTTTAGTTTAGTATAGTTGGAAACTTTAGTCCCTGCTCCTCTTTTTTCTCTTCTTCTCTTTTTTTCCCTCTCGGACCTATACTCGTGCACTCTCTCCTTCTTTATTTTATTTAGACTCTTAATGTTGCCCCTTTTTAACATTAAGTCTATATAACAGAGTATAATGTTATAGGTCAATACAATGATTAAGAATCAGTAAACACAGGTTATTCTCTGGCTACAGGGGGCGATCAAGATAGATTGGCGACCCCTGGAAGAGAATCTAAGTAGGCGCCTGTGATAAGGGAGATGAGAGAAAGCCGTTCATGTAAGGGAGGGAACCTGTGATGGTAACATCGCCTCCTGCGGGAGTGAGCGGGTTCCTTTCGGTAAGGGAAGTGAAGGAATTTGGGCGCTAAACTCTTGTATTCTCCATCAGTATACTGATTAAATATATGAGGACAAGTTTAAAAAATAAAAAAGCTTTCCACTTTATGATCATGAGAAAGGCAGCAAATGAAATCATGCCTTTCATTTTAGACTACTGCAGCTCCACTTGTGAATGGTTAACATCTGTTAACCCTTTCCCTCTGTTTCAAAATGAGGTTCCTGTACCTGCAATGTTTTCGCGATTATTGCAGAATAATCCTGACAAAAAGTCCAAACCGATATTTAGCTTCAGTTCTTCCAATTGAAATAGCGAACAACAATTTATTACATAGTCCTGAGTTGGAAATTAAAGTTTGCCATTACTTAAATTGTGTCATAACTCCTCAACTTTAAAAAAAATGTTCTCTCTCTTTAACACCCAATACACTTTTACCTCATTGTATCTAGCAACGAGGTGGAACCAGTAGGCCACAAGTTCACAGTATAATTTAGAAGGAACATGCTATTTACAAATGAGATACAGCAGGTGTGGTTTACTCCACAGATTCAAAAGCATATCAATGCCTTTATTACATTTCTTTTTTTGAACAACAGCCAATAATAGGACTTTTTGCTAAGGCTTCCAAAACACTACCTCATTTTATTAATTTCCATGCTAATAGGATCCAATTAAATAGATCTTTTAAAAAAAGAAAAAAGCCTCAATTTTAACTGCTTTTCATTTGGAAAATAACCTCAATCAGCTCCAGCCTTCTCATGACTGCTAAATGATAAATGCTAAGAGAAAGGATTGGGGGCCACATCAATGTCTATTGTGCTAAAGAGGCTGCAAGAAATAGACGTATTCACAGGGTTTTGGGTTTGCCAAATGTGGAGATTGTTTTGGCTAGAGAGGGTTAACGTTTCATTGGTTGCTGGCTTTGGGAAATCCATTGTGTATTGCCGAGCTCCTCACCTCATGACTGTGCATTGTGGTAGCAATGACCAAGGCACATTGACTAGAGTAGGGCTGGAACTCTTAATGAAAGATACCTTTGCAGAACTGATGTCGCTTTTCCCTCACACTGTCTTGGTGTACTCTTATATTTGCCAAAGACAGAAATGGAAGAGGTCAAATCAATTCTGTCCACACATTGACAAATCCAGCAAATATGTTAAAAAAAACTGTTTGTGCTTTCCTCATAGAACATAATAGGTCCTCTATCTATAAAAACAATATGCCTTTTGACATGCATGGAATATATAGAAGTGAAGGAGTTCACTTTACAAATGAAGGGAACAGGGTGCTTCTAAGCAAACTGAAACTCTGCATAGTCTTATCTGTAGGTGTTTTTTTTGCATTCTCTCAACACAAAGTTCTTGTCAGAGCTACCCAGGTGCTCTCAATTTCGTTTATTTTTTGTTAAAAATGTTTTTATTTTTTTTTATAATTCAATATAATGTTGCAATCACTTAGCAAAATTGCAAAACAAAAGCAGATATTCAATGACCACCACCATTCAAAAATGTTAACTGAAAAAATGTGTCCTATTATGATACACACATTACTATCCACATCAAAAACATATCTGTACACATATTTTTCTAGAAATATTTTAAAGTAACTGTTTAACCCCTACTTCCCATTTTCACGATTACACCGAGAGTCGCAATGACTCTGATAACCGCGACCATCGCGCCTTTTTTAGGTGGTGCAGAACACATTTATGCACACACGTTACAGTATTTTAGACACTAGGGATGGATTACTGCACCATTTAAAGTATTTTTTTTTGTAGGGAGTTTGTATAAAAACCACGATTTAAACCGATTTTCCATTTTCACAGTGAAGCTGTGCGTTTTAATGATATCGAGGACCCAAACAGTTACCCACAATCTCAATGATATTGGTAGCCGCGCTCACAGCAAAAACATCGCCAAATGACAAAACAAATGCAGGCGTTCATAGCCACATGCAAAAAGAACAATTGATGGACAGAATGCAGAACAATGTCTTACATTTACCCCAGAACAAAGATCTGGCCTAAATCCTTCGTTTTTTTGCTCACCATACCATTCCAGTTTGGACCCAACCATATGTAAATCAGTCTGCACCCAATGGGAACAGTCCAGCCAAAACTGCCAGGCCAGGTCCTCCCGGGACTGGAAACAAGCATCCTAGGACCGGTTTCAGACTTTCAGTTCCCATCAGCCAGGATAGCTTGAATCCAGTGGCATGGAGAGCACGGTACCCACGTCTGGGCATACCCGTCCCACTTGGGGTGACAAATGCAAAAAGAACAACTGATAGACAGAGTGCAGAACAATGTCATACATTCACCCCAGTACAGAGATCTGGGCCTAAATCCATCATTTTTTTGCTCACCATGCCATTCCCGTTTGGACCCAGCCATATGCAAATCAGTTTTGACCCTGCGCCCAATGAGAACAGTCCAGCCCGAACCGCCAGAGCCATATGCAAATCAGCCACAACCACATTCAAAACTTATAACTGCAAAATGGATTATAAGCAACGGACTAAACACATTACTATCTAAATCTCTGTATAATAGCATGTGCAACACCATTAATATCCCTAAAACACAGTGCATAGCTTTTTCAATGTAATCTATGACTACATTCATCACTGTATCAGCAAGTCTCTCATTCACTGTATAAGTATTTTTGGGGATCTGTGAGACAGTGCATCAGTCTATCAATAAATCTGTAACAAAATGCGTGACTGCCTCAGTGCATCTATGAGTATGTGCATCAGTGTCACAATGTGACTGTGCTGTGTAAGTCTCCCACTCAATCAGTGAGTAGGTTCATGAGTGCCTCTGCGTATTTGTAAGTAGGTGTATGACTGTCTGACTGGATCTGTGAGTGTATACATGAGTGTATAAATAGGTGCCTGAGTGGGTGAGTGAGTGAGTGGGTGCATGAGTATCTGAGCAGATCTGTGAGTGAGTCTTGAGTCTTTCAGTAGGTCACACCGGTGAGTGTGTATAAATATATATATATTTTTATATTTGCACTAATATTTGTGAAGACGTCACAATAGTTGTGATGTCCCCACGATGATACACGGGGGTGCGCTGGCACTTGCAGTGTCATCGTGAATATCGAATGTGATTAAAAAAACACTATTTTGCACACATAACTAATGTCTCAAACAAACCCATTTCTCAAAAATGGAGTCAGAGAATCTCTACCCTGACCCCTTATGTTAGCTTTCACACAAACTTTCAGCCCCGGGAAGCTTTCCCAAATGATAAAATGGTGTCCATAACTTTCTGTTCAGGTTGCATCTAGCCAAACACAGATTCCAGATGGCGTGCCAATCGGCGATTAATCGTAAAACCACTGCGAAAAAGCTGCGGACAGAGATATATCTAGAATTTTTGGCTTAAATTTCTCAAAACCTATGAAACAGATTTGCACCAAATAACAAAAAGCACAATCTGGTAACAACATCTACCTTTCTGCCAAATTTGGTGTAATTCCGTCCAGTGGTTCAGGTTGTAGGTAGGACAATGTGTTCCAATGGGAGTTAACATTACAAACGCACCCTTTTTTCACTTTCCATGACACACAGAACCTTCTTTGACACTTGTTTTTGGAAAGTTTCATAAAGATTGGTCAAACAATGACAAAGTTATATGCAAGTCAATAGAATCCTTTTCCTATGGAAACTAGGTGCTAACTATAAATACCTACTGGTGACCGCCAGTAGGTAATATGGATATACATACATATATATATATGTCAAAATCCTGGTACCGCAATCCTTTAGGAAAAACCAGAGTCGGAGCCCAAGTCAATTTCAAAGTGCTTAAAGATTTATTTTGGCAGAAAAACAACCCTACGCGTTTCGAGGTACGCCTACCTCTTGCTCACGGGTGGAGTGTAAATCAAAGCGCCAAACTTTTAAAGTGACAGGTTCATGTTTGCACATATCACGTGGTAACTGACATGAAGACAGACTAACGTAGCTACTTTGTTGCTACCGCTTTACATTTTGATACATCACGTATTGTAAAGTGACATATATAGCAAATAAACAATGCGTTAATTCATATGTTCACCGCCATGCCTTGAATGTAAATAAACAATCAATTATGCATTTCAACCAAAACTGATAATGTCGCAAAAATGGCGAGTGTGTTAAAGTTAAGATCAAATATCATTATGATAACTTTGCCAGCCATAAAATACTAATGCGTATTGCACACAATAGAAATGTGATCAGGCAATATTTTCGCCATGATCCATGGTTATGACAAAGTCTGTAACGCCCCAGTGGGCATAAACAGTGGGAAATATCGTGCAGTCCGTATTTAACACCTTCTTCATCAAGCCCCAGTGGGCAGGTATTCATAATCTGTAACAAAGAGATAACGTATATATTTTAGCATTTGTGTCTTCAATAACAATCATTATTGTGATGTGCTTGTGCAGAAAAGTAACTCAGTTAAAAGTTAGTAGATATTGCCAGCAGGTGGTGACAAGTGATTTTCTTAAAAAAACGCACATTAATATGTTGCAATGCAGACACGATATGCAACATCAGTTCACAAGGTGAAGAATATATCATTACATTCAATCATACAGATGTATTGCTAACTCTTCCACGAGGTTGTGGCCCCCCGGTTGGATTGTGTTGTACTTAATTATGTATTTGGACTCCAGTTTTCTCAAGTCTAGCCATCTGTTGCCACCCCTTTCCTTGCTTTCTACACAATCAATTACTGCAAATGTAAGCAGATTTGGGTTCTGATTATGTTCTAGGGCAAAATGCCTTGCTACTGGGTACTGTTGATTCAAGGTTTTTATGGCCCTTAGGTGTTCTAAGACCCTGAGTTTCGCTTGTTTTGTCGTGCATCCAATGTAGGATTTTTTACACGGGCATTGTAATGCGTATATGGCATAATCAGTGAAGCAGCTCAGATGCTTAATGATGGTGTGTTCATCTTGATCAGGGGAAAGTTTTATTGATTTACAATTTTTACTTGTTTTACAAGCTTTGCACTTTTTACAAGGATACTTTTCTGCACAAGCACATCACAATAATGATTGTTATTGAAGACACAAATGCTAAAATATATACGTTATCTCTTTGTTACAGATTATGAATACCTGCCCACTGGGGCTTGATGAAGAAGGTGTTAAATACGGACTGCACGATATTTCCCACTGTTTATGCCCACTGGGGCGTTACAGACTTTGTCATAACCATGGATCATGGCGAAAATATTGCCTGATCACATTTCTATTGTGTGCAATACGCATTAGTATTTTATGGCTGGCAAAGTTATCATAATGATATTCGATCTTAACTTTAACACACTCGCCATTTTTGCAACATTATCAGTTTTGGTTGAAATGCATAATTGATTGTTTATTTACATTCAAGGCATGGCGGTGAACATATGAATTAACGCATTGTTTATTTGCTATATATGTCACTTTACAATACGTGATGTAACAAAATGTAAAGCGGTAGCAACAAAGTAGCTACGTTAGTCTGTCTTCATGTCAGTTACCACGTGATATGTGCAAACATGAACCTGTCACTTTAAAAGTTTGGCACTTTGATTTACACTCCACCCGTGAGCAAGAGGTAGGCGTACCTCGAAACGCGTAGGGTTGTTTTTCTGCCAAAATAAATCTTTAAGCACTTTGAAATTGACTTGGGCTCCGACTCTGGTTTTTCCTAAAGGATTGCGGTACCAGGATTTTGACACATTGAGGGTTTGGCGACCCTGTTGAATGCCCGCTGTACAAGCGGCGGAAGCACGCCATTCTTACATATATATATATATATATATATATATATATATATATATATATATATATATATATATATATATATATTCACTGAAAAAACCATAGGTTATAGACCATATATAGTTAGGAATTAGCATTTACAAAACCTTATTTTACTCACACAAAACCATTGAAATTTCATATATAGTTAGATGCACTAACTATATATCGTGCACCCGCAATCTACTGCTGATCATGTCACATATTACATCATTCATGACATGGTCAGTGACATCACTGATGACATCACTGATGACATCACTGATGACATCTCAAATGACATCACTGATGACATCACTGATGACAACATCCAGTGACTGTATGTTTCCGAAAAGTCAAAATATGTCTTACATATTGAAGAATGAGTGGATGTATAAGTCTCTGGATGAAGGATTTAGTAGGTGCATGACTGACTGTATGAGTGAGTGATTAAATGTGTCTCACTGAGTGCATGGGTTAGTGACTAAATTGTCTTAATTTGTGCATCATTATGTCTGTTGTTCTGTAAACTGCTGCTTATGTTGATCATTTGCTTTATGATTAAGTATATTGGTTAATGATAGGTTGCCCAAGTATTTGTTTGAGAGAGTGAGTGTGTGTGTGGGTGGCTGTGAGGTGTGTGACTATGTGCATAGATGTGTGAGCAGTTGATTCACTAGATGTATGGGTTCAAAAGTGCATGTGGAAACATCTGTATGGGCAGTTGACTGTGTGCATGAGTGTATTGGTGAGTGAATGGATATCCTAGTGCTACATGTCCAAGTAAGTACATATGTAAAACACAGTACATGTGAGAGTTGACATATATAAATAACTGTGCATAAGAGCCAGTGAATGTATGAGTGGCTGTATGGATCATTGAGAATTTGTATCAGGGATTGTATAAGAGAGTAAATATGTGTTAGTATATGTTTGAATAAGTAAGGTGTGTATAACTGTTTAGTTGAGGGAATGGAGGTGTAATTGATTCTTTGCATGACTGACTAGGTGTGTGAGTAACTCCATGGATGAGTGACAGTCTGTGAGCGTCTATTTACTCTGAGTGTATCTAAGGTTATATTAGAGTCTGAAGAGGTTCACCCTATTATCCCATGAATGATGTCATCAGTGATGTGATCAGTAATGGCAAATGAGATGTCATCAGTGATGTCATCAGTGATGTCATTTGAGATGTCATCAGTGATGTCATCAGTGATGTCATCAGTGATGTCACTGACCATGTCATGAATGATGTAATATGTGACATGATCAGCAGTAGATTGCGGGTGCGCGATATATAGTTCATCTAACTATATATGAAATTTCAATGGTTTTGTGTGAGTAAAATAAGGTTTTGTAAATGCTAATTCCTAACTATATATGGTCTATAACCTATGGTTTTTTCAGTGAATTTCATTGGTTTTATAAAAGCTAATATCTGTAGCTGTAAAATGTATTTTTCTTTAAATCCAAAAATATATTTTATATGTTAATGTTTAATTCTTTTTTAATATTTTTTTTTTCGCTCCCGGTTCGCGAACCGGGAAGCTTTCCGTTAGCTCAATTTGATGCCGCGACCCGGTCCGCTAACCGGTAAAAGTTCCGTTTGCGCAACTGCCGCATTAGAAATGAACATCGTGACGAGTCGCGGAAGCGCGACATATCACGTTGCCGCATAATGCGTCTTATGACGCGCCGCGTTAGCGCACCCGGAAGTGCTCCGGACCGCGAACAGAGGCGCGAAACGCAAGCGGAACTGGTCATGTGACTTGTAAACACAACATATAAATCAATTGTATACCTACATTCAAGAGGAAATGACTTAAAATGTCCTTAAGACACATGAAAGGGGTTTTTGATTGCCCTTGCACCATTTTTTGGGTCACTTTTAACATGGCTATGTAACTCAGAGAATCAAAATCTAAATTTGCCAAGCACAGGTGGGAGCATATTTACAAGGAACAAGCCCCACGGCGAAAGCTCTTAAATTAAAATGGGAAAAATAACATCAGAGATACTCAAATGCCTTATAAAGAAACAGACACAATTTTTTCCTTGTGATAAATTTTAAAAGCATTCCTTTTCCTCATAAGCAATTTTCAAGTAATAATTTGAAAACACTGCACAGCTCCTATGTACAAAAACACCCTGACTGTGCTAATACTTCACATTATTTTCAATTACAATTTCTCAAAGAAACAAAATCTATTTGTAAAACACTTTAGACAAAGCAACATTTTAAAAACACAGCTTTCTTCATAATTTTGTCCTTAAAGCATACTATAGTCTATCTAAATTAAATAAATCTTTTCTCACCTTAGCAAATTCTTTATGAGTTTCAAAACAGTCTCAGAAATACACCAAATTGTCTTCAGCAGAACAAAGAGTATGCACTCCAGAGGCTGCAGCTATAGAAAGCACAGAAATGCTGATATTCATCACACATATCTCTCATGTTAGCCAATCAAAACTCTTCCCTCACTTTTTTCAAATCAAAACCCTTCCCCCCTCTGCCCTCTCCGCCTTTTTTGCATAGCAACCACCTCCTGAAAGACCTCTGATGTTTGCAAGTTCACACAACAATGTTTCAATTGAACTCTGAACTCTCAGTGCACCTGCGTATCCAGTGCAATCTTTCATTAAATGATTTTTTCTTGACCATTCAAATTACATCTTTCAAAGAACACATCCATGCACCCTAACTTTCTGTTTTCAGAAATGGAAATCCACCAATCACTGCTAGTGAATCATTAGCACTGAAACTCCACAGTTTCTTTTCTTTACAAACTCCTACTGTTTCATCTGCCATTTCATTACCACACTTCATCTGACTGCAGCAGAAACTTCTCTCACCATGTTTACTGTCTGGATTGTTGGACATAGTTACATCTACTGGGCTCAAAGGTATGCTGAGAACAGAAATTTACCTAACCTCAATTTACAAGATGTGGAAATTAAGTGGTTTGGCCACGGAGGATTACAATGTCACCAATTGATACCATTGGTGAAAACCTTTATGCATTTGCCAAAACCTGACCTGTTAATTGTGCACTGTGGAGGTAATGATTTGGGCACTTTGACTGGGGTAGGTCTGGAAATGCTTTTAAAGGACACCTTTGAGCAATTAATGGCACTTTTTCCTCAAACTACCTTGGTATATTCAAATATATGCCAAAGGCAGAAATGGAGGTGGTCGAACCAATTTTGTCCACAAATTGAGAAGTCGAGGAAGCATGTAAACAAATCTGTTTCAGCTTACATGTGAGACCATGGAATGGGCTCCATGTACAACAATAACTTGCGTTTTTGCATGCAAGATATCTACAGAGGAGATGGAGTTCACTTCTCAGATGAGGGCAACAGAATTTTCATTTTGAATTTAAGACTGTGCATTGGTACCTACTTATAAGTACATAAATGTACCATAAACCCAAAAGCTCTTCTCAGAGCTACCCTACATCTAATCACTCACAATTATTATTTTTCACTAACTTTTTTCACTAATTTTCAACAAACTACGCTCCCCGGAGCGCTACCCGGTACGCGAACCGGAAGCTAACCACGCGAAATTTCTTAAAAAAATGTTTTTTTTCCCGCACATATGAGCCTCCTCAACCACCCTCAGAAAAGCTAGGGGGTCAAGATACGTCTACCGTGCCCCCTTCTACCCATTCTGAACACTATTCGCCTTCCATCTTGTATCTTAATTCGACTGAAACACAAAATGGTGGACTCCCGTAACGCTGCTGGTTACATACAATATTTAAAAAGACTATCATTCTTTTTTCCTCATAGTACGCTCCCCGGGCCGCTTCTCGGTTCGCGAACCGGAAGCTTCCCACGCAAAAAAAAAAAATGTTTTTTTTGTTTTTGCCCCACGGGGCCCTTTTAAAGCCTCCACATCAAACCTAGGGGGTCAGGGAGGATCTACCTTGCCCCCTTATGGTCATTTCCCCCTTTGTTTTGGCCTCCTCTTGTCTCTCGATCCTACCGAGAGACAAGATGGCGGCCGCTCCGGACTGTTTAGAATTTTGACAGACACCGGAGAGCCAATCAGCTTCGCTTCGCGAAGTTCCGTTACGCGTCAAGTACGCGAACCGGAGCGCTGCCCGGAGCGCTGTCACAGATATATATCTTTTTTTGAACGTTAATTTATCAAAATCCACTGGAGGACATATATTGAGACCTAGCAAAGGCACATTGGGCTAACAGTCCCTACAATTTTGCCAAGTTTCGTGCAAATCCATTCAGCCGTTCGGGCTAAAAGTGAGGCCAACCGCCCTATGGAAATTAACATGGAAAAAACGCGTTTTGGGACCCCCCTTTTTTCTCGGCCCCCCCTTGACGACCCCCCCCAAATTTTCAGGGGCTGCTCAGAAACAAAATGTGCCATTTTCCTGAAAATTTCAGCCAATTCCGTCCACAAACACCAAAGTTATTAGACATAGAATTTTCAAAAACCCCATAGAGAAAAAATCCTAACTATATATACCTACTGGCGACCGCCAGTAGGTAATATATATATATATAAATTCACTGAAAAAACCATAGGTTATAGACCATATATAGTTAGGAATTCGCATTTACAAAACCTTATTTTACTCACACAAAACCATTGAAATTCCATATATAGTTAGTTGCACTAACTATATATCGCGCACCCGCCATCGACTGCTGATGATGTCACATATTACATCATTCATGACATGGTCAGTGACATCACTGATGACATCACTGATGACATCTCAAATGACATCACTGATGACATCTCAAATGACATCACTGATGACATCACTGATGACATCTCATTTGACATTACTGATCACATCACTGATGATATCATTCATGTGATAATACCATGAACCTCTTCAGACTCTAATATAACCTTAGATACAATCAGTGTAAACAGACACTCACAGACTGTCACTCATCCATGGAGTTACTCACACACCTAGTCAGTCATGCAAAGAATCAATCACACCTCCATTTCCTCAACTATACAGTTATACAAACTTTACTTATTCAAACATATACTAACACATATTTACTCTCTTATACAATCCCTGATACAAGTTCACAATGATCCATACAGCCACTCACACATTCACTGGCTCTTATGCACAGTTATTTATATATGTCAACTCTCACATGTACTGTGTTTTACATATGTACTTACTTTGACATGTAGCACTGAGATATCCATTCACTCACCAATACACTCATGCACACAGTCAACCGCCCATACAGCTGTTTCCACATGCACTTTTGAAACCATACATCTAGTGAATCAACTGCTCACACATCTATGCACAGAGTCATACACCTCCCAGCCACGCACACACACACTCAGTCTCCCATACAAATACTTGGGCAACCAATCAATAACCCATATAGTTACTCATATAGCTACTTATCAACACATGCAACAGTTTACAGAACAGCAGACATAATGATGCACAAATTAAGACAGTTTAGTCACTAACCCATGCACTCAGTGAGACACATTTAATCACTCACTCATACAGTCAGTCATGCACCTACTAAATCCTTCATCCAGACACTTATACATCCACTCATTCTTCAATATGTAAGACATATTTTAACTTTACAGAAACATACAGTCACTGGATGTTGTCATCAGTGATGTCATCAGTGATGTCATTTGAGATGTCATCAGTGATGTCATCAGTGATGTCACTGACCATGTCATGAATGATGTAATATGTGACATCATCAGCAGTGGATTGCGGGTGCGCGATATATAGTTAGTGCAACTAACTATATATGGAATTTCAATGGTTTTGTGTGAGTAAAATAAGGTTTTGTAAATGCGAATTCCTAACTATATATGGTCTATAACCTATGGTTTTTTCAGTGAATTTTCAAGGTTTTGTAAATGCTAATTCCTAACTATATATGGTCTATAACCTATGGTTTTTTCAGTGAATTTTCAAGGTTTTGTAAATGCTAATTCCTAACTATATATGGTCTATAACCTATGGTTTTTTCAGTGAATATATATATATACATACATATATAAACATATATCATCTGTATATCTATATAAATACAAACATAAATGCATGCATACATATACTTATATGCATACAGATGCATGTTATTTACATGAAAGTTGAAAAAACACTAATAAAAGCAAAGCTAAAAAGCCACCTCATTACAAACAGAATGGCTTTAACTTAAACGAGGGTGAGATCTATTGCATTTTCAATGCTTGTTTACTTTGTTTCCATCAATAAGGCATTCAGATGTGTCACACATTTGCCATAAATTCTGAATGTTAGCACTCTAGTTGCACATTAGATCACTGTAGTAAAGCTACTGCTCACCAGGGACGTCTGCTGCTGGTATTCAAAGTGCATGTTTCAGTCTGCATGTCAGAATTTTTTTAATAAAATAGAAGAGGATTTGAGAAGTCACTCAAAATGATCCCTAATTTTTCTTTCTGAAGCACTAATCATACTTTCTATGGCAAAATTAACCCCCTCATGTTGTTCCTTTTTAAATTGAGTGTTTTCAGACTTACCACTTCATTCCAATCAAGATGGCTTCTGGTGTGCCATACTTTTGTCATAAGTAAAAGACTGTTAGCGCTCTAGTTGTTCTTTAGAACACTCTGGGACATTCTGTCATTGGGCTATACTTGGGGTACATCTGGGTGATATTTGGGCTACATTTAGGCTCTTTTGTCTCTGGTGGCCATCTTGGGAGACTGTATGTCAGAATTTTTTAATGAAATTGAAGAGGGTTTGAGAAGTCACTCAAAATGTGCCCTAATTTTTCTTTCTGCAGCACTAATCATAATTCATATGGCAAAATATACCCCCTCATTTTGTTCCTTTTTAAATTAAATGTTTTAAGAGTTACCACTTTATTCCAATCAAGATGGCTTCAGGTGTGCCATACCTTTGTAATAAGTAGGACTGTTAGCGCTCTAGTTGTTCTTTAGAACACTCTGGGACATTCTGTCATTGGGCTATACTTGGGCTACATCTGGTTGATATTTGGGCTATTTTTTGGGCTCTTTTGTCTCTGGTGGCCATTTTGGGAGACTGCATGTCAGAATTTTTTAATGAAATAGAAGAGGATTTGAAAAGTCACTCAAAATGTGCCCTAATTTTTCTTTCTGCAGCACTAATAATACCTTCTATTGCATAATATACCCCCTCATTTTGTTCCTTTTTAAATTAAATGTTTTAAGAGTTACCACTTTATTCCCATCACGATGGCTCCAGGTGTGCTATACCTTTGCAATAAGTAGGACTGTTAGCGCTCTAGTTGTTCTTTAGAACACTCTGGGACATTCTGTCATTGGGCTATACTTGGGCTACATCTGGGTGATATTTGGGCTACATTTGGGCTCTTTTGTCTCTGGTGGCCATTTTGGGAGACTGCATGTCAGAATGTTTTAATGAAATAGAAAAGGATTTGAGAAGTCACTCAAAATGTGCCCTAATTTTTCATTCTGCAGCACTAATCATACTTTCTATGGCAAAATATACCCCCTCATGTTGTTTCTTTTTAAATTAAATGTTTTAAGAGTTACCACTTTATTCCAATCAAGATGGCTTCAGGTGTGCCATACCTTTGTAATAAGTAGGACTGTTAGCGCTCTAGTTGTTCTTTAGAACACTCTGGGACATTCTGTCATTGGGCTATACTTGGGCTACATCTGGGTGATATTTGGCTACATTTGGGCTCTTTTGTCTCTGGTGGCCATTTTGGGAGACTGCATGTCAGAATGTTTTAATGAAATAGAAAAGGATTTGAGAAGTCACTCAAAATGTGCCCTAATTTTTCATTCTGCAGCACTAATCATACTTTCTATGGCAAAATATACCCCCTCATGTTGTTTCTTTTTAAATTAAATGTTTAAGAGTTACCACTTTATTCCAATCAAAATGGCTTCAGGTGTGCCATACCTTTGTAATAAGTAGGACTGTTAGCGCTCTAGTTGTTCTTTAGAACACTCTAGGAGGCTGCAGTAGAACACAAAGGAATCAACTGACAGTCTCTGTCCTTGTTGGATGTACATGTTTTACTGAGAATGTCAGACTTCATTTTCACATGACTGAGAAAGATAATGTGAATTTACAGAAAATATGCTTTCAGTTTAGCTTATAGATCCCTTTCCAAACCACTGTGGAAAAATCATGAGATATTAGTTTTCTTTCAAACAATATTCATGATATCACAGCAGAAGGTTTTTTCACATGGTAAAATCACCTTAGAAACCACCACAATTCCTAAAACGAGTATGGTACCATCAACAAATGATTTATAATGTAACTAAAGTCCTAAAACCCTCTATTAACAACAATGCTTTTTAATGAGGTGCTATCATGTATATTGGTCCCAAGATGGCTGCCAACACTTCTTGGATGAAGTGCTGACAGCCAATCAGATCAGATGTGTGGTTAGGCTCCGCCCAGATATATATCTTTTTTTGAACCTAAATTACTCAAAATCCACTGGAGCACATATATTGAGACCTAGCAAAGGCACATCGGGCTAACAGTCCCTACAATTTTGCCAGGTTTCGTGCAAATCCATTCAGCCGTTCGAGCTAAAAGTGAGGCCAACCGCCCTATGGAAATTAACATGGGAAAAACGCGTTTTGGGACCCCCCTTTTTTCTCGACCCCCCCTTAATGAAACCCCCCCAAATTGTCAGGGGCTGCTCAGAAACAAAATGTTCCATTTTCCTGAAAATTGCAGCCAATTCCGTCCACAAACGCCAAAGTTATTAGACATAGAATTTTCAAAAATCCCATAGAGAAAAAATCCTAACTATATATACCTACTGGCGACCGCCAGTAGGTAATATATATATATATATATATATATATATATATATATATATATATATATATATATATATATATATACACACATATACACATATATGAATTTGTGTATTTACATATCTGTTTGTGTATATATATTTATAGATAGATAGATAGATAGATCGATAGATGGATGTGTGTGTGGAGTGAGAGTTTGGTCTCTTTTGTCATGCGGCCTCATCTCCGAATTTCATTCATCCAAGTCCCATTCCAGGCCCATAAAAGGGATGATTAGGGAATTTATTTGGATAAGCCCCCTCCCACCCCAGCCTGGATCCAAAAGTCCCACTAGAAATAAGAGAATATTATTTATAAAACGAATATATATATGGAGTGGGTATGCAGCTAGATTCATCAACGTAAAATCGGCTCGCAAAGGGCCAGATTCTGAGAATCTGGCCCTTTGCAAGCGCAAATTTTGCATTTGGGATTCCTCATTCCAAATGCAAAAATCGCTATTATAGAATTCGCAAATCTGCGAGGAATTGCATTTAAGGAATCTCTATGTGAGATTCTTTAAATGCAATTCATGAAACATTTAAAAATTGCGATTTCATAATATTGGGCCGCTATTTACCGCGAAGTCAAACCGCGTGGTAAATAGCGGAAACTTAGAAAAATGCACTTAAGTGCATTTTTCTAAGTTGTATGTTACACACACACATATGTCCTTGTAACTTCTTGCCAAACCCTTGCGTCAGTATACTTTGGTATATTGACGCATAGCAGCTGTGTTTTAGCCGTATTCAATTTGTACCCAGAGGCCACGCCAAACTCTGAGGCGAGATGTTCAATCGCCTTCATCGCTATAGCTGGCTTCGGGGTAACAAAAGCCACGTCGTCTGCGTAAGCGAGAACCTTGAACTGGTAGGTTTGTATGACAAATGGATAGATCGTGGTATTGGCTCCCAATATTCTTAAAAACGGTTCAATATATAATGAAAATAAAAGAGGCGAGCAGGGGCAACCTTGTCTGGTGTCCCGCTCTATTCGAAATGCCGCCGACTCGAGTCCCATGGTGCTTATCCGGGCTATTGGTTGGCTATATAATGACTGCAGAGCTTTAATAAATACAGGCCCAAAGCTCTGACGCTTCATGACATCCCATAAGAAGCACCATGAGACCCGGTCGAAAGCCTTCTCGGCATCTAATAAAATTAAACATAGTGGCTCCCTAGTTACATTAGCATAATCAAAAAGAGTTATCACACGGTTGACGTGGTTCACCGTACCGCGCTGTGGAATGAACCCATGCTGTATAGTAGAAACAAGTCCAGAGATAACAGAAGACAGCCTGTTGGCCATGATCTTCGAATACATCTTCCCATCCGCATTTAAAAGTGAGATAGGACTTTTTTGTGAAAAACAACTATGCATGCTTCATTCCAAGTTTTAGGGGGAGCACCTTTCTGAGCCATTCTCATCGTTGCTAACAAATCTATTTTTAAAACGGGAAAAAAGTTTTTATAAATTTCTAAAGGTAGCTTATCTGAGCCTGCTACCTTGCCCCTTGCCAGCCCATTTACAGCTAATTCCAATTCCTCAAATGAAATAGGAGCTTCCAACCCTTCAATCCCTTCTGCAGGAAGATCCGACGTACAGTATTGGTTGATGAGGGTGGCCGCACTAACCTCATCATACTCGTCACTTTGGTATAATGCCTCATAAAATTGACAAAACATCTCCAAAATACCACTTTCGTTTTTAACAGAATTCCCATTCAAGTCTAGGATTTTATCTATCCGTTGGGCTGCCTCCTTCAATCTTAATTTTTGGGCGAGACATCTGCCACATGCCTTGCCATATTCATAATGAATTTGTTGTTTAATAAAGAATTGTTTTGCAGTTTCCTGGGACCAAAGCAAATTTACCCTTGCTTTAAGCTGAGCCACCACCGTGATCAAATCAGTTATATCAGTACCAACCTGAATACCATGCATAAGTACTTCCTCTGCCTTTATCAACTCCTGGTATAGCTCTTGGAATTTAGCTGTCTGTTTTTTTGGCTATATAAACCAAAACTCAAAGCTTCCCCACGGAAGGCAGCCTTGAAGCTGTCCCAGACACAACCCACACTACTACTCCCCCGATTAACATCAAAAAAAGAAGTGATCCATTGTTTCATGTGCTCAATAAATTGTTGCTCCAATAGTAATTTACGATCAAAGGAAAATCCCCTTGGCCTTATGACTGCTACTATGTCAGTTATAGAAATAACTACCGGCCCATGATCAGATGTGATTCTCGGGTAGACCTGTATCACAGCCTGATTTAACAATAGTTGAGGAGTAAAAAAATAATCCAACGAAACCAACTTCCTGTGGGGAAAAGAAAAGAAGGTAAATCCTGGAGCCACCCCCCTTAAAAAAGCCCAAGCATCCACCAGCCCATGTGCGGTCGTTAGTGCCTGTAGTGCTTTAAATACTCGTGGTTTCCTACCACTATATCTCATCTGTTCATCACTAAGGATATTAGGTACTACATTTATATTAAAATCCCCGCAGAGGATCAGTGGTGTAGGCCACAACGATAACTCCACATTTAAGAACTCGAGTGTGGAAGCTTCATCTAGGTTTGCCCCATAGACTACACAAATTGTAAATTTTGTAGGACCCATGACACATTCTGCAATTGCCCACCTACCTAATCCATCAGCTAGAATTCTGGCCATGTTGCCTATGTGTTTTTTCCCAAGAATTGCTACTCCTCTAGCCGTACTGGAGTATTTAGTACAGGCTATTAAATTAAATCCCAGCTCTTCCAACAAATGCCGCTTGGACCATACTATATGGGTCTCTTCAAGACACATTATGTCACAATAGAGGGATCATAGTTCCTGAGCCACACGCTGCCTTTTATCCACTGAATTCAGTCCCCTAACATTCAATGTACCTATCCTAATACCCCTGCCCACCATTTAACTATCTCTGAATTCCTTCCCCTCGTCCACAAGTTGCCTGAAAAAAAAATCACTGACTGCCCAAAATAGACTCCTATCCATCCAGTACTCATGCATCATTTTCGTTTTCACCTCCCCTCCCTCCACCCTCCCCCAACCCCACCCCTCCCCTCCAAACCCACACCACCCATTGTGAGGCTTAAGGACCATGTCCTCAGCGATGTTAAAGTGCTTTTCCCGTGCCCCCATGTTTGATTCCCCTGCCCCCTCAGTCTCTCTCTCCCCTCGTAATCCGCTTAACAGCCTGACTTCACGCTTTCAAAAAAATAAAAGTAGTACAGATTCCACTCCCCTCTCTTCGTATCACTTCAAGAACAAACAATAGTCCATAAACTCAATTATACATATCCCCATAGGTCAGTGATGTACGTCTGCACCTTTCAATGTATCTTAGAGGACCAGCATTCACCTGAGTTTTGGGAAAGTGGGCTATAAAAGAAAAAGGACCAAACTCAGAACAAAAAGAAGTAGAAGGAGGAGAAGCTATAGGAGAGGAGACCCCTATAATCTGAAAACAAAAGTCACAAAAACAATTGCGCTTTCTACCCAGTGCTAAACCCCAATAAACATAGCATTAACAACTCCTTAGTTTAATCAAATGTCCTTTAACTTTTTGGGTTCGGACTTCTCGTTTTTTTTATCCATTTCCTTTAAATAATCTTGTGCAACCGTCCCGGATGTAAAATATCTGGTTTGGTCTCTGAACATAACCTTCAACTTGGATGGATTTAACAAGAAGACCAGGGCCCCTTTTGCTTGAAGAGGTGCAATTAGTTTCCGAAGTTGCCAGTGTTCATGCACCGTTGCAGGGCAAAAATCCGGATGCACGAAGAACTCACATCCCATACCTTTCCGTTTTTTCTCTGGGCGCGCTAGATCATATAGCGCCTCTCGTAACAAGTAGTTATTCAGACATATTAAAATTGCCCTAGGATATGAATTCTGATCTTTCCCACGCTGCCGTGCCACAAATGGGAACCTGTGCGCCCTAATCACTTCAGTTTCCCAATTCCAAGTATTGAGTTCAGGGAACGCTTCCTTGAAAGCTGGATGAAGAATTTCCGTGGATCAGCACCTTCCTTCACCTCCTCAATACCCAGCACACGCAGGTTGTTGCGTCACGCACGGTTCTCCAAATCCGTAAGTTTCCAGTCATTATCTGATTTAGATTTTTGCAGAGTCTCAATGGCTGCTTGCTGCTTCACTAAACAATCCTCAGCAGAGGAAACTCTCTCTTCCACCTCCACCACATGGGTGGTAACTTCTGCACAAGTTTTGACTAGGCGTCATACTGTGTTTTGGAGTTTCCTTACTGCCCCTTGTGTGCGTAAGCCTTTCGCTTTAGTTTCGCTGCGGTGTGCCATTATACTCTTGTAAATTAAGCCTAGCCTAATGGAGTCCTCTTCAAAATCATCGTCCAAAATAAACTGAGCTAGTGGAGGGCTCTGCTCATGCCCAGATGATTCGCCCACCTCCACCACCTTTCTTACTGTTTCATGGGACAGTGATAGGTCAAAATCATAATCTTCTTCGTCATCCGGGACATCCCCCCAGTCACCTTGGTTGCTGAGATTATCCTCATCCTGTTACTTATCTGATAAGGTTGTTAAATCGGACATTGAATAGAACTTGCCATCCGATCCAGCATACTCCGACTCGCCACCTTTCTCAATTGCTGCATCAGTGCATGGCCCTGGCATTGTACTGTTGTCTTCTGCTATGGCAACCCCATTACTGCCATACACTGCTGTGGCTTCTATTTGAATCCTTTGATCACCTTCTTGATCAACTAGAGCCAGAGCCGACGATATTTCAGAAGAGACACTCACAGTTCCCTGTATTGCTTCATTTTGGGCCCCAGAACCTACTCGAGCTGTATGAGCTTCCCCACTCGCAACCTCAGCCAATTTTGCTTTTATTCCTTGTTTTTTGTTGAAGATTGCCGGCACGGTCCGCTGCTTTGCTGGAGTATCTTGAATTGGCTGTGCTGTCTTACTCTGGCTCAAACTCAGTTGAGTACCCTGCCTCCTTGAGGACGCCGAATTCACCTGTTGAATATTGCTGATTTCAGACACCAAGGCAATATTATCTACGCTGCCATTACCATTGCCGCTGTTGTTAACATTAGAGCGAGTGCCTGTGTGCATATCTGTCATAGTATTATCGCTGTTGTTAGCGCTATTAACAGCGCTATGTTGCACACTCACTACAGCCGGTTCAGTCCCTTCTCCAGCAGGCACACTCGCGGATGCTCCCCCCCGGTTCCTTAGACCACCCCGGCCTTTCGGGGCCATTGCCTCTGCCGGGTGACCACAAATATCCAGTCCAAATCACAAGAGTCACACAAGTAAGTTGATAGCGCTGTTGAATTCGCTTGTAGGAAAGAACTTCACTTCACTTACTTTTATGCAACTTTCACTGTTTGCAATTTTCTGCTGGGAGGTCAGAACCCATGGAGCAAAGCGAAAAAAGACAGAGGGAACAGATAACAGCCTGCCTCGCTGAGCCCAGCGGTCCGAGTGAAGCACGTCAGCACCTCCCTAATCGAATCCGGTGCAGCTGTAGCTTGTCAAGCCGGCGCTCGGCAGCGCTGGTGCGGTCAGGTCAGTCAGAGCGGTCGAAGCAGGGCAGCTGCCTCTGACACCAGGAACTACGAGAGCGGTAAGCCCCCTACTTTTGCCCCCCCATAGGTTGTTCCCCCCCATAGGTTGTTCCCCCCCGTAGGTTGTCCCCCCCCGTAGGTTGTTCCCCCCCCATAGGTTGTTCCCCCCGTAGGTTCTCCCCCCCATAGGTTGTTCCCCCCGTAGGTTGTTTCCCCCCCGTAGATTGTTCCCCCCCCGTAGGTTGTTCCCCCCCGTAGGTTGTTCCCCCGTAGGTTGTTCCCCCCGTAGGTTGTTCCCCCCCGTAGGTTGTTCCCCCCCGTAGGTTGTTCCCCCCCCCGTAGGTTGTTCCCTCCCCCGTAGGTTGTTCCCCCCCCCCGTAGGTTGTCCCCCCCCCGTAGGTTGTTCCCCCCCCGTAGGTTGTTCCACTGATACCGACGAGCAGAAGCACAATTGTAGCGGGGTAATGGGGAATCAAACAGAGCCAGGAGAAAGCACCTCACTCGGCCACGGTTGCGGCCGCCATCTTGCCATAGACTTACAATGCAAAACAATACTGCCACTCAACTGCTAAAAAGGATGTATGGTGAAAAACGTGTAATGCCTCCAGAGTAGAAGACTGAAAAGGGACTTTTGAGTAGACGCACTATATTTGCCCGTCCTTTCCATATGCACACACCTCCAAAGGATAGACAAAGGCGGTGAGGGAAAGCCAGATACATACACTTTGCTAGTGCAGAGCAATTTTGCACGGCTATCAGATAATTTAGTGCCATTTATGAGCTGACCTATGCAAAGACTGACAAGCATAACATTTTGTTTTAGCAACAGCAATTTGACCACGTGTAATTTTGTGTGTCTTTCTGTGCAAATGTTGCTACACGTTTGCATACCACTGGTGCAAAATCGCCCAAAGCAAGTGCAAAATTGCCCAGAATAAGTGCAGTTTTTGTGATTGGCAACAGTAAACACTGCTGCGTTTCCCGTCTCTCCAGTGCGAAAACCTCACAGATAACTAAGGGTTGATGTTTTAAGCTTTTAACCTTTACATCCTCTCTGGTGATGTAACTGCAAATTTCTGAAAGGAAAGACACCTTAAGTGTTATTCATTTGTTCATTTAAAAGCTCATGATAAACCTCTGAAGACAGAGAACGTTTTGTCTTATACAATTATGTTTTTGCAAGCCAGGATATTTTGTCAATCACTAATTAAATCAGGTTTCTAATAGAATAACCCTAAGGCAATGTTGATCTACATTTCAATTCCAGTCTAATGAATAAGCAGTTAAGCTAATTTAGTTTAATTGTTAATGCATTGTGTTAAAAGTCAAAAACAAACTATTTGGGCTGTAACCTCGAGTCTTCTAAATTATATTTTCACCCCCATTGAGTAAAAGTCTATTTAAATGCTTTTAGCCTCAACAAAGCTACTAAGCACATTGTTTACTCTGCTGGGATTTAATTATCTCTTTATTTTAAAACAGACACTTCTCATGATGTTTGTTCTTTTTCCCTCCAAGCGTGTTGCGTTCTAAATGCTAGTTTGATAACAATATTATTAAACCAAATCGCTTAAAAATGAAATTCAAAGGCATTGCATAGTCTCTTGGTTGGGAAAAAGAACACACACTGCAAAGAGAATATGTTTTGTGGAAACACTATAATTTTAACGTAAGACGTATATATTTAAATGTTTATATAAGCTGCAATTTGTAATGAAAAGATAAATTTATTTCACAAAGCGGTAACAAACGTTTATGTTATTTGTTGATATTAATAACATTGTATCAACCATGTGTACAGTATGAACAGTGCTGTTTGCAGAAGGAAGAGTTATCTATTTATGCAGTGAACAATTGCTCCTGTTTTAAAAGGCAATGTTTCAGAGGTTGTGATGAAGAGAAACCCCGTTTTTGAGCTGATGTTTCAATGATTCAATAGATTTCTAAAATCCCTGGTCCGAACGGGTCTCATGGTGCAGCTTAAAAGCCACATTACTTAAATGGACAGTATGATTCCAACGCCACTCACTGCACTAACCCACTTCACACTGCACTACCAGTTCCCAAATAAACCAGTGTTTTCCATTTTAAACACCCATCTTTCCCCACCCCACCAGTACTACTATCCATAAGATACATAATCTCTTCACAAAAGCCAGACCTCCCAAACGGCACAATGCATAAACTACCACACTTGTATTGCACAAAGGGTTCCACACTTAACATCAACAATGTCCCATCCTATATAAGACACATAACTGCCTCCACTGTTGTATAAAACACTTACGGCCTCATTAAGAGTTTGGGAGTGCGGGAGCGGGACCTCCTCATTCCAAACCTATGTATAAACCGCGTGCCAGATCAGAAGTTTTGTCCTGTCTGACGGGTGGTTCAGCTTTCCCAGGGTGGTGCCTATGAAATAGACACCCAAAATGGGAGAAGTCCATGCTGTGCAGGTACTGGTTGGCATGCACACAGGGACATATGTGTTGTGCCCTATGTGTGCATCCACATGATGTGAGGCCTCCGTTTCCTCACTGCCACACATCTCATGGCAGTCACACAGCCATGAAATGTGTGGCAGGGAGGTAACTCAATATATGCTTGTCAGGGCAGCAGCCCCACCAAGCATAATGCAGCCTCAATACTGCCTCGCTACTGCCAGGGATCTCTGATCCTTGGTGGCTGCAGTGATCCAAGTGTGGCTCGACTGCCCTGGTCATAATTGGGTTGTCAGAAGACCTCCACCACTGCACCCCTGCAAGTCTGATGGTTTGTGTACCACGAGACTCGTGATAAAGCCCTTAGTATTTTTGTAACAAAACACAATGCCTAATAACAAAGTAATAAAGCACTAAGGCCCACATGCATCATTGTTACATTTTGCACTTCCTAATTTGCGAAAAATAAGGAATCGCAAATTAAGAAGTGCAAAATGCTATGCATCATTGTTTTCGGTATTCATTTGGGATTCGGTAAAAATCGCAATTTTTACCGAATCCCAAATGAATACCGAATTCTTAAGTGCATTTTCGCAATTCCTATTGATTCCTATGGGCCAAAAGGCCCATAGGAGTCAATGGGAAGGCATCAGCAAATTGCGAGTGGCACTTTGAAAATTTCATGGGTGCAGGGGGGGGTCCAAAGGACCCCCCCATGCACCCCTGAAATGTATTTTTCACATCATGTTTCACACACACATGTCCTAAGGACATGTGTGTGTAAAACATGAATGTAGAAAAAAAAACATTTGCAGCATTTTAAACACTTTTTCCAAATTTACTGAGTGGTTCAACCACTCGGTAAATTTGGCACCCTAATTGCGACTTTGCACTTGTGAAAGTAATGATGCATTGCTTTTAAGAAATCGCACATCTGCGACTTCTTAAAAGCACCCGCAATTTTAGAACTCGCAACAATGTTACGAATTCTAAAATTGCTTCATGCATCCCAAAAAGCACTTTTGCATTCGCAAACGGCCGATTTTAAGTAATCGCACCGTTTGCGACTACAAAAATGCTTGATGCATGTGGGCCTAGAGCTCATAAAACCAGTAGCTTTGTCAGTGTGTCATGGGCCCTAGTCTAAGGAAAGAAAGTGCTCCCCTGGACGCTGTCTGAATTATGAAATACAGAAATAATTAGGGATGAGTGGGCCTCTCAGGCCTCTGGGCCCTGGTGCCACTGCAGCTGCTAAAGCAATGGGAGTTATGCCCATATCTACAACTCATAGGACTCTCCTTTATGCACTTAACCCACACTCCACACACATGCGTTCACACACAAACATGCATACACATGCACAAACACAAACAACACACAGAGACCCCCTTCATATGCAAACACACACATACACACAAACCACACATACTTCCTTCAAATACACAGTTTTCTCAGTTCCCAGTTGCATACGATCTGCCATCCTGCCACCAAAACAAATTTCATGGGCTTCTGTCAATGCCCTGATCACTCACACATAGGCAACAAAGGATGCTGCTTGTAGAGTTGCCCTCACTAGACCTTAAAATCCAAAGAACACAGGGCTATCTCCCTGATGCATGAAAAATCCCCACAACATAATTTTATGCTGCTTTACTTTGAACTCACCCGTTACCAGGATGTCCTTCTATCACACCTGTTGATCTCAGTCACAAAGACACAACATTCAATCAAATTACCACTGACTTGCACCTAATGCTTGTGGTCCTAGCACAGACATGGATTCTTCCAAACAAGAGTTGCGACAATCGAGAATATTTAGGCTGTTGGAGCTCATTTGTAGATGAATCTGACGGCTCTCTGTGGAGCTTATTCTAAGTGTAGCTTATAAATAAACTAATTTAATTCAAATTATTCAAAATATCAGCTGTATGTGCAAGGATAAACGAAAAACTTAAAAGTTAGATAAAAATGACACCTCTCTAAATGTTCAAGCTGCACTAGATAGCCATAGTTATTTGTATAGGCCACAGAAAATGCTTAAATACAAGTTTTCTTTTAACCAGAAGTGAACTCAATACTGCTGGAATATGCACAAAGCAATTCAAAAACTTGACATGCGTGTGACCTGCTTAGAAATGTTAACTGCAGACTCTTGCTGTTTTAATACATTTATTATTTTACTAAGCAAAATATTATTTAATGACTAAACTTCCATTTGCACAATGTTTCACATTATGCTTGAATAGAATAGATGTGCATTTAAAAACAGTAATAATTGTCCATGTTGCTGAAATACAGTACTAAACAGTGATTTTGCATATTGATGTTTCTCTTCTTTAGTATAGTTCATTGTTTATGCAATGAAACATCTAACATTAGAAGGTTAGAGTGCTCTTGACTGTTTCTTTCAGTTTATCGCTGGTCAATAGACCTTGATAGTAGCCTGAGGGGAAAAGGAGTTAGCAACAAATTTGGATTTTAAAGTACAGTGTGACCATTAGGACCATACAATAAATGTCTGAGTCAGTTACTTGAAGTCAAAAGGTTTATTTCAAACTTAAAGCCAGATTAATAGAAATCAATCTCAAGAACATACTATAATAGTATCAATGGAAGACTATAGGGACGCACAATATTGATCCTCAGCAGCAAGGAGCACATAAGAATTTCGGTGGCAGTAATGCACAAAATAAGAAATAGAATTTGATGACTAGACAAACGATTTTGATCCTTCTCCCATACATGGGAAACATTCGCACCATCTGCAAATCCCTACACTAAACTAAGGATAGGGGAAACACTATTGAATCAAGGGAGCAAGAAAGGTGACAGCATGAGAACCTCTGTAGAAGTTCTATAAGTAAGGAGTAATGTATAGCATGAAGCCACACAATCAGAGATGACAAGAGCGGCCTGTACCTCTGCAAGTTTAAAGGGAACCTGACCAAACCCAAGATGGGTTCACAATTTTTTTTTACAGAGAACCTACAAAAAATATGACCTCACACATATCATAGTACTTTTCCATTTCCCAAGAAATAACTTGGCGCCTTGAATGCTACTGTTATATTCCAATTTCTGCTTTCAAGGATTCCTTGGATTTCCCCCTTCAGCTGATAGTACCAACTGGTAACACTCCCCTTTGTTCTTCAATAAAATGATCTGATCTTGCCAGTTCTCCCTCGCCTTACTATCTCTGAAATGCAATGTGCTTTTTACTAATTAATGCCTGCAGAGGAGAAACACATGCAGAAAAACAACTTTTACACTAGTATGAAATATCTCAACTGTGAGCTTAAGGCCCACAATCATGCTAATTTAACACTTTTCTTTAAAGGCATATTAATTCTACAAGCTACATATAATTCAATAAATGAAACTATACTCTTACATGTGGCACAATAAACTAATACATGTATTATTAACAATAAATTACCACTGGTCACAATTCATAACGTCAGCATTGAACACATATATGATTCATTCGCACTAATCCTTGGTGAATGCACTGCGTTAAATGCATTTTAACATACCACCTTACAATCCAAACCTATAGAAAATTAATATCAGCAATTCAGATGTTTTTGAAAAAGGAAAAACTTTAATATGCACACACAAATATGTAAAAACACATAATAAATGCAACTTCTATACCTTTAGGGTACCATGGGCCATATGTATCAAGATACCAATTAGCGATTCTGTAATAGCGATTTTTAAGAAATCACTATTTCAGAATGGCTAATTGGTATGTATCAAGAAAATCGAAATTTTTTAGCGATTTCTTGATATTCCTTAATTGCGAATTCGCAAATTGCAAATTCGCAATTAAGGAATACTTTCCCATTCATTTCTATGAGCCTCCTGGCCCATAGGAAGGAATGGGAATTTATTCTCAATTTAAGATTCACAATTTGCTAATCGCAAATTGAGAATAATTTCAAGGGTGCAGGGGTGTCTAAAGGATACCCTGTTGCACCCCTGAAATAAGTATGGGTGCACATGTGGTGCACATACATGCCCTAAGGGCATGTATGTGCATCACATGGCACTTAGAAAAATGCAAAAATTGGCATTTTTCAAGAAATTCGCAAATTACCACCAATTTGAAGTTGGTGGTAATTTGCGATTCCTTAGGGACAATTAGCAATTTTTTGTAGCTTCATACATTGCATTTAAGGAATCTCAAAATTTGCGATTCCTTAATTGCAATTGTAAAATAAGGAATCACACATTTTTCGATTCCCTATTTTGCACCGGATTTTCATTCATACATCCCATTTAGCAAATTCGCATTCGCAAAGGCCGAAATTCTGCGAATTTCAGCCTTTGCGAATGCCAATTTGCTTCATACATATGGCCCCATATCTCATTCATTATTTGCATCACTCAAATACATAAGACCAGAGGTAAATATATATTTTTTTATATTCTCAATGAAAAACCATAGGTTTCAGGGATGTTATAGTTAGAAATCCGCATTTAAAAAACCTTTGAAATCGCTGATGACATCACTGATGACATCTCAAATGACATCATTGATGACATCATCCAGTGACTGTGTTTCTGTAAAGTTTAAATACGATATATATATATATATATATATATATATATATATATATATATATATATATATATATATATATATATATATGTATTTAGATTTATATTTATATATGCCGAGGTGTATTGAAGAATGAGTGGGTGTACAAGTGTCTGAATGGAAGATTTAGTAGGTGCATGAATGATTGTATAAGTGAGTGGTTAAACGTGCCTTACCGAATGCATGGCTTAGTGACTAAACTGTGTGAATGCCTGTATCAGTCTGTCAGTTGGTGTGTAAGTGGCTACATGGGTTGGTGAGTAGCTACATGAGTGTCTATATGGGTTATTGATTGGTTGTCTGAGTATCTGTATGGGTGCCTGAGTGTCTGTGTGGGTGGGTAGGGGGTGTGTGACTGTGCATAGATGTGTGAGTGGGACATTCAAGGGGTGTATGGGTTCAAGAGTGTATCTGTGAAGGGCTGTATGGGTGGGTGAGTGTGTGTATGGGTGTGTTGGTGATTAAATGGATCTCTCAGTGGTACATCCATGAGTAACTGCATATGTGAAAGGCAGTGTATGAGAGTATATACATGACTATCTGTGAGAGTGAGTGATTGTGAGAGTGGCTGTATGGATGAGTGTGTGCTTGTATCAGTGATTGTATAAGAGAGTAATTATCTGTTAGTATCTGCATGAATAAGAGAGGTAGTGTGTGTATAACTGTATAGGTGAGTTAATAGGAAAATGATTGATTATTTGCATGACTGACTCGGTGTGTGAGTAACCAGGCCCGGAGCCAGTGCTATACTGAAAGACACCTAGAATAAAGTAAAAACACCTACATACACTAGGGTACACTATGGGTTGGGGTACCCCTGTGATTGGCATGACCTCCCTTGTAAGGCCCTATTACATAATAGGGCAGGGGGATTAAAACTACCTCTAAGTCCATAGCATATAATAGGGCATGGTAGTTTAGAGGCCAGCAGCTTTTTTAACACCTTCGCTGCGGCTGGCATTCCGCGCCGGTGCTGAACATTCCGATCACGGGCGTGGTCATGACAACCGGGAGCCGTCATGAGCACCGAAGGGGTTAAGCACTTGCATGTGTACACTACTGAGCCTGAGGTCAGGTTTCAAGTAGCCCTGCGTGTGCAGAAAGAGGCAAGAGAGGTACTGAAAGAGGCAAGAGAGGTGCAGAAAGAGGGAAGAAGGGTGCAGAAAGAGGCAAGAGAGGTGCAGAAAGAAACAAGAAAAGTACACAAAGAAGTAACAGAGGTGCAGAAAGAGGGAAGAGGGGTGCAGAAAGAGGCAAGAGAAGTGCAGAAATAAGCAATAGAGGTGAAGAAAGAGGCAGGAGAAGTTCAGAAAGAGGCAGCAGAGGTGCAGAAACAGAAAAAAGAGGTTCAGAAAGATGGAACAGGGGTGCAGAAAGAGAAATGAGGAGTGGCTAAAGAGGCAAAAGGAGTACCGACATTTACAAGAGAGGTTCAGAAAGAAGCAAGAGCTGTTCAGTAAGAAACAACAGAGGTGCAAAAAGAGGCAAAGGGTGCACAAAGAGGAAATAAGGGGTGCAGAAAGAGATAAGTGGGGTGCAGAAAGACGCACGAGAGGTACAGAAAGAAGCAAGAGAAGTGCAGAAAGAAACAACAGAGGTGCATAAAGAAGAAGGAGCAGTGCAGAAAGAACAAACAGAGGTGCAGAAAGAAGGCAGAGGGGTGCAGAAAGAGGGAAGAGAAGTATAAGAAGAGGGAAGAGAGGTATGGAAAGAGGGAAGAAGGGTTCAGAAAGAGGCAAGAGAGGTACAGATAGAGGTAAGAGATGTGCAGAAGAGGGAACAGGGGTACAGAAAGAGGCAAGAGAGGTATAGAAAGAAGGAAGAGAGGTGTAGAAAGAGAGAAAAGGGTATAGAAAGAGGTACGAGGGGTACAGAAAGAAGGAAGAGAAGTACAGAAAGAAGCAACAGAAGTACTGAAAGAGGCACAAAGGATACAGAAAGAGGCAAGAGAAGTTCAGAAAGAAGCAACAGAGTTACAGAAAGAGGCAAGAGTGGTGCAAAAATAGGGAAGAGGGTTGTATAAAGAAGCAAAAGAGTTGCACAAAGCAGAAAGAAGGGTGCAGAAAGAGGAAAGAGGGGTACAGAAAGAAGCAAGTGAGTTGCAGTAAGAGGCCGTAGAGGTGCAGAATGAGGTAAGAGAGGTGCAGAAAGAGGCAAGAGTGGTGTAGAAATAGGGAAAAGAGGTGTAGAAAGAGTAAAGAGAGTTGCACAATGAGGCAAGAGAGGTGCAGAAAGAGGCAAGAGGGGTTCTGAAATTCACAAGAGAGGTACAGAAAGAAGCAAGTGCAGTGCAGTAAGAAACAACAGAGGTACAGAAGGAGGCAAGAGGGATGCAGAAAGAGGCACGAGTGGTGCAGAAAGAACCAAGAGACGTGCAGGAAAAGGGAAAAGGGTACAGAAAGAGGCACAAGGGGTAAAGAAAGAAGGAAGAGAAGTGCAGAAAGAAGCAACAGTGATGTGAAAAGAAGCACAAAGGGTGCGGAAAGAGGCAATAGAAGTGCAGAAAGAAGCAACAGAGGTACAGAAAGAGGCAAGAGAAGTGTAGAAAGAAGCAACAGAGGTACATAAAGAGGCAAGAGTGGTACAAAAAGAGGGAAGAGAGGCGTATAAAGAGGCATGAGAGTTGCACAAAGAAGAAAGAGGGGTGCAGAAAGAGGCAAAAGGGGTACAGAAAGAAGCAAGTGAGGTGTAGAAAGAGACAAAAGAGGTACAGAAAGAGGCAAGAAAGGTACAGAAAGAGGCAAGAGAAGTGCAGAAAGAAGCATGTGAGATGCAAAAAGAGGCAAGAGAGGTGCTGAAAGAAGCATGGAAAGTGCAGAATGAAGTAACAAGGGTGCAGAAAGAGGAAAGAGAAATGCAGAAAGAAGCAACAGAGGTGCAGAAAAAAGCATGGGAAATGCAGAAGGAAGCAACGGGGTGCAGAAAGAGGCAAGAGAAGTACAGAAAGAAGCAACAGAGGTGCAGAAGGAGGCAAGAGAGGTGCAGAAAGAGGAAAGAAGGGTGCAGAAAGAGGCAAAAGAAGTGCAGGAAGAAGCAAGAGAGGTGCAGAAATAAACAAGAAAAGTAAAAAAAGAAGTAACAGAGGAGCAGAAAGAGGGAAGAGGGGTGCAGAAAGAAGCAAGAGAAGTGCAGAAAAAAGCAACAGAGGAGAAGAAAGAGGCAAAAGAAGTTCAGAAAGAGGCAGTAGAGGTGCAGAAACAGGCAAAAGATATGCAGAAAGATGGAACAGGGGTGCAGAAAGAGAAATAAGGGGTGCCAAAAGAGGCAAGAGGAGTTCAGAAATTTACAAGAGAGGTGCAGAAAGAAGCAAGAGCTGTGCAGGAAGAGACAACAGAGGTTTAGGAAGGAGGCAAGAGGGTACCGAAAGAGGCAAAGGAAGAGCAGAAACAAGCAAAAGAGATGCAGAAAGAGGCTAGAGGGGTACAGAAAGAGGCAAGAGAGGTGCAAAAAGAGGCAAGAGGTGCACAAAGAGGGAAGAAGGGTGCAGAAAGAGGCAAGTGGGGTGCAGAAAGAAGAAAGAGATGTATAGAAAGAAGCAAGAGAAGTGCAGAAAGAAACAACAGAGGTGCAGAAAGAAGCAAGAACAGTGCAGAAAGAACCAACAGAGGTGCAGAAAGAGGGTAGAGGGGTGCAGAAAGAGGGAAGAGAAGTGCAAAAAGAGGAATGAGAGGTATAGAAAGAGGGAAGAAGGGTGCAGAAAGAGGCAAGAGAGGTACAGATAGAAGTACAAGATGTGCAGAAGAAGGAACAGGGGTACAGAAAGAGACAAGAGAGGTACATAAATAAGGAAGAGAGTTACAGAAAGAGGCTAGAGTGGTATAAAATAGGGAAGAGAAGTGTATAAAGAGGCAAAATAGTTGCACAAAGAAGAAAGAGGGGTGCAGAAAGAGGCAATAGAGGTGCAGAAAGAGGCAATAGAGGTGCAGAAAGAGGCAGGAGAGGTGCAGAAAGAGGCAAGACTGGTGCAGAACTAGGAATGAGAATGAAATGAAATGAAATGAAATGAAATGAATGAATGAAATGAAATGAAATGAAAAAGAATTTCTAAAGCGCATGGCTGCCCTTGAGCGTCCCAGCGCTACGTGTACACACAGACAGACCTCCTCTGAACCGCATCCAGAGATGTTAGTCATTCTGGGGGAAAAGGAACGTTTTCAGAGATTTTCGGAATCTGTTCAAGTTAGGTTCTTTCCTCATTGATGTTGGGAGGGAGTTCCATAGCTGACCCGCATTTATTGAGAAGCGGCGTCCTCCGGCCCTTGCTCTTTTTGCTCTCGGGATAGCTACCAGGTTTTCCTCGCCAGAGCGGAGCGTTCGTGATGATTTGTAAGGGCGGATCAGATCTCTGAGGATCGGAGGGCCTGTGCCTTGGAGGACTCTGAACACTGTACAGAGCGCTTTGAATTTCACTCTCGCTCTTATGGGCAGCCAATGGAGTGCTTTCAAGGCCGGTTTCGCTGACGTTCTTCTGGGTGTATTCGTCAGCAGTCTTGCGGCTGCATTCTGTGCCCTCTGGAGCACGTTCAGGGTATATTCCGGTGCAGCCAGGAAAAGGGCGTTGTTATAATCCAGTCTTGACAGAATAAGGCCCTGTACCAGCAATTTCCTGGAGTCTAGTGGAAGTAAGGGCATAACTTTCCGTATTGAGCGGAGCAGCCCATAGCAACACCCTGCGGTTTTTTTCGCCTGAGTGTGCATCGACAGCTCCGGTTCAAGCCAGACGCCGAGGCTTTTTATGGATCCCTTCGGGGTCGGAGGATCTCCTAAGCAGGCCGGCCACATACATTTGGGGAGGGAGGTGCAGAGATTTCCCAGCAACATCACCTCGGTTTTGGAGGCATTAAGCTTGAGTCTTGAGTCGGCCATCCATGCCATGATGTTGGTAAGGCAGGCGGCAAACTTCTCACCATGGTTTTCTGCGAGCGAGAGCGAAACAATCAATTGGGTGTCATCCGCGTACGTTGCGAGTTTCACTCCAAAGGGTGCGACCTCCCCCTCCAGTGGGGCCATGTAGACGTTAAAAAGCGTAGGGCTCAGTGATGAGCCCTGCGGGACACCACACTGAAGGGGGTGGGCACTGATCTATTGTTGCCCTCGCACACTTGATATGTTCGATCACTCAAGAATGACGTTAGCCAGGTGAGCTAAGAGGTGTAGAAAGAGTCAAGAGAGCTGCACAAAGAGGCAAGAGAGGTGCAGAAAGTGGCAAGAGGGGTTCAGGAAATTGCAAGAGAGGTGCAGAAAGAAGCAAGATCCGTGCAGTAAGAAACAACAGAGTTATAGAAGGAGGCAAGAGGGATGCAGAAAGAGGCAAGATCAGTGCAGAATGAAACAAGAGATGTGCAGGGAAAGGGAAGAAAAGTACAGAAAGAGGTACAAGGGGTACAGAAAGAAGGAAGAGAAGTGCAGAAAGAAGCAACAGTGATGTGAAAAGAGGCACGAAGGGTTCGAAAAGAGGCAAGACAAGTGCAGAAAGAAGCAACAGAGGTACAGAAAGAGGCAAGAGTGGTGCAAAAAGAGGGAAGAGAGGTGTATAAAGAGACAAGAGAGTTGCACAAAGAAGAAAGAGGGGTGCAGAAAGAGGCAAGAGGGATGCAGAATTAAGCAAGTGAGGTGCAGAAAGAGGCAAAAGAGGTACAGAAAGAGGCAAGAAGGTGCAGAAAGAGGCAATAGAATTGCTGAAATAAGCAAAAGAGGTGTACAAAGAAGCAAGAGAAGTGCTGAAAGAAGCATGTGAGATGCAGAAAGAGGCAAGAGAGGTGCTGAAAGAAGCATGGAAAGTGCAGAATGTAGTAACAGTGGTGCAGAAAGAGGCAAGAGAAGTGCAGAAAGAAGCAATAGCGGTGCAGAAAGAAGCATGGGAAGTGCAGCAGGAAGCAACAGGGGTGTAGAAAGAGGCAAGAGAAGTGCAGAAAGAAGCCACAGAGGTGCAGAAGGAGGCAAGAGTGGTGCAGCAAGAGGCAAGAGACGTGCAGAAAGAAGCAAGAGGAGTGAAGAAAGAGGGAAGAGGGGTGCAGAAAGAGGCACAAAGGGTGCAAAAAGAAGCAAGTGAGGTGCAGAAAGACGCAAGAGAAGTACATAAAGAAGCAACAGAGATGCAGGAAGGGGGAAGTGGAGTGCAGAAAGAGGAGAGGAGTGTGAACGAGGCATGAAGGGGCAGAAAGAAGCAAGGGGGGTTCAGAAAGAAGCAATAGAAGTGCAGAAAGAAGCAAAAGAATTGCGGAAAGTAGGAATAGAGGTGCAGAAAGAGGCCAGTGGAGAGCAGAAAGAGGGAAGAGGGTGCAGTAAGAGGCACAAGGGGAGCAGAAAAAAGCAAGAAAGGTGCAGAAAGAAACAAAAGAAGTGCAGAAAGAAGCAACAGAGGGGCAGAAAGAGACAACAGGGGAGCAGAAAGAGGGAAGATGAGTGCAGAAACATGCACAAGGGTTGCAGAAAGAAGGGACAGAGGTGTTAAAAGAGGCAAGAGAAGTGCAGAAAGAAGCAAAAGAGATGCAGAAATGGGGAGTAGGGGTGGAGAAAGAGGCAAGAGGGGATAAGAAAGAAGCAAGAGAGTTGCAGAAAGAAACAAAAGAAGTGCACAAAGAAGCAACAGCAGTAGCGAAAGAGGCAAGAGGAGTGCCAAAAGAGAGGAAGAGATGGGCAGAATGAGGCACAAGGGTTGCATAAAAAAGAAAGAGAGGTGCTGAAAGAAGCAAACAAAGTGCATAAATAAGCAACAGAGAGGCAGAAAGGGGCAAGTGGGGAGGAGAAAGAGGCAAGAGGGATGCAGAAAAAAGCAAGAGAGTTCCAGAAATAAACAAAATAAATGCAGAAAGAAGGAACAGAGGTACCGAAAGAGGCACAAGGGTTGAATAAAGAAGGGACAGAGGTGCAGAAAGAAGTAAGAGAAGTGCAGAAAGAAGCAACAGGGGTGCAGAAAGAGGGATGAGGGGTAGAAAAATAGGCAAGAGTAGTGCAGAAAGAAGCAACAGAGATGCAAAAAGGGGGAACAGGGGTGCAGAGAGAGGCAAGAGGAATGCAGAAAGAAGTACATGGGGTGTAGAAAGAAGCAAGCAAGAGATGTGCAGCAAGAAACAAAAGAATTGCAGAAAGAAGGAACAGAGGAGCGGAAAAAAGCAAGAGAGGTGCGGAAAGAAGCAAGAATAGTGCAAAAAGATGCAACAGAGGTGCAGAAAGAGGTAAGAGGGGTGCGAAAAGAGGGAAATGTGGTGCATAAAGAAGCAAAAGAGGTGCAGAAAGAGGGAATAGGGGTGGGAAAGAGACAAGAGGGGTGCAGAAAGAAGCCGAAGCTGACCTGCATGTACCATTAGTTTTGAAAAATTAGCAAAAATTTGTAAATCAGCGGCAAATATAGTGTCAAAAGAAAAAACAAGGTTCTAACTATAACTACCTACTGGAGACCGCCAGTAGGTAATAATATATATATATATATATATATATATATATATATATATATATATATATATATATATATATATATACATACATATATATATATATATATATATATATATATATATATATATATATATATATATATGTATATATATATATATATATATATGTATATATATATATATATATATATATATATATATATATATATATATATATATATATATATATACACCCGCGCAGCCTTTTGTGTCATTAAACTGGAGTTTTGATGCATACTGGAGTGTTTCGGAGCTGTGCGCTCCTTCTTCTTGGGCTTGGTGATGAAATGCGGGATCAGTCGATTCAAACTATTTCCTTGTTTTAACCTACGCAGCAGGACATTTCACTAATGAAGATGTCATCTCTAGACTGGTACACAACTGGAGTGCCTTCTTCAGAGGCTTTGTACAGAACCTCTGAATCCTTTATATTGCTGACGGAGTGCGGGACCCACTGTGGGTGTAAATATGGCAGTTGAGAACTACAAATACCATGGCACACTGCGCTACTAAAGCGGAAATGGATTAGCTCACTACTAAAGGCGAAGCGAATAACGGACTTCATCGACGCCAGCTGATCCCGCATTTCATCACCAAGCCCAAGAAGAAGGAGCCCACAGCTCCGAAATGCGTAGGCTTTAGGATTGTAATAACGGGTGGAGAGACCATCTTCAAATCTCCGATAAAATGTTTATTCACTTACCTGACTGTCGAGTTCTTCTTCAAGCAGCAGAGGCGATTTATGGGAAGAATGTGAACACGACGGCTTTGGTTGTAGAAGTGGCACCACCAGAAACAAAAGGCAGGAGCCAATGAAGTATGGGGCCGTGAAGACAGGAAATGTCCTTGTTTTAACCGGCGCAGCAGGGGCATTTCACTAATGAAGATGTCATCTCTAATCTGGGGCGCACTGGAGTGCCTTCTTCAGAGGCTAGGTACAGAACCTCTGAATCCTTTATATTGCTGACGGAGTGCGGGACCCATAGTGGGTGTAAATATGGCAGTTGAGAACTACAAATACCATGGCACACTGCGCTACTAAAGCGGAAATGGATTCGCTCACTACTAAAGACGAAGCAAATAACGGACTTCATCGACGCCAGCTGATCCCGCAATTCATCACCAAGCCCAAGAAGAAGGAGCGCACAGCTACGAAATGCGTAGGCTTTAGGATTGTGATAACGGATGGAGAGACCATCTTCAAATCTGCAATTAAGTGTTTATTCACTTATCTGACTGTCGAGTGCTTCTTCAAGCAGCAGAGGCGATATATATATCTATATATATATAAAGCTCATGCGCTGCTTCTGCGACTCAAACCAGGCCACACCAGCAATTCTCTTCAAGATGCTTTTTATTAAAAAGATTTCAGGCATAACGCGTTTCGAGTCCCATGACTCTTTGTCAAATGCCAGTTGCTTCTGCATCAGAGGGTTTGTTAGAGGTTTAAAAAAACATAGCTTCTTAAACACTGAAGAGGGACCAAGTCCAAAATTATTCCAGATTTAAGGGGACAGTTCAATCGCCACTCCTAGATGTTTCAGACACTTTCATTACAATCCCAACTGCAAAGGTGAGTACCAGTAAATGTTTTTATGGTTATTAGTAACCCACAAATTGTTCGTTTTCAAGGTTTCCTTTGCATTGTTGTCTCAAGGTATTTCCTTTTCATTTAATGGGACTTCAGTTCCCAGAGTGCTCTTTCTCTTTCCTCAGTTAACTGGATATCAGTGTCGATGATGGTAAAACCCCACTTATCACAGCGTGAGCCCAGCGCTATCAAGCATTAACACGGAAAGTTCCATATCTCCGCCACGATGTGTAGGTACAGCTTTACGACCGCTGATGCTGCTTCCATCTTTTCTGGGACATTGAGCTTTGCCGTGCTTCAGACAATTCTTCCGCATACCCTAGCTGCTGCAAAATTCCATTTTCTTCATCGAGGTGGGCCTCACACGGTGGCCTCTTCCATCAAGTTCGTATCCTGTAATTTTCGCAGCCGGGGGGCACTCTTTAAATAAGCTCCACGCTTCTGTCACTCGTTACTGACAAGGGAGCACCTCTCCCTCGCGGATCGTGGGCCCGGTCCTGAAGTGTGTCAGACACTTCTGTAACATCTAAAAAAAGCTCACGCGCTGCTTTTGCAACGCAAACCAGGCCACACCAGCAATTCTCTTCAAGATGCTTTTTATTAAAAAGATTTCAGGCATAACGCAGTTGCTTCTGCATCAGAGGGTTCGTTAGAGGTTTAAAAAACGTATATAAAATAAAAAAAAAAATATATATATATATATATATATATATTACCTACTGGCGGTCGCCAGTAGGTAGTTATAGTTAGGATTGGCTACTATAGGATATCCGCAACATTCTATTGGGAATAACTCTGGCGCCGGTTGAGGAATTTGTGTGTAATTTTCCAAAATGTTGGCCAGCTCCGCTGCGCCCCTTCCCTGAAAGTTTCCGGGGGATTCGAGAAGTGGGGGCTGAGAAAAAAGGGGGGTCCCAAAACGTGTTTTCTCCATGTTAATTTCCATAGGACGGTCTGACAAGACTACAGCCCGAACCGCTGAAAGGAATTACACCAAACTTGGCAAAATTGTAGGGACTGGTACGCAGATGTGCCTTTGCTATGTTTGGTGAAAATTGCTCCAGTTGTTTTTTAGAAAATTAACTTCAAAAACACATTTATATCTATAGGCGCGCTGCGGGCGCTCACCTGTGCGCGTACCGGGGAGGGCACCCGGCGCGCTACGGGAGTGCGCGAGCGGAAAGCTGATTGGCTGTCGGGTGTCTGTCAACATTCTAAACAGTCCGGAGAGTCCGCCATCTTGTGTCTTGGTAGAATCGAGACACTAGAGGTGAAAAAGAAAGGGGGAAATATTTAAAAGGGGGCAGAGTAGTCAAGTCAAGTCAAGTCATAGAATTTATATAGCGCACTACATACCCAGAGGGTTTCAAGGCGCTTAGGAAGGGGAGGAGGATTACTTGTCAAATATCCATGTTTTAAGTTGCTTTCTGAATGCTAGGTGGTTCTGGGTAAGGCGAAGGTAAGCGGGGAGTGAGTTCCATGTTTTAGCAGCCAGGTATGAAAAGGATCTGCCTCCCATGGTGGTCTTGTTGATGCGAGGTACAGTGGCGAGGGCTTGGGTGGAAGAGCGTAGTTGGCGGGAGGGGGTGTAGAAGGATAGTCGTGAGTTGAGGCATTCTGGACCGATGTCGTAGAGTGATTTGTGTGCGTGGGTAAGCAGTTGGAAAGTGATCCTCTTATTGACGGGTAGCCAGTGGAGGTCTTTAAGGTGATCAGAGATGTGTTCGTTGCGTGGGATGTCTAATATGAGTCTGGCTGAGGCGTTTTGGATTCGTTGGAGTTTCTTCTGGAGTTTTGCGGTAGTGCCTGCGTAGAGGGTGTTTCCGTAGTCCAGTCGGCTCGTGACCAGAGCGTGGTTTTCCTTGTGTCGGAGGGGATCCAGCGAAATGTTTTTCTGAGCATGCGAAGAATGTTGAAGCAGGAAGAGGATACGGCGCTGACTTGTCTGTTCATTGAGAGTGAAGAATCCAGGATGACGCCTAGGTTTCGTGCGTGGTCTGTCGGGATGGGTGCTTTTCCAAGGGCTTCCGGCCACCAGGAGTCGTCCCATGCAGAGGGGGATGTACCTAGGATGAGGACTTCTGTTTTGTCTGAGTTCAGTTTCAGGCGGCTTTGTTTCATCCATTCGGCAACTTCTTTCATTCCTTCATGTAGGTTAGTTTTGGCGGTGCTGGGGTCATTGGTGAGAGAAAGGATCAGTTGAGTGTCATCCGCGTAAGAGATGATGTTGAGGTTGTGTTGGCGTGCGATGGCCGCGAGGGGGCTCATGTATACGTTGAAGAGGGTGGGACTGAGTGAGGATCCTTGTGGTACGCCGCAGATGACTTCAGAGGCCTCGGACTTGAAAGGTGGAAGGCGGACTCTCTGGGTTCTTCCGGTAAGGAACGAGGTGATCCATTCAAGTGCTTTTCCTTGGATTCCGATGTTATTGAGGCGTTGTAAAAGGGTTTTGTGGCAGACTGTGTCGAATGCTGCCGAGAGGTCAAGGAGGATGAGGGCGACTGTGTCTCCATTGTCCAGTAGAGTTCGAATGTCGTCTGTTGCTGCGATGAGGGCGGTCTCAGTGCTGTGTTTTGCTCGGAAGCCAGATTGTGAGGGGTCGAGGGATTTGTTGGCTTCGAGAAAGGCGGCGAGCTGGTTGTTGACAGCTTTCTCGATGACTTTGGCCGGGAAAGGAAGAAGCGAGATGGGGCGGTAATTTTTGAGTTCGGTGGGGTCCGCTGTGGGTTTTTTCAGAAGGGCGGTGAGTTCAGCGTGTTTCCAGTCTTCCGGGAAGGTGGCGGAGTTGAAGGAGCAGTTGATGACGTCTCGGAGGTGCGGTGCTATGATGGAGTCTGCTTTGTTGAAGATGTGGTGAGGACATGGGTCTGTGGGGGATCCTGAGTGGATGGAATTCATCAGGCGGATGGTGTCCTCAGTGGAGATTGTGTTCCAGTCGTTAAGGGTGTTCACGGGGGGAAGATGATCAGCAAATGGTAGGGTGGGTTGGTTTCCGGGTTGGTTGTCAAAGCTGTTGTGGATGTCTGCAATCTTGTTGTGGAAAAATGAGGCTAGGGAGTCGCAGAGGGTTTGAGAGGGGGTGATGTCGTTGGAGTTGGCCGAGGGATTGGAAAATTCCTTGACGATGTTGAAAAGTTCCTTGCTGTTGTGAGCGTTGTTGTCAAGTCGATCCTTGAATGCTGTTTTCTTGGCTTTTCGGATTAGTTGGTGGTGAATGCGGGTGGCGTTTTTGAAGGCGTCCTTGGTGCTGGTGGTTGGGTCTTTTTTCCAGGCCTTTTCAAGGGAGCGGCAGAGTTTCTTGGACTTCTTGAGATCATCGTTGAACCATGAGGCCTTCTTGCTGCCAGGTTTGTTTTGACGTTTTTTCAGTGGTGCTAAGGTGTCAGCGGTGTTGGATAACCATATGGTGAGGTTGGTGGCGGCTTCGTTAGCGTTAGAAGAGAGGGCTGGGGTGTTTTGAAGGAGCGATGCGGAAATTTGGTCCTTGGTGATTTTGTTCCAGTTTCTTTGCAAGGTAGGTTGGAGGTGGATGCTGGGTTTTGGTTTGTTGTAGGTGAAGTGAACGCAGCTGTGGTCAGTCCAGAGGAGGTCTGTGGTGTGGCTGAAGGAGACATGGTTGCTGGATGTGAAGATGGGGTCGAGTGTGTGGCCTGCGATGTGGGTGGGGGAAGTGACTAGTTGTTTAAGTCCGAGGTTGGCGAGGTTGTCCACGAGGATGGCGGTGTTGCGGTTGTTGATCTTTTCCAGGTGAAAGTTGAGGTCTCCCAGAAGGATGTAGTCTTTGGAGGGGAGCGCGTGTGGGGTGATGAAGTCCGTGATGTCTTCACTGAATTTTGCGCGAGGTCCTGGTGGCCTGTATAGGAGGGTGCCTCTGAGTGTGGTTTTGGGGTCGATGTGGATCTGGAAGTGAAGGTGTTCGGAGTTGGCGAGGTTGGCGTCAGAGCTGGTTGATATGCGGATTGATTTCTTATGGACGATAGCGATCCCTCCTCCTGTGTGGCTGGTACGGTCTTTGCGAGTGATCTTATAGTCTTCAGGGATGGCAATGGTGATGTCTGGTGCGGAGGAAGCATTCATCCATGTTTCCGTGAGGAAGGCGATGTCCGGAGAAATGGTGTCTAGTAGGTTCCATAGGTCAATGGCGTGTCTGTGGATCGATCGGGTGTTGAGAAGGATGCATTGTAGGTGGTTGGGGTCGGGAATCTGTGGTGTGGTTGTAGTGGAGATGTTGTCGGTGCCGATGAATTTGCAGGTGACGCAGGAGAAAGGTCCATGGGTTTGTCCTGGGGCGGCTTGGACGCAGTTGGGAGCGCGGCCGGGGTTAAGGGCTAGGAGGGTTGCGGCATCGTAGGTTATGCGGGGGGCTGGGAGGGACGGGGGCCAGGGGGTCTGGCGCTGGGCGCGGTCGAGGCGCGGACGGGCGTAGACGGGCTTACCTTTGGCGCACCTTCGGCGCGAATTGGGCGCGGTCGCTGCGCGTGGACGCTGCGCGTAGGGTCAGTGGTCATATATGGATGTTGGAGGGGGCGGAGCGTGGGAGGGGCGGCTGGGAGGCGTGAGCGAGGTGGAGGGAGGGCTCTGGTCAGCTAGAAGATGGCCGCAGCAACAATAACAAATAAGGAGCACTGGAGCGCTAAAGTTACAGGGACTGTCACAGTGGGAGCGGGTTCAAGCGCGGAGACGAAGCGCTATGCAAATAATGCTTCACTCTCGAGTTATGCCCAGTTATAACAATTACATGCCACAATTCAATGCACAGCGAACACAGAAAATAATTGCAGTAATGCTCGGCAGCTTATGTAGACAATCAACGCGCTATGAAAATAATAAGGCGAAGGTGCGCGCTAGCGTTAATGCCAAGGCAGGGAAAGGCGCTACGATACCACCAGTGATGCGTGCAGGAGGGAGTGAGGTGAGCGACCACTCGCTATGGAGGCAAGATGGTCACAGCTCTCCGTGTGGTTGAGGGCGACCTGTGACCCTCGTGGGTGGGAGGGGCGGCTGGGAGGCGTGAGCGAGGTGGAGGGAGGGCTCTGGTCAGCTAGAAGATGGCCGCAGCAACAATAACAAATAAGGAGCACTGGAGCGCTAAAGTTACAGGGACTGTCACAGTGGGAGCGGGTTCAAGCGCGGAGACGAAGCGCTATGCAAATAATGCTTCACTCTCGAGTTATGCCCAGTTATAACAATTACATGCCACAATTCAATGCACAGCGAACACAGAAAATAATTGCAGTAATGCTCGGCAGCTTATGTAGACAATCAACGCGCTATGAAAATAATAAGGCGAAGGTGCGCGCTAGCGTTAATGCCAAGGCAGGGAAAGGCGCTACGATACCACCAGTGATGCGTGCAGGAGGGAGTGAGGTGAGCGACCACTCGCTATGGAGGCAAGATGGTCACAGCTCTCCGTGTGGTTGAGGGCGACCTGTGACCCTCGTGGGTGGGAGGGGCGGCTGGGAGGCGTGAGCGAGGTGGAGGGCGGGCTCTGGTCAGCTAGAAGATGGCCGCAGCAAACCCCCTAGGTTTTCTGAGGGGGGCCTAGAAGGACCCTGAAGGGCAAAAAACCTTTTTTTAATTTAAATTTTCACGTGGTAAGCGCTGGGTGCGTTCCCGGGTACGCTCTCCGGTTCGCGCACCCTGAGCGCACCATGGGGAAAAACAGTGTGAAAAAAAAGAGTAAAAAAATAAAGTAGAGTGTTTAGAGGAAAGTGATGCATTGCTGGAGTGTGTCAAAAAAATTATGCAACTCCAGCAATGTATCCTTACAAATGGGGTTAGTCCCATGTGAAAGGGCCTGCGTCAGTTTTACGCCTGCTGTGAGGCAGGCACAAGAAAAGTGACGCAGTTAAATTCCATAGATTTCACTGCGTCACTTCTACGACCCTTTCTTGCGTCAATACGCCCCCTTTGCATACATTACACCTGGCGCAGGTATATTGTGGCGCAGGGGTTTTCAAAGTGACGCATTTACCTAGATGCGTCACTTTGTAAATATGACTCAACAAGGTGCATTTTTTACACCACTGGTGCATCACAAAAAGTGACGCACCGGTGGCGTAAAAGTGATGGATGGCCTCATAAATTAAGTCTTCTACTCATGCGTCATATTTAATGTATGACGCATTATGTTTCAAGGAGTTACTGATACGTCAGTATTTCTGACGTATCTGTAAGCGCCAAAGTGATGCATTGCTGGAGCGTGTTACAAAAGTGACACAACTCCAGCAATGCATCCTTTCACATGGGGCCAGCCCAAGGTGAAAGGGTTTGTGTTAGTCTTACGCCTGCTGTAAGGCAGGCGCAAGATTTTGACGCAACGTTGTCCTAAAAGTGACGCAGTGAAATCTCATAGATTTTACTGCATCACCTCTACGACCCTTTCTTGTGTCAATACGCCCCCTTTTCATACATTACACCTGGCGCAGGTATAATGTGGCGTAGGGGTTTACAAAGTGACGCATCTACCTAGATGCGTCACTTTGTAAATATGACTCAACAAGGTGCATTTTTTACACCACTGGTACGTCACAAAAAGTGACGCTGCAGCGGCGTACAAGTGGCGCACCGGCGGCGTAAAAGTGACGCATGGCCTCATAAATGTGGCCTTCAGTCTTCTACTCTAACTTTTTTTTTCACTTTCTCTGTTTCTTCACTGCCTTAATCACCTTTTCTCACACGCAATTGACATGATCCAGTCTGTATCTCCACTCTTTCCTAAAAATCACTGCTCTTTTCTTACCCTTCCACACCACCGTTCTTTTACTATATTTTCTTCACTTATCCACATTCCCCATGTTCACTCTCCTTCTCCTCACTCTCGTTCCCCACAATCACCTTCTTTCAGTCCCCCTTCTTCACTTCCCTTCCCCTCTCGTCCCTTTCTTTGCTTTTTCACTCATTTTCCTCTCTTCTCTCACTGCACTCCACTTCAGTTACTCTTCTTCATTTTTTTAAGAATACAGCTCTTTGATGAGAATTTGAGGTAGTTCTGAAAATAACTTTTTTTTCTTCTTTTTTCCTTTTTTTTCAACAGAAACAAAAACAGGGAATTGGAAACTGCTCAACAGGAGGAAAAAAAATAATCAAAATTAGGACTGGGGTTGGCAGCGGTGGTTGTCTATTGCTCGAACCATAAGCATTACACTTTGTTCCCCATACAAAGTAGCTGATCACATTTTTTGCATTTAATTACGGCTTCATTAAATGCAGGCTGAATGTTAGGGATCAGCTCCTCTGGTCGCCCCCTCATCGATGTAGTTGGTCCTCCGGTTGAAGTAGAGGCACCATCCCTGGGAGCCTCTTGTGCCAGAGCTCTGACACTCCCCCGGGCAAAGTTCTGGGGGTGCCTCCTCTCGACGTGGCAAATCATAGTGGAGTTCCCAAATGAATATTTTTTGGTGGGGTCACCCCGTGAGAGGACGGTATGACAAATCCGGCACTCCACCTTTGGAGCATTTACTTTTTTTTGATCATGTGAAATGGAAAAAAACTTCCATATGAAGTGTTCTTTTACCGGGGTGGAGGAACCTCTTCATCAATAAATGTCTCTCTGTCATCATCACTGCTGGATGTTCTGGCAGCCATGGTAATCTAAGAAAGATCCAAGAGCAAAAAACAAGTCTTTCAGTCACAAAAGTGAAAGAAGAAGTGAAGGAAATGGGTGGGGGTTTTATTCTTTCTAAAAAAACTGTTAGCAACCAATGAAAAGAGTTATTTTAAGGTCACATGACTTGACGCGCTTACGCTGCGCGCACCGGAGCGCTTACGGGGGCGCTTACGCGGCGCGAACGTAGGCGCTTCCGGGGGCGCTTACGCGGCGCGCCTGAGTGACGTTTTGATAGCTTTACAGAAATGTAAATTCATTTTCATTTTGTAAATTAAAAATATTGCTTTTATAAGTATGGTACTAAATGCCTTGCATTATAATTTACTTTTCATACATATTTTTTTTAACGAACGCAGAAATAGCGCTCTCGGTGCGCTCTCGGGAGAGCTTACCGGTGCACGCACCCTGAGCGCCCCAGGAAAAAATGATAAAAAAAAACCTTGGGAAAATATTATTTCAAAAATAAATTATTAATAATTAATACTTACACAAAACAGCAAATAAAAAAAAAATCGTAGGTTACAAACTCGATATAGAAAGGAATTAGCTTTTAAAAAACCTTTGAAATTCAGTGAAAAAACCAGAGGTTTCACAATCGTTATAGTTAGGAATTAGCATTTAAAAAACCATTGAAATTCACTAAACAAAACATAGGTTTCACATTTGTTATAGTTAGGAATTAGCATTTAAAAAACCTTTGAAATTCACTGAAAAAACCATAGGTTTAACACCAGTTATAGTTAGCTGGACATTTTACTCATACAAAACCATTGAAATTCCCATGTTATAGTTAGTTGGACTCACTATAACTCGCGCGTCCGCAATCCACTGCTGATGATGTCACATATTACATCATTCATGACGTGGTCAGTGACATCACTAATGACATCACTGATGACATCTCAAATGACATCACTGATGACATCACTGATGACATCATCCAGTGTCTGTGTGTTTCTGAAAAGTAAAAATACAATTAAGTCTGGATGAAGGATTTAGTAGGTGCGTGACTGACTGTATGAGTGAGTGATTATTATTATATGTGAGTAGTTGATTCACTTGGTATATGGGTTCAAGAGTGCATGTGGAAAGAGCTGTATGGGGGGTTGACTGTCTGCATGGATGTGTTGGTGAGTGAATGGCTATCTCAGTGCGACATGTCAAAGTAGGTACATATGTTAAACACAGTGCATGTGAGAGTTGCCATATATAAATGACTATACATGAGAGCCTGTGATTGCGTAAGTGACTGTATGGTTCAATGTGTACTTGTTTCAGTGATTGTAAAAGAGAGTAAGTATGTGTTACTATATATTTAAATAAGTAAGGTTTAGTGTGTATAACTTTGTAGTTGAGGACATGGGAGTGTGATTGATTCTCTGCATAACTGACTAGGTGTTTGAGTAACTCTGTGAATGATTGTCAGTTTGTAAGTGTCTGTATAGGTATTAGACTGGATATGATAGTGTTCTATTGATGAGTGACCGTATGTATGAGTGATTGTATTGGTGAATGAGTGGATGTGTGGGTAGACCTAGAAATCAGTGAGTGCGTATGTAGTTACTGGTATTGGTGTGTAAATAATTTCAGGAATGGTAGTTTGTATTTAACACTGGGTGTATGAAAGGTTAGATTAGAGTGTGAGGAGGTGCATCGTATTATCACATGGATGATGTCATCAGTGATGTCATTTAAAATGTCATCAGTGACGTCATCAGTGATGTCATTTGAGATGTTATCAGTGATGTCATCAGTGATGTCACTGACCATGTCATGAATGATGTAATATGTGACATCATCAGCAGTGGATTGCGGGCGCGCGAGTTATAGTGAGTCCAACTAACTATAACGTGGGAATTTCAATGGTTTTGTATGAGTAAAATGTCCAACTAACTATAACTGGTGTTAAACCTATGTTTTTTTCAGTGAATTTCAAAGGTTTTTTAAATGCTAATTCCTAACTATAACAAATGTGAAACCTATGTTTTTTTTAGTGAATATATATATATATATATATATATATATATATATATATATATTACCTACTGGCGGTCGCCAGTAGGTATATATAGTTAGGATTTTTTCTCTATGGGATTTTTGAAAATTCTATGTCTAATAACTTTGGCGTTTGTGGACGGAATTGGCTGAAATTTTCAGGAAAATGGAACATTTTGTTTCTGAGCAGCCCCTGACAATTTGGGGGGGTTTCATCAAGGGGGGGCCGAGAAAAAAGGGGGGTCCTAAAACGCGTTTTTCCCATGTTAATTTCCATAGGGCGGTTGGCCTCACTTTTAGCTCGAACGGCTGAATGGATTTGCACGAAACTTGGCAAAATTGTAGGGACTGTTAGCCCGATGTGCCTTTGCTAGGTCTCAATATATGTGCTCCAGTGGATTTTGAGTAATTTAGGTTCAAAAAAATATATATATCTGGGCGGAGCCTAACCACACATCTGATCTGATTGGCTGTCAGCACTTCATCCAAGAAGTGTTGGCAGCCATCTTGGGACCAATATACATGATAGCACCTCATTAAAAAGCATTGTAGTTAATAGAGGGTTTTAGGACTTTAGTTACATTATAAATCATTTGTTGATGGTACCATACTCGTTTTAGGAATTGTGGTGGGTTCTAAGGTGATTTTACCATGTGAAAAAACCTTCTGCTGTGATATCATGAATATTGTTTGAAAGAAAACTAATATCTCATGATTTTCCCACAGTGGTTTGGAAGGGGATCTATAAGCTAAACTGAAAGCATATTTTCTGTAAATTCACATTATCTTTCTCAGTCATGTGAAAATGAAGTCTGACATTCTCAGTAAAACATGTACATCCAACAAGGACAGAGACTGTCAGTTGATTCCTTTGTGTTCTACTGCAGCCTCCTAGAGTGTTCTAAAGAACAACTAGAGCGCTAACAGTCTTACTTATTACAAAGGTATGGCACACCTGAAGCCATCTTGATTGGAATAAAGTGGTAACTCTTAAAACATTTAATTTAAAAAGAAACAACATGAGGGGGTATATTTTGCCATAGAAAGTATGATTAGTGCTGCAGAATGAAAAAATAGGGCACATTTTGAGTGACTTCTCAAATCCTTTTCTATTTCATTAAAACATTCTGACATGCAGTCTCCCAAAATGGCCACCAGAGACAAAAGAGCCCAAATGTAGCCCAAATATCACCCAGATGTAGCCCAAGTATAGCCCAATGACAGAATGTCCCAGAGTGTTCTAAAGAACAACTAGAGCGCTAACAGTCCTACTTATTACAAAGGTATGGCACACCTGAAGCCATCTTGATTGGAATAAAGTGGTAACTCTTAAAACATTTAATTTAAAAAGAAACAACATGAGGGGGTATATTTTGCCATAGAAAGTATGATTAGTGCTGCAGAATGAAAAATTAGGGCACATTTTGAGTGACTTCTCAAATCCTTTTCTATTTCATTAAAACATTCTGACATGCAGTCTCCCAAAATGGCCACCAGAGACAAAAGAGCCCAAATGTAGCCCAAATATCACCCAGATGTAGCCCAAGTATAGCCCAATGACAGAATGTCCCAGAGTGTTCTAAAGAACAACTAGAGCGCTAACAGTCCTACTTATTACAAAGGTATAGCACACCTGGAGCCATCATGATGGGAATAAAGTGGTAACTCTTAAGACATTTAATTTAAAAAGGAACAAAATGAGGGGGTATATTATGCAATAGAAGGTATTATTAGTGCTGCAGAAAGAAAAATTAGGGCACATTTTGAGTGACTTTTCAAATCCTCTTCTATTTCATTAAAAAATTCTGACATGCAGTCTCCCAAAATGGCCACCAGAGACAAAAGAGCCCAAATGTAGCCCAAATATCACCCAGATGTAGCCCAAGTATAGCCCAATGACAGAATGTCCCAGAGTGTTCTAAAGAACAACTAGAGCGCTAACAGTCCTACTTATTACAAAGGTATGGCACACCTGAAGCCATCTTGATTGGAATAAAGTGGTAACTCTTAAAACATTTAATTTAAAAAGGAACAAAATGAGGGGGTATATTTTGCCATATGAATTATGATTAGTGCTGCAGAAAGAAAAATTAGGGCACATTTTGAGTGACTTCTCAAACCCTCTTCAATTTCATTAAAAAATTCTGACATAGTCTCCCAAGATGGCCACCAGAGACAAAAGAGCCTAAATGTAGCCCAAATATCACCCAGATGTACCCCAAGTATAGCCCAATGACAGAATGTCCCAGAGTGTTCTAAAGAACAACTAGAGCGCTAACAGTCTTACTTATGACAAAAGTATGGCACACCAGAAGCCATCTTGATTGGAATGAAGTGGTAAGTCTGAAAACACTCAATTTAAAAAGGAACAACATGAGGGGGTTAATTTTGCCATAGAAAGTATGATTAGTGCTTCAGAAAGAAAAATTAGGGATCATTTTGAGTGACTTCTCAAATCCTCTTCTATTTCATTAAAAAAATTCTGACATGCAGACTGAAACATGCACTTTGAATACCAGCAGCAGACGTCCCTGGTGAGCAGTAGCTTTACTACAGTGATCTAATGTGCAACTAGAGTGCTAACATTCAGAATTTATGGCAAATGTGTGACACATCTGAATGCCTTCTTGATGGAACCAAAGTAAACAAGCATTGAAAATGCAATAGATCTCGCCCTCGTTTAAGTTAAAGCCATTCTGTTTGTAATGAGGTGGCTTTTTAGCTTTGCTTTTATTAGTGTTTTTTCAACTTTCATGTAAATAACGCACCGTTTTCACCAAATCGACTTTGCCCAAGCACACCCTTCCCTTTGGCCAACAAATCCCAAAAATTCGGCACACCTGCCGATCCACTCTCCCTACAGCTCACCCAAGCCCCGTCCCTCTAGCGAAACTGGAGCACCCCAAATTCACCTTCTCCATGCACACCAAAAACTCCCATTGAATAACATGGCAATTCGCTACTCTGCACAAAAATTGCTCTTTAAAGCACTTCCACTGCTGCGATCCGCTTCAAACTTGGCTGGACACTAGTTCCAGCGATTCCCTAACATCTCACCAAAAATCAGCCCAATCCATCCACTGGAACGGGGACGAATTTCAACCTGAATACGCGCCCCCCGCAAACACAAAAAAAGCCATAAAACGGCCAAATCTCGACCAAAAAACGCCAAAATCCCTCAAAACCTTGCCAACACCAATACCCACGAAACTGAACCGGCCCCTCAGCCCTAGGCTCCGGGAACCCTACTTAATTGACCCAAAAGCCCTAAAAAAGCAACATAATACACACGAAAACGCCCTAACAACCCTAAAATGCATATAAGTATATGTATGCATGCATTTATGTTTGTATTTATATAGATATACAGATGATATATGTTTATATATGTATGTATGTATATATATTCACTGAAAAAACCATAGGCTATAGACCATATATAGTTAGGAATTAGCATTTACAAAACCTTGAAAATTCACTGAAAAAACCATAGGTTATAGACCATATATAGTTAGGAATTAGCATTTACAAAACCTTGAAAATTCACTGAAAAAACCATAGGTTATAGACCATATATAGTTAGGAATTCGCATTTACAAAACCTTATTTTACTCACACAAAACCATTGAAATTCCATATATAGTTAGTTGCACTAACTATATATCGCGCACCCGCAATCCACTGCTGATGATGTCACATATTACATCATTCATGACATGGTCAGTGACATCACTGATGACATCACTGATGACATCTCAAATGACATCACTGATGACATCACTGATGACAACATCCAGTGACTGTATGTTTCTGTAAAGTTAAAATATGTCTTACATATTGAAGAATGAGTGGATGTATAAGTGTCTGGATGAAGGATTTAGTAGGTGCATGACTGACTGTATGAGTGAGTGATTAAATGTGTCTCACTGAGTGCATGGGTTAGTGACTAAACTGTCTTAATTTGTGCATCATTATGTCTGTTGTTCTGTAAACTGTTGCATGTGTTTATAAGTAGCTATATGAGTAACTATATGGGTTATTGATTGGTTGCCCAAGTATTTGTATGGGAGACTGAGTGTGTGTGTGGGTGGCTGGGAGGTGTATGACTCTGTGCATAGATGTGTGAGCAGTTGATTCACTAGATGTATGGTTTCAAAAGTGCATGTGGAAACAGCTGTATGGGCGGTTGACTGTGTGCATGAGTGTATTGGTGAGTGAATGGATATCTCAGTGCTACATGTCAAAGTAAGTACATATGTAAAACACAGTACATGTGAGAGTTGACATATATAAATAACTGTGCATAAGAGCCAGTGAATGTGTGAGTGGCTGTATGGATCATTGTGAACTTGTATCAGGGATTGTATAAGAGAGTAAATATGTGTTAGTATATGTTTGAATAAGTAAAGTTTGTATAACTGTATAGTTGAGGAAATGGAGGTGTGATTGATTCTTTGCATGACTGACTAGGTGTGTGAGTAACTCCATGGATGAGTGACAGTCTGTGAGTGTCTGTTTACACTGATTGTATCTAAGGTTATATTAGAGTCTGAAGAGGTTCATCGTATTATCACATGAATGATATCATCAGTGATGTGATCAGTAATGTCAAATGAGATGTCATCAGTGATGTCATCAGTGATGTCATTTGAGATGTCATCAGTGATGTCATTTGAGATGTCATCAGTGATGTCATCAGTGATGTCACTGACCATGTCATGAATGATGTAATATGTGACATCATCAGCAGTGGATTGCGGGTGCGCGATATATAGTTAGTGCAACTAACTATATATGGAATTTCAATGGTTTTGTGTGAGTAAAATAAGGTTTTGTAAATGCGAATTCCTAACTATATATGGTCTATAACCTATGGTTTTTTCAGTGAATTTTCAAGGTTTTGTAAATGCTAATTCCTAACTATATATGGTCTATAACCTATGTTTTTTTCAGTGAATATATATATATATATATATATATATATATATATATATATATATATATATATATATATATATATATATATATATATATATATATATATGTTTATATATATTCCCACGGTATAGTTAGTTGGACTCACTATAACTTGCGCGCCTGCAATGCACTGCTGATGACGTCACATATTACATCACTCATGACATGGTCAGTGACATCACTCATGACATCACTGATGACACCATCCAGTGAATGTGTGTCTTTCAGAAAAATAAATATGTTTTATATATGTATATGTAAAGGTCGATGGAAGAATAAATGTTTAAATAAGTGTCTTCATGGATGTTTTAAAAAAAAAAATTGATTGGTTAACTGGCTTATTAAGTGTATCTTAGTGAATACATATATTAGCGAGTATTGTTTAAATATTTAAATGTTTGTATCAGTGTTTCACTTTGTGTATAAGTGGCTGCATGGGTTGGTGAGTAGCTACATGTGTGTGTATATGGGTTATTAGATGTTTTTTTTAGTATCAGTATGAGTGTCTGTATGATTTGGTGGGGGTGTTACTTAGCACATAGATGCATCAATGACTGACTCACTGTTTGTATGTGTTTTGAAGACAGCATATGTGCAGGACTGTATGGGTGGATGAGTGTGTATATGTGTGTGTTAGTGAGTGAATGACTGTCTCACTAGTGTCTTTATCAGTAACTACATATGTTTTAATCTAGTATATGTGAGTATTGATGTATATAAGTGAGTATATGTGAGAGTGAGAGATTGAAAGAGTTCTTGTTTAAATAAGTATGTGTTTCTATAAGTGATTGTTTAAGAGAGTAAGTATGTGTAAGTTTCCTTAGAAGTAAGGTGGTAGTGTGTGTATAGCTGTATATGCAAATAAATGGATGTTCAATAGTTTATTTGCATGTGTGATTATGTGTGCGAGTAACTTTTGGATGACTGTCGGTGTGTAACAGGATGTATAGGTGTTTCACTACATATGATGAGTGAATATATGTATGAGTGACTATATAGAACTGTTGGTGAATGAGTGGATGTGTATATAGATAGTGGTATTACTGAATTTGTTGTTGTAACTGGTATGGGTATCTCTATTTTTTTGAAAATTTTTGTTTCTATTTTTGAATATGTGTTTCAAGGGTTACATTACACTGAAAGGAGGTCTGTCACTCTGTCACAAGGATGGTGTCATCAGTGATGTCATGAGTGATGTCACTGACCATGTCATGAGTGATGTAATATGTGACATCATCAGCAGTGCATTGCAGGCGCGCAAGTTATAGTGAGTCCAACTAACTATAACGTGGGAATTTCAATGGTTTTATGTCAGTAAAATTTCCAGCTAACTATAACTGGTGTCAAACCTATGGTTTTTTCAGTGAATTTAATAGGTTTTTTAAATGCTAATTCCTAATTATAACTGGTGTGAAACCTATGGTTTTTTCTGTGAATTTCATAGGTTTTGTAAATGCTAATTCCTAACTATATAAAGGGCCTCAAACCTATGTTTTTTTCAGTGAATTTCAAAGGTTTTTTAATAGCAAATTTCTATTGCTATCAAATATAATATTTTTTATAATGAATCCTATATTGTATATTTATGTAATACTATTTTTTTATGTATATTCTTCATCTTTTATTTTATTTTTTATTGTTTGCCCTGGAGCGCTCCCGGTGCGCGTACCGGTGTGCGCACCGGAAAGCGCAGTCTTGCGGCGCGCCCCGGTGCGCGTACCGGTGAGCGTCCCGTTTGCGCTATTGCCGCGAACGAAAACATCATCATGACGTATCGCGTAGCTGCGTCCGCGTGATACGCATGGCGTAAGCGCACCCGGAAGCACCCGAGCGCATACAATCGCGCAACGTAAGCGCCCCGGGGCGCGTAGCGTAAGCGCGTCGGGTCATGTGACCTGAAAATAACACTTTTCATTGGTTCAGAACAGTTTTTTTTTCAAATAATGAAAGCCCCCACCTTTTTTCCTCATTCTCACTTTGTACTTTGACTGAGGAAGACCTGTTTGCAGACCTATTTGTACTGAGAAATGGCTACAGTAGCAGCAGCAGCAGGAGCATCTCAACCACCACCACCACCACAAGGACCACCACAACACCACAGTGGTGGAGAAGAAGAAGAGGAGGAGGAGGAGGAGGAGGAGGAGGAGGAGAGGCGGTTCCTGCCTGAAGATAATACCCCCTATAAGCCAAAGGAGCACATTGTCTGGGAGTTTTTTAAAATCCCAAGGGGCCTAAAGAAAGTTAATGCTCCAAAAGTTACATGTCTGATCTGTGGCATGTACTTTCCAGGGGGAACCCTGCCAAAAAGTATTCTTTTGGCAACAATACTATGATTCGCCACATGCAACGCCGGCACCCAAACAACTATGCTGCGGCAGAGGTCAGAGAACTGACCAGAAACCCTCCTCAATCTTCTCCCAGCACCTCCCAAAGTAAACAACCCACTCCATCGGGTCCAGAGACAAGGGAGATGGTCCCAAATATCCAACCCCAGTTTGGAAATTTTAAAATAGTTTGTAAATTTTGCGGGACTACAATTTGCTATGGAGAGCAAAGTATTAAACTGATTAACAGTGCTGGAGACAACCACAAGTGCAAAAACAAACCTTCATTTTTTCCTGGTTTTTTTTGCTCCAGTTGAGCCGTTTACAATTCCCTGTTTTTTGTTTGTCCCCATAAAAATTACAAAAAAAATATAAAATTGTTCATGAAAGCCAAAAAAAGTTGAAAATGTTCCAAAAAACAATAAAAAAATAAAGCAACAAAAAGAATAAAAACACAGTTCTTTTTAGAACTACCTCCAATTTATAAAAAAATGCTACATTTTTTAAAAACTCTGTCATTCTTTTTTCCCCATGGTACGCTCCGCGGTACGCTCTGCGGGGCGCGTACCGGGCGCTCCCCCCGCGCAAATCGAAAAAAAAAAAGAAATTTTTTTTGCCCAGCGGGGCCCTTTTATGGCACCCACATCAAACCTAGGGGGTCAGGGGGGTCTACCCTGCCCCCTTTTGGTAATTTCCCCCTTTGTTTTTGCCACCTCTTGTGTCTCGATCCTACCGAGACACAAGATGGCGGCTGCTCCAGACTGTTTGGAATGTTGACAGACCCCGGAGAGCCAATCTGCTTTCCACTCGCGAACTCGCGTAGCACGCTGGAGCGCGCCCCGGTGCGCGTACCGGGGCGCGCTTATAGATATATATATTTTTTTGAACCTAAATTACTCAAAATCCACTGGAGCACATATCTTGAGCAATAGCAAAGGCACATCGGGCTACCAGTCCCTACAATTTTGCCAAGTTTTGTGAAAATCCATTCAGCCGTTAACATGGGAAAAACACGTTTTGGGACCCCCCTTATATCTCGGCCCCCGCTTGATGAATCTGCCCCAAACTTCCAAGGAAGGAGCGGAGCGCAGTGAGGCAAATCTAAGGAAAATTACAAGCAGATTCCTCAACCGGAGTCAAAGTTATTCCCAATCGAATGTTGCGGATTTCCTATGGAGAACAATCCTAACTATAACTACCTACTGGCGACCGCCAGTAGGTAATATATATAGCCTAGCCAAACATAAAAAGATGGAGCCAATATTAGGCTACTGAAAAAGGATATACTATGTTTGATGCCTATCTCGAATGGAGGCTTATGAATCAAGAAGCCACATACATAAGATGTATATAACAGACTTTGTGATTAAACTTTGCAAGCTGCATGTTATTTTGTGGGAAATAAGGAGTTGAGCTCGCTCTCAGAAGAATGCTGTTGCCTGATTGGATCCACAAAGGAGAAACCTGGTGCACAATTTGAAACATTACATTTTGCCTTTTATAGTAGTATGTGTTCCCAGTTAGTGTCAATGGTTAAATGCTTCTCTGCACACCTTTTCCTTGTTCCTTTCTGACAGTTGTGGCTACTACTGTTTCAGTTCATCCCTTGCCGTACTATTGATGCTCGATTTTTGATAAATTGCTTCTGCAACTGAATGATTAATTGATCAGAATATTTAGACTTGGTTGAGTGTCATGAACTTCATGGGAAGTTGTGCCACTTTAATTTCATTTTGCGGTTTATGCTGTCTCATTTCTCACTCTTTTTCTTTGAATTCAAACTTTTTATGAGTTCTACTAACTCTAAAATTCTGGACCGGTTCTTAGAATAGGGTATTTGTCCTTGAAATGCGCTTGATGCCTTATTTGATGATTTATTCTAAACATATGTTCAGGAGACTTCTGTAAACTTACATGAATTTATCTACTAATTTGAATAAAAAGAATCTTACTGAGAAATAAACCTTTAAAACTCATTTAAACTCTCATCCTTAGCTGAATTTTTAACTATCATTGTGATTTGACCAAGTATGATGAAATAACTCTTAACTCAAAATACGGTGTTCAAAGATCCGTCTCCTGAGGTGATTTATCTGAAAAAGCCAGCATGGGAAAGGGGATCGACCCTGTATGGGGAGGTGAGGAAAAAGGTTGACCATATTATTAAATGTTGCCCCTTATCCACGCTATCACTTATCAGGGCATTTTTCTCTTTGCAGAGACTAATTTCATGTTCAGCTGGCTCTCTGACAGATTCCACACTATCTCTCTAAGAAATGTTGGTGTCTCTCTCTGCCGGGAGAAGAGTTTCTCTGTCAGGCAAGCCTCGCTCTCTGCCTGAGGTCTACCACTCACCCGCATCAGAGCCAGTGATGAATGTTGAGGCATACATTAAGGATATTGTTCAAGAACAGAGAGGCAACATATGTTACATTTTAGTAGAGTAGACAAACTAATCGTGGAGTTAAGGCTAGCAGAAAGATGACCATATCTAAATGAATGTTTAGATGCTTGCGTACATTTCAAAAATCATTATTGAGCTGTCCCTGAGACTGAAGGCAAGATGGCGTCTGTGTGAGCGGTCGTAGTGGCAGTGCTCGGCAGCGCTGGGCAGCTTACTTCAAGAAAGTACTTCTCTATAGCTCTATACTTCAGCCGACCATCATGATTCTTCAATTCTCACAGCGCTATTCTGAGCTGGGCATTATCAACCTGCTATGATTCCAGTACCATAGCGCTAAGACCCCCAAGTAAGGAACGTTGAGGCACGCTGCTTCATTATATCATTATATCGTGGCATCACAGCTCCGGGTAAGGATGACGGCTACATCCTGATTGCGAATTGATTTTCTCCATTATTGGCGATATCTGCTTCTGTTCCTGCCTATTACCATCATCGCTTCACTGCTAGCTTTCTTGGCTCTGTGCTCCATGCTCTATGCTCATGGCTCTAATTTACTAAGGATCCCTGTCTCCCTCTCTAAGCTTCCTGATCGTCTAGTGTTTGATCTTCAAGGGCGACCGGCTCTTATCACACTCTTACCTCCTCTGACTCACCCTGCCTTCAGCAAGTGCCTTGCGTGTGTCTCGCCTGCACCCGCGCCGGTCACCGCTCTCTTGAAGCGCCGGAATCTCTCCCCCGTCTTCTCCTCCCAAAACTTCCAGGCGTCATCTGCAAACCTGAGAGCAGACCCTCAAATCTCACGCATGCTGCGTAAGAAGAAAGAGGGAGAGAGAGAGGGAAAAGAGCTGAGAAGGCAAATGTTACTCGGAGGCAGAGTGAAATTAAAGAAATGGAGGCATAGTTTAAAAGATCGATCTGAGACTGGTACTGTGGCCTCTTCGTGTACTCTATTTGACACAGTGGTTAATGTCACGTTATTTTCACAGATTTTTGAGACATCAGCAAAACTTCAAGTGCGCAAACTTTATCCCTCCATTACTGATCTCTCACAGAGTGTCCTAGATATTTGTCTGAAGAAAATTAATGGCAAGAGAGGGCGGAGGAGCAGTGAAAGTGTGCTGAGAAACCACACCTTTTGGTGCAAGAAAGAAGCTCAAGGAGGGCAACTCCGGATGCCATGTCAGGCTGCAGATATGGAGAGGAGCGCCGGAGAAGATAGAGAGGACGGAGGGGGGGACCCATCGCACAAAAGGAACAAAAAGACCAAAAAGGCCAGAAAATACCAACAACAGCACTAAACAATATGGCTCACAGTATGACTCACAACAAAGAAAAAGTCGATGAAGATGAAGAAGGCGTGCCTTTACAAGGAGAGAGACTGAGCCCAGAAGGTCAAGACCTTGAGAATGCCGAGATTGAAGAGACATCTACTCCGCACATAACTAACATAACTAACAGACATAAAGGCCCTGAAACTAGAGGAGCCAGAGCAAAGGAAAAAGATATGGCAAGGAATGAATCCCAAGAGATAGAGAAAGAGAAAGAGAAAGAGAAAGGAAAGTCTAAAGACAAAAATGCAGGAAAAAAAAAGCTGGAAAAGGAAAAGGCGAAACGCAAAGAGAGAGAGAAAGAGAAAGAAAAAGAAAAGGAACAGGTGGCAGGTGACAAGAAGGAAACAGGCGGAGAAGCAGAGGAAACCGCCAAACTGGAGCTAATGGCCAAAAAAGCACAGAGGCTACAGACTATAAAAAATTTAAAAGTCACTGCAAAGAGTACTAGTCTACTGGCAACATCTAAGCCAAGAATATCGAATTAATTCAGCCCGACCCAAAGAGCCCCCAAGCGACGCATCAACAAATGAAAAAGTACAGAGCCAACTGCAAAGCAAGAACTCTAGATAGCTGAGTGAAAGCTGCAACGATGTTCAAAATATATTCCCAACTGAACTCAGCCCCGAGGGGAACCATACTTTCGGTCCAGGAGAAAGAACCCAGAATGGAGACCCAAATATGAGGATCGGAGAGACAAGGCCATCCATAGAAGCGGATACAATGATAACTAATCAAAGAGAGCAATCTGATCAAAAAAAGATGAATCAGAAAACAGAGCTTCTACACCCCGCTCTAAACATGCAAACTTTTCCAGCTGGGAAAGAATCGCACTCAGCTAATCACTCACTCTCCGACGAAGACTCCGAATCAGAAATATATAAAACAGGGATGTCTATCTCAAGTGACTCAAGTGAACTAAGCGAATAAAGCGAATCAAGTCCTGGTGTGCAAAAGGGCTCTGTACCTCTGGAGATCTCTGGCTCCAATGACTCAATATTACACAGCGAAACTAACTTCAGGGGGAAAAAAAGGAGCGGGTGGGAAAAAAAGGATGAAACACAAAAGGGAAAAAAATTTGATGAACGAAGAGACCACAGACCCCGGTAACAATACCGACTATTGCAAAAGCAGACCTAATCCTACCCGAAAAAGCCCAATGATTAAATCACCGGGAGAAACTTCACGTCAAAAAACAACTGAGCCCTCATTGAGCAAGGTGCTAAATCTAATAAAGAATTTCCACGAGGATGTGAAGAAAGATAGCCTAAAGAATCGCATGGCCATTGAAAAACTACAAGGCGCAGTGAAAAAGTAGGCAGTATTTGCTCTGAGATGTCTGAGAGAATGGTCATGGTCGAAACTCGCACTGAGAACCTCAAAACTGATGTCGTGAAGCTCCAAAAAAACGAAAAAGTACAAGATGGAATAATAAAGGACCTCATGGCCAAAGTGGAAGATCATGAAAACAGATCTATAAGGAACAATTTAAGGTTCCTTAGAATTCCAGAAAATTTTGAGGGAGAGGACGCTAGAGGGGCAATGATTAAAATTCTTAAAACATCTTTTCCGGAACTGAAAGCCTGGGGTATGGAAAGGGAGATACAGTGGGCCGATCGCTTGCCCCTAACCCTATCGAAACATTCTAACAAGCAACATCAATATCCCAGGGCTATGTTGGTCTACTTTGGCAATTTTCTTCTCCGTGAAGCAATTTATGATCTTGCAAGACCTACCACACAAAGAGAATATAAGGGGTCCAAAATTTTTGCAAGACCGGATTTCGCTCACTCTACTGTGGAGCGTAGATGGAAAATGCGCCAGCTATTTGGACCCTTCGAAAAAATCGGAGCAAAAGTATTTTTGCAAAATCCGGCACGCCTGAAAATCATTTTCAAGGGCTCAACAAGAAGCTTTAATGGCGAAGTGCAAGCGGAGGACTATTTACGAGAAATCATAGAGACTGGATCACGAAACACAGGGAAATAATGTAAACCATATACAAGGACCTGTAGAAGGAATTGATAAGCTGAATTATCTATTTCACTTTGTATTCATAAGCATAGTTTGGGGTAGCACTGAGAACTAGTAGTATGGTTGAGCAGGCTGGAAAACAAATCTAGTTTATAAAATTAAATGTAAAACGCTATTATATTATCTAGATTTTAGTTTAATTGAGATTAGATAAGTATATAAAATACATTATTAAACCAGTCCAGCCCGCAGGGCTCGTCTACAGGGATGTCACACCCCTGGTCCCGACCGGGCCAGGTACCCTTCAAAGGTGGTGGTGGGTGGGGGGAGGGAAAGAGCGGGGGGAAGGTAGAGCAGGTCGGGCAGCTATTGGGTAAACTCCTTAGGGAATTGAAAGGAAAAAATTCACATTATCGATACAAAAAAGGATAGATAGATGGGTATGTTAAAAATATTGTCATTAAACATTTGTGGTTTAAATGATATCAAGAAGAGACAAATGGTGGCAGTGGGCTTACAGACCATCGGTGCTAACATTGTATGCATGCAAGAAACCCACATTGAAGGGTCACAATCACACATGATCGGCGCAACTACACAGGGTATTCGGGCTAGAGGGGTATCACTTCTAGCCAAAGGTAGAGAGAATAATTTTATCAGAACCAAATCAGATAAACTAGGCAGGTGGGTGATTACAGAAGTTCACGCAGGGCAATCTTCACCAATGACCATCCGCTCAATTTATGGGAATAATAGCGATGACCCCTCGGTAATTAATCATGTCTCTAATGAACTCACTAACTGGCTGCTACCTGTTATAATCTGTGTAGACCTTAATATAGATCTTTCACATGACTGGTCAATAAATGATGACTGGCATTACTGCGGATGAAAAACCTAAGGTCTTTAGGGCAATCAAGGAATTATGTATCACCCATGGGTTAGTGGATGGGTGGCAGACCTCGAATAGTAACCCCAATGATCCAGGGTACACATTTGATTCAAATCCGCATCATACACATGCCAGGCTGGATTACTTTCTAATCTCTAGTACAGTGAAAACCTCCTCCAAATTACAAAAGCTACCCCGTAATCATAATCCTTTGCTACTTACAGTCGAGACAACATCATTGACACAGACACCGCAACGGTAGATTTTGTTTGGGATGCCCTAAAAGCAAGAATTAGGGGAGAAACTATACAATATTCACTCAGGACTAACAAGCGTGCAAGAGAATCTTTAAAATTGTTACAAGAAACTTTAAAGGGGGTGGAGGAAGATCTTATAAGGGTAACAAGAGGCTCTTTTACCACAGAAGAGATAACTAATGTTCGAATTCAGGTTGCAATAGCCAAAGCAGCAATTACAAATGTATATACCATCAAAGCAGTTAAAAAAGCTACTGTTCACCGCGAAAAAATATATGAGTTTAGTGAATCAGTTGGTCAGCAATTAGCCATCCGGATGAGACAGCAGACCTCACAGAATGTTATACAGGAAATCCAGGACCCTATAGGTGGCAGGGTATCCGACTCAGGGAAGATTAGAGAAGCATTTTGGCGCTTTTATAGTGCTCCATATACAGTAGAGGGAGAAATAGTTCAAGAGAAGATTACCGAATATTTAGATACAGATGCTTGTAATAAATTTAACACAGAAGATCAGGAAAGCTTGGAAAAGGCCCCCAACATAGAGGAAATAGTAAAAACAGTAAAAGATCTCTCCTGTGGGAAGGCAACTGGACTAGATGCTATTCCATTGGAATTTTATATAGTATTCCTGAATCAGCTTCAAGAAATATTGTTAAACTTATGCCTACACTTATTTAGAGGAGGGCAACCCCCTAACTCCTGGTCAAGGGCAAAAATTGTTATATTCCCCAAGAACAATAAACCCCCGGATCAGTTGGGCTCTTATCGTCCCATTACTTTAATAAACGCAGATTCCAAAATATACTCTAAACTGCTTGCTAATCGTATCTCATTAATTATTCATAAAGTTATATCTAAATTTCAACATGGCTTTATCCCCGGGAGAGACACCACTAATCACACCCGGAGGGTAATCAGCTTATTTGACAGTACCTAGGTGACAGGAGACCCGATGGCGTTAATACTACTCGACGCCGAGAAGGCTTTTGACAGGGTCTCCTGGTCATTCCTCTGGCAGGCTATGTCCCCGGTGGGATTCAAGCAGGTTTTCATACAGGCAATTCAAAAACTCTACATTAGCCCTCAGGCTATGGTGATGGTCAACGGCTGCATCTCTAAAGAACTAATAATTTCGAGAGGAACTAGGCAGGGATGTCCCTGTTCCCCGCTGCTGTTCACTATTTACATTGATCCGTTTATCCGGAGATTGGAATGTAATAGGAATATAACCGCTATCTCGACACATGGATATTCAACAAAGACTCTTGCATATGCCGATGATATCGCCATTGTCACTGCTAATCCAAACTCGGCTATGCCTATCATTATGTTAGAGGCTGTAAGATTTGGGAAAGTTTCAGGGTATGCTCTGAACCAAGGGAAAACCCAAATATTTATCAATAACAAATGTGATATAACAGATCCACGCATAACAGAATCAGATACTTATCTAGGGGTCACTATTACATCTGAATTAGGGAACCTAGTCGACCTGAACCTAAAACCCTCACTAAATAAAATGCAAAAAGATCTCCGCCGTATCAATAATTTACATCTCTCTTTGATCGGACGGGTGAACGCATTAAAAATGGTCTACTTTCCAAAACTCTTGTAAATATTTAGAGCCATTAATCTGGAAATTTCAGACCAGTGGTTTAAAACAATGGAGCGTATCTTCACGAACTTTGTCTGGTCGTACACACAGCCCCGCTGCGCCTACAAACTGCTGACGCTTCCCAAAGAAAGAGGAGGATTATCCCTTCCAAATCTTAAGGTATATTATTGGGCAACAGTTTTGTTATATAATCATGAGCTCTTTCATCTTGATGGGACAGGGACAGCGGTGGATAATGACGCCCCTTCAATTCACCAAATAATACTGGGCGATAAAAGCACTGGCTATCTCTGGAGATATCTCTTCGATAGCTACCACAAAAAGGTTAGATTAAAAACACTCATGGGAGCATTCAAGGTTTGGAAATCTGTGAGGAAAATGATGGGTTTGGGACGTCTATCTTTTTACACACCTATACAAAATAATCCCTCCCTACCAGAAATAATTAAAGATACCTACATCAATAGGTGGAATACAGCCGGAATCACCCATATAGGATGTTTTTTTTCCCTCAGAGGGGCTATATTCTTTTGAATTCTTGAAAGATAATGTATCATTTGGAATGAAGAGACTTCTTCAAATATCTCCAAATAAGAGATTTTCTGTCACGACGTACAAGGGGAGAGGGCACCCTGATTAAAAACGCCATAGCCGACATTCTAAGCCACTCTCAGGAAAAATTCAGGATTAGGGGGTTATATCAGTTATTATTGATGCATTTTACGGATGATATGCAGAAAATCACTCAGAAATGGCAAAGTAAAATCACCACTTCCACAGAAGAATTTGATTATGTATATGGGCTATCGCAAACAACGAAACTACAAGCACAATTTTATAAAATATGTTTCTTTATGTATTATACTCCGGACAGAATCTCCAAATGGGGCAGTGGGAGAGGCGCATGCTGCTTTCTATGTAATTTACAAAATGCGGACTGTGTACACATTTTTTCATCCTGTCCCTGTTTAACTCCTCTTAAGTCAAAAATTGAACATTTCCTCTCATTGATTCTCAAAATAGTGGTTACCCTACCTGATCAAACAGTTGTCCTGGGCATAACAAATCGTACCAACCAGAATATCGGTCAGGAATTGATTTTTATCTCGATGGCCGTTTTAAGAATTTGAATAGCATCAGCCTGGCTAGATCCTATGGCCCCCTCATATCAACAGTGGTTTTCAAGACTGTTAGCAATCTTTAGCCTAGAAATGGCAATATATAAAACTAAAGGTAGGAAGCGCAGGATAAAAGGATTAAAAATCTGGTCACCTTTAATAGAATGGTCTTGATCTCAGTGACATATATAGTAACAATCTGGCTGTAATGATTTAACTGTCACGTGTATCTCTGTAACCTGATGTTCATCTGTCTTTTAATGATTATCTGATAATTCATTAGTTTACCTTTTACTTTTATTATATATATACTTTATGGCTTCCTTTTGTTCCATATATAACCTGCCCGACCGGAGGGGGGGGGGGGGAGAATTTTGTATTATGTGTTGTATCGTCTTATCTTTTTGGTATAAAATCTAATAAAGATATTTAAATAATCAAAAATCATTATTGCGAAGGTATAATAGACCTTTGTTATACAATTTATTCCCACATTGTGGTACTTCATTGTGACAAATGCTGCTTCTCTTAATAAATCCAATAAGTTTAGTGAGTAGGGGCATATTTATCCTATATTCACGCAATGCAACACAGCAAGCAACCTTGTAGTGTTATGCTACCTGAAAGGGAGAGTGCAGGAATGTGCTGTGTTTACCATTATATAGCACATTCCTCGTCTTTGCCTGTGCTGTCACACAAACTGCTGCCTATTGGTGCAAGGGTCCCTGCATTGTAGGCGTGATTGTTGTTATGCAGGAAGGGACACCTTCCTGCACAAAAACAATCCTCTGAGGCTTATTGTGCTACAGAATACAGCATATGTACAAAGAGGAAAGACAATGAGAAATAGGCATATTTCTCCTCAGTACGGCTCCCCTGGGGAAACATAGCATTTTGATGCATTCCCAGGTTTAACGTGAATCGTAAATCTGGAAATTGACAACTTCCACTGGTTGATACATGGGAATTAACGTAGCCAGTGTTCAAGATCATGTCTAGTCCATCCACTTCATTTTTGACTATAGGGTGACTTTCACATACATATAAAAAGATGTAAGTCTCACCTGCTCCAATCTCTACTGATTGGGCACTATTGCTCACTTTTGCTATGCATTCCTGCTATGCTTGTCCTGTTTTTACCTGTAAGAAGAGGCGCTATTAGTGGGGAGGATATGATATCGTCCCGATCAATAATTCCAAAATCCTGTCAGGCACAACTCACAAGTTCAATTAGCAAACCTTGGCTCAATCCATAGTAGATATGGCACAGAATAGACATGCTTAACTTAAAGGAAGGCACATAAAGTATTTAGCAGTATCAATGCAATTAAAAAGTCAAAACACAACAGAATAAAAATGTAACAATCAATTTCTAAAAATAGAGAAAAATGTAATAAGAAAAAAACTTGGAAAAAAAAGGTTTGGGGACTGGGAGCCAATTCTTTAAACAGGACTTGCACGCATGGCCCCAATAGAGCATGTGACACAAGGAGGGTGCACTTCCTAAGGGAGGGAAGGGGATGGGAAAGACAAATCTTTTGTCATGTTGCCCTCACAAACCCCCAAGAGGTTTCATGCTTCATCATCGGGCCTTGCTCCTCGTCGGGCCGGCACTGCAATGCTCGATCGGTTCACAGTTTCTGGGGCTCTTTGTTGGAGATCTTTTTAGGAAGCTGTATGGTGTGTGCGGGTGTGGGGGCAGTAAGGTAGTGTGTGCACAAAGGTGGTGGTTATTAAAATATGTAAGGAACAGTCCTGTAGTATAATTTTAATGTTCACAGTAGTCCCTTCCTAATTAAAAGTATGAATATGGATGTCCTATTGGGAGGTAATGTTCCCGGTGGACAATCACTAGTGTGAGGTCGACATGTTTTGTGCTATGGTGTTCCTAGAGGAATCGGTTGGCACTTCTTCAGGACCTAAGGTGTGTGTGGTGCACTACTAAAGAAAGGTTCCGGATTAGTGGAAGGTAGCCTGTCTGGGGGCCCTATTAGTCCTGTACTGGGCACCGTGGTGACCCAAGTAACAGGGGCTATGGCCTGACGGGCTGCGATGGAGCACGGTGTTGCTCCACTCGGAAGGGTGGCGGCAACTTGCTGTGCGCCTACCCTCTCTCCCGGGAGCAGGTGCCCAGTACCGGACTACTAGGGCCCCCAGACAGGCTGCCTTTTAGAGTAAAAATAGCTTTGGGAGCTTGTCACTGTAGGCACATGGCAACACTAAAATCTTGCATGTACCACTTTTTATTACTCTGCACCCTACCTTGTGGGCTACAGCACATATCTAGAGTTGAGTTATTTAGTATTTAAAAGTAGGGTTCCCTTCTGTCAAAAAAGCATCATTTCAATAGGTTCACCGGCAAGTGTAAACCCTGTGGCAGGCAGGCTACACAGATAGGTAGGCCTGCAACCATGTTTTCGCTGTCACTGAGAGCACATACTCTGGACAGCATTGCCCCAGAATTAAAAAACAGTATCATCAGTCCTTGTATAATGGTAGTGACCACGCAAAAAAGGGGACTTTTTCAAATCATCCAAAGTATCATGAAAAATTGACTTCTTGGTCTCCACTCCCGTTTCCATCGAGACCCTCGTTTACTTAACAATAGTTTGTCTCCTGTCACTTAATTCTTACCTCATTTTCCTTTGTAAGTCTTACCAGTTTTAACACTTCGGCATCATTAAACATCAGGGCACTTGAAAACATCATAGTCATAAAAACGTCAGTTTCTATGCAAAACATGGATGAATAAACAAACATTTTCATGCATTCTACTTCTCAGACCATCAAATGATTTGCACTCAATCAGTCAAAATTCAGATATAAAGGCTAGTCCTCAATTTTCACAATGCTATCCAGTCTTTTTTTAAATATTGTCTGTTTGCCTTTCAGTTACTGCACTGGCACTATGGTGTTGACGTTCTTATTCCACTCTTTTCATTAATTGACATCTTCTATTTATTCATAGGTTTGTTGTTAGATATGAAGCAAAATGTCCACATAATGTTTTTTAATTTGTGTTTCCATGCCATGTCAGAGACACCTCTAAGAGTAGCCATGCCTGGTCTTTCCCTGATGTAACCGGATGTTTCTTGTCTTTTCAAAACTCTCTTCGCTTTCTAGCAATGCAAACCCCAGAAATCTTTGTTCCCCTGCAGAATTGAATATTTGGGGGGAGCTGAAGATAGGAAACAGTTTCTTTTTTATCAGTTGGGACCCCAATCCAGATGACCTTCCACCTAATCTTTTTGCTCTTCCCTATCACACATGGTGATTTGCTGCCCAGTTGTCCAAAGGTGGTGTAACAATGGTGTATGCAGGACTACTTTGTACAGTGCAAGGCATTAGTTTCAACTGCCTCACTAGACCTGGGTTGTAGCAATAAAGCAAGTGTTTTTATCCTAAACACTGGTTTTTAGACTTAGCCTTGAGTGTTCTTGCTCTCAGGGGCAGCATGGCCTAGAATCTTGAACCACCCACCAGGTGGTTTGAAAACAGTATTGACGGCTGAAATCTCACCTTCCTCTAGATTGCCTCAGGTGGTTGCCTCAGTATTGCTCTTGAGTTGGAGCACATCAACTACTTCACTGTTCCATCTGCATGTTATCTAACTCCATACTTCATCCTGGCCCTCCAATGACTGCCATCCACCCTCGGTAGCAGCCAAAGGAGTCACAGATTCCATCCGAAGCCATAGGTCGTCTGTGGCAACACCACCTCTAGTCTTAGCGCAGCGCAGCTTTAGCAATTAGTTCTGCTGACACTCACTTCAGTTGGGACAGCCATGTTTCATCTCACAGCATCCACACCCAGCAGGAAGATCTGCATCCCTTGCATGCTTGTTAAATACATGACTGTTTACTCAAATAAATCCGTTTTCTGTCATCTTTGGAGGCATTTTCTTCAGACTGAGTGTTAGTTGTCAGAAGCAACAAGAGCTCTTCCAGGATGTGACCATCTTCTTCAAGCCACCTTATTATTTATATAGCATGAACTCTACCCAAAACTATCTGAGCGCTTTGCATGAGCACCAGTTGCATTACAGACTGGCACATTATTTTTTTAGGAATGGGGAGATTAACTGATCGGTCCAGATTTACAGGATATTATTGAGCCCCCCCCCCCCCCCACTGAGACTTGAACTTGATTCCAAACTATTCCGAATAAGATGTTTGTGGCATTACATGTGGACACGGCTATGAATCAATTAGTTAATTAAAAAAAAGTAAATCGTTAACAGCTTCCCAGAACAGGCGTCTTGGCATTAAGGAAGACAGAGTAGTTAGCAGCGATGAGGAAGGACACAGAACTAAACAGAACGTAATAACAAGGTCTTGAGACTTTTACAGAAATAAGGGGCATATTTATTTCATGAGAGGGAGAGGATAGGAATGCACTGTAGGTAACAATACAGTGCATCCTAGCCTTTTCCCAGCACTGGTGCACCATGGTGCAATTTATGCAGAATTGTTTTTGGGCAGGAAGGAACACCTTCCTGCACAAAAACAATCCACTGAGGCCGAATGAAGCACACATAGTAAGAGGAAATAACTTGGAGAAATGCTAATTTTTATAGTGGACGTGTGTGACCAACCTTCTGTTGGCTCATTGTGAGTGGATGTTCTGAGGTGTTGCCCGGGAGAACAGGTTTTTTAATTTGAGCGTAGCAATAGTGCAGTACCTCCTTATAAAGTTTATGAGAGTGTAGTGGGGAGCAGGTTTCCATTATAAACCCCCCTTGTTGTCACTATCATATTAGCACGCGATTGGACTGGGTCTTTATTTTGAAATATAGCTCCTCCTTGGCCCCAGCAGCAGCATGCTCCAGCAAGATTCAGGAACAGCACACCCTCATTGAACTGAACAAATTCATGGGGTCACAGCCCCTCTGCTCATACCACCTAACCCTTTGTCTGTAACGTAGGGCATGGGAGAACCAGATGCAACTGGTTCAGGGGGGAATTGGAGCACTTTTTTTGCCAGCTCCTCCTCCCCTTTGTCAGTTGGGGGCTAGGTGATCAGACACACAACAGGGGGCAGAGCCAGCATTCACTAGGGCAGGCACCATCCTATTCAGAGTCAGGGGATTGCCCCTCCCACAACTCCCAGCCCAGATGTTCTATTAGGCCCAGCACTGACTCACCCTGCCCCTCCTGGAGCCACACACACTTCCCAGTCCCTGTCACTCACAAACCAGACATCAGGCAGGCATACATATAGCACACAGAAATGCCAACTTCTTAAAAATTGTATTTCTCCAACAGTCATAGTAAATCTGTGCACACCATTGCGCAGCAATTATTCTCACAATTTCATACATACTAAATTCGACCACGCTGCTCCTCCCATTCAGGAATTACCACTGACAGACTTAGTCAGGGAATGCATTCCTATGGGAGGGCAGGCCAACCTTATCAAATGCACACAGAGAGCACACGCACTATACACTGGACCACAGTGCTAAAGTGCCCAGACGCCTAAAACACCAACACCATGTCAGAATCAAGGCAAAAAGTTTAGGGGTGAACCTGCCAAAAAGGGCCAAGTCCAACAGTACTCATATGGATGCTTTCTGTTTCTCTATTGGGACTTGGGACTTACAGCCCGATTCATGAAGCTAAATTGCGCTCGCAATGGGCCAGAGTCTGAGAATCTGGCCCTTTGCGAGTGCAATTTTTGCATTTGGGATTCATCATCCCAAATGCAAAAATCGCTATTTGCGAAATCGCATATTTGCGAGGAACTGGATTTAAGGAATCTCTATTAGAGATTCCTTAAATGCAAATCATTAACCAATTGGAAATTGCGAATTCGCAATATTTGGTCGCTATTTACCACGAAGTCTGACTTCGTGGTAAATAGCGGAAAAATAGTAAAAAGCACTTTAGTGCATTTTTTTCTGTTGCATGTTACACACACACATGTCCTTTGGACATGTGTGTGCGCAACATCTGTTTAAATTTGCATTTCAGGGGTGCTACAGGTCCTTTGGACACCCCTGGCACCCTTGAAATCGCTAGGCCCATGGGAATGAATGGGGAGTTATTCCTTATTTGCGATTAGCAATTTGCTAATCGCAAATAAGGAATGTGTAGGAATCGCAATTTATTTTGCAATTCCTACATGAATCCCGTTTTGCAAGTCTGTAATAGCGATTCCTTATGAATCGCTTTTAAAGACTCGCAAAACGGGTCTTTGATGAATCTACCTGTTAGACGATTATTCATTTTGCACTACTCTGTAATGCCCTATTTGCTGAGAATCTTCATGGCAATGCCTCTATGCATTTCCATTTACCAATTCAGGATCGCATCTTTTGAATTTTTTGAATACATCTATTCCGCTGACCTGAACTCAATTATTGAATGGGCCCTAACTTATTTGACTGTATTTTTGATGTAGTGATGTGTTGGGAAGTACCTTACCTCAGGGACACCTTGCCTCACAAAATTGAGGTTTCACACCATCTCTAATTCATCAACCTGTGGGTATTCTGTTGAGGTAAACATTTGGGTTGAAAATTCTATTGGAGTTCTCTGTGTCCACAATTACTGGATACATGGACACTTAACCCATAAAACTGCAAAGACATTTGTATCTACCTTGGTCTAACCATGCCTAGAACTAACGTACTAAGCTATGTTATTCCTAGGAAGGATTAATACACTCATCTCGTTTTGCTTAATTATGAGCTTTCTAGGTTTTCCCCACTCAGCTTTACTGGGTGTGGGAGAACCAATCGCATTTTTTCTGGCCAGTAAATCTGATTCAAAAAGTCACATAAGGCTCTGCTCTGGTCTTATTCTGTGTTAACTTCCCTCCCCTTCTTCCCCACCCCACTCCCTTGTGCCCCACCCAACCCAAAGGCCCTCTCATGCATTTACCAGCTGCTTACTGTAGTTGGTAGATGTACAAATAAAACTGCATGAAATAGGAGATTCAGTGTGGTTTTACGATGTAATAAATTGCCCACAGGGTTATTTCCTATTTCGAGTGGTAACCCATTCGCAAATGAGAAGGGGTCCCCAAGGGACCCTTGGGGATTTAGAGAATGGTGAAGAAAACATTTTTAAGAGCAGGCAGTGGTCACGGACCATTGCCTGCTCTTAAAAAATTAAAAGAAAACTTTTAGATTTTTTCTTTTTAACGCAACTGTTTATCTTTAGGGAAAAAAGGCTGCATTTAAAAAAATATATACTGCTTTATTGTAAATGTAAATTGATACTTGTATAGCGCACTACTCACCCGCAGGGGTCTCAAAGCGCTTGTATGAATACCGCTGTGGAACCCATCCTGGCTTTCCCTGTGAGGCGTCCACTCCTGGGCACCCCCAAGGTGGAGGCCAGGCATCCTTAGCGTTGTGGGGGCCGTTGTGGAGATTAAGCAAGCTATTGCCCAGAGTTGCACTCCATGATTGGAATAGGCAGCGAGGCGAGAATTATCAGGTCCGTGGAATTTTGAGCCCAAGACCCGCCGAGGTGGGGAATTGAACCCTAGTCCCAGGTTAGACCTCTGCATCAGGGTCTGCCGCTCTAATCATGGAGCCACACTTCTCCACACTTATTGAAAAGCAATCACGGACATAGTGGTCTGCTGATCCTAGCAGGCCACCATCCCCGTGATTTGGCGAATTCTAGGGGGTCACAAATTCCGACCTACCTCCTTAATATTAAAGAGATAGGTCGATTTGCAACCCCCTAGGAATCGCTAAATGAAACTCTTGAGTTTCATACATTAGTAACAGCGATTACCTAATTGTGATTTGATGAAAATCGCAATCAGGTAATTGCTATTCCTAATGTTGATACATGTGGCCCATTGTTTTCAGTTATCTACCCTTCTCACCAGGTGCGCAACACCCATTGGAATCAAAGGGCTTCAGCCCTCCCTCCCCGTTGTGAGTGTCAGCCCTGGCTCAGACAGCTCTGGGGCATGCACGAAGCCGCACCCGAGCACTTCACAGGTCTTTAAAAGACCATGTGCATGTTAATGAGGCTTTGTTGTTGTTTTACCCCTTTCAAGAGCCCCTGCCGCTCCAGTCAGCCTATTGCTTAAAGTTTCAGCTTCCCCCCCGAAATTTTTTCTTAGCCCCCCCCCCCAGATATGTCTCTCTAGTTGCGCCTCTACTTCTCACTACCAAGCGCAGTAAGGTCCTGGTTTAAAAGTGTTTAAGGTACCTGTCAAATCTGGCTATCGTTACAAAATAATCCTTCAGCCCTGAGTCCACATCAATAATTGCCTCTCACCTTTCACAAAGAATAAGGGTGAACGGCAGTATGTTGTCAGTTAAACGGGACTAATTGCTGTCATTGGCTCTTAGTGGCGAATGATGGACGGGATTGCATCCAGTTAGGGGTCCTTATAACCATTGACCAGCTCGGAGGTGTCACCTATTTGTTGCAATAACAATGTGGGCTGCTGTGAGAACTTAAACCATTTCCAGCACTTGTGTCAGCCACAGAAAGCAAATGGTTGGACACGTTGACAGCTTTTTAAAAGAGAAAAGGAATTTGACAATTTTCCTGCAAGCAGTTGCTTTCTAAAGCCCTTTTGGACATATTGAGACCACTTGATAAATGTAAACGTCAGTGCTTTTAGGCAAGACGAGAAAGAACTGTTTGAGAATTGTAAATAAAGCTATAGCTTCTGCATTGTAGAAATGCAGCATTTTAAAAGATCGCGTTTGATTAAAACTTATGGAGAATATTATGTGGCTGATTTCTGTAAGAGGCCAAATTAGATTTTTATAAATACATTGAGAGTTATTGATATATGTATGGAATACGGAACACCATGGGCGTCAATTGACTAAAATGCTAAGGGTAGAGGAAGTGACATCACATGACCCCCTTTGACCCAATGACATCACAGGAAGTGACATCACATAATCTTTGATATGGTATCTTTCGAAAAAAAAGTGATAACCATAATCCTGATGACATCGCAATAGCTGATTTTTTAAAAAAGTTTATAGCCTCTAAAGCGCAGAGTTTTAAAATAACATAATATTTACTAACAGGATTAAGTGCACATTTTATAACCACCTCCATTCAAAAAAAGAGTGCTCACATGATAGGAACATCGCACCTATTTCATTTTTATTGTGTCAAGAAATTGGTTTGATGGAAGAAGAGAATGTAGTGTAACAAAAACAGAAAATAACTCTGGAAGCCACATTTATGCCACAAACTGTCACAATATTTTTTCTAGTAAAACATAAACTGCATAAGACGCACATAAAAGATTTAAAAAATAATATTGATTTTGTCCACCTATATTCCTTTATGCAGACCATATATTGAATATGAACTATATTATTTACATACATGATTCCTTAGCACTTTGTTTTGCAGAGCTGATTTTTTTAATGCCTCGTTTTGCAGTCTGAGGTGCAGAACGTAAACAGTGCACATTACATAACTGTTTCCCTTCTGCTCTTGGCATTGCCTTTGCCACCCCTGTGGTCAGGAGTCATACAGGCAGTGCCAGGGGTCTTAAGGTGATGCCTAAATGACGTCCATGCAGAGCCCTACCAATGGATACGAACATAACAAAAGCAGATGAGAGCAATGAATCACCGATGCAGCGTTGTCCACAATAAGCGGGCTTGGTGTAGGGAAAAACCGAGAAAAATGTTATAGGCGGAAAAAATCCATCTGGTGAAATCGCAGCGTATGCGCTGGAGTGCAGCCCATCCCCGATCTCCAGACCCTGCCTGCACCTCTACCAAGACACGGGGGTCGCATATAATGCTCGGCCTTGTTAGGCACAACCTCTCCTTTACCCATCAATCCCCTCTCCCTCGCATCGCGCCAGCTGCCTTGCAGACATTTACTGCCTGCTCAGGGAAGGTAGGAAATGCATGCATCAAACCCCAAGGAATTAAGACTTCCTTGAAGAATTCTGGCTGATAAGCCCAGGCCTGCGCACGTATTGCCCGTTCTGTAGGGTTTAATCTGTAATAGGTTAAATTATGCACGGCTGCCTGCTATCTCTGCACAAGTATCCGCCTAACAAGGGAGGAGATCACAGTAAGCGACATCATGAGAGGCCTGAGGTCCTTTGTGTGAGGATGGCACTCCAATGTGAATTGTAATTCCCTTGTTCTGAATAATAATAATTCAGGGGAGGTGAGCGGGGAAAGGTGGTAAGTTCCCAAATGAAAGAACCACAATGAATTTGACTATTGTTATATCTGTAATATGGGAGTTTAAACTATATTCTAGGTTGCTCAGGACTATAATACATGTATTAAATGTCTTAGAGGCTATCCAGCCTTCAATTACTAGGTGTGGGATAGCCATAGTCGTCTTGCTGTGTATATCTATACAAAGTGAACGTTGGGTTAGTTCACATCAATTTACTGTTAACAAAACATGTTTCATAGCAACAGGAGTCTGATGATCTTGACCACATGCTATTATATCATGACAAGCAAGATACACATTTCTAGTTATGGCCTTCACAGATCTGGGTGGGGGAGCTGGTGCTGTAAACATACACAACTAGACTAGCTATCATTCAAGTTTCACATGTATCCAACAATCTAGGGGTTGTTAGAATCTAATTGTAAAAAAAAATTATATCAAATAAATCTATTTCAAGTTGTAAAACATCATATGGGAAGGTTGGGCTTTTTCAACCAATCAGGGTTTTGTAGAGCACACTACTCACCCGTGAGGGTCTCAAGGCACTGGGGGTGTGAGCTGCTCTGTTGGGGCCATTCGAACAGCAAGGTCTTGAGGACCTTTCTGAATTGGTGCAGTGTCAGGTTCCATCGGAGGTGAAGGGGGAGTTCATTTCAGGTATTGGCTGCGAGGTAGAAGGATATTCCACCAGCTCTGGTCCTGTAAAAACAAGGGACAGTGGCTAGGGCAAGGTCGGCCGAGCAGAGGTTTCTCTTGTGGGCATGGAAGGAGATTTGGTCATTGAGGTATTGGGGTCCGGTGATATGGAGGGCTTTGTAGGCGTGTGTGAGTAGCTTGAAGGTTATTCTTCTTTCCACGGGTAGCCAGTGGAGGGGATGTATGTCAGTGCAACGCGATCTAAAAGATCGCGGTACTTGACAACGCGGGCATTACAACGCAAGTCGTTACAAACGACTTGCGTTGTAGGGCGCGGATTTTGGAATATTATAATTTTATATTCCATCACCAGTCCACGTAACAGTAGGGAAGGTGTTGGACTATAAAATTACAACATTCCTTGTCCAACAGCGCCATCCAGCGCAAGTCATAGTAACGACTTGCGATGTAATGACATCGTTGTAAAGGCACTGCGGTGTAAACACCGCGTTGTAAACAATGTTTACCAGTGGAGGTGTTGAGTGATGTAGTTGTGTTGTGGGATATCGAGGATAAGTCTGGCTGCGGTGTTCTGGATGGTCTGGAGTTTAGAGAGGAGTTCTTTGTTGACTCCGATGTAGAGGGCATTACAGTAGTTCAGTCTACTGGTGATGAGTGCGTGGGTGGCTGTTATCCTTGAGTTGGGGGTGATCCACTTGAAAGTCTTGTGAAGTATGCAGAGGGTGTTGAAGCATGCGGAGTATACAGCGTTGATCTAGTGGTTCATGGTGAGTGAAGAGTAGAGTATGATGCTGAGATTGCATGCATTGTCAGTTGGGATGGGTGGGTTTCCGAGGGCAGGGCCACTAGGAGTGATCCCATGGGGACCGGGTGAAGCTGAGGATGAGGACTTTTGTCTTCTCCGAGTTGAGCTTAGGGAGCTGTTGCTCATCCAGGTTGTGACCGCTTTCATCCCTTCTTGAAAGTTGTGCCTGGTGATGTTGGGTTTCTTTGTGCGGGAGAAGATGAGCTGGGTGTCATTGACATAGGAGATGATGTTGAGCCCTTGGTTATTGACGAGTGTTGCAAGGGGGGCCATGTCGCTGTTGAAGAGTGTGGGGCTGAGGAAGAATCCCCGGGGCACTCCGCATCTGATCTCTGTCCGTTCTGAGAGTAAAGGCGGGAATATTATTCTCTTTGTTTTGCCTGTGAGGAATGAGCATATTCAGTCTAGGGCCTTTCCTTGGATGCCAGAGTTGTGAAGTCAGGTGGCTAGTGTGCGGTGGGAGACAGTGTTGAAAGCTGCGTATAGGTCCAGGTGGATGAGGGCTGCCAGGTGGCCTTGGTTGATGAAGGTGCAGATATCGTTGGTAGCAATGAGAAGGACAGTCTCAGTGCTGTGGTTGCTTAGGAATCCAGATTGAGAGGTGTCTAGGATGCTGTGGGTTTCAATGAAGTGTGCTAGCTGGGTGTTGACATCCTTTTCGAAGACTTTGGCAGCAAAAGGAAGCAGTGAGATCGGCCTGACATTCTTGAGGTCTGTTGGGTTTGTGGAGGGCTTCTTTAGGTGGGCAGTGACTTTGGTGCGCTTCTAGTTGTCGGGGAATGTAGCTGTGTCGAGGGAGCAGTTGATAGTTCGAAGTAACTTGGGTGCGATGGTGGTGGCATCCCTGTGGATGATGTGCATCGGGCAGGGGTCAGAAGGTGTTCCGGAATGGATGCTCTTCATTGTCTTTAAGGTGTCTTCTGTGGTGAGAGGGGTCCAGGTGAGGAGGGTCTGTTGGATTGCATCACTGGGAGTGGGAGCTGAGCTGGTGCTGTGGTCTTGATTGTTGTAGTTGACATAGAGTGTCTTGATCTTGAGGTGAAAGAAGGAGCTGAGTTTGTTGCAGAGGTCTTGGGAGACGGAGTGAAGTTGGTTGTTTCACTGTTGGGTTGAGGAATTCCTGTATGATAGCGAATACTTCCTTGGAGTTGTGGGCATTGGCGAGGATTCTGTCTTGGATGAAGTTTTTCTTTGTTGCTTTGATGAATTGGCAGTGTGCTGTGATGGCAGTTTTGTAGGCGGAGCATGCTTCCAGAGTTTTTCTATTTTTCCATGCCTTCTTCAGTTGTCAGCAGGAGCGTTTGGAATCTCAGAGATGCATGTTGTACCAGGTGGCTTTCTTGTGTCATCTCCTGGTGTTCTGGAGGGGGGAGAGAGTGTTGGCACAGTGGGTGATCCATTGGTGGAAGTTACTTGCCACTGTCTTGGTGTCTGTCGTAGTAGGGGGTGAAGTGTGGGTGAGGGCGGAGGTGAGGTGTTCTTTGGAGACTTTGTTCCAGCTTCTGCGTGGGAGGCTGTGCTGTTGCTTGTGTGCAGTGAGTTTCGTAAAGGAGAAGTGGATGCAGTGGTAGTCAGTCCAGAGTAGTTCTGTGGTGTGGCTGAAGCTCCTGTAAAGATGGGGTTGAGTGTTTGTCCTGCTGTGTGAGTTGTGGTGGAGATAGATTGCTTCAGTCCTATGTTGGTGAGGTTCTCCAGGAGGGTGGTGGTATTGGGGTCACTGTGGTTGTCCAGGTGGCAGTTCAGGTCACTGAATAGTATCTAGTCCATAGAGCCGAGAGCGTGGGGTTCTATGTGGTTAACAATGTCATTGGTAAATGGGGTGCGGGGTCCAGGCGGTCAATAAGCGAGTGTTCCACGGAGCGTCATTCTGTGGTTGGGCTGTATCTGGAAGTGGATGTATTTCATGGGGGATGAGGTGTTTTCTGAGCTAATGGTTGTCAATCAGAGAGAGCTTTTGTGGATTATAGCGAGGCCTCATCCTGGACGGTCTTTCCTCAGGATCTTGTATGCGTCGGGGTATGCGTTGTGATGTTGGGTGCGGAGCTGCCGTTGGTCCAGGTCTCTGTGAGGAAGGCAACATCGGGCGTGTGAGTGTTGAGGAGGTCCCAGATTTCTACGGAGTGTCTGTGCAGGGAGCGTATGTGGAGGAGGATGCAGCTCAGTGGCTTGTGTGCGGTAGTGTCCTGTGGGATAGGGGTTGCAGCCAGGGTCCAGAGGTTGATGAAGGTCCATTGGCAGTGTCGGCAGGAGATCAGGCCTGGGGTGTTGCTTGGCGTTAAGAGCTGGCAGTTGTTGCGTCTGGGGCTGAGTGCGTGGAGAGTGCTGGAGCCATAGCGGCAGGGGGTCGGGGGCCAGGGTCCCTGGCGTTGGGCATGGTCGGGTCACGGACAGGCACAGACGGGCATGTCTTTGGCATGCCAGCGGCACGTCCGCACAGAGGCTGCCATTAAGTCGGGATCGGGGAGGGCGATCAGCTGGGAGGTGGGAGGAGTGTGTGACATGCTGAGGGAGAGGGGCCGCGGGGGTAACAGTGGCAGGGAGTAGAAGGTAAAGGTGAGAAAAAAGGCAGAGAGAATAGCAAAGAGAAAATGTGAAAAACAGAGAAAAACAGTAAAAAGGCAAATAACAGAAAATAAAGAAAACATAAAAAACAGAAATACCAAAAACAGAAAAAAACGAGTCATACAGACAGTAAAATGCAAAGGAGGACACAACCAGAGCAGAATAGCAGAAGAGCAGGGCGCTCTTCCACTAGACCACCAGAGATGAGGCACAGGCAAGAGCCTGCGGGTGGAGAGGACCTCGAACACCTACCTGGCAAGGAGCTCATGCAGTAGCACTAAGGTTAGTCACACAACGGTTGTGCTGCGCGGGGGAGACCAGTAACTCCGACCATGCTTGTTCTTAGTATGCTTGTAGTAAGTATTTACTGTCACCTATACAACCTATGGCAAGAACATAGTAAGTTTCTTCTTTTTAAAAAACAATGTCTTGACTGCAAAACCACATAAAAATGATTATATACAAAATGGTTATTGGAATTTTTGGTTGTGACCAGTAGTTCTAGAAATTGCTGCTGCTGTTTATTTACGTTTCCTTAATATTAAGTACATAATGCAGCTGACTAGGGTTAAAGCAAATGCAAACCAGGCTAACATAAGAGAGTATCTATATGTCCCTCCATCAAGGCCCTCTGAGGAATTCATATTGGCATAGAAATCATTGTGCTTGGCTGTATAAATTGCTGCTCCAATCTGGACACAACAAATAGAATATGGTGATGAATTAATCCCTCTCCTTGCTTTAGGCGAAACAGTTGAAGGATGAAAAAAAGGGCCAATGCAGCACAGGGTAGTAGATATGATTGTGGTGTCTTGAATTATCTGAAGAACTTGTAAATTTGGAATGTTGTTTCCAATTTCTGTATAATTGGTGGATGTTGAGATATCTGTTGTAAAATCATTTACTTGTAGACAAAGATACCAAAGCAGTCAATGGAAGATCAAAAAGGTCAGTCTATAAAATAAATATTCCTGTAGATATATCAAATGTATAATTTATTAAAGACAAAAGCCAGGTACCTGTGATGTGTACCAGCATGTTGAGAACGGCAGAAAACAGCAGACACTTTTTTTGCCACAATGTGACTTCATTCAAGGCTGTGGATGTGTACAAACATACTGTAATTCATATGTGTCTATAAAACATATACATGTTTCAAAAAATATATATATATTACAACTGTATTCAGATGCTCTGAGAAGGAAGGGGCTCATGTATTCGTGCTCCAGAAAGATGAGAGGTGTAGGAAATTTGAAGTGTAAAGTGAGTTACGTCCTCATCAGAAATGTGCAAAGAAAGTAAAAGATAGGGTGGTCCTATAGATAACCATGAGTGAAGTACAAAAAGCATGACATCTGAACTTTTCAGACTCATGATCTCAAAAAAGGTAACTGGACATAATATCGACTACATAATATCGAATTGACAAAATATCGACGGAAAAATATCGACATAAACTAAATATCGACTATAGGAATATCGTTGGACAAAATATCGACTGTAAAAAAGACCCAAAAATATCGAATACAAAAATATCGACTCAAAAATATCGACCAGACAAAATATCGAAATATAGTGAAAGTAAAAAATATCGAGAAAATGTTAGAAAATATTGATTTTATAAAATAATATATATATAATATATAAAAAAATAGTACTTAATGTTTAGGAGCGGGTTGTGGGTTTATAGGGGAATAGGGTGGGAAGTAATTTAATAATAATTAATTATTTAATATATGTTTGGTAATTGTTTTAATTAGATTTTAATTGGTAATTAATTAATATTAATTAGTTAATTGTTTAATTGATTATTTAGCATATAATTTAATTGATTAATTGATTAATTAATTATTAATAATTAATATTTTTATAAATTGATTTGTATATGATTTTAATTGATACATTGGTTATTAATTATTAATAATTAGTGATTTATTTTATAAAGAATTAGCATATTATTTACATTTATAAATTGCTAACACATTAATTATAATTAGTTAATGATGTAATTAATATATTGCATATCATTTAAAAAAATTAATTGGTAATTAATTTATAATAATGACTTAATTACATTAATTGGATACATTTAAATGTAATGTGTTAATTTATGTTGATGTAAATTAATTAATTGGAATTAAACAATATTAATTAATCAAAATTATTATTATAGCTAATGTGATAATATATTTTATTAATGTTTTTGTAAAATATTAATTTTTTATTATATATTCATGTTTAATGTTGTGTTCATTATTATTTATAGTGTTCTGGCTCAGTTTCATAGTTTTTGTTATAGGTTAATTTTTTAGGGTTCAGGGTCATTTTTCTGTTCGTGAGTAAAGGTGTATTTAGTGGGATTTGCAAAATTTTTACATTTGTGGGTAAATGGGTTTTTTTGAGGTTCAGGGTCAGTTTTCAGTTCTTGTGTAAAGGGCTATTTGTAGGGTTCAGGGTCAGTTTTCAGTTTGTGGGTAAAGGGGTATTTGTAGGGTTCAGGGTCAGTTTTCAGTTTGTGGGTAAAGGAGTTTTTTAGAGGTTCAGGGTCAGTTTTCAGTTTGTGGGTGAAGGGGTATTTGTAGGGTTCAGGGTCAGTTTTCAGTTTGTGGGTAAAGGGGTATTTGTAGGGTTCTGGGTCAGTTTTCAGTTTGTGGGGAAAGGAGTATTTGTAGGGTTCAGGGTCAGTTTTCAGTTTGTGGGTGAAGGGGTATTTGTAGGGTTCAGGGTCAGTTTTCAGTTTGTGGGTAAAGGGGTATTTGTAGGGTTCAGGGTCAGTTTTCAGTTTGTGGGTAAAGGGGTATTTGTAGGGTTCTGGGTCAGTTTTCAGTTTGTGGGTAAAGGGGTATTTGTAGGGTTCTGGGTCAGTTTTCAGTTTGTGGGGAAAGGAGTATTTGTAGGGTTCAGGGTCAGTTTTCTGTTTGTGGGTGAAGGGGTATTTGTAGGGTTCAGGGTCAGTTTTTAGTTTGTGGGTAAAGGGGTATTTGTAGGGTTCAGGGTCAGTTTTCAGTTTGTGGGTAAAGGGGTATTTGTAGGGTTCTGGGTCAGTTTTCAGGTTGTGGGTAAAGGGGTATTTGTAGGGTTCTGGGTCAGTTTTCAGTTTGTGGGGAAAGGAGTATTTGTAGGGTTCAGGGTCAGTTTTCAGTTTGTGGGTGAAGGGGTATTTGTAGGGTTCAGGGTCAGTTTTCAGTTTGTGGGTAAAGGGGTATTTGTAGGGTTCAGGGTCAGTTTTCAGTTTGTGGGTAAAGGGGTATTTGTAGGGTTCAGGGTCAGTTTTGGCCTTTAGGGTGAAGGGGTCTTTTTAGTGTTTTGGGACAGTTTTGGGTATTTTAGAGTGCTGATGTATAGTGTAAATTAACACTGATACATTAAATCTATTACATGAAAATAGCTATTATTATAACTTTACATTAGTACGCTTTATTTTGATCAAAACAATATATGTATTAGCATGTTTCCAGACAGTAGCTAGAGTGGAGTTGGAATTCTAATTATTAATTGGTTGGTGTCCAGCACCATCAGTAATATTACCTACACTGGAGTTGGATTAATAAAAAAACATTGGTTAGTCTCCACCACATTTTATGGTATTACCTTGAGTGTAGTAGGAATAGTAAATATTTTTTTGCTAGTGTCCTGCAGCTTCTATGATATTAGATTGACTGTAGTAGTAATAATACATATAAAATTTGTCAGTGTGCAGCACATTTGTATACATTTGTTCATTACTGTATTTTAATATTAAAAATTAATGCAACATAGATGTTTTCAAATAACTTTATTAAACAATTTTTTAATTTTTTATTGTGTACTACAATACAATCACAAACAAATATAACATCACATTTTTTGACTTTTATTATTCACAGAATAACATCTTTACAATTATATACATGTTGTCAATGTAAAAAAAAAGTTTGATTACTAGATTTTTTCTGTAAATTTTACATATTCCCATCAGTCACTTACAATTTAAAGTATTTATATAGAAATACATAAAAAATTGATTTGTTATACATTTCTTACATTAATATTTAATAATGTTAATATTAAATATTAATATAATAAAATATATATAATACATTTTTCTTTTTAACAAGTAACATGACTATTATTACATTTGTTAGGATAAATTGAAATACAAAAAAACATTTTATTGGTGTATATTTCACAAAATGTTGTTTTTACATAAAACATATAAATCGATTTGGTAGTAAAGTTTATAATTGTATAGGGAAACAATATGTTTAATTGTAATATCTGGTATTGACCAAATATTAGTAAAGCAATTATATACTTTTGTTATAGTTAGAAATAATTATAAAACTTTGTGTAATAATTAATAAAAATAATAATTATTTTATTAATTATTATTATTATTAATTAATAAACATAAACATTCATTTATTATTAACAAAAATATATACATTCACAGATAAAATAGATACTTTTTTTCAGGCCATTCTTTATATACTAAATGGTTCCAATAGTTATATTAATAACAATAAATAAGTTATATTATTTATCATTATTAATTATTACCATAAACATTTATAATGTTTTATTAAAATTATACACAAAATTATTCATATCAATATACACAATAACAAAATATTTACATCTTTTATTCAAAGTCTTACATAATTATTTAATATTATTAATATATAATAAATATTATATATTAATTTATATTAAATATATTTATTTTTGTTAATAAAGGAAACATTTTCATGAGTATAGTGTATTAATTTGTTACATTATACATGTGTATGTATTATATATTTTCCATATGACATTGTTTATTCTATTATCCTTTTACACAAATGGGTTAAGGGGACTACTTTTTTACCGCGTAAGGTTATTGCGCTCCATTCAGGACTGGAGAAGCTCGCGGTTGGGAGTTGCTTCGCGTGGAGAGAGGTAAGGTTATTTTTAACTACAAATTATAAGTAAGTGGTCATGTTTGAGGGTATAATCGAACTCTGTAGTGTTTTTTGGTGTATGTATTAATAGTTTAAGTAGCGTTTGGGTGAAAAGTCTCCGTTATAGATGTGTCGTGCTTTTTTTCCTTCAAGTCTAATTTTAAGTGTTCGGAAATGTCTTCTTACATGGTTAATGTTAATTGTTACTATATTTACAAATGTGAAGGGGGTATTTGTGGGTGGCTTTCGTTATGTATGTTATTTTACAGGTTTCGGTTCCTCGCATGAAAACTACATGGAAGGAAGCGTGTTTTTTTAACGGAGAAACTAATGTTTAAGTTATTATGCTTATATTTTGACATTTATCTCCTATTTTTCGTGTTTGCCAGGAGCGGTTTTTACACTTTTTAAACCTTTTTCGGGTTTTTTTGAGGGTTTCGATTCGGATTGATAAATTGATATGCGTGACGGTTTTTTTCAAATAGTGTGTATATAACTTTAAATCCTAAAGTGTACACACTACTGTTTTCGGGATTTCCTGGAGCGTTTTTTTACGGTTTACATTTTATTTTCGGGTTTTTGAGGGTTTCCCATATTGGAATAGTAAGATATTGGATTGGATTGTATGGATTTATTTTTCCTTGATTGCGTCTCTCAAGTCCAAAAATGTAAGTATTTATTTTACAATTTTGATTGGGTGGGAAATGTCGATTTTTAATGTTATGTGTATGTTATAAAAAATTATAAACATTGCATATTTGTTACGAATTTTTTAACATAAATTTAAAAAATTTGTCAAACAAATATGTTTTATTTATAATTCATTATATATGTTTATGACATGTCATTTTTATTATTATTGTAAGAAGACATTCGTATATTTACTTTACATTTTTATAGTAGACTTTTTGCTATTATTGCCAGGTATTCTAATCCTCTAGTTGTAGGGTATAATGTGACTTGACTTTGAAGTAGTCGGAACATTTGTTGGGTTTGTTTAGTGAGTTTTGGACCTATTTGTGACACTGATTGTTCCATTCTTAGTTCCTGATAGCTTTGTTCTTTTTTCAAAGCTTCTAGAAGGTTATGGAATGCGGGTTTGCCTCTGTTTGTAGTTGCTTGGAAAGCATTATGCCACCCTTCAACACTGTTGTTGGTTTTAGCCTCTTGGTTTAAAGTACTGAGATAGACATTCCACCAAGGGATTTGGAATTTGGGCTGGCGTCGATGTCCTGATCTGTGCAACCTTCCCACCCAAGTGTCTTCAAAATAGTCTAGCAATGGTGTTAGTTTAACCTCATTCCTCTTATAATATGCGCTGTCAATTAATAAATTGTAATGTTCAGCAACATCTGTAACAGGGACGTAGGCCAAGGCTATTAACTTTTTAACTTGATAGGCAAAGGTGCTATCTGTAGAGTATAGTATACTTAAAGTAGATTTTTGGAGATGCCTCCATATACTCTGATTAAAATGATAATAGCAACCCTGGATTGCTGTGTGGGGAAATGTTCTCAAAATGCTATTAATCATAGCTAATTCGAAATCAATAATTATTTTTTCAGGAAAATAATTATTGATTTCCGTTTTGAGAACATTTAAAATTTCGGTGTAAGTTGTTTGCTGTTTGTTGGGTAGCAAACAGTAAATGAAAGGTATGTTAGAATGATGGTATAAACCGTGGATGGAATACAGTTGGTAAAAAGGTTTTGGGCAGGGTTTAAATGTTCCATCCATCATCCATTGGGGACACTGTTGGATTTTTCGTAAATTACTTGCAGTTGCAAACATAATTATTCTGTTTGTACTGCTTTCATTATCAAAAAGAATAAATTTATCTTTATTGTGTGTGATGGCCATTTCGGGTGAAATAATAATTTCATCAAAACAAGTTGGGTTGGGTTGGGTTGTGCTAGTGAGTCATTTAGTGCGTGCAATTGTGCGTTTCAGGGAGTCAATAGAGGGTAGTTGACCTGAAGCATGGGCAGGGATTTTTACCAGTTCTTCTTTAAGGATTTGTGTGGTGGGTTTGTCACTTTGTGTGCTAGCACTTTTAATACTTTCTAAAGCATCTCTAATTTCAATTTCTGTGACATTTGGGGGATGATTATGTTCTCTAGTGAATAGCACATTAGTTTCCTCAGTAGTGGCCCTCCCATAACATTTGTTGGAGTAATATTTTGTACACTTCCAAAAAACCTTTCTACCACTTTGTCTCTCCTGATTATACACATAACCCATGTAGCATAATAGTAATTTATTTTTCTGAGACATGACAAATTCTGCACCTTCAGTCATTTTGATTTACTTGTTCTGGGAAAGAGTAGAAAGAAACAAAATCAGAACACATTTTTTTCCTTTTGTGGTGCTAACATCATTATTGATGCATTTATACTTACAGTTAATCAAAGTAGTAGTCACAGAAGCAGAAATGTCTTTTCAATGATGTTCTTGTATGTATGTCTTTATTTGCTGTTGGTATGAAAATATAGAAAAGCAACGTTAATGTTTACATATAACAAACGTATTTCCTACTCAAAAGCAGTTGTCATTTTTGCCTACTAGTGCATTTGATGTAAACATTACATATACTTACTTGTTTAAATAGTAGAATAGTAGTAATTGCTGGAGTACATCAATTTAGTACAGGTATGATCTGTAGAGTAGATAGAAGAAATAAAAGCAAAATATTATAATTTTAATACTGAACAGTTTGGAAATGTAACAGATTTAAACGTATACTAACTTCTAAATATGTCGTTTTCTTTGTTGTAGGTAGAATAGCTGTATGATGTATTCAGAATATCTGTAGAGGAAATATAAAATAGATAACATGTTGTTAAGAACATAGTCTGTGTTATTTTCGGCAGTTTTAGAGAAATTACAAGTATACTTACATTTTTTACAAGGTTATTCTTGTATATTGGTATATTTTGTGTAGGATGTTTTCATATGATATGTAGAATAGATGTATGATGTTTTCTGAATATCTGTAGAGGCAATTCAAAATATATAACATGGTGTTAAGAATATAGTTAGCGTTTTTTGTGCCCACTTTTTAGCAAATTACAATTATACTTACATTTTTCAGAAGGGTATTCTTGTGTTTTGGTATAGTTGATGTTGGATCTTTCAAATGATCTATAGGGAAGATGTAAAAAGCAAGATATCTTGTTTAAAAATGTGCATTAATGAAATTGGCAGTTTTATAACAAACACATCTATACTTACATGTGTAATTAGAGTAGTTTTATCGTATTTGCTGTAGAAATAGCACAATTTCAGTATATCTGTAAATATAATGTTTTTAAAAATTAAATACTCTTGTAAATTAGTGTTTAAAACAGCAGTTGGTGTGTAACAGAGAATTATTATATACTTACTATCTGATTTTGCACGTGAAGAAATATGACCATGTAATAGGAATTGTGTTGGAGTAGTTTCTATCAGAAAAGTAGGAAGAAATGAAAATAAAATAAGTGTCAGACTTAGGAGATGTAAGGAAAATAGTGCACTTCTAATTTAGTTTTCTACAAAAATGCTGTGTTACTTACTTGATTAATTAGCTAGTGAGCTGGATCTTTAAAGATGTTTATTCTGCAACAAAATCTTCAAAGTGTTGGCATCTACTTTCCAGAGAGGTAGCAGCAACAAATGTTAGAATGCATGTATCCCTTTTATAGTATATGTGTTATGTGTGCTTTGATTTGATTGGTTGTAGGATGTAAGGAAGCATAGTATAGGCTAGTTTGAATTTTTTTGAGTTAATTGGAGTGTTTGTTGATGTGAGAATGGTGGTATGTGCATTAAAGCAGGTTCGTTTTTAAATGAAATATATTTATATGTGAAAATAAGTAATGAAAATGTTAGTTAAATGCAAAGAATATTAGAAAATGATAAAATGCATGTAATAGAATGTATAGCAAATGTGGATAATTAGTAATTTTATGTAAGTAACAGGTATTATATGTGAAATGTATTTTTTAGTGAGAAATGACTTTTATTGATGATAAAGATGGTATTTTAGAAAGAAAAGTGTACAAACATGAACTCGATATTTTTTTTTTAACGATATTGTGGTAGTCTATATTTTTGTAGTCGATATTTTTGTAGTGTTAGGGCTAATTTCATGTCCAACGATATATTTGTAGTCGATATTTATGTAAGCGATATTTATGTATTCGATATAGTTAGTACTCGATATTTTTTACTCGATAATTTAGTAGTTTGTGTAATAAGTATAGTAAGTCGATATTTTTGTCGTCGATAATTTTTCAACGATATTTTGGTAAGTCGATAATGTGCCCGTCGATAATATTTCAGTGATCCCTCAAAAAATAATAATAATAACCACAGGCAGCAATCTCCATCCAGTGCACTGGTAAAAGGAAAAGATGCCCAATGGTGCATAAATGAAAAGAGAACAAAAGATGAAGGAACTGACCTAGATAAGTAATAATATCCTGGTAAGGAATTAGCGAGTAGAGAGACAAAATTTGGTTGTCAGACAGAACCTGAAGAGTAATAAAATAGGTTACTCCACAGCAGTAGAGGATCAGTTAAAGAGTTGTTGTAATTTCAATGAAAGTGTTACCAGACTTACAAGAGTTGCACAAGAAATTGCCCCACCTATCAGAGATCAATGGGTAGGTTCTTTCATCCAATTTTAACGATTCATAGAGACAATAAATAAATTGCAGATTTGAAATATCTACAGGAATAATTATCTTATGGACTGACTTCTTTTGGACTTCAATTGAGTGCTTTGTTTTCTTTGTTCTAAGTTGCCATGTTTTACGTGCTACTGCATTGAACTTAAAAGCACTGATGACTGTAAACACGCTGATTTCATAGCGGAGCCTCATCAATGAAAAGACATAATGTAAAGATAGGATTCACGATAGCAACTATATCAAGTCTATCTCTAAGAACAGCTTGCTTGTAATGAAGGCACCAAGAAAGAGCTAACAACTAACTAAGCGTGTAGCCCAAAACCTTGGCATGAATATACACAAAGCTCTCCTGACAAACACTTCATAAACATGCATAAATTTGGTTATGGCACCCAATTTTTCTAAAACAACAATACGTTCAGATTCATTGGTCCAATGATAACTGAATTTGTTCAATTTAACCCATAGGAAAAAGAAAAAGAAAAGGAAGAAGATGTAACCCTTCAGTGTCCTGCAGAATGGGACTACGGAATAAGTCCAAAAATATTCCCTACACATTAGGTATGCAATAAGAACCTACTAGAGGTCATGTTCGATAACACCAGAACTATGTAGCAATTGGTAATCAGATATTTCCCTTTTCATTTCTCTTTATGAATTATAGATCACTTAATCCTACACTCACAGTCCCAGCCCTGAGGAAGACCTTCCTTGAAACCCTCCCCGTCCCCTGCACGAAGGTCGAAATGCATCTGCACCAACACAATTCACTGCTTTTTTCACGTGACTCAGAGCATCACCAGAAAAAATTGGGACTTTACAAATAACATAGAAGTTTTGCAAACACAAGATGGCCTAAACTTTGAATAGTTCTTGAATTTTACTCTGAGCATATTTTCCGTTGTAGGACCACCCAGTGAAAGATTATCGAGGATAATTTGAGCTCCGTGTATCCCGATATATATGTAAAAAGGAGTAGGATGACCACAAGTTATGATTCTATGAATAAGAATGATTTTGTCTAAATATATATGTGTATATATAACTTTATTCGATATACAATATCATAAAAGTATAAAAACAGTTTAAAAAGAGGAAATGGAAGAGAGACAGCCCTTCATTATTACATTCACACAATATATAAAAATATATAGCGTAGTCAATCCTCAATAATAGTATATACAATTGGTCATATAAAAAGCTACGCATAAATTTAAAAATCATTCCTCATAAAAAACAGAGTACAAATCGATGGAAGGTGTCAATCTCTGGTTCCATGGCCTTGACTTGGGTCACCCTAGAAAGCTTCGCTCTTATCAACCAGGCACAGCCCAGGTACTTAGCTGTCCCACAGATCACACTGGGGATCGAGGTCTCAGATGTTAGGATACGCAGTGCCTCCCTATATTTTTTGCATCCCAAATTGGAGCAAACGGGTTTCAGCCATTTTCTCCTCGCCTGACCATACACTGGGCAGGCGAAGAGAAAATTAGCGACAGATTCCGTAGGGGAGACACAGCCCGGGCACCCTGTGTCACTCTCTCCCGACTGCCTCCTGCCCGCTCTAAAATCATTCAGTGGGAGGGTGCCAAACCTAAACTTCAGATATAGTGCCCTATCTTTAGGAGACTCAATAAGGTCCAGGAGGGATTCTAGCTTAGGTGCAGGCTTCACATCTAAAAAAAATTCCATCAGGGTACCGTGATTCTGATCTCTTGTTACAACTACAGAAACCCAGTTCCAGTAGGCCTTCTTTACAACTTGTTTAGATGGTGGGTTCTGGCTCACCCAGGCCTCTCCCAATCCAATGTTCCCCACTAGCTGTTTCAATTTGGATAACCAGACTATCTTATGGCCTACACCTAGTTGGATCGGTTCAGTCAGTGCAGAGGCATAGTGACATAGTTTCGGGGTCTTTCTGAGGTGTGTCCAAAACAGTAAGGGGCGCAGCCTTGCCAACTTGTTTATTGGATGTCTCGCAAGATCATAACGGAGCAGGACTTTTGGGGTCGATGGAGGGAGCCAGACCAGATCCTTAAAAAACTTGTTTTCTGATCTTACTAAGTCGGTAACATTCTCGAAACCCCACAGTTCTGCCCGGATAGCGATGAGGGCAGGGCTTTTCCCTCGTAGACCTTAATGGCCGGAGCCACAGGTCGGCTATGGGAAAGGCGCTGATGTTTTGCAATGGCCCCGACACATGTTTTTGATTGAGCAGCATTTTTGCCAGATGGGAAGACCACTTCATCCGGCAGTTAATCCGTACTCCCAGGTAGTCGAAAGCTTCGACAAGTTCTAGAGGAGAACCTGATGTTATTTCTAAAGCTTTTCGATGGTGCCAGTGCCATTAACTTTGTTTTAGATGTATTTATAATCAGGCCTCTGGCATCACAGAACGGGGTGAAGCGGACGAGTAGTTTTTGTAGCTCCATAGGGCTTTTTGAGATCAGGAGGGTATCGACCGCGAAAAGCAGCGTGGGCTTTTTTTCCCCCTCCAGGGTTGGGGCATCGGGCGTGTCCTCCCTCAAATGGTCCACCACCCATTTAATGAATAGGGAGAACAGAGTCGGGCCATAACGCAACCCTGGCGGACCCCCCTCTCAACCACTATCCTGTCAGTCAATTGGCCCTGGCTACCCCACCTCACTCTGGCATAGTTCCCCTCATGGAGACGTTTGATGAGGTCCAAGATCATGGGGTGGGGTACCAAGATCGAACAGTACCTGCCATAGCTTGGCACGAGGGACCAGGTCGAAGGCCGTTCTTAAATCAATGAACGCCAAATAAAGGCTGCCTTTTTCGATAGTAACAGAGTTCCAGTAAATTGCAAAAAATCTGAAGACCTGGTCCACCATGCCAAGGTCCTGTCTGAACCCTGCCTGGAAGTGTGACAAAATGCCATCCTCATCAATCCACGTCCTCAGGCTCATCAGTAGGACCCTGCCAACCATTTTCTGAGCTACGTCGATCAAACTAATTGGTCTGTAGTTGGCAGGATCCTCCCTATCCCCTTCTTATAGATGGTCACCACCTCTGCACCCTTCCAGGAGTCTGGCACTGGGTGACCGCTCATGATGAGATTGAGAATAAAAAGTGCCCGTGGTTTTTCTCATAAATCATTAAATCACCAGGGAGTCCATCGGGACCGGAAGCCTTACCCGGCGCGATTGTTGCAATTGCCGATAAGACCTCTTTTAGTCCAAACCGCTCCCCCTGATTATGGAACTTGGGAAAAGACAACCCAGTCTCTTGCTCTGTTGTTACATTCCCTGCCCCACTGGAGTACAAACCCAAGAAATGCTCAAACCATTGGCGCCCTACTATATGATTTGATATGGGGTCTACTCCTTTCCTTGTACCGATGCTAATTAGCTCCAAGAATCTGGTTGAGTCTTTCAACTGGGCCGCGGATTTTAGTTCTTGCCAATGCGTTTCTTTCCACAGGCGCTTGGCTTTGTCAATGGTCCTGTAGTAGGTCTTTCTTGCTACAATTACACTAGGCTGATCTTTTGCTCTTAGGGCCATTGACAGCTCCTGTCTCCTTACCCTACATACCTCTGAGTACCACAGGTTTTCAGCCTTTGGGCCACCTTTTTTTTGGACCAGGAAAAACTCCCCTACCTTCCACAGAGTCTCCTGGTATACCTCTGTAAGCTTCGAATCCTGTGTGGCCACTGAGATGGGACTCGATATAGCATCGAGCTTTACGATGCTCTGTTCCATAACCTCCCTAATGGTTTCCAGTGTTGATTCCTGCTTAGCAACCTTATGCCATCATGGAACTGGCCGGCTCAATAGAGGTAGTGGCCCGTGCTCGTATCAGCTGCATACATAGAGGGTTGTGGTCACTGTCGCACCTGGGAATCACCTCCATATCAATAAGGTCAGCCCACAACCCCACATCATGTAGTATGTAATCGATGCGTGATGGGGAACTAGATCTATTATAGTTGAATGCTCCCAGGGGGTCGGATTGAGTAATGCCATTTGCTGCTCGTAAGTTGTGCTCCAACGTCAGGCCATTAATTTGTACGGCTATTTGGGACCATCTCTTTATTGGGACTAAGCTAAGTTGAGGGATAGACCATTTGGAGTTCTCATCACCAGTGCCCAAGATATCTTCACTACACAGGGGCTCAAAGGTGCAATTGAAGTCACCAGCAACGATGATCCCTGTATCAGTAGTGATGGCCGACAATTCCATATCGAGAATTGATAGAGTGGAGCTAACTTAAGCACCTGGGGACCCTCTGGCATAGATAATAAAAATTTCCAAGTGAGCATTATTTTCATCCCCCCCAATAGATAAATGGAGGATGTCCTGGGATACGGTATCATGGTTAGCTACTAGCCAGTTCAACTCAATGTTCACCCAGATGGTGAGTCCCCCCGATGGGCGTCCCCTACCTGAGGTGGTCGTGGGAATATGATATGTGGTAAACCCTGGTTTATAAAGAGGAACCAAACTCCATGTCTCCTGGAACAGAATGATATCGTAGTTGCCTATGAATTCATTCCATTCTGGATCGGCTACGTTTTTTTGTAGGCCTGCTATATTCCAGGATATTAACTGGATTACCCCCGGTGTTTTATTGATGGGATTGGCATTGTACAATAACCCTCTCCCCACTGTACCAAGACTGTCAGGCGCGGTCTCCCGATTGGTCATAGAGACATCAGCAGCTCGGTCAGGTGGAGCTTGGTTCATGGCTTCCCCACTTGGTGGGTGTGGATCAAAACCCAAGGGAAGAGTAAGTACACCCTCTAGTCAATCAATTTGGCTCAACCTGGAGTCCTCTGGCACATGGGCCTACGTCCAGAGAGGAAACCGGCGGATCTGGATAGAAGAGTGTTCGGGAGGAGATGTTCTATAATCAAGAGTTAATAGATTCTCTTCTATAGTAGAGTCCAGAAATTCAATATCCACACAATCCATCGTGGAGTCAGCCCTAGTGATCCGCCTAACTCTAGCCATGTCTTCTCTTAAGATAGATCTGCGCCCCCTTGTATGCCTCAGCCAGTGAATTGTTTTGTTGTGAATCGACTCGCTACTTTCGTAGCCCCCTGCCATGACCAATTTAGGAACGTGAGTCATGTAAACAATAGGCCTGTCCGAAAGGCGGTGTGGTGGAATGCCTTGTGCGCCCATGTGTGATGGAAACCTGTTCGCAGCTGGAATAGGGAAAACCACTGGTTGCTTAAGCCTCGTAGATGGTGCTTATCCCAGAGAAGGCCCAATTGGCATACTGCGTCTCACAGAGTCTGCATATGACCTAGAAATGTGAGGTGGTCTAGTTACCCTCCCACCACCCTTTAGATCATTACCCATAGAGGAGGGGGCATTTGGCAAAACTTCTCTAAGTTGATCATGCATAGGTTACAACTAGCATCTCTCCCCCCAGTAGCTCTGTCAGGATAACCCCTCGCTGCAAATTCAGAAGTATCTACTGTATCTGCAGGATCTAAATCTAGGGGAGCAAACCTATTTGTACATGAGACCAAAGGCATTATAACCTTATCCTGGTCTGACCCCTCACGAGGTTCTGGCTCTGGTGCCTTATACACAGTAGGGTCTGGGTCTGGTCCTGTTTTTGGCGAAGCACTGGGGCTCTGCATACGGGGGTTCTGTTTGGCAAACATGGTAGGAATTAGTTTTCTTTGCGGCTTGGGTGGAACCCTAACAAACTTTTGCGCAGGAACATCTAGAACCTCAGTACTGTTTCCGGCTAGAACCTCTTCGCACTCATTGACTATGTCTTCAATTCTGGAAAGCACACAATTCATTGCTGGGTGGGGCGTTTTTTTAGCCTTTTTCCCCTTCTTGCTGGAGGATACACCCCCACCCTCCATAGCCTTCCGTTTTCCCATAGCAGGGAATTAAAGATAAAAGGAAACAAACAGGGATTGCTTGCAGCGGAACAAAGGCAATGTCAATGAGAGCAGACAAACGGTCCCTTAAAGTGCAACAAGAAGTGTCCAGTAGTAACAAATAGGGACTCGAGCAGCCCCTCTGATGGCAGAATTTAGAGTACAGTACCTTTGGTGGCCAGGAGCATCGATCGGCAGATGAAAAAGGGGGGCCCAGCCCGGCCTCCTCTGGCCCCGAACGGCCACAGACTGACCGCCCTTTGCCCGGGCTTCGTCCGGCACGTCCCATGATGCGTGGGGGCGGGCAAGCTTTGAGGGCTGGGGCTGGCGCTGGAGTCACGTGTTTATTACCCTGGTGGCTGCTGGGGGATGTAGGCAAAAGTGCCCACAAAGCCGTTTCTCTCACGGCACTGGTCTCATGTACAAAGCCGTTCCCCTCACGGCGCAGGTCTTTTGGGCAAACCAGTTCCCCTCATGATGCTGGTCTTGTGGGCAAAGCCGGTTCCCTCACGGCGCGAGCAGAGGACCCCAAGGACAGCCGTTCTCCTCACAGCGTCTACAAAGGATCAGTAAGCGCGTCTCGCGATGCGTGGGGGCGGGTGCGCTTTTTGGGCTGGGGCTGGCGCTGGAGTCACGTGTTTCCCCTGGTGGCTGCTGGGGGATGTAGGCAAAAGTGCCTATGAAGCCGTTCCTCTCACGGCGCTGGTCTCATGTACAAAGCTGTTCCCCTCACGGCGCTGGTGTTGTCGGCAAAGCCATTCCCCTCATGGCACTGGTCTTGTGGACAAAGCTGTTTCCCGCACGGCGAGAGCAGAGGACCCCAAGGACAGCCTTTCTCCTCATGGCGTCTACAAAGAATCGGTAAGCGCGTCCCGCGATGCGTGGGGGTGGGCGCGCTTTGAGGCCTGGGGCTGGCGCTGGAGTCACATGTTTCCCCTGGTGGGTGCTGGGGGATGTAGGCAAAAGTGCCCACGAAGCCGTTCCTCTCATTGCGCTGGTCTCATCTACACAGCCGTTCCCCTCACGGCGCCGGTTTTGTGGGCAAAGCCGTTCCCCTCACGGCGCTGGTCTTGTGGGCAAAGCCGTTCCCCTCACCGCGCTAGTCTTGTGGGCAAAGCCGTTTCCCTCACGGCGTGAGCAGAGGACCCCAAGGACATCCGTTCCCCTCACGGCGTCTACAAAGGATCGGTAAGCGCTATATGTATTTTGCACTGGTTTTTTATATTTGTCTACCTCTTACAGAAAAATAGTCATATATAAGTGTATGTACAAACATTTCATGTAAAAAAATAGCACTAAAAGAATCGTAATTTTGCTTTTAACAAATTTAAGGATATGAAGTTGGAGAACCGGGCCTCATGGGCCGGGCGGCGTAGGGCATGCCTTAATCCCCGGATTCACCTGCCTTGTAACTAACAGAGCTAACAGAGACACGAGACACTCCATTGAGCGAGGAAGCCAGGTTTATTAGCTGCAGCTAAGCACAGTTATCCTAGAAGTTACACGCGAGGTGGGTTCTAAGGAGACTGCCACTTCAATCCGTGGCGTACAATCTTTTATAAGAAACGCAATTACAATATCCCACTCCCTACACATACAAAACGAACCAATGAGAAAAGTTGAAAAACAAGCTATTGGGTGTCTCAAAATACGCCCCTTTCTCAGACCCCGTGTGTCACCCCTCCCGACAAATTAATCAGTGATGGTGTTCACAATCCCCTCTCGCAGGTGGCAGGACATACTTGTGTATTTCAAAGGATAGTTGTGTCATTGGAGCATACAAGGAGAGAATAGCAAAGGCCAGTAGGATAAGATAGTGTAAGGGAAAAATGGGAGAGGCAAATAGTCAGCCGAGACAGGGATCAATCGAACCAGACATAGATTAACGAACTCAGCCAAACCCCGACATCGGGTTTCATGAACAAGGACAATGGAGTTACTTTTTAACTAAAAGGACACGTAGCAGCTGGAAAAATCAAAAGCACATCGTTCGCCGTGCTGCCTGAGTGAGGGCAACATAAAATGGCGACAGGACAAAATGGCGGCTAGATACGGGACGAAATCTGAAATCGCAGAACCTCAAAGTAAATTCTTTATACAAAAGAATACGTAAAAGTAATGAATTTTGTTGTGCTGATTATTGTCGAAAAGGCATAGAGATGAGATGGTGTCTGTCTACCCTATATGTCAAACAGTTATAAGTATAGCTTTTTATTTACAGAAATTGACGTAGGTAAAATAATTATACCTATGTCCTGACAAATACTGTGAATTGATGGTCCCAGAGGTACCCTTTTTTATGTCATGTTCTATTGTACAAGAGCATTAAAGAACTCAGTGGATGTTAATTTCTTAATGGATAGGAGTGAGCACACTGGGTGTGGCGAGCTACTGCAGGTCGAGAATTTACTGCTGTATGAAAGTAGGCAGTTTTCACTATTTGGAGAAATCTCTGTTTAGGGGAAGCAGACGAACGTTATCATGGGAGAAGTAGTTCAGGCAAACTTTTCAGTATATGGGTGCTTACCTGATAGGGTGCCGCACAGGGATTGGCTTGCAAAATCTGAAGCCATGCTGTGGTAAGATGACATTTGGAACAGACGAGACTCGCAGGCATTGATAGGCAGATCGTGAACTCAATAGCCAAGAGAGTGTGTGAGATTGAACCAAGGAGTGACTGAGAACACTGACAAAATGGGAAATTCCCTTTTAAAAAGACAGAAAGAGAAATTCCCACAGAAGGCACACTAGCCTGGGAAATGACAGTGAAGAAAGAGTTACACATGTGCATGTGGCTTATCCAATGGTACGAATATGCAGCCAAAGATGGGAAATTGTGATTCCCACTGAACGGTACTTTCAACATACCAAGAATAGTTAAGAAGGCAAATGTAGGAGTTAAGACCCCATCCTAGACCCACACAGTTTGAGGCTCTAATCTTTGATGCAGGTTGCAAATGAAAGGAAGATGGAGAAATTTGCTCAAAGATTTGCAATAAGGCTTATTCATGGATAAGCACGCTTGATGATGAGAGGCAGAAGAGATAAAGTGAGTGAAACGATTTGAGATTACCCATTTATAGAGAGCAGAGACACAGAGAAGGAAAAGCCTATAGATAAAAATAAATGAAATGATGAGGTGGAAGTAGAGAGTGAGGAAGAGGATGCTTTTGTGGATGAACTTTTTAGAATAAGACCACCCAGTATAATGCAGCACCGACATAAAGCGCTGCAGTTTAGGCAGTTACAAACAAAGAATGGAGCGAACACTGTGCCCTCTCTGGAAGCTAGGGCACCTCGAGTTGCACTCAGACTGCTACTTCATCCTCTGTTCAGACCTTGACACCTACAGTGTTAAGTGAACCAGAATTAACAGATGCCTCAAGTACATACCTGATTCTGGTAATCGCTAGTACGCCACAGACTCAGGCCCTCCTGAGTGTCTCTCGGAACCTGGCAGAGCCATCCAGTACAGTAGCTTCAAGCCCCACACAGAGAGAGACTTTGACAACTAGTGACACAGAAGGTGCCATGATGGACTCCAAAAATCACCTCACCACACAAGGGGCAAACTCCTCAGAGACCTTAATGTCATCCAATTGAAAGCTGAATTTCATGAAATTGTAAAGGGCAATATAGGGATGGACTTGAGAGGACACTACGATGAAAGTGAATTACTTTACATGAGTAAGGAATCTGCCAGGGTGGTACCTGAGGCATTTGCAAAAATTGAGAAAGTGGCAGCTGAATAGACATTTTATCTGATGCAGAGAAAGAAGCTGCAGAGGAATTTCAGGATGATGACAAGGAACTGAAGCTGTTAAAACTGAGGGGATTAACGACACATGTAAGGGAGTTGATTGAGAACATCATGGGCTGGAGTGAACTGGAGAGAATTAGAGAGCTGTGGTCAAAGAAAGAAAAAGTGAAAGTAAGCCAGGAGAAGCCTGTGAGGAGTCAGGAAGGAGAAGTTACTGAGAATGTGGTAAAGAAATTCCCCTTGAGAGAGGCACAGGGAGGTACCAGCTCTCTGGAACCAGATGGATTTATTCAACTTCACAAATTAAATTATTTGGCTGATGAAGAAACCCCCTAAAGTAGAGCACACAAATGCCCCATCACCATTGGTCAAGGCTAAATACAATTAAGGGCCACATGCATCAGAATCAGGATTTGTGAATCCAAAATAGCGAATTTTAAGAAATCGCTATTTAGGACTCGTAAATCCCTATGCATGTAGGAATTGCATACATATTCCTTAATTGCGACTTGCAAATTGCGAATCGCAATTAAGGAATTTCTTCCCATTCATTCCTATGGGCCTAGAGGCCCATAGGAATGAATGAGAATTGCATGGGCAATTTGCGAGTACCAAATAGGGACTCGCAAATTGTGCATGCAATTTCAAGGGTGCCAAACGGTCACATGTTGCACACATACATGCCCCAAGGGCATGTATGTATGTAACATGAAACTTTAAAAAATGCACTTTAGTGCATTTTTCAAAGTTTTAGCAAATTACCAACAAGTTCAAATTGATGGTAATTTGTGATCTCTAATTGCAAATTTGCAACTTGGAATTGCATTTAGGGAATCCCTAAATGCTTTGCAATTTAAGTAATCGCAAATTTTGCGATTACTTAAATGGCGAATTTGCATTTGGGTTGATGCATCCCAAATGCAAAAACACTGGTCGCAAAGGGGCAGATTCTGCAAATCTGCCCATTTGCAATCTGTATTTTCGTTGATGCATGTGCCCCAAAGTCTTTGCCCACCTTAAGATAAGTTTCCCCAAAGGGAGATAAGTTGGCCTAAGATTTTCGAAACATCCCAAGAGCCCAAGTAATTGGTGCACACATACTTTGAGAGGCTAATGCAGGTGTACAGGGAAAAATAGCTTTCAGAATGACATGCTTGGAGATAATTTGGCACGGTTTCTTGCCTCTTCTGTGCAAGTCCTGGGACCCGAGATTAGCAACCAGATCATGCAAAGTGTTCTTTGCTGGCAAAACAAGTCCTTAGATGAAACCCTGCAATATGCCAATTATTGCAGCAACATGCTGGATACTAAACGAAAGGGATTAATTAATAAGTACATAATCGTGCAGACTCAGCTAGCACAGAATGGAGATATCAGAAGGTTGAAATTGCCCAGTGATCCTGGCATGGGAGTAAACATGCAAAGAGTCTTAATGTAGTATGAGGAGATTGCCAAGGAATACGAAGAGTTTGAGGAGATATGCCAGGAAACAGCATAGGCACTTTAAAGAAAGTTACCCCTTATCACATCTGTAACAAGGTCAGTGATTTGAACCAGGAATGCCGCTACAATCCTGAATGAGCGATGATCAGTGGCCATGCTGTGAATTTCATGATGCAGAGAGATTTTGCCCAGTACCCAGTCCCTCTATAGCAACTCCAAAAATACTGAAACCAGGTCTGTCACAGAATACTATTGTGCCCATGCAGGCGCAAAGGGGAATCCCCATTTCTAACCCAGAATTAAAGTCCCACATAACCTATTTGTAACACAGACTGCTTTGATTCCTATTAGGTTTGGAAATTCCACAGAATTCAAACAAGCCTAGTGGCGGTGCATGAGGGGGATGAAGACTGCATGCTTGGTGCAGTCCTAGAAGTAGATCAGAGGGCCCATTTGTAGATGGAAACGTTAACGGACATCCTGAGTTCTTTCTGGTAGCTACAGGAGCCACTCATCCGACTGTTAGAATGGTAGAGATCCGAGCCTACTCCTTTTGGGAAAAGGAGTCCAAGTTGTTAGCATCAAAAATCAGCACCATACCAATCAAGTTGCTGCCTCAGTTCCAGTTAAAATTGGAGACATTAAACAGAACCATCAGTTTGTTGTATGTGATTCGAGTCCTCTCAACATCCTGGGAAGGGACCTACTTTGTAAAATCAACCACGTCATACATTGTACACCAGATGGGGTGATCCTGGAAACTTACGCTGAGTTTAAATTGCAGGCACCAGAATCTGTAGTCAGATTCTACCAAGTCATTACCAAAGAAGAGTTACATGTTGACTTGAGGAAAACAGTCAGTGAAGATGTTTGGGAGTTTCACAAGGAAATAGATAGGGTTGGTTAAAGATGCCAAACCCCTGAAAAATTAATCCTGGGCTTAGTTTGCGAAGTACTGCTACGCGTAGCTACGTGAAGTGCACTGCACACTACGCGAGCTATGGGTAGATACGCGAACTGCATAGTGCACTGTGAAAAATGCTGTTCGCACTGATTGCACAATGCTGGATACCTGTGCAATCAGTGCAAACTGCATCTTGCACAGTGCAAGCGGTCGTTTTCTGCCGCTCGAGTAGATTCCTACTTTAGCAGCAGCTTTCTCAACGCGGACTGGTAGTTTCTCATCCCGAGCGGTCGCGAGCATACACGACCACTCGCAATGAGAAACCTGACCTCCCCGCGTTGAGAAGCTCGCCAGGTGGTTTATTTTCCACGCTCACGATCGGCAACTTGATGTTGCTGATCGCGAATGAGGAAAAAGTCTCGCCGGGATGTCATTTTGCTTGCTCGTGGTCGCCAACTTGACATTGAGGACCCTGAGCAAGCAAAGAATGACTGCTGCACTACGCGACGTGTGTTTGCACTGTGCTACGTGCAATTCACGTAGTGCGAAATAGAGCAAAGTTCGCAAACTACGCGAGTGTAGCGTAGTGCTTTGCCCAGGCTTACTAAAAATAACCCTTCAATATGATGCAGTATTCCCTCAGACAACCTATTATAAATGGTATGCTAGAACAGGGCATCCTGAAGGAAGTTGTCGCAAGTGAATGCAACTCCTCGATCATTGCTTTGCAGAAAGCAAAAAGGAGGTAGAGGATAATGCAGGATTTGAGGAAAAGTAACCAACTAATCTTTCCATGCTAAGCTGTGGTACCAAACCCTGCAGAAATCCTCTTCCAAATTCTGAAGAAGTGGAATGTTTCATGGTTATTGAATTTTTCCAGGCCTTTTTCTCAGTTCCACTTCATGAAGAAAGCCCGTTTCTCTTCACTTTTCAGTTCCAATAGAAAACTCTCATGTGGTATCATGCTCATCAAGGGCATACGGAGAATGCATCCTAATTCAATCAGATAGTTAAAAATAATTTAGAGACCTTATAGTTGACTTGCAGTTCGACTCTAATTTAATACATTTATGATTTACTAATTGCATTGATGACAAAAAAGCTTGCAGGCAAGACACAAGTGCCCTGCTCAATGATTTCCCCCAAGAAGTTGCAATACTGCCAAAATTTAGTCAAATATTTGAGTCATCATTTTGAGAAAGGAGTCAGAAGAAGCAGTCCTTATAATAAAATTCTCGACCACACAGAGAGAAGTACGAAGGTTTTTGGGCATGGTTGGCTATTGCTGACAATGGATTTCAAACTATTCCTATGAGGTGAAACCTTTGCTGAGGCTGACACACACACAAGTCAATGAAACTTCAAGTAGCTTAAAAACTTACCTTATCAGAGGGGGGTTATGGATTTTTTTTTAAATGCAGTGTTTGATGTATTAGAAACTAACATTATTCTAACATAGGTCAATGTTATGCTTTCCTCCATCCTGAAATGACCTTGTAATATGCCACAGGATCACTGCTGCTTTTGTTTTCTCTACTGTAATAAATAATTGAAGAAAAGAGGCTTTCCTAGTCTGTTGCAGTCCACATTACACAATTTGTATCAACTCAGGTTACCTGAATATACTTTGAGAACCACTGAATCTATTAGAATGGTACTATGAGAGAATCTTCAAATGTATTCTGTAGTAAAACCTTTCTTCTTGCTTGCCCCCCATTGGGTCACATCCTGGGAACCAAGTTCTTGTGTAGTGAATGTATGAAACTCTTTTTATAAAGACCTACAAAGCGACGTGCATTTACACTGTTGGGGGCTTCACTTTTCGCAACTTTAGAAGGCGAATATAAAATAAATTCTTTCTGAACTGTACTGACTTCGTGTACTTTAGCCTGTGCATGTCATTCTTATTGAGAATGTCACCGTTTTAATCTAATGTGTAAAATCTACAATAGAGAGACGGGTCCAGATAGGGAGCACCACACTGTAAAGGGACTACACCGCTCCCAGGACAATTAGTTGGCGCAGCTTGGGTAAGAAAACGAAAGGAGGATATGCGTGCTGACAAGAGTTTAGCAGATGGAATACTCCGTCACAAACTTGATGGATATCCTGTCCACCGTATTATCAATGGCACTGGTTATAGGGCGGATGGGATAGCAGTGATGTTTGTGACAGACTATCCCATCCACCAAACTCGAAATTAGGCGGCTAAGTTCTTTACAGATAGCTAGAACTAATTTCCAGTTCTAATTATACTTTATAAAGTGCACAGTAGTTTTTATTGTGGAACAAGACTGTTTCCCTTGGTTCATTTGTGTAACATGATAAGAATTAATTGATGTATACAATTTCTTCTACGGTATATCATGATATTTGTTTTACTACCCAACTTGTTTTTCATCCAGCTGTGGCAACCAAGCCCAGGATTCGCTAAAAGCCTAATGCTATCTGCTGGATAGTAGTCTTGGATAGTAGTCTTGTATTCGCTTTGCATAGCAGTAGTTTAAAATATACTTGTATTGAGAGTTGGTAGGTCAAGAGTCAGGTTGCAGACTCAGGTTGCAGACTGTTCAGGAGGAGTCTATCTTTATGTTCAACCTTTGTATCTGGGTCACAGCTGCTCTAGTGAACTGGATTCATTGCACTCAATGATTGGTCTTTTTGTAACATTGTCTTCTTTTTTTAAATTAAATGATGTCATTTTTGAATGGGCTTTAAATAGAATTTTAGGAGTGCATATGACATTTGTTTTGTATTTACTCCCCAAATGGCTGCTGCTCCCACACAGACCATCCACACAGAGCATCAAAGTGGTCTAGGTTTGCTCCTAACTCTAATGCCCTCTAGTCACTGCTGTGAGTCCCCTACTACCAAAATGAAGTAAACCATATACAAACTAAACAGCATAAACTTTGGAATCAGCACCCATCAACAAAATTGTTCTTGTAAAATACAAGTAATGTCCTTTGCGATAATAGGAAACATCCGTATCAAATGAACAGGACCGAGCTGGATAGATGTATATTTTAAATCCTTTATTTTTTGTAGACAAATGTTCCAAATCACAATGAATTTTTCTTTTTCTCTTTTCTAGCCAACGCGTTTCGTCTCTTTTGATGAGACTTCTTCAGGGCTCAGAACACCTGTTTTTGCACTAAGCGGTATGGGCTGGAGAATTCTTGGTATTCAAAAAGTACTTGTAGAATCTGTCATATCCTATGAGTATTCAGGAATGACTCGAGACCGGCATGGTGACCTGCTACTCGAACAGCGTGGATTCGAAGTAGGAGGCAGCTGATCTCCTTAGCCAGCATAGTTTCCTGCTTAAGGGCAAAGAGAGGAGACAAAAGGGAACACTTCCCCACTGTGTCTCAGCCCAAATGATATCCTGAAATTGACTTGACTTGACTTGACTTGATATCCTGAAATTAAATTGAAAACAGAATGTTGTTCACAGTGGTGGTGACACAGCTAGTATGTTTGAATATTGGAATGGGCTTCATCGAGGCTGGCAGACTATCTTTGAAAGTTGTGCAACGGTCACGGTTGCGGAGGACTCTGAGCTGGTCGATAGGATACACCTGAAGTGACGGTTGGAACCGAGTTTCTCTGTTTCAGCGTCAGCTTTGTGCACATTCATCGTTAACCTGATTTGTGCAGACTGCATTTAAACGTATCGTTAGCTATAATGTTTTGACCAATATACTTTGCCACCCTTTTATGTGTCTTATTCTGTGTTTACCTGTCCCTTAGCCGATCTGCGCCTTATTTTACAGATTCATCAGTTATCTACTGCATTATATTCCTACATCCCTGGGGAATGGCAGTTTGCCCACTATACCATTCATAGTTTAATTACGAAGTAAACGTGATTAATTTCTCTTTATTCACATTGTCAACAAGTTGGTCCTGAAGTGGGTGTATTTGAAACTGTAATTATGTCCAAATTAAAAGAGGCCACCAAGTTCAATCGCAGATTGACTCCCAACCTCCAAAGAGGAGAAATTGAGGCCTTATAGGCAGTCAGGAACACAAAACAAATCACGGTTAAAAATGATGATAAGGGGCAGGGATTGTCGTCATAGATCCTGACATATATATCAACAATATGTATAAACCTTTGGACAATCCCACCCATTACTGCAAGGTATCATCTGACCCCACCACCAGAGTCCAACGTAAAATACAAATCCTTACCAAGAGAGTGGTAGAGCAAGACAGAATCTGCCAACAGGAAAGTGATTTCATGAATATATCTTCCCTCCGTACGGCTAGCATCTACGGGGTTCCGAAGATACACAAGGACAGCACAAATCCTCCATACCGCCCTATCGTCACCATGATAGGTTCGGTTACAGTACCCATCTCAAAATATATTGATAAAATCTTGCGTCCTCACATACTGAAAACCCTGCCACATGTCAAAGATACCAAAGACATGATAAACAAGATAGAAAGTTTACTGTTTAACACCAATAGAAACAATCTTGTCTCTCTTGACATTGAGTCACTCTACAGCAATATTCCGCAGCTTGAAGCCCTCACAGCTATGGAGTGGTTTATTCAGACATATTCCATTGATTGTGTGTACCATATATCATTGATCTATTACAGATCGTCCTTGATGAGAAGACCTTTGAATTCAACGGCGATATGTTTAAACAGTGGCCAATATTTACATGGCACATTTTGAGTCCCTATTCACTTATAATGAGGTGGCCCCATTCTTTGAGTCGATACAGCATAGGTCACGCTATATCGATGACATTCTCTTTTTTCTGGAATGATGATTCAGAAAAACTTCCGGACTTTCTCGCTTGGATCAACCTATGCGATACCAACCTGCGGTTTACTGCCAACATTAAAGAACGTAGCATAGAGTTTCTTGACCTGGAGATCAAAGAAGTAGATTCCAAACTAGAACTTGATCTATACACCAAACCCACAGCCAGAAACACCTTTCTTCATTTCTCTAGTTATCATCCCAAATGTCAAAAAGAAAGTATTCCCATGGAACAGTTCCTGCATCTTAGAACCAATTGTACTAATCTACATGACTTTGACCTGAGAGCGGTAGTCATGAAATAGAAATTTATTAGCCGTGGCTACCCCAGAAGACTAGTCAGGGAAGCTTACAAAAGAGCTTTTTTGACCCCGACCATTTACTAGAGACCCATGCCAAGAATGAAACAATGAACTTAGTCTGTGTCAATAGACACTCTATCTTCAATGAAAAAATAAGACAGATTTATCAATGCCCAAAGGCACATTCTCAACACCAATACAGAACCTCATACGACCTTACCTAGACCCATGTATGCACACAGATGAAATAAGAACCTCAGAGATCTGGTCGTCAGTTCTAGAATAAAATCTAAATCTACATTTGTACAGAAAAGTATTGGAGGCAACCACCCTATCACTGGAAACCATAAGTGTGCACACTGCAAAGTCTGCAATGGAGCCATTGTCTAAGAGAGGTATATGTACCAACAAAAAGAGATTCATCTCAAAACATTTTCTAATTGAAAAACAGACAATATGGTATATCTGCTGCTATGCCCATGCGGCTTGGGTTATGTCGGAGAAACAGCATGGCCTTTCTCGACACGCCTAACTGAACATTGCTCTGCCATAAAAACCAACAAAAGTACTGCACCCTTAGTTAAAAACTATAAGGATAACAACCACACAGAGGAAGAGATTAAATGGCTCATCTTAGAAAAAATCTACAATAAAAGTAGCCTAGACTCTGAGGCAATCAGAAAGCATAGGGAGGTATATTGGATTTTTACGCTGGACACCCATGTCCATGGGGTAAATCTAGAAATCCCTTGGGAACAAACCATATGCTATAACCACAGCTGATTGTGTCCCCCTTGCTGTGCAATTTTCTCAGTTTTCTCAGTAGTCACTTTTAGTAGTCGCTTGGGCTCTGATACGCCTATTGCTACTTGTGCTCCCGAGGTGTGCTCTTCATCCCCTTGTAATGTGATATGAGGGATGAAGCTCTAAGCCTTATGTAATCTTATGCGTTTTATCTGGTTTTACCTCATCTGCACTTTTATATTCCTTTTGGATTTTCTGTAATGTTCGTGACAACTATTGTGCTGTTCCCCCCTCGTCTTGCTCAGTAGTATATTATTAGTAGCTGCATGGGCACTGAATCTTTAAAATTCAATGCTTGGGTTGAACAAAGTGCCGCTCTACAGACTAACAAGAGTGGTAGCAGGCGGTCGAGGTCGTCTCCCTCCAAACCCTGGTTCTCTCATACGCTTAGAGAACTTAAATTAGGGTGCAAAAAGCTGGAGCGAGCCTGGCGCCTTGAGTTCTGCCCTGAACTTAAGAGCAAGCTGCGGAAGGCGCAGAAAGTTTATTATGCTGAAATCAAGGCCGCTAAAAGTAGCTACTTTTCAGGAAGGATTGAGAAGGCGGATAACAATGCCAGAGAAGTCTTTGCCATTGTTCAGAGCTTCCTCTCCCCATGCGCTGTCTCCCCAGCTCTCCCGGCCTCCGACTTGTGGTGTGAGGAACTTTCATGTTTCTTTGATAATAAGATCAAAAAAATTCAAGAGGAGCTCTTAAACTCTGATAGTCCTCCTCTGCCCTCACCACCTAATATTGCCATGGATGCGGAGCAACATGTTAGTCAATTTTCCACCTTTGAGCCTGCTCAGCAAGCTGATGTGCTGGCCATTTTGGAGTCGCTAAAGTCTGGCTCACCCTCTGACCCGTGCCCTGCTAGGGTTCTGGGGGGAGCGGCTAGTCTGGTGTATCAGGAGGTTACCCAGGTTGTTAACATGTCTCTGGCCTCTGCCTCAGTGCCTTTTGGTTGGAAACAGGCGAAGCTTCTTCCCCTGCTGAAGAAACCCAGCCTGGACCCCCTGTCTACCGCTAGCTATCGTCCGATATCTCTGCTCCCGGCACTAGCGAAAGTGACCGAAAAAGTAGTTTTTAGGCAATTGAATGCTTTCATCGAGTCCTCTCATGCCCTGCACCCGGCTCAATCAGGGTTCAGGGCTGCTTTCAGTACTGAAACGGCTCTGGTGGAAGTCTCAGAGGCCATTAGGGAGTGTCTTGACGGAGGCGGCAGAGCGGTCCTGGTTTTGCTAGACTTATCTGCCGCCTTCGACACGGTGCCCCATGCCCAGCTGCTGACTAGGCTGGCAGAGGTGGGGCTGTCGGGTGCGGTTCTGGCCTGGCTGTCCTCATTTCTGTCTGAGCGGTCGCAGCAGGTATGGTTGCCTCCTTTCTCCTCATCACCCAAGAGGCTCACCACCGGGGTACCACAGGGCTCGACGTTGAGCCCACTGCTGTTCAACGTTTACATGACTCCGCTGATCTATCTGGCTGAGCAGTGGGGAGCCAAAATAATGTCATACGCTGACGACACGCAGCTGTTGTTCACCTGGCCTAAGGACTGCTTAGACGCTCAGACAGTCTGTTCCTGTCTGACCAATGTCTTCCGTTGGCTTGTCTCAGCCCAGCTTAAATGCAACGAGGACAAGTCTGAGCTACTATTCTATGGCAATTTTCCGGGCAATTTTAGAGAGCTTATTTGGCCGACAGATTTTGCATGCCCTAGCTACCATGGAGGCCCGGCTAAAAACCTGGGGGTCTGGTTTGGACAGGATCTTAAGTTTGAAGCCCATCTAAAAAAACTTACTGCAACCTGTTTTGCCACCTTAAAGTCACTCAAGCGATTCCTTCCACTTCTCCATAGGGAGGCGAAGGAGACTGTTTTGCGTGCTCTGATTCTGTCTAGGCTTGACTATGCCAATGCTCTCTATAGTGGTCTCCCCAAATACCTTGTCAAGCGAATGCAGATTATTCAGAACGCGGCCGTACGACTTCTGTTCCATCTTCCTCGAAGAACTAGTGCGCGTGCCCATCTTCGTGAGCTCCACTGGCTCCCTGTGGCGCATCGCATTATGTTTAAATCATTGGTTCTGGCCTTTCGGGCCCTGCATCAGCAAGGCCCACAATATTTGCACAAGAGGTTTTCCTTTTACACGCCTCATCGTGCTCTTCGATCGGCCAATCTTCGTCTGATGTCTATGCCTAAAATCAGATATGCGAGACTGGGCGGTCAGTCAATTTCAGTCCAAACAGCACGGGCCTGGAATGCCTTGCCGCTCTCTCTGCGATCAGCAACCACATTGGCAGGATTTAAGAAAGGGCTAAAAACCCATCTTTTTAATCTTAGTATCTAGTTCTCTGCTTCTTTCTTTTTGGACTGGGTCAGTTTAGTGCCTACATATCGCGCCAGGATACTTTGTAGTAGCAGAGCGCGTAATAAAATATTTTATAACATAACATAACATAACATGCACTACTATTGCTCACTAGGGTTGCACTTCATCTCCTTGTAAAGTGATATGAGGGATGAAGCCCGAAGCCCTCTGTAATCCTACAGCTAATTATGTGCATATACATTTTTTTTTATTGTCTGTCACGTTCGTGACAACTATTGTGTTGTCCTTAGAAGCATTTTTACATCCTTATATATTCTATGACCTAGACCCGCTTATTTGCTTCGGTTTCTTTGTTTCTTCATCTTTCCCATATTAAAATGGCCGCTGTGTTTTTCCCTTAGTAGCCTGATTATTCTACATCACGTTGCTTGATTCACGTCATCTCATGTGATCGCTGGTCTCTATTAAAAAATGCACGCTATGCCCCGTTAGGCTTTGGTGCTTGTAATCTACCCTTCACCAGTCGCGGTTGCGGAGGAGTCTGAGCTGCTCGATAGGATCTACCTGTAGTGACGGTAAGAAACGCGTTTCTCTGTTTCAGCGTCAACTTTGTGCACATTCATCATTAACCTGATTTGTGCAGACTGCATGTAAATCTATAGTTAGCTATACGGTTTTGACCGATATACTGTGCCACCCTTTTATGTGTCTTTTTCTGTGTTCAGCTGACCCTTACCCGATCTGCATCTTATTTTACAGATTCATCAGTTATCTACTGCATTATATCCCTACATCAATGGGGAATGGCAGCTCGCCCACTATACCATTCATATTTTAATTACGAGGTAAAATATGTGATTCATTTCTCTTTATTCACATTGTCACCGCCCCTTATCATTAGTTAGTACTTACCTTTTTTAACGCTTTTATGTATACACTTTGAATAGATTCTGTAGGATCCAGACCCCTTCGGGCCCCGTCCTGGGCATTAGCGCACCGCGTTGTGCATAACTTTGAGGGTAAGCATTCACCCCATTATTTTATGGCAATTTTGCTTCCACTGCTTGCAATATATTTATCATCCCTGTTCTTTTAATAATAGAGCAGTATTTTTTGCCATCTGTGGTCCATCAGCCAATTGCATATATTTAGGTAGTCTGGCTCTCAGCCATTAGTGTTTGCTCAGCATGCCTTTGCTTTTTGCCAAGGTCAAAACTATTTTGTAGCTCATTTCATATTTAATGCTATGTTTTATCAGTATTTAGCACACTATAACTCAATATGGTCTTCCTGCTACATTAGAGTATTCATGACACTGTTCACTTGTTTCAGGACCTATATTCATTATATTACCTTGCAACTCGTGCTCCGCCTGGGTAGACATACGTGTCAGCTTGTATTGAGTAAGACAGTCTGCTCTATCTTGATCACCATGAACACCCACTGCAGGCTTGGGGATTTGTTCTAAGTCTTTATAAGGCTATCTCCAGTGTAAATCAGAGTAATATCTGAGGATTTGTGTTTAATACCCTGCACAGAAACGATAATATTTCATTCAGATTCTATGGAGATTCCTTTCCATATTTCGGGTTTTCTTTTTCTGTTGGTGCTTTTCATTTGCACAGCCTATGTGTACTGTTATTCTTTTCTTTTGATCTTTCTTAGTATTCATTATTTGTAAAGTGGTTGGACCTTGGCTCTTAAATGTGGACTTTGTATCATATTATATAATTGAGAATGTTTGTATATATTAAAGTGAAGTGACACTTAGTTGAGAAACATTTTGTCTTCACAGAAAAATTGTATTGGATGGAGGTGGCTCTTCTGAAGAAGGCAGTTCTCTGCCAAAACGCACATTGAGACATCTTGTAAACCACCCTACAATTATTGAAATCTATGAGATTCTATATGTTAATTAATTATCAGGTGTATGTTTTTGGTCAGACATTCAATTATCTTAGTATGCTGACACTGTACAAAAACCTTTAGAATGTAGTATGTGTGCATGGATGACTGATTACAGTTAGAATGTTGCATAGTTTTTCTGTGATTTAATAGTTTTTAATGATATTTTATTACAATAAATAATTTTGTATTTTCCTATTCTTAGTGTCACTACCATTATTCATATAAATATTTTCTAGATTGTTTATGAAGTAGCTCTAAGAATTTCAAAGTGTGCAATGCATTTACTACAGTTAAGCAGTAAGTCAGTGTATACCAGGTATCGTTTGTGATATCCATTGTGTGCGTACTTTTGTAGGGAAAAAAGCCATGGGAGAGTCCTCCAAGATACATTTCACCCTGAGGCATTTATTGGTGCATTTTGGAGAAATGTACATGGAACTTTACTAAAAATTAAATTCTTTAAATAAATCTTCTTCTAAATGTACTTAGTTAAACTCAGTTTATAGCTACAAATTAAACTCGAAAAGTCACTGAGATTCGGAAACTATGGTTAGAACCACAATCCATAACTTTCACAACAGGCATACAAACTATAACTCGCACACTAAATGCAATATATTTAGGAATTCTTCAGATTTTTGACCATTACTAACTTTGCTCCCGTTTGAAAAACCTCTACAAAACTTTGCAGACCTATAGCTTTTTCTACATTGGAGGATAATGCAAAGTTTTGCAGTGACTGGTCAAGTGAGTGCACGGAAAAACGGAGGAGTCCAAAATAACTTTTTTCCACCAATGCATTTTCTATAGACTTTTGTATCACATGTAGAGCAAAAACAGCTGACCGGATTTGAATAACATTTGGCAGGAATATAGATTATGGTGTGTAGATGATCCTTTGGGTACTACCGGTAAGTAGAAAAGGTATTTCTAAAATTATAAAGCATTTTAACTTTATGTATGGCCAGGGCAATTTTGTGATATTTCGCAAAAGCACCTTGGTACATAGCGATGATAAGGCATAATGTGATTGACTAATGACTGACTTTACAAAAGTTAAAGCAGCCCTGTTGTTTTAAGTGCCTTTTGGCTGGGTTCTGGGTTTAGGCCTTAGATATAAGTAAGTATTAGTTTTTATATGTTTTCCCTACCTAGCACCACTTTATTAAAGTGGTAATAGATAGGCAACATTTTTTGCAAGTTTCTATATATTTTTCAATTTCCTTTAAAACTTAGAAAACCATAGATGTTGAATACCCGTTCATGTGTCAAACTAGAGTAACCTACAGCAAATAGAGGTTTCCTAATTTTTTCTGCCGGAGGTAACCATGATTACAACAGACGTTTCTGTGCATTTGAAATGATGGTTCTTTTGAGCGTGCACATTCAAAGACTACTCAAGGGTTAAAAAAATGTGAATGTCTACGCTGGGTGCCAGGTTGCAAATCCTGCTTTTTAAGAGCCAGGTCTACAGGACTTGTGCTTCCATCCCAGGAATGTAGGGCCTTAGTTCAAGGCACCTTAATTGAGTAGGGAAGTCCACTGCAGCCCTACACAACCCTTGAGCATTTGTGTAGGCTTGGTGTTTGGCTTTTCTGGTTTACTAACAGTTTCATAAAGAGTTCAAGGATACAGTGGTAATTCAAACCCAATTTCATTCTTACGATAGAACACTTAAGAATAGCACTTAGAATGTGACACAGTGGGCCCTATCCACACAGGTAAGCTTACACTTTTGTGTAAGTTTACTAATTTTTGGTATTCCCAACGGTAAACTTAGACCAAAATTCTAACTTTACTAGTAGTAACGTACCTTTGTGAATACCGAAAGCTAGTAAGGTTAGTCTTTTGGTCTAAGTTTACCGATATCAATCCTGAAAAGTAGTAAAGTTAGACTTTTGGTCTAATTTACCTTTGTGAATACCGGAAAGTAGGTAACTTTCACAAACGTGTACGTTTACCTTGTGAAACGGGCCCTATATATTTTAAAGTGTTTATTTTGACAGTCTCATTCTGTTGCTTAGTAGATGAGTAATAACCAGGCAGAATATGATTAAAACAAGACTTGTGCATGTTACTAGCAGAGAGAATAAAATAAACTGTTCTAATATGTTTTTAGAATGTTCCAAGCATCCTAACACTCTAATGCTACTTCTGTGTGCTACACTATAAAAGCATGGAATAGCTAACTTGGATCTAGAGTTTCTATAGGCCCTGTATACTGGATACCTTGTCACAGCGAATCAGCTATGTTTGTCAAACTTAAGCTGGGAGAGTGTTCCTTGAGAAGGAAAACATGCAATAGCTGGGCTATACTCCTCTTATCACTGGCTCAATTCTTGGAATAACAGTGGATGCTCCGGGAGTCTGAGTGAACCTCTCATAATAATCTGGGGCAAAAGCCTCTCCTACTCACTGGTTAATTCCAACACTTTATATAGGATAATATCCACAGATTTTTAGCCGTCATTGTAAAATCTAGTTGTGATTTTCCATAATCTGCGATGTGAGTCAAAACCAGCAGGAGTAAACGACGTCAACCCGCACTACATGGTTATCTTACATGTCTAATATTGAACCTTGGGAGGTAGATATTGAAGAGTTTGTGTCAGACTTTTGTCGCCTGCTGTAATAATGAATCAGTTTTTAGATGAAAATGACACATTCACAAGTTCTGTAAACGATAATGACATGGTGAATGTGGGTCAAAGGCAGACAGGTTAATTTAATTGTAAAAATGGAGACGGTCTTAGGAGTTCAAGACAGAAGATTGCAAAGATGTCTAAGCAAGTTGATGGGAGATGTAAAAAAAATGCAATCAAATGCAGATGTATAACAGCCACATGTTTGTGGGTTGCCTATCTCTGGAAAATAATCGGCAAGGTATAGGTAATATTATTTTTGGCTTCAGGAGTTAGGTTCCACACCAGCTCCGGTACCTATTGTGAAGACTCTGCGTATAAAGTTAGATAACAAGATGGCACTGACCAGGCAGGTGATGACAGTGGTAGGAAGCTGCATGGGCCTATTGAGGCAACTTTGGAAACTGGCATCCCTCCTATCTGTCTCAACGATGAAAACTGTGGTGGCAGCACTGATTGTGTCACAATTGGACTATGGAAATGCACTATATATTGGGCTCATGGACTAGTTGCTGGGTTAGTTATGAATTATGCCGCAAGATTAACCTTCAAGCTACCAAGACGGATGCATGCTGCACTATTGCTGCAACAATTGCACTGGCTTCCAGTAAAGCAGAAGACCACGTTCAAGGACTTATGTATTTCACATAAGACCCTATATGGGACGTATCAACCTATATTAAGGACCATTTAATGCAATATGTACCAGGATGATGTCCACGTTCGTCCGAGGTAATCTTGTTGTCCTGCTCACATTTTGACAAATCCACTGTGGGCGACAGGTCTTTTTCAGTCCTGATACCTCAGTTGTGGAACATATTGCCGGACAGCTTGTGAAGGGAAACTATTCTCCTTTCATATTGGAAGAAATTGAAAACATTTCCGTTCAAGAATTCCTTTGGACAAGATAAAGTTTTATCGAATGGTTTTGGACCGGAGGATGCATTTTGTCCCATGAAAATAGAGCTACATGCAACAGAATACAAACAGGAGGGACCAGAAGCTGCTCACACTCATTATGTTCATTGTTCAGGGGCTCTTGTGTGGGATCTTTGTGCCAAATTACTCTTAATTATGTGAACATGCGTAATCCCATAAATTTAAAAAATGTTGACCCAGCAACCCCTCCACTCGACGGTACCGGCAGCAGCGTCCTCGAGGACGCAAGCGGAGGCGTTGCCAGGCAACCAGGCCAATCAGTTCTAACGCTTCCCGCGGAGCACCCGTCGGCAAGCTGGTCGAATGCCGCTGGGAGAGATCCGGAGCAGGGGGGCCAGGGGAGCCACGAAGAGCGCTCAGATGCAGGAAAAGAGGTGAGAGAGACCGCTGGCGGGGCTGGAATGATGGAGGCTTTGTGCACTGGGCAAATATTAGAAGCTCTTCAGAAGGTGGAGGCTAAGATCCTAGAGGAGCAAGCCCAACTCGTGAGAGATGCACAGAGAGACAGCGCTATGAGCCCCAGACCACAGAGAGGGCAAAATGAGCAGGCAGACCCTGACTTTACAGAGGGAGCCGAGGGGGATGGGTTTTTCTCTGTACCCGAAGAGTCAGAATCCACGATGACAAGCAGCGAAGAGGAAAGAGCTTCATCAGACTCATGTTCAAGTTCCGGCGAAACTGGTGGCTCCAAGGGAAAAGGTACGCAAAAAAGGCGCAAGCTGACATCTAGGAAAACAGGCTCCCCTCTGAGCTCATTTAAGAGTACTCATAAAAAACTGCTATGGGACTATTCTGCTACCTCCAATATGTATAAAGAAGACGGGCAAGATGTTCAAAGCGAAGGTGGGAAGTTGGATATAATGTTTGCTACATTAAAGCAAATGCAAACAGAAGCCAGAGCTGAAAGTCGGAGGGCTAGGCACGACACCAAAAAAATTCAAGCATCAATCAGGAAAATAAACAAAAAGTTTGAGGAAGTGGAGGAGAGAGTCATAGGTGTTGAAGAGAGAACGGACAGACTAGAGGATGAAGTTACAGACTGGCAGACAACTAGAGAAGAGCAGACGAAGATTGTTGAGGATCTACAATGGAAGGTGGAGGATTTGGAGAATCGCCAGAGGCGCAATAACGCTAGACTCCTTGGAATTGAGGAAGGGGCGGAGGGGCAAGACCCCAGAGGTTTCGTCATTAAGTTGCTAAAAGGAGCCTTCCCGGAGGTACCATGGCTTTGGGAGCAAGAAGTACAGAGAGCCCACAGGTTCCCGCTCACTGTAAAGAAAAGAAGAGATGAGGGTACAGGTATATTGCCAAGGGCTATTTTAGTATTCTTTGGAAACTTTTTAGCGAGACAAGAACTGATGGAGAAAGCCAGACCTGACTCTAGGAAGACGGTTGAAGGAATAACATTCTTTGCTAGACCAGACTTTTGTCATGTAACGGTGGAGAGGCGGTGGAGACTTAGACAATTGATCGCAGCATTTCAGAGTCTTGGCGCAGAAGCATACTTGATGTTCCCTGCAAAGCTAAAAGTTATTTCAGGTGGTAGAACTAGAATGTTCTTCTCAGAGATTAAGGCAGGAGAATTTTTAGAAGAGCTAAAAGAACAAAGGGGAGCTAGAAGGAAGTAAACAAGAGATTATATAGAAAGGAGGGGAAAGGTAAAGAGTGACGAAAAGGTAAAGAGTAAGGAGGGAAGATATTCAATTGCCTGGGTGGTAGGAACTTTCATGGGGAGAAGGTATGTAGTGGGGAGGAGAGGGGGGCGATGCTACAATGCTCAGTGGACACGCATAGGTCAGGAGTGACCTATTTGCCTGTCGCAGGGGGGGTGGGACAGCAGTCGGGGAGGGGGGCTACAAAAGGGGGGGGAGGTGGGGGGGGGTTGGAGCACGGGTGATGGCTGGTGTAGTAATACAGTACAGATTTGCAAAAGTGATAAGGAAGAGAGAAAATGTGTGATCAGAGGTGAGAGGGCAGTTGAAGTGATGGTAAAAGCAAAATATGTGTTATGGCAATCAGGATAATTACGATTAATATCTGTGGCCTAAATAACGGGGAGAAAAGACAAAAGCTGGCTGCTTTACTACGTTTCTGGAAAATCGATATAATTTGTTTACAGGAAACACATGTAGCTGTCAAGGACAAGTTTATGCTAGATCAAATGGGTTTTGAGGTTCTTGCTTATACAGGACAGGAAGGGAGAAGCAAGGGAGTGGCAGTATTGGCTAGAAAAGGCACTGCGAAAGTTAAGAAGAAAAAGGAGGATTGTGATGGGAGATGGGTAATTCTTGATATGGAAACTACTGAAGGGAGATGTACACTTATTTCACTGTATGGTCCAAATGATGATGAACCTGAATTAATTGAATTTTTGGATGGGGAATTAGCATTATGGACAGAACCTGTGATCTGCTGTGGGGACTTTAACATTAATGGTTTGGATGGCCTAACTGATAAGAAGGGGGGGTAGATACCTTGGATAGAAAAAAAAGATATGCAGAGCTGTACAAAATTTTGTTCATCATAATGCGCTGGTGGACATGTGGGCGGACGCAAATCCAGTGGGTACAGGCAGTACTTTCTATTCTGCTCCACACAAAACCATAGCCAGGTTGGATTACTTTTTTATTTCTAGCTCACTTGTAGGCAGAACCAGAATAGAACGGCTCCCCAGAATAGTGTCAGACCACAATCCGTTGGTCCTAAGTATATCAGTTCCCCAAAACAAAGAAATACTAAGATCCACATGGACATTCGAACGAGGGTTGCTGAAAGAGAAGGAATATACTACAAGAATGAAAGTTTGGATAACACAATTCTGGGATATGAATAGGTACTCGGCCTCAGCGGATGTGGTATGGGATAGCTTTAAGGCAGGTATAAGAGGGGAGACACTAAGTTACACAATAGCAAGAAGTAAAAGGGGAAAGGAGAAAACGGAAATGGAGATCAGAACCTTGGTGGTACTAGAAGAGGCTCTAGTGGAGGCAGTAAGTAGGCAAGAACCTTTTGATCAGATTTTACTGGCTTTGGAAAGACAGAAAGCAGAAACAGGCACTACATTGGCGCAGAAGATTGCAAGGAACTATCTAGCAAAAAAAGAGAAGTGCAGCGAATTTAATGAGAGGGTTGGCCATCTGCTGGCAATTAGAACCAGACAAACTTTAGCAGCAGGGGAGATAAAAGAAGTCAGGGATAGTACTGGGACAATTGTAAACAAGGTGGAGGAGGTACAGGAGGTGTTTAGGAGGTTTTATGAGGTCTTATATGAACAAGACACAAGCACTGGAAATCTAGAAGAAGAAAGCAGGGAATATCTATTACAAAGGCCACAGGTTGGGTTAAGCACAGAGGAGAGGGATAAGTTAGATGAGCAGTTAACGATCCAGGAGATAAGAGATGCAGTATTTAATTTACCATCGGGCAAAGCAACAGGACAAGACCAGATACCTGCAGAGTTCTACAAAACCTTTTGGGAGGTGTTAGGTAAGGATCTGTGGGCAATTTGCTGCCTGGCACAGGGGGGTAGAATAGTCCCACACTCATGGGCCAACGCGGACATTATAGTGATCCTAAAAAAAGATAAACCTCCAACAGAACCAGGCTCATATAGGCCAATTACTTTGTTAAATGCGGACGCTAAGATATTTTCAAAAGCATTAGCGAGTAGGCTGAGCAAGGTTATAGAGAGTGTGGTATCCCCGGCACAACACGGATTTATACCCGGCAAAGGGACTACCCAACATACTAAGCAGATGATCACTATTTTAGATGCAGCGGAGGCTTCTGGGGACCCTGTCGCGGCGATTTTTCTGGACGCCGAGAAGGCCTTTGACAGGGTCTCTTGGGCTTATTTATTGAAAGCCATGGAATGGGCAGGTATAGGAAAGGGATTTATTTCAGCAATCCAGGCACTTTATAAACATCCTACTGCTAGGATAAGAATGAATAAATCCTACTCAAAGACGGTACAGATTGGGCGCGGGACCAGACAGGGTTGCCCAGCCTCGCCTCTGCTATTTGCCATATATCTGGACCCGTTTTTAAGAAGACTCACAGATAATATCAGGATCCCCCCTGTTACATTGCATGAGAAAGACTACAAACTATTTGCTTATGCAGATGATGTGGCTATCACAACACCAGCACCGGAGGGGGCGCTGATATAAATCGAGCAGGAGGCGAGAAATTTTGGCAAGTTCTCAGGGTATCTCATAAATAGAGGGAAGACACAAGTAGTACAGAATAGATACTCAACATTTGTAGACACAAGGGTAGTCCCGGAAGCAACGTACTTGGGAGTCAGGGTGACTGCGGAGTTAGAGAAACTGGTAGAGATTAACATGGAACCACTGTTAGGGAAGGTTAAAAGAAATATGGAGAGGGTTAATAATTTACATCTGACATTAATGGGTCGTATTAATTTTATTAAAATGGTAACTTTCCCAAAATGTTTATACTTATTTAGAGCAATTCCCTTATTTTTGGATGGCATATGGTTTAATAGAATAGAATCAACAGTGAATAGATTAATTTGGGCACAGGGGAAGACACGGAGGGCGTATAGATTTCTGACACTATCAAGGGAGAAGGGTGGTTGGGGGGCACCGGATTTTAGATTTTACTATTGGGCGGCAGTTATGCAATACTCAAAGGGGCTTTTAGGAGGAAGTGATCAGCAGGATGAGGGAGCATGCCCAGAGAACGTCTACGAAGCATTGCTGGGAAAAATGGCAGAGAATGCCTTAGTTACAACAGTGCATTTCGCCTATTTTAAACATACAAGATTTAAGACTTTGAGTGCAGTATACAAAATCTGGAGGGCAATCAAGAAGAAGTTAGGACTGGGAAGGTATAATAGATACTTCAGGTTATACACGAATAGCGAGCTCCCGGCAGAGATTTTTAGGGATGCCGTCATGAAAGAGTGGGATGGCAGAGGAATCAAGAAACTAGGAGACATGTTGGATGTGAAAGGAGGGTTCTTACTATTTCAAGATATCCAATATAGATTTAAAATACCTGGGAACAATGTTTTTAAATATTTACAAGTAAGAAGCTACTTTCATACAAAACAGGGGGGATCAGTAGGAATGACAAGTTGCAGGATAATGGATTATCTGGGGAGCAGTTTACAGTGCTCAATTAGACAATTGTATGCAGAATTACAGCTATACAAAACAGATGATAGGGAGAAATATAGCAATAAATGGGAGGAACAAGTAAGGGCCCATCCTGAAGCTCTTCAGGCCTCATTAGATCTAGGTAGAACTGTTTTATGCTCAGCAACATTACAAACCCAACATTACAAGACTGTATACTCGCTATATCATACACCAGCTAGAATTGCACAATGGGGGGGTAACACCGGAATAACTTGTCCACGCTGCAACTCAACGAGCGCTAACATCTCTCACATGTTTTCACAATGCCCACAGCTTCATACTTTAAAACTGGCAATAGAGGAATTTTTGGAGAATTCTCTGGGGTTAAAAGTTAAATTAACGGACGAATTGATAATATTAGGCATCAGTATAGGAGATAATAATATACATCCAGAATTTTTGTTTTTGGTCACAGCTGTCTTTAGACTTATTATTGCGAAAGCCTGGAAAGATAAATCGGCACCGACGTTTCAGATGTGGATAGCAAAGATACTATACATATATAACCTGGAGAAAGCTATTTACGATAGGAAAGGCAGAAGGGCAAGAATATTGGGGGGTAAGATTTGGCTCCCTATTGAGCAGTGGAAGAGCAGAAAGAACTAAAAAATTATGGGAGTTGGCATATTTCTCTTTTTTATTGTTTCTGGCGCCTTATGGGCTATTTCAGATTCTGTTTTGCCTTGTTTCTCCATTTCTCTGTTCTCTCTTTTCTTTTGTTTGTGCTTTTTTCTTTTTCAGGTATGAAGATGGTTGTATTATATATGTATTACTGTCTGAAATCAAACCTCTGTACTGTAAAAAATGTATTGGATTCAACAGAAAAAGTGGGGGGGGAAATCTAAATAAAAATATTTATAAAAAAAAAAAAAAAAAATGTTGACCCAAAAGAGTAACACAAAATGACTCTGATTACTCCGGCATAATTTACATTTCATCCAGGCCTAAATATTTGGAATACTCAATTAACTTGAATTTGTAAATATTAGCCGAAATTATAGGAAGCTGCAGTCTTTACATTTTTTAATACTCCTGGTCAGACATGTGAAATGCAAGAAAACTAGATTGTGATAATGCCCATTACAATCAAGGACTTTTTAACAAAATTGAATTACATATCAAGGATGGATAAGAATTCTCTAATTACCTATAAACCATCTTTTTCAACATGTTTTGACCACTCGTTTGATTAGAGTTGAGTCCCATGAAAACACCTGACTCAGTATTCTCGGAACAAAGAGGTCGTTCAGATGAGTCGGGCTTCCAGTGGCTTCAAGGCAAGATAAAGCCAGAGAGAGCACCTGGGTAAACTATATCATTCACGAGTCAACTTGATAGTCAATGGGGACTCCCAAAACAAAATAAAGCATAGGCCATCTTTAATTGCTATGTGCAGTTTTCACATTTGCTATCAGTACATGGAAAATCCAAACCACTTTTAAAAAAGTAATTACATATTGCATTCAAAATACAAAAAACATTTTATAATTGATATTTACTAGAATTGCTTTCACATTAAAAAGAAGACACATTAAAATAGGATGTGCATGTTTTTCTCTTTTTAATAGGATAAAGTCATTGCTGGCAGTGGAAAAAAATATTCTCAAATTTCTTAATAAACAAACACATTTTCAAGCCACATCAATAAAGCTCATACAATCAATATCAATAAATATGTCAAAACTTGTATTATATTACTTTTATAATACATGGACGCCCGTAATCTACTTATCAAAGCCAGTCTCTAATTTCCTTATTACAGTGGAGTTGTGACAACTCTAGTAACCTGTAATAATGAAATGACACAGCTATTCAACTGTAATAAATGATTACAGTTTTGTTGTAACCTCATAATGCCAGCTGCCAGAGGCAGCAGCGAAGGTGAAAGACAGGTCACAGAAAATAATTACACCTGCAGTTTAGAAAACAAGACATGACTTTCATTCTTGTGATCTGCTTTTCTTAAAGGAATAGTCATCCGCAGAAAGAAGATATTTAAGGAAAACTAGTTTTTAGTTTTTGGACGCTATATTCTTTACTGAAAAGGTAGTATTGCTCTGTGTGTTTCTATGAGCTAAAAAATTTAAAATATCTTTATGCAACAAATTACTAACTGATTTTCAGTGTGTTAAATGCTGCACTATGGATTCTGCTTTCATTCATCATGTCTGCATCCATACCACCTTCATTCATTTGAAAGCGAAAGATACCAAGGGCCTTATTTATGAAGGCCTTGCGCCGCCGGTGCGTCACTTTTAACATGGGAAAAAGTGACGCACCGGTGGCGCAAGGCCTTCATAAATAAGGCCCCAAGGATTTAAGCAGTTTCTAAGTAGAGTACCAGAATGGCCATGTTCTACAAGGAATAAAATATCCTATACCGCACACTAAATAAATATTGCAAGTCACCACGAAGTTCCATCACGTTATCAATTGGTGACTAACTTATCCTTAAAATGTACAGTAGGGGTCGTTTCTCCCATAACTTATGGGATAACACCAGGAAAAATTAACATTGAAAGTCTCTGTTTGCAAAATTACTAGGATCACCTTTACAAACTGTTTCTAACAGCTATTAGATCATCTGTTTATTGACTGGCTGCAGCTGACTTTCCAAAGCCAGCTTTCCATCGTGAAAGCATGTTTGTTTTAAAGTCATTTCTTAAGAGTTTCTGAGTATGTTCCAACACTGCACAATGTCAATATTCATTAAAAGTGTACATGAAGGGCAATGGGGAGTACAAGAACGCGAAAAAAACTTAGGGCCTGATTTAGAGTTCGGTGGACAGGTTATTCCATCTTCAACTTGATGGATATTCTGTCCGTCGTATTACATGAGACATGGGAGATAATGCACTTCTAACATGGAGGACAAAATATCCGAGGGCAGGATGTGCGCCATGTTTGTAATGGAGTAATCCGGCCACCGAACTCTAAATCAGTCCCTTACTTACCTTGGCATCCTCTGCACAGTTTCTAAAGACAATGCTACATGTCCGGAATGTCAGTTTGCTTATGACACAAAGCACCCTTGTAGCCTTTTCAAACCTACAAAGCAATATGCAAGATGTGGACAAAGGAGTTTTGGGATATGGGATTTCAATCAAACTATGGAAGGCAGAGAATGGAGAACTACTGGGGTAGTGATCTGCCCTATATTGCTAAGGGCTGCAGGCCTCCACTGGCAATATATCGAGGAGACTACAACCTTATTACGCAATTTAAAAATCTCATTACAAAAAGACTTTTCAGTGTATCAGTCTGCATCTTTCCCATCGTTGAAGAGGAAATTAAAGTCAGGCAGGTCATTCAGTTTGGTCACCACACTTACAACATCAGCTAAGAATAAATAAAATAATATTCTTCTTTTGAGCTCAAAAACACCACTTATAGACGTTCCATGTCTGTATTACTTCTAACCCCACAGTCAGATCCACCTTGCAGGCCTGACCAAAGTGGATAAAAGAGCCATTGTCACAATTTTGAGATCCATTGCACTCACTGTGGCAGACATTTTTCCTACTGCCTAGGTTATGAATGCATGGCAATGTGAAAAGCAAGAGCATCACTGTCTGTGTAACTAAGCAGTATAAGCATGTAACGCCTTGAACATTGCCCATGTTCCTGTTGGAATTTAGTGTTGTCCTTAGAATATCTATCACCTTTTACTAGGCTCTCTTTTTTCAACTGATTATGTGATAGGTGGAATGCTAGAAAATTGTCATAGCCACTGGTAAAATCCTGCAACACTAGGCTCATCCTTTTTAAGGATAGACCTACTGTTTACTACCTACCTGCTGATATAATCTTTTTGCCACTGTCCTAAATGTTCAAAAAAATTGTGACAACCAGAAGTGAACTGAAGAATTCCTTTAAAAACAGGGAGTTTTACAAGGGCTTTTTTAAAAGGGCTTTTGCGTGAACGTGTTATGTTAGTGATGTGAATAGCCGACTCTAGAATGCAAGACGCTTTGGACATTAATTTCTTTTTATTTATGTTTATATAGCTAGAACCGAAGGTAGCAGAGTGCTTTACAAGTTGTGAGCATAAGTTCATTCGAGCTAAATGTGAGGCTACATGTGTGTCAAACCTAGTCGCAAAAATTGTAACCAATGCAGCATCAATAGCGAGGAAAATCAAAAAAGTACATAACAGTATAGCACTAAGGTATATACATTAGTGCCAAAATAGGGACTGACTGGGTCAAGTGACCATAACGAAAGAGTCTGTAGAGGAGGTTGGATCATTACACATAAATTTGGTACATACGAAGTTAGCAACGTGAAAATCTTTCTTATTGATTTATAGTATGTAAAATCTCGGACTGTCGTGATAAGTTCTGCTAAATTTAATTCAACAAAGTGTTAGGCCATAATGCAGTTCATATTCCACTTAGCATGTTGAACCTTTGAGATGCCCTTGAAAGTCAGCATTGACTTTGTACAGTGTGAGAATCAATGAGGTGCCCGTTGGAAAACCAAAAGAGGATATTCATAGATTTGCATTTAAAACATGCAATTTGAATTATATCTATAACATGTAAAATGGTGATATTTGAATTGCGCTGATTACATAGTTCTAATTGTGGCAAAATACCACTTGACTTCATACCACATTTCTCAAAGCACTGCACCTCATCTCTCACAGCTTCACAATTATTTTACAAGTTTTGCTTTCAAGCATTCAGTTGTGCCCAAAAAATACATTTTCCCTCAAAATCCAACACAACATTTAACTTTCCGAAGTCATGTTCTCAACTTCATTGCCGATACAAAATGAAGAATTAAGAGGAGGAACAAAGCGAAGAATAAAGTTGGAGCTCATTCACTAATAGAGCTTTCATTGGTCACAGAAATCATATGAGTGTGTCATTCTGTGACAGAATTGTGAATCTCTAAGTAAAAATATTAATTGTTATTAGTCATTGGCGAATGGGATATATTATTCATGGCAATCTTTGGAAATATAAATTGACATATGGGATCATTATTTGTTAAGGTGCCTTTTTGCTACAAAGTAGATACAACAATAAATATTTTGGAAATATATATAAAGAATAACAAAATAAACCACACAAAAACCACACAAATCACAATATAATAGTTCCACTCATACTAGACAAATAAAAAGTATATTAAGTTACTACACATTCAATTCACCTGTCAATTCACTACTATCACAAAACATTGCTTTGATTTCAAGCACTCTGCTGAAATTCACCACCATACAATTACACATGATATGGTTGAACTAATTCAAAAAAGTTTTAACTAGAGTATATATGTATATATGTATGTATATATATTGTCATTGGGGAGTTGATGTCATGTAAGCCTGGAATAGCCTTCAGGAAAGCTTGCTCTATGAGTGAGGCTTTGGTTAAGTCAAGTCCTGAGATTGCAGCAAATACTTCATGGTTGCAGGCCAGTAAGGGCTTTAGAAAGTGTTCCACTTGTAAAGCCTGCAAGCACGGGGTCAGCCGGACTGAGTACGCTACTCCTTTTTCTGATATTCCTCGTACTATCAGCAAACAGCTGACATGCAAGGCTGAGTTTGCGGTGTATGTGCTGGAGTGTCCGTGTGGACTGCAATATATTGGTAGCACCAAGTTGCAGGTTCACAAACAGATCCTCCAGCACATTAGGGCCATCAACACCAGTGACGCTGCGTACCCAGTCGCACAACACTTTCAAGAGAAGCATGAAAACAAAAGTCAGCTGTTGCAGTACTTTGTGATAGATGTTGTTTCCCCCTTAGAAGAGAGGCAACAGGGAGGCCATCTTACCAGCACTGGAAACAAGGTACATTGTAGAATTGGACTGCAACACCCCTATAGGCCTCAAAGCGAGCGAAGATTGTTATACCTGTCTCTAGTTTCAACCCTCAACCCACCATTGTGAGCTGTTAAAAATGTGTAATTTCCCACAGTTTTGACAATCATCTGACTTTGGGTTGTTCAATGTTGTGTTCTCCACTCCCACAGATTATAATGTTTTTAACATTGGATCTGTTTTTTTTAAAATTTAAATAATGAGTTCTCATTTACACGTTTTTAATCTATTTTGCACATTCTGCACCATTATTTATTTGCCTACCACTAGAACATCAGATGGGCAGAGCTGCCCCTATAACTACAGATTAGGGGTTTAGTTGGAAATGAACCCACTGGGGTTGTATTTTTTGCACATTGCTTTATTTGCACAGTTGCATTAAATTTGCATAGAGAGGATATGTTGTTTAAATAATGAATGTATTCATGTACTTATCCATTAAGTCATGTATTTTAAAGATTTTTTCCTCCTTTTTTACAATGGCTTGCTCTAATGTGTAATTGTTTCCTATTTCCATGCGGTTCTCTGCATTTGTGAACCCATGAGTATTTTTTTACTGCCCATGCTGCTGTTTGTAGTGACATCCAATTACGTGTTAGCTTCCTTTACACTCAGCACTTTAAATGTTGCTTGCTTCTGATTTGGCATTGTGTGACCAAGGCCTCTGGGTAGGCCGAAACGTTATGCTGGCAGGCTCCTTTAAAATTGAATAAAGAAGACTTTCTCACCTGCATATCTGGGTCAGCTTTCGCTTCTTTCCTGTGAAGTCCCGGGCACGAGGGGACTTCGGGATTCTAGGAACGAGTCTTCTTGCATATATATATATATATATATATATATATATATATATATATATATATATATATATATATATATATATATATATATATATATATATATATATATATATATATATATATATATATATATATATATATATATATATATATATATATATATATATATATGTATATATATATTACCTACTGGCGGTCGCCAGTAGGTAGTTATAGTTAGGATAATTTTCAATGTTAAATCTCAACATTCTATTTTGAATAACTTTGGCGCCGGTTGACGAATCTGCCTGAAATTTTCAGGAAAATGGTCTCATGGCGGTCCGGTCCTTCCCTGAAAGTTTGGGGGGGATTCGTCAAGCGGGGGCCGAGATAAAAGGGGGGTCCCAAAACGCGTTTTCCCCATGTTAATTTCCATAGGGCGGTCGATTTCACTTTTAGCTCGAACGGCTGAATGGATTTCCACCAAACTTGGCAAAATTGTAGGGACTGTTAGCCCGATGTGCCTTTGCTATGTCTCAAGATATGTGCTTCAGTGGATTTTGAGAAATTAACGTCCCAAAAAATATATATATCTAGAGCAGCGCTCCGGTACGCGCACCAGTGAGCGCTCCAGGCGCGACACGCGACTTGCGCGCAGAAAGCTGGTTGGCTCTCAGTTGTCTGTAAACATTCTAAACAGTCCGGAGCGGCCGCCATCTTGTTTCTCGGTAGGATCGAGACACAAGAGGTGGCCAAAACAAAGGGGGAAATGACCATAAGGGGGCAGAGTAGACCCCCCTTAACCCCCTAGGTTTGATGTGGGGGCCATAAAAGGGCCCCACGGGGCAAAAAAAAATTTTTTTTTTTTTGATTTTCGCGGGGGGAGCGCCCGGTACGCGCACCGGGCGCGCCACGCGACTTGCGCGCAGAAAGCTGATTGGCTCTGGGGTGTCTGTAAACATTCTAAACAGTCCGGAGCGGCCGCCATCTTGTGTCTCGGTAGGATCGAGACACAAGAGGTGGCCCAAACAAAGGGGGAAATGACCATAATGGGGCAGAGTAGACCCCCCTTGACCCCCTAAGTTTGATGTGGGGGCCATAAAAGGGCCCCACGGGGCAAAAAAAAAAATTTTTTTTTTTTGATTTTCGCGGGGGGAGCGCCCGGTACGCGCACCGGGGAGCGTACCGGGGAGTGTACCATGGGGAAAAAGAATGACAGTTTTAAAAGTAGCTGATTAGAAAAAAAAATGTTTAGTTGTTTTTTTTATACATACACATACATATATATAAATGCATATGCACATATATATATGCATATATGTCTATATGTGTGCGTGTAGAGAGAGGTAGAGAGGTAGAGGTGTAGAGGTAGAGAGGTAGAGATGTAGAGAGTAGAGAGTGAGTAATAGAGAGTAGAGAGTGAGTAGTAGAGAGTAGTAGAGAGCAGTAGAGAGAGTAGCAGAGTGAGTAGTAGAGAGTAGTAGAGTGAATAGTAGAGTGAGTAGTAGAGAGTAGTAGAGAGTGAGTAGTAGAGACTGAGTAGTAGAGAGTAGTAGAGAGTAAGTAGTAGAGTGAGTAGTAGAGAGCAGTAGAGAGTGAGTAGTAGAGAGTGGGAGAGAGTAAGTAGTAGAGAGTAGTGGAGAATATTCCAAAGTTTGGCACAGCACCACTTTCACAATGAGTCCAATCAAATCATATCACTTAGAGTACTTATTGAAGCGCTGAATCTTGGTGTATATTCAAATGCTTTTATTTTCCTTAAGTTTATGTACCACAGCCAGCCGAAACGTTTCGTTCTGTACAACAGAACTTCTTCAGGGCGTTCTTATTTCCTTCAAGTTATGTCGGTATCCCGTTGTCATATAACTAGATATTTCTTCCAAATGTTAGACGAGACATAAGTATATTCTTATTAAAAGTGACTAGGTATCAATTTTACCCACACAATTCGGGCAGACTTGAGTAATTTATAGCATCCTCAAAGTCAGTCTTTCAAAAATTCCAAAGTATAGGACATGATAATCCAAATCCAAATGTTTCTCAAGAAAAGTCATTTACAATCGTTCGGAATATCGGTGTTTGGGCAGATATGATCCAGGGACCCCCAGTATGCAAGGGGAATTAGTCCCCCCTCTGCAAAGGCGCCAGTGGCCTGCATTGCAGAGAGGTGTAACAAGGGTGTGGCCTCATTACACTTCTCTGCAATGCAGCTCCCTCGCGCATACTGGAGGCTCCTGGTGGACTAGTTGACCCCAGGGACCCCCAGTATGCAAGGGGAATTAGTTCCCCCTCTGCAAACACGGCAGTGGGCTGCGTTGCAGAGAGGTGTAACAAGGGGCATAGTCTCATTACACCTCTGCAATGCAGCCCCAGGCGCATACTGGAGGTTCCAGGTGGGCTAATTGGCCCCCAGGGGCCCCCAGTATGCAAGGGGAATTAGTTTCCCCTCTTCAAACATGCACGGGGGCTGCGTTGCAGAGAGGTGTAAAAAGGGTTGTGGCTTCATTACACCTCTCTGCAATGCAGTCCCCTGGCGCATACTGGAGATTCCTGGTGGGCTTTCAGGTCTTATATAGTTAGGAATTAGCATTAAAAAACCTTTGAAATTCACTGAAAAAACCACAGGTTTCACACCAGTTATAGTTAGAAATTAGCATTTAAAAAACCTTTGAAATTCACTGAAAAAACCATAGGTTTCACACCAGTTATAGTTAGGAATTAGCATTTAAAAAACCTATTAAATTCACTGACAAAACCAGTTATAGTTAGCTGGAAATTTTACTGATATAAAACCAATGAAATTCCACGTTATAGTTAGTTGGACTCACTATAACTTGCGTGTGCAATGCACTGCTGATGACGTCACATATTACATCACTCATGACATGGTCAGTGACATCACTCATGACATCACTGATGACACCATCCTTGTGACATAGTGACAGACCTCCTTTCACTGTAATGTAACCCTTGAAACACATATTCAAAAATAGAAACTGAAATTTAAAAAAAAAATGGAGATACCCATATCAGTTACAACAAGCAATTCAGTAATTCCACCATCTATATGCACATCCAGTCATTCACCAACAGTTCTATATAGTCACTCATACATATACTCACTCATCATATGAAGTGATACACCTATACATCCTGTTACACACCGACAGTCATCCAAAAGTTACTCACACACATACTCACACGTGCAAATAAACTATTGAACATCCATTTATTTGAATATAGAGTTATACACACACTTCCAACTTACTTGTATTGAAAATTACACATATTTATTCTCTTAAACAATCACTTATAGAAACACATACTTATTTAAACAGGAACTCTTACAATCTCTTACTCTCACATATACTCACTTATATACATCAATATTCACATATACTAGATTAAAACATATGTAGTTACTGATAAAGACACTAGTGAGACAGTCATTCACTCACTAACAAACACATATACACACTCATCCACCCATACAGTCCTGCACATATGCTGTCTTCAAAACACATACAAACAGAGAGTCAGTCACTCATGCATCTATGTGCTAAGTAATACCCCCACCAAACCATATAGACACTCATACTGATACTAAGAGAAACATCTAATAACCCATATACATACGCATGTAGCTACTTACCAACACATGTAGCCACTTATACACAAAGTGAAACACTAATATATATATTTAAATATTTAAACATTACTCACTAATATTTATTTTTCAGAAAGACACATATTCACTGGATGGTGTCATGAGTGATGTCACTGACCATGTCATGAGTGATGTAATATGTGACGTCATCAGCAGTGCATTGCACACGCAAGTTATAGTGAGTCCAACTAACTATAACGTGGAATTTCATTGGTTTTATATCAGTAAAATTTCCAGCTAACTATAACTGGTTTTGTCAGTGAATTTAATAGGTTTTTTAAATGCTAATTCCTAACTATAACTGGTGTGAAACCTATGGTTTTTTCAGTGAATATATATATATATATATATATATATATATATCAAGCTCCCTAGAGGAGTGAAACGCGTTGTCGGATGGACATTTGTCCGTGAATGTAAATGAAATCTTTACTCTGCCACCTATTTGAGGTTTAGGATCTGCTTTTGTAAGAATAGTTTCGCTGCTGTTACGGGGTTTGGAGGTCGGCACCTGGTGTTCCCGTCACCCATTGACGAGAGCAGGAACATTTATATATATATATATATATATATATATTCACAGAAAAAACCATAGGTTATAGACCATATATAGTTAGGGATTAGCATTTACTAAACCTTATTTTACTCACACAAAACCATTTAAATTCGCATATATAGTTAGTTGCACTAACTATATATCGCGCACCCGCAATCCACTGCTGATGATGTCACATATTACATCACTCATGACATGGTCAGTGACATCACTGATGACATCACTGATGACATCTCAAATGACATCACTGATGACATCACTGATGACAACATCCAGTGACTGTATGTTTCTGTAAAGTTAAAATATGTCTTACATATTGAAGAATGAGTGGATGTATAAGTGTCTGGATGAAGGATTTAGTAGGTGCATGACTGACTGTATGAGTGAGTGATTAAATGTGTCTCACTGAGTGCATGAGTTAGTGACTAAACTGTCTTAATTTGTGCATCATTATGTCTGTTGTTCTGTAAACTGCTGCATGTGTTGATCAGTAGCTATATGAATAACTATATGGGTTATTTATTGGTTGCCCAAGTATTTGTATGGGAGACTGTGTGTGTGTGTGGGTGGCTGGGAGGTGTATGACTCTTTGCATAGATGTGTGAGCAGTTGATTCACTAGATGTATGGGTTCAAAAGTGCATGTGGAAACAGCTGTATGGGCGGTTCACTGTGTGCATGAGTGTATTGGTGAGTGAATGGATATCTCAGTGCTACATGTCAAAGTAAGTACATATGTAAAACACAGTACATGTGAGAGTTGGCATATATAAATAACTGTGCATAAAAGCCAGTGAATGTGTGAGTGGCTGTATGAATCATTGTGAACTTGTATCAGGGATTGTATAAGAGAGTAAATATGTGTTAATATATGTTTGAATAAGTAAGGTGTGTATAACTGTATAGTTGAGGAAATGGAGGTGTGATTGATTCTTTGCATGACTGACTAGGTGTGTGAGTAACTCCATGGATGAGTGACAGTCTGTGAGTGTCTGTTTACACTGAGTGTATCTAAGGTTATATTAGAGACTGAAGAGGTTCATCGTATTATCGCCCGCCATATTAACTGTTCCGTGTAGAGGAAGTCCCGCCAAACTCCACGGAACAGTTAATATGGCGGGCGCCGCCGAGCTCCATCACCTATCCGAGCTCGGCGGTAACGGGTAGGTCAAGGAGCAGGAACACGGGCTGATGGAGGTAAGGCGACCGACGGCATTTACGTGGATGGTCTGTCTACGGCGCATACCTCCTTGTGTTCACTCGTGGCTACAGACCACAACATAGATGGAGAAACGGGGTAGGCTCATTTTTAACCGGCTTAATTGTTTACAACGGAGTCATCCCTGATGCTTGCCTCCCTGTTAGCACTCGTGGCTTTAGACCACCATATAGACTGCAAGAGGGGCCATAGACCACCATATAGACTGTAAGAGAGGGGGGAGTGTTACTTCAACCGGCATGTTTTTGGTAATGATGGGTCTGCCTCTGACCTCTATACCCTCGCGGTATCGCCCTCCTGCCTTATAATTGAATGGGTATTTATCCACCTCAATCCGCCTCATCTCCCACAGTCTATCCAATTGTTCCCCTACAGCTACACCTTATGGCTCTCCCCTGATGTTCTATTATCGCCGAAGACACATGCGGTAATCAATCCCCGACTTTTAGGTGAGATGGAAGCGTGCTTTCCCTTACAATTCACCAGCACCGGAGTAGCATGCCTTATAATTAATGTACTTCACAACATAAGTTCCTCATTATACTGCTATTTTTAACTGTTTTTATTCTTGTTTTTAATTGTAGAGCACTCTCACAGACACGAATGGTTGTTGGATTGTGCTCACTGCACGCTGCCATTTGGCAGCTTTAGTTCACTTTAGCTAGTAGACATGTAATTGTCCAACACTGGCATGACACCCTTTGTGTGACTTTGGCGTGATCACACTTGAGTTCTTTGCTATGTCTCAATGCAATTAACCTTGTTTACATGATTTTCATTCTCCAATCCAGGCAGAGGATATTACTACAGAGGTAAAATATATTGACAGTGCTTGCATTCACACATATGACACCTGCATGTTGTTGTTTTACTGCATAGTACACACTCTAGGTCCTGAAGAATCGCGGAAAATTCCTTGTGCGAGAAACATGTTGACCATGTTAATATCCAACTTCACCAAGTCCCACCACACTTAACTCTGTGGTACTTAGGAAGTTGTTTTCACGTTTTTAACCATAGAGGGGGACCCCCAGAATAAAGTAGTACTTTTCGGTACCCCCTATTACATTTTAAATCACTTTCTAGTTCCTTTACTCTATTGCCCACATACCCGCACTTCACCATAAGGCTGTTGGAAGAAAAGATCTCCATCAAAGAGCCCCTCTTTGAGGTGAGCCCGTCGGGGATTGCACCGCCTCCCCGACGAGGAGCAACGCCGATGATGAAGCATGACACCCACTCGGGTGTGTGAGGCAAATATTTCCAACATAATGGATGCCCAAGGGTGCCATATGTACACCCATGGTCACGCTTAATACACAGCTTCTTCTCTACTAGGAACGGTTCAGCGACCCTTTTTGTTTACATTGACTTGGTAGGGGCACAGGCTGAAACTGGACCTTCCACTCGTTTGAGTGGTACTTAGTGCCCTGCGGATCTATTGATCACCTTCTCCCCTTCTTGATAACTATGTCATCAGTGATGTCATCAGTGATGTCATTTGAGATGTCATCAGTGATGTCATCAGTGATGTCATTTGAGATGTCATCAGTGATGTCATTTGAGATGTCATCAGTGATGTCATTTGAGATGTCATCAGTGATGTGATCAGTAATGTCAAATGAGATGTTATTAGTGATGTCATCAGTGATGTTATTTGAGATGTCATCAGTGATGTCATCAGTGATGTCATTTGAGGTGTCATCAGTGATGTCATCAGTGATGTCATTTGAGATGTCATCAGTGATGTCATCAGTGATGTCACTGACCATGTCATGAATGATGTAATATGTGACATCATCAGCAGTGGATTGCGGGTGCGCGATAGATAGTTAGTGCAACTAACCATATATGTGGATTTCAATGGTTTTGTGTGAGTAAAATAAGGTTTAGTAAATGCTAATCCCTAACTATATATGGTCTATAACCTATGGTTTTTTCAGTGAATTTTCAAGGTTTTGTAAATGCTAATTCCTAACTATATATGGTCTATAACCTATGGTTTTTTCAGTGAATTTCAATGTTTTTTTAATAGTAAATATCAAAAGCTGTAAAATGTATTCTTATTCTAATTCAAAAATATATTTTTTATATTTTTGTATTATATTTTTTTAATTTAAATATTTATTTAATTATTTTTTATTGTTTCGCTGCCGGTCCGCGAACCAGGCAGCTTCCCGTTAGCTTCAATTTGTTCCGAGACCCGGTCCGCCAACCGGTAAACGTTCCGTTAGCGCAAGTACCGCGTTAGAAAGCAACATCGTGACGCGTCGCGTAATCGCAACGTATCGCGTTACTGCGTAATGCGTCTTATGACGCGCCGCGTTAGCGCACCCGGAAGCGCTCCGGAACGCGAACCAAGGCGCGAAACGCAGAGCCCCAGAAACGATCCAAGGCGCAGCGCGGAGCGCGTAACGTAAGCATAACAGGTCATGTGACTAGTTTATAAAACTTTTCATTGGTTCATTTTACTTTTAGTTTCCTAATGATGGAAGGCTTGGTCATATGACTTAAAATTAACACTTTTCATTGGTTTAGAACATTTTTTTTCCCAAATGATGAAAGTCCCACCTTTTTTCCTCACTCTGACTTTCATTTTTATGAGAGAAAGACCTGTTTCTGCTTGTTCAGTCATGGCATCTGTAGTAGCTGCAGCTGGTGGACCCCCAGCACCACCACCACCTCCAAGGAAGAGAGGACCACCTCCTCAGGTCATCCTCCAACAAGAGGAGGAAGAAGAGGAAGAAGAGGAAGAGGAGCAAGGGACAAGGAGGTTTTTAAAAGAACAGCCAAGGAGGTCCCATATAAAAGAAAATTTTATTTGGCAATTTTTTTCATTTCCTCCACATGAAAAAAATGTAAATGCCCGGTACGTTACCTGCCTCATTTGCCACAATGAACTGTCAGAGGAACCGAAAAAAAATACAGTTATGGTAATTATACCATGCATCGCCATATGGAGAGGTGGCACCCAATAAATTACAGTGCTGCCCAAATACGTGATTTGGTGGATAACCCCCGACCTGCCAGTACATCCACCAATGAAGTGGCAGTGACTGAATCAGAGGCAAGGGAAACGGTCCCAAATCTACAGAAGAACTTTGGCCAAATGAAATTAACATGTTTAACTTGCGGCAAATTAATTTCCTGCGGAGAGAGGAGTGTAACTCTAATCAATAGAGCTTTTGAACATCATCAATGTACAAAACGTCCCAGAAACTAAATTTTCTTTTTTTTTTGTTGCTCCTGTTGAGCCCTTTCTAATGAATCATTTTTGTTTCCCCACCCCAAAAAAACAAAAAAAATATAAAACAACAAAAATAATAAAAAAAAGTTCTTTTCGGAACTACCTTCCCTTTATGAAAAATTGCTAGAATGTTTAGCACTCTAGCAACCTCTAATTCTTTTGATTCGCTTCCCGGTTCGCGTGTCGGTACGCGAACCGGAAGCGAACTAAAAAAATTTTTTTTTAAAAAAAAAGAAGAGTAAGTAAACAGAGAGTAATGTTAAAAGAAAGACAAATAGAGGGAGTAACACACAGTTACTGTTGAAAGAGGGACTGAGAAAAGGAGTGGAAAGAGTAGTATAAGTAAGTAATAGAAAAAGAAATGAGGGAAGTAGCAAAGGCAGGAAACTGAAGGTTAAAGAAATGAAGCAGTGGAACTAATAAAAGTTAAATTTGATAGAGATGTAACGTAAAGAGTACTAAACACTTACCTTATAATTGTCGTTAATTTAGTCAATTTTATTTTTTATACTTTTAATCTGTGTAAGAAAGAACAAAAAAAATTAAATTAATAGAAGGTAGTAAAAAAAGAGTGAGCATGAGACAGGATGAATACATATTATAAATCACAATTCAAAGTACAAAATTAATTATACATATTTATTGGTTTATTTTTGCTGTTCTCAGAATATATCTAATTTCACTGAAAACAGTGAGTTGAAGGTATTCATCATATAACAGCGGGGAAAAAAAACACAATCAAAATGATTGTGTTTAAAAAACCCTTAAAATATAATCAATCAGAAATAAGAACTCCTCAAAAGTAACTTACTTTCTATGACATCAAAGGATGTCCTATGAACAGCTTATACTCTGTTGTGCTGTTACTATTTTCTGCCTGCCACTTTCTGAAAGATAAACTCCATCGTTTTAAGAAAAATGAGACATACAAAGCAATTTAAAACAGCACACTAAATTACAGCAACACCTAGAATCATTATAGTCCAGTTACCTACCCTAAATTCTCACTTCAGAAAACAAGTCAAAAGGCAACATTGCTTCATACTCAATTGGTAATGTTTGCTGAAAGACTAGCCTTTTTTTATTTCAAATAAGCTGTGTAATATCCTGATGTTGTCAAAGGACCATCTTAATATATAATAGCTGCAGTTGCAAATGTTCTTCCTGAAATCGATGACTGTGTAGCCAAAACATTTTTAATTAGACTTAACAACTTTTTTCATCCAGTTTATGTAGTTGAAATTGTAAAATGACATTTCACCCATAAGTTTCCATAAATAATATGGACAGCATTGCAGACTTACATTTCCTCTACTCCTTGTTTTGATCTGCTGCTTGAATTAGCTTATAAACACAAACAATTTTCGCTCTATACTACACTTATCCACAAGGCCATATAGAGTAGGGGCCATTAGAACCTCTTGAAATTCCTCAGAACAAATCCCAAGATTCCTTTCCTAAAATTTTGGTTGTAAAAACACCAGGTAAGAATTTTGAAGGTGGAAAGGCAATCTTTTTTTGAAAGTTAAAACAGAATCATTGCAGAATGACCAGCCGTTTCCAGATTTTAAATAAGCTGTGTAATATCCTGAAGTAGTTGAAGGACCGTCATGATATATAATTGCTGTAGTTACAAAAGTCCTTCCTGATATTGACAACTGCGAAGCCACAAAATTATTAATTAAAGTTGTCAATTTAGTTCCATCAGGCCTACATCGTTGGAACATTAAAATGACATACTGGCCATAACTTCGTATAATTAACGTGGACAGCATTGCAGACTTACATTGGCTACACTCCATGTTTTGATCGGCTGCCTTTACTAGCTTATTGAAGGATACTGATTTACTGTCAGGCAAAGTTAAATATATAAATCTTTCTGAGTCTACACTAGTAGTACTTGATAGCCTACAGTTCTCGCAATCATGCTGCCATTGATAAGAAAGGCCAAACAGATAATCTACATCTACACCTTCATCTTGCAATACATCAAGCATATACATTAAAAACTCCTGACAATCCTGCTGAATATTTTGAGAGAATTGTGTTTGACCTGAACATTCGTCTAACAGATAACGAATTTCAGACACACTTCCTACTCTTGTTCTATCAGCGCTACATTTCTCTAACACAGAATTCAACAAACAGCATAAACTTTGTTCCGAATTGATCACAATCTGTTCTTTTAAAGTCTCTAGTGAAAAGATAACATTAACCACTACATTAGCATAGCAGTTGACACCAGAACTATTTTCAAATTGAAAACCAACAACATCTTCAACAGAATTCATTTCATTTCTGCTTACAATTTTTGGTTCATCGACTTTTGGTCTTTTTGCTACAACCTCCCTACTATTACTGATATTTCTTCGTTTCCGGCCTACCACACGTTTCTCAAACAAAGGATATTGAGGCAAATGTGGCGCATACTCTCTTCTTAACCTATTGTATTCCTTAACACAATCTAGATCCGCACAAATGTTTGTGACATCACAGTCAATCAAGTACAATCCCGATAAAGTTCTGACTCGTGACAATGCTACATAAGCCATACCCTCTTTGAACACAGAACTGCCAATATTCACTAAAGCAGTGTCTACACTTAAACCTTGCGATTTATGAATTGTCACCGCATATGCCAAGCAAACAGTAAACTGCTTACGGCGAACATATAAGTCTTTTACAAGCAAAAACCTAGCTGTGCAACGACCAATTAGCTGTACTTCCTCAATGCCATCAAATTTAATTTTTAAAAATTCAACTCCATCTCTACTTCTGTATTTCTCAAAATCAACAACATTACCCATTGATCCATTTAGCAGACCTCTTTCAACATGTAAATTTCTTCTCAAAATGATACGGCAATTTAAGCACACATTCAGAGTCTTTTCAAAACCCGCAGTTTTAGATATAGTCTTCTCTAATGAATCCAATTTAGATTTCAAATTCTCAGACAAAACAATTGTTGCACCCATATGCTCTATTCTGTCAATAGCTTCCAGTTTCACAATCTCTTGGTTTTCTAAATTCAACATTTTGTTATTGAAGATGGAACATTCTGCAAGAGTTGGAATCAAACATATTCCAGATTTTTTCTCAGTAATTTTCTGAAAAATATCCTCTGGCAGAACGTCTTCTTCTGGATACAAATTTGACAGTAATCGTGCATGTAAAGCTTCTTTCCCACGCTCAGTCACTTTCCCGATTCTAACATCTTGTAGAATATTCTTGTAATCTTCGTCCTTCGCCTGACGCATATTTTCATGCAGCTCAGCATAATTGAAGTTTAACCTATTGTTAACGTTGCCAATGCTCCCTAGGCACTTCCTGGTATCTTCATGCGTAAGCAGTTTAAACACTGGTTGTCCTTTCACTGGTGTCAGCTGCAGAAGATCACCGAAAACAATGATGTGTTTGCCACCGAATAACACATCATACTCTGTTTTAAGAACTTCCTGCATTCTCAAATGCACAAAGGCAAGCATGACATTGGAAACCATGCTTACTTCGTCAATGATAAGAAGTTTCATCTTCTTCAGTACTCTAGATACTTCACAACAAGCATCCCCAGATAACTTGTGGTATTGTAATTTGTTATCATGCTCCACTGGCAGCATCAGTAGCCGATGCAAAGTAATCCCTTTAATGTTATGTGCTGCCAGTCGAGTTGGAGCGGTGACAACACAAGACAACGATGACTCAGTCCTTTTCTGCAGATAACATGAAATTGCTTTAATGAGGAAACTTTTTCCAGTTCCTGCTTCTCCACTCACGTACAGTCGGACAGGCTTCAACGACGTACATGAGCACTCTTTCTTCTCATGACTTAATCCATGATCAATTTGGTTGGTAACTTCGTCATATATTTTCCTCTGCTCAACGTTGAGTTGCCTTTCCAAATCTTCTAAGTTAACCGCATCCTTCAGAGCATGTGCCATGGCTCTTTCCACTTCAATCATAGCAGTGGCAGCTTCATTTTCGATAACTGGTTCTCCTAGTGGATCCTGACTCAATGAAACAGAACTCTGACTGTCCTGAGAACTGTCTCTAGCAATCTCAGCTGCAATTGTTGCTTCCTGCTCGATTTCTGCATTCAACATTTCTAGATATTTTGGAAAAACAGGACATTCTATGGACTCCTTGGCTGCATTAAAAGAGTCTTCGTAACAGAGGAAATCTCCAAGCAGTTCCTCTTCTGCACGCCAAGGCTTGAAAAGTTGCAAAAGAGCTAAATAGAAAAACTCTTTTCTTTCTGGAGATACGCAATTCAATTTTCGATGATTTACCAAATGACATTTTCTTTGCTTGACCAGACATCCCTCACTTCCAATTACAGCATCCACTCCTTTATCAATATCTTCTTTGATTTTCCTCTTGAAAATGTAATTTTGTAGAACATCATATAGACAAACATTCTCCAGGTGACTGCTTCTATTTGGATAATATGTATCCAACATGTTGGTCTTCAAAATATCTGTACTGCTTGGCTCCTTCTCCGCCAAATACTCAATTTCCCGTACAGGTTTCAGAACTCGAGTACGCATTGCAGCAAGACCAAGACTCACCCAAATGATACTCCTAGATTTGGCATAGAGACTTGCTGAAGATAACCGGTCAGAACATTCGTAAGCTCCGATTTCTCGATGCGACAACATCTTCAGACTGAAACTGTACAACTTCTTACTGAGGCTCTTTTCATGGGAAATATCCTCCCACATATCCTTCAGTTCTGTCTTTTCTTTTTTGGTGATGTAAGACGTCACAAACTGTATATCCATGTTAGCATTCCACATGGACAAAATCACTGGGTTGTAGTCGTTAATGTACTTGGACTCTTCGTTTCTTTTCAAATTGTATGTTTTTTTGGGTGATTTCCTCGTCACATTATGTCGCAGCGAAAACATCAAATTGTTCACTCTTCCTTTAGATATCACCGACCGTGGAAATGCAAAACGACATTTGGTGTAGTACTTGTCCTTGTTTCTGAATTTACGACGACAGTACTTTCCACAACGATGGCTTTGAAACCGTAAAACTTGTTCTCTTAGACTTTTATCTTCGTTTGTCTTTGGAACAGCACATGTAGCATACTGTTCTATGAAACTCATCACTAAGTCATCCGGATCTGTTCCAAATTTGGGTGCATCTTTGATCCATAGCAGCATATGCATATGAGGAGCACCTCTTGCTTGATACTCCTTTCTCCAGAAGAAATCCAACACCTCTCCAAGAGGTGGATTTTTCTTGTTCGTGATGAAAGACATCATAGCTTCAAATCTATGATTGAAGTATCTGCATACATTCACTGGATCCAAAGAGCACAGTTCTCCGGGTGTCTTGAATTCGATATTTTCAATGTTTCCATTTGCCTCTCGTAGAAATTCAAGTAAGTCTTCCCAGCCATACTCAGCACAGCTAAGAGTGAGGGACCATGTGGGAGTTCCTAAGTTCCTCAGCATACATTTTAAGTCACCATGACGGCGGTACCAATACTCATTAGTACCACGCTGACAAGCCATGAGATTAATCAGGTGAGAATCCAATATACTGTCTTGCACATTGACTTTATCCATAAAGTCCCTTGCCGAGATATTTCGCAGTTGTACACCACTTTTCAAGATGTGGTTCACTGCATAAGACAATCCAGAGAGATCACTTTCAAACAGTAGAGGAAATAAATAGGGAATGTATTGACGAAACCTAGGATCTTCTGCATACAATCGTAAAGTCCGGTATTCTGAAGCAGGAATTTGAACAGGTCGCTCATCATATCGTCCTCCTCGACCTGTGGGAAATAACTGTGGGAAACATCGAGCTTCCAAACTTTCCTCCCAAACACTAATGGGACTCCTTTTGGCTTGTTTAATTTGAAACAACTCAATAGCATTCCCCATGACTTCCTTGGAATGCAAAGGATGAACACTATAATGTTCATATATTTCTTCATTTTTAGAGGCTTCTACTTTCTCAATTTGTCCAGCACACAAATCGCTGTCCTCTTCTTCACTTACTTCCTCTTCTGCAACACATACATTCTTGTAGTACTCATTGTTTTTTATCAAATACAATGTTGCCTTTTTGACTTTCCTAACATCCACTTAATCTTGCCAGATTTTCTTACTCTTTGTCGGAACCCCATTAACTATGATAACCAGAGGTTCCTCTTCCACTTTCTCTACTCCAATTGTATTAATGTTTGTCTTCAAATCTAAAGGCAAATAAACAACTCTTCCCTTTAATCCTCTCTGTAAATCTGATGGAGGCAATTTCCCTGTTTTTGGCTCCATTCGTACAATAGCCTGGAATATAGATTTATAAGTATTTAAATCCTTCAATTCAGAAGGAATGTCAACCAATTCCAGATTATTATAAACCGCTCTAGCAGGCATCTGGTTTTGGTTTAATTTGTTATAACAATAAGTACACATACGTTGCTTCGCTCCCAAATCAAAACAATTTTCTACCATCAAGTATGTGGCAAAATCCTTCCATTCACTATTGTTTTCCATATCACTTTTTGCATATAAATCCACTAACTTAGTCTGATTCTTATAATAAGTCCGTCGACAACACACACAAGTGAAATTAGGCCTCTCACTTGATTTCACCATAAACGTGGAAATTTCCTTGTGAAACTTATGTGTACTGAAAATCTGTACACTCTCTTCCACATTACCTTCTTCTAGTGGGTCAATTTCAACATTGTTCTCTTTACCAGCAAAGTAACAGAACTCAATTTCTTGACAAATATTCTTCACATCTACTTCAGAACCATGCAAAAGAGCACTGCTTAATTGTTTAAGCATAATTGCTGGACTCTTAGCATAATACAACATTCTAACTAATTTCCTCACTTTATTATGATGCACTGCTAGCATCCTGAAATGATGAAAAACACTCTGGCATATTCTCCTGGAAAGACAAGCCAGTGAATGACCATGCAAACCTGTCACTTGTCTCACTCTACAAGGATCTAATTCTTGCAACAACTTTATTTTTTGTTTTAAACTTTTCTTATTAAATGTCCGTACAAAATCACAAAGCAAATTGATGGAATCCTGTCGCACACTGCAAATAGAACTACACTTCCAGGTGTACACTGGTCCCTTATGATGTCTCCCTAAAACCTCATCACTTAACACCTCTTCTGCATCTGCAGACACAAGTTTTTCTTTTTCAACCGGACAACCATCTTTTACCTCATATGCTCGACCACTGCTGTCAACTGCATGCACCAAATCATTGTCCTGAAAATAACTCTCCTCATTAAAAAATGCCTCACTATTTGAACTATGCATCCATTCTCCTGAGAAAACTTCACAAAAATTACTTTGATTAACTACTCTCTTCCATCTACTATTTGATTTGAAAACATAAATTACCTTGTTTAGTTTCCTAATTCTATTAATTACCAAAATAAATAACTTTCGCTTAATTTCGAAAGCCTGATCAATAATTTTCTCTACATTTTTCTTTTTCTTATAAAATGCCACTTTCTGTTGGCCTTTCTTAAATTATTTTAGCAAATTGACAATTACCCTGTTGCGGAACATTCGCCTACGAATGTCCCTGAATGTATTTTCCCTTCTACTGCCATGCACAGAATTATCTCCTGCTCTAGCAGAAACTTTTTTGACGGGCCTTTCCTTTCCATTTAAATTGGCTCTCTTTTTCTGGACTAAAACTTGTTCTGTAGTTATACTTTTGTTTCTACAAATGTTTCTAAGGAATGATTTCATTCTCTTTCTTCGTGCGTTGACGAGATTTTAATGTAGAGGACTGCTGCAAGCATTTAGTAATCTGCTGTCTTTGACGTTTCGCAGCCTTTCGGATTCTATCCTTAGACGGCATTGTCTAATTTCTAAATAATCTGCAGTTGAATCTGTGGTAAAATATATTAAAAAATGTTATTAACCACTATTACCAAACAGTAAATCAATAACAGTAAGGATTTGATTCAGCAATGCCATAAAGATGATTCAGTGAAATCTTCTTAATTTTACTGTGATAGTTTTACAGGGCTTTCATGCAAATGACTGCCCACCCTGCAACAAAAAGCCCACCTGAAACTTGACGCACATTAAATTGTGTACTTACCTGCAATAATCCATATGCCAGTGTTTAGGTCCCTCCACCCTGCCCCTCCCCCTCCCCGCCTCCCTGCCCCACCGTAACTCCTTCCACGACCCGCGGCTGCTATCTTGCAACATGGTGCATCTTGAAAATCTCTCCTGCATTATAAAAGTGACGCAACAGCAGCACAAAATAGGCGCACAGCCATCATAAATGTGCCCCTAACACTTTAAATGATTGATTCAGGATGACGATAAGGTGTGGACTATCTAGAAGTTTGTTTGAGGTGAGACCTACTCAGGGTTGCAGATGAAATTTAGGCATGTTGAAGAGTACAGAGGTGATAATACATGTACAGGCCTACCAATGAAGTGAATCATGTCCACTGCACTCTTGAACAAAGGCCAGACCTCCTCTATCTCCCTGAACACGCCTAAACCTCATCTGCACAATGTGATTCGTAATGTTAGGAAACACAAGTCATATAATTGAAAAACGTGCAAATATTTTTGCACATTTAACAATCAAATCACCTGTATTTCTTCAGCTTAGTTATCTCATTGTGCAGATGTAGTCTACGTCCTATGTAGAAGCACACCCTATCAATACTTAAATTACACAAGCACACATGGGAGCGTATTTACAAGGACCTTGCTCCAGGGGAAATGTCTTAAATTAAAATTGGAAAAATTACATCAAAGGGACTCAAAGGCCTAGTAAATATGCCCCAAACAACCTATGAAACACTAGCAGTACATATCAAGAAACCTAATTGATTTCAAAAAACGTTTTTAAACCTTTTATGTAAAACAATTATATACCTACATTCATGGGGAACTGACTTAAAATGCCCTAATACACATGAAAACGTTTTTTTAAGGTCCTTGCACCTTTTTTTCCATCACTTTTAACATGGCTATGTAACTCAAACAATCAAAATCAAAATTTGCCAAGCACACATGGGGGCGTATTTACAAGGACCTTGCACCACGGGAAAGTGACTACAAATGACCAAACACACATGGGGACGTATTTACAAGGCCCTTGAACCAGGGGGAAGTGACTTGAAATGGCTAAGCACACATAGGGGTGTATTTACAAGGCCCTTGCACCACTTATGCATCACTTTTAACATGTACACTGTGGAGCACCATGGGGCAATAACAACACAGATGCATCATGCATCTGTTCCGCAAAAGCCACGCATTGCAGGAGTCACATCGCAAGTAAATAAATTCTCATAAATTTTAAAAGCATTCCTTTTCCTTAAAAACGATTTTCTGATCATAATTTGAAAACACAGCACAGCTCCTATTTACAACTACACCTTGTCAGTACTAATACTTTACATTATCTGCAATTACAATTGGTAAAAGAATGCAAAATCTTCTTTGAAAACATAATGCAAACACTTGACTCAAAACATCATTTTAAATTCACAGCTGGCTTTCTTATTTTCTCAAAAAAGCATACTCTCTATCTAAAATAAAGAAACGAAATCTCACCTTAACAAATGCTTTATGAATTTCAAAACAGTATCAGAAACACACCAATTTTTCTTTAGCAGAACAAAAGGTATGCACTCCAGAGGCTGGAACCAACAAAGGCACTGAAATGCTGATATTCATCACACATATCTCTCATGTCAGCCAATCAAAATTCTTCCCTCACTTTTTTCAAATCAACACCCTTCCCCCCTCTGCCCTTTCTGCCCTTTTTCCATAGCAACTACCGCCTGCCAGACCTCTCATGTTTACAAGTTCACACAACAATGTTTCAAATGAACTCTGAACTCTCAGTACACCTGCTAATCCACTGCAATCTTTCATAACAATATTTTTTATTAACCATTCAAATTACATCTTTCAAAGAACACATCCATGCACCCTAACTTTCTGTTTTCAGCAATGGAAATCCACCAATCACTGCTAATGAATCATTAGCACTCAAACTCCACAGTTTTTTTTTCTTTACAAACTCCACTGTTTCAACTGCCATTTCATTCCCACACTTCATCTGACTGCAACAGAACCTCCTCTCGCCATGTTTTCTGTCTGGATTCTAGGACATAGCTACATCCACTGGGCTCACAGGTATGCTGATAACAGAAATTTAACCAAACCTCAATTTACAAAATGTGGAAATCAAATGGATTGGCCAAAGAGGATTGAAATGTCACCAATTGATACCATTGGTGAAAACCTTTTTACATTTGCCAAACCCTGACCTCATAATAGTGCACTGTGGAGGAAATGATTTGGGCACTTTGACTGGGGTAGGTCTGGAAATGCACTTAAAGGACACCTTTGAGCAATTGATGGCACTTTTTCCTCAAACTGCCTTGGTATATTCCAATATATGCCAAAGATAAAAATGGAGGTGGTCCAATCAATTTTGTCCACAAATTGAGAAATCGAGGAAGCATGTAAATAAGTCTGTTTCAGCTTACATGAGAGACCATGGAATGGGCTGCATCTACAACAATAACTTGCGTTACTACATGCAAGATATCTACAGAGGAGATGGCGTGCACTTCTCAGATGAGGGGAACAGAGTTTTCATACAAATTTTAAGACTGTGTATTGGTACCTACTTATAAGTACCTAGGGGCAGATTTATGTTAACTGGCGCATCCCGAGGGATGCGCCAGTTAACATGCGCCACAGTGCGCCACAGCTACGCCACCCATGGTGCGCCGCATTTATGATGGGGCAAAAACGGCACAGATGCGTGACGCATCTGTGCCGGAAATGTGGCGCATTGCTGGAGTTGCGTCGCAAGCGCGACGCAGCTCCAGCAATGCTCTGGGGGGGCCTATTCTTTCAATGCTGCCTCAAGCCTTACGCCTGCTTCAAGCAGGCGCAGGGTTTTGACGCAGCATTGCCCTGAAAGTGACTGAGTGAAATCTCATAGATTTCACTCAGCCACTTTCAGGAGGCTTTCCTGCGCAGGAACGCCCCCCCTGCGCAGGAACGCCTCCTCATGGCGCAGTGCTGTACAACGTGACGCATCTCCTAGATGCGTCACGTTGTAAATAGGGCGCAGGGATGCGCCACGTTTCCGTGCCGTTGCGTCACGCAACGGCGGCGTAAACGTGGCGCAAGCCCTTCATAAATCTGCCCCCTAGAACTTACACAGAACCCAAAAGCTCTTTTCAGAGCTACCTTAACTTTAATTACTCTTTTAAAATTTCGAATGTACCTTTTTTCACTACTTTTCACTTATGTTCGCTTCCCGGTTCGCTACTCGGTTCGCGTACCAGCAGCTAACCGCGCGAAAAATTCAAATTTTTTTCCCCGACATATATGAGCCTCCTCAGCCACCATCAGAAAACCTAGGGGGTCAGGATACGTCTACCGTGCCCCCTTCTACCCATTCTGAACATTATTTACCCTCCATCTTGTATCTCAATTCTACTGAAACACAAAATGGAGGACTCCGGTAATGCTGCAGGTTTGCGTACCGGGACACGCACTGACAAGCACTCGCTCAAAAAAGGTGGGAAAGTAATTTACAGAAAAACCACTGGAGACACTTTCACCAAATATACATTAGCTCATACTACATACCAATCCCTACCATTTTAACAAATTTGGTTGGAATTCCATTTAGCCATTTAGCATGTAGACCTCTCTAAATTCCCTGAGATAAATTACTTCACAAAACACATATGAAGTGTTGGAATTGACAACCAATTAAAATGTTACTTTCATTTTGTACTATTATATCATGACATTTGATTGGTTGAATATATATAAAGAAAGAGAGAGAAACACAGCCATTTTGACTACTACTTCCTGAAGTACATTTGAAGACCATTTTCACTGACAAATTAAACTTCTTTTTGAAAGGTAAGAAGTTATTTTAAAAATTTGAAATGAGAACTATGTTATGGTAATTTTTGAAAACTTTTTCGGATAGTTATATACTGTCCCTCTGTATGAGTTAGAGATTGAGATAGGCTTCTCTGTTATAATTATGGATTGAGTTAGGCTTCTATGGTATAATTATGAATTTACTTAGTCTTCATCACAGGCACTTTGTAATAGTTCTACTTCCTGCCTGAATCCATACAGTGCCCAAAGATAACTTCACTGTTAAAAACTCACAAGTACCTGCCTGAACTTTAAACCAACAGTAACCTATCTCTACTGATATATTTATTTTTTATACAATTTACAGCAAAAAAATGGAAGCACAACAGAAAAAAAAAATATTTCCTTTCAAATAAAGATTGAAAACAATCCAAATGAAGAAAATGATGAAAATTACTTTTTAGATGACACATTAGACGAAGAATTAATTGAATGTGTAGAAGAATATGAATCATGGAATGAAAAGGAGGACATACCTGATGAATTGATGTTACAAATTCTTTTAGATTTTGAAAAATCTGAACAATAAATTTAAATTTTAAAAATTGTTTGAGACATTATTCTTTTTTATATGTAAATTATGAAATAGTACCAAAATAGATATAATATAAAGTGAGACTTAAAATATACTGTACAACTTGTTTGTGTTACATAGTAAGTTTGCTCATAGTTACTTCCTTTCTCCAACTAGATTATCTCCAATGTGTACTTAACATCTCTTTATCATCTCCTGCCTCCATATTGTTTCGGCTTTCCAGACAGACTATGGTATGAATTCCATATACCACAATAACTTCTGAAACAACTTGCAAGATATCTACAAAGGAGACGGCGTTTATTTATTTTTAGACTCTGCATTGGTACCTACATGTTGCTACGTAAATAAAAAAAAACAAAAAAAAAAGGGAGTTTTGCAAGTATAGAAAATAGGACTGTCTTTTCATTTCAAGTTCTCAAACTCAGGGCTGCAACTAGTAATGTTTCACAGGTGTACCCACATTTCCTCGTCATTATTAAGACCCCATGGTGTCATTGTTCTGAGGTTCATGATGTACCTGGACTCTGTGATGCGGAGTAGTTTCTCCCTGTCCCCACCACGTTCTGACCGTTTTACTTGATATATACAGTAGAAACTGAGTAAGTCCCTATTGCTTCGTTGGAATTCGGCAAAATGACGGGCTACCGAATAAGTTTTGTCATTGTTCGCGATAGCCCTCATGTGTTCCAGGATTCTCAGTTTAGTGGGGTTAATGGTGCTCCCTATGTAACGCTTCTTACACGGGCACTCTAGACAATAGATCGTATAAACTGAGTTGCAGTTCAGATGTTTCATAATTACCCTATTTGCTTTGTCCTCTCCAGATCTTCCTGGATATTTTTTTACTTTCTTACTATACTTGCAAGCTTTGCAGCGCAAGCACGGGAAAAACCCCTTTATCCTGTTAACAGCTGGGAATTCAGTTAGAGGGGAGAAATGACTGTGGATTAAATGATCTGATAGGGACTGGCATCTTCGATAAGTTATCATCGGTCTATCAGATAGATGTTTTTTCAAGATGTTATCTGTTTGTAAAATGTGCCTGTTTCTCTTAAAGGTGTGGACTAGATCACCTGACTTAGTGTTAAATGTGGTGATCATCCTCACCTGATCATTCTCAGTCTGTGCCTCCTTCACCAATAGGAGATCCCTCCTATTGATTGCTTCTGCCTTCACGGCTGCCTGTTGTAATATGCTTTTTGAATGGCCCCTAGCCAGGAACCTATTACTAGCATCTTTTTGGGCATCTCGAAAATCTGTTTTCGCTGAGCAGTTTCTTTTGAGGCGCAGATATTCACCACATGGTACGTTCTTGATCCGACTCCTAGGATGGTGGCTAGCCACGTGTAGCACGGCATTGCCCGTCGTTGGCTTCCTATAGAGTCTGGTGTGCAGATTGTCATTTTCCACAAACACCTCTAGATCAAGATAACATACATTCTTTTCACTAATTGTGCTGGGGAATCTTAGATTCAGATCATTGTTGTTTAATGTGGCGATATACTCCTCCGCTGAGGTTCTATCTCCACGCCAAACAATGAAGAGATCGTCAATGTATCTTGTCCTCATCAAAATTCTTTCATTCCACATTTCATTGACTCCTCCCCAAGCCTCGTGCCTCTCCCACCAGCCCACGAATAAATTCGCGTAGCTGGGGGAGAAGCACAAGCCCATAGAAGTACCCCTAATCTGCTTATACAGCAGGCCAGAGAAAAGGAAAAAATTATTGTATAGACAGAATCTCATCATACACAAAAGCATATCACTGTGTGCCCGGAATTTATCTTGTTTCCTATCCAGGAACCACTTCGTTGCACTCAATCCGCTTTCATGATCTATGCATGTGTATAAGTTAACAAC